>NC_035449.2:90155779-90873279 GCF_002127325.2 Helianthus annuus
TAATGTGTAATACTATCGCACTGCTACTCGCAACGCATCGCAACGCTCAACGCACGAAACAAAAATCAGAAACCAACTGGAAAAAGCCATCCGATCGAAGGACATTCGATCGAACGGTTATCCCTCCGGATGACCGTCCGATCGGATGGCTCCGATCGGAGGCCCTCCGACCGAATCACTTACACGCCTTTCTTCTTCCCTTGCCTATAAATACCACCTGTCACATCAGCTTTTCGCTGATGTGACAGCTCTCCTCCGACCCAGCTCGTTCTCAAGCTATTCTCTCGATTCCTCGCGATTTTTTGTTTAGTTCTACACCAAATCTTGTACTTCTTTGATCTATGCACAACATCTTCATCATTTTCACCAACAAATCTCAACTTCTAACCATGAAATCACCTGAAATGGTTGGTTCAACGATGACGTCATCATGGGTGTTCATAACACCAAAGTGTGACCTCATTCCACCAAGAACAATTCAAATCTAAAGTATTTCTTACAATGTTTATGTGAACTCTAGGTTTTCCGAGTAACCTCTTGTATTAGCAATGTGTACGTATGAATTATTAAATGAAAGTTGTGATTATCTTGTTATGCTATGTGTTGTATGTATGTATAATATAAGTATGTGTGTATAATAGTGAACCGAGAACCACAACGAACCCGACTCGAGACACTCGGTCTCGAGTAACAGTAACGGTTGGGCCGGATTGGGCCATACACCCCTTTGAGCCCACTCGGAACCATTGTAGGGTGCACCACCCAAACTGAGTATAAAACCCATGCCCAAAGCCAACCATCCCTCATTTTCCACCATTCTTCCACACTCACTCCCAACACACACCTCCTTCACTCTCTCTTACTAAAACCTAACAATCAAGCTCACCTCCTTCTCCCTTCTTCGGATTCAATCGGCAACAACAGGAACCTCGGTCAAGCTCATCATCATCACTCGGACACATCATTTTCTCATTCTCACTTCTTCCTTGACTTGGTACCTTTTCATCAACCGGTTAGTGTTAAATGTGTGTTAAGAAGTTATGTGTGTTTAATGAATAAGAAACATGACTAGTTTAGAGGTCTTTTGCATGATTTTTGTATGATTAGTGAGTTTGATAATGTGTGGAACTATTATATAATAATGTTTTGCTAAGATGTTCAAATGGCAAAAGAATGATAGTTAAGAGTGTTTATCACCATCCGGATTATGTTAAATATATAAAATAAATGTTTCTTTGTTTCTTGCAAGATGATCCTTGATATCTAGGTTATTTTTGTTCATAGAATGCATGGTTATGTAGGATGAACATGTTGATAATATAGAAACCCTAAAAGATGAACCGTATGAATGTATATGAATATGATATGAAGATTTGAATTGTTATGTTTGATCCATTTGTTTAAGGTTTTAGACAAGAAAACATGTTGGTGTGATTTCATTGGTTAGTACACGAAAATCATGGAAACAAATTCTGTTAGATAGTACAATTCGGGCAGATGTATCAGAATTCAGCAGGCAAATGAGTCGAGACCACTGGTTTGACTCGAGACCATGAAGCTACAACTCGAGACCGCAACGGTTGCGACTCGAGACCTAGACAAGCAACTCAAAACAGACTTCAGGGACTCGAGACCATCAAGGTCTCGACTCGAGACCACATCGTGACAACTCGAGACGGGACTCGAAACCTCTGAGGTTGCGAGTCATGCCTGCAACTCGAGACCAGCCATTACAACTCGAGACCTCCTGGTTGCGACTCGAGACCGCGTGTTCTCGAGTCGAGACCACCTTGTCTCGACTGGGCTGCTCACTTTAGTTATTGGGCCACAACGTGATTTGTTTGGGCTGCCTGTTTAACTGAACTATGTGTTAGGTGTTACTGTTGACTGATCCAATAGTAAAGCAGGCCCAATAACTCAACATGTAACTGTATGCATGCTACGTGTTAGATTATGTGTAAAATACGTGACATTCTCTATACCAAACCTGGCCTATACTGGTAACCATGTTAGGACGTGGTGACCAGCGTGCTTGACAAGTAACCTAATCTGCCGAGCAACCCAAGGTGAGTTCACACACTAAAAGCATGCGTCCCAGGGAGGGACACGGACAACTGCCAACTTTGGGAAAGATACTTTTTGAACTATTATTTCCGGGGGAAAATCCGAATGGGTATTACTATCTCTGGGGGAGATACGTTTGGATATTATTTATAAATCACAACTAGCCAAGCTAAACGAAACTCTATCACCTTAAGTCCCTGCTTACAGTACCGATTAATCGCCGGGGGCGAACGGGTTATTAGTTGATAGCGCTATTAGGTTTGACAACCTCACACCAATGACCGGGGGGATCGGGCGTGAACTAGTAGACCTTGCATCTTGGTCAATGACGATAGACATTGACTCGGGGCACAACAACTTTCCGTCAACTGTTTCGGTATCTACAGTTTAGTGAGCTTACAGATGGGGTAGCTCCCCATAACGTGATTATAAATGCTTTATCTAAACAACTTACGTTTTCAAAAACTAAAAATTGACACCTCGTGGACTCGCCAACATTATGTTGATACCCTACTGCATGCTTTGCAGGTACCCAGTGATTCAGGAGCTTGCAGCTTGCGGATGTGTAGTGGTCGTCTAACCCGTGTGTTGGGTTCCAAACAAACTTGAATTAAGATATTGTTTTAAAACTATTTTGTCTATGCTTCCGCTACTTATCTGAACTATTACTTAAACTTAAAACTTTTGAACTTTGACTATGATATTTGCTAACCTTGTGGTTGCGAGTATTACTTATGTTATTTATTATATTGCTCAGTATAATTGGTGGCTGGATCCTGGTCAGTCACGCCTCGACCTCGAAGCGGTGGTGTTCCGCATGTGGATTTTGGGGGTGTGACGATTGGTATCAGAGCCATTGGTTATAGTGAAATTGGTTTTAAAAAGGGGGAAATCTTTTTGAGAAAAACCAGACTATAACCCGTGACTCGTGACGACACTACACTCCAAGTGCAAGACTCAACACATTAGACCTCATAGCTCGGACTAGTGATTACTTTCTTGCTTGCTTTATGTCTTCTGTTTTGCTATACGTCTAGTGTGCCTAGTTAGATAGAGACACCTCCCTCTTCTATCTCATTCTCGCTACATTACGACATCACACTCATACTATGTTTTCTGATTATGAAGACAATGAGTGGACGTGGAAGAGGAAACATTAACATGACTCAGGCTTAATTCACTAACCTGCTTAACACGGTGGCTGCAGCTTTCGCAGCTCACCCTGGAGGTAAACTCGTTATCTTAGGATGTTTAGACCCTACCGCGCATCGTCTTTTCACCCCTAAACCTATTCGCTTCGCTTCTCACCACAGGTCAGCATGCACCTGCGCAACCACACGTGTGTACTTTCAAAACTTTCATGGATTGCAAACACTCTCCCATTCAATGGCACTGAGGGTGCCATAGGTCTTCTGCACTGGATTGAGAAAGTCGAAGCCGTCTTTGCTGTCTGTGAGTGTCCCCCTGCGAATTGGGTGAAGTTTGCTACTGGTACGCTCGAAGGAAACGCGCTTTCCTGGTGGAAGGCGCAAATTCAGATGTTTGGTTTGGAAACTGCTAATGCTATTGCGTGGAGGATTTCAAGGACATGATTAAGGAGGAGTATTGTCACATGGATGACATCCACAAGCTCGAAAACGAAGTACTTTGAGCTCAAGATGGTTGGATCAGAGATCGAGGCATACACCAAACAGTCCAACGACTATGCTGCTTTTGCCCAAACATGTCTCGACCCATGTACCGAAGAATCGAATTGTACATCAAGGGTTTGGCTCCAGAAATTAGAAGCCATGTGACTGCAGCCAACCTCAATACCATTCAGCCGATCGTTTGTCTTGCTCACAAACTCACTGATCAGGCCGTGGAACAGGGCAAGCTGCCCAAAAGGATCAGTGCTACGCCGGAACTTCTAATGACAACAAGCGTAAGTGGGAAGGAAATCAAAGCAAGGATGCTAACCCCACTCAGGCCCCAACACAGCAAAGGAAAACTGACAACAACAAGGCCCTCAACAACAGGGTGGCTATCGCGGGACCACCCCAAGTGCAACAAGTGCAATCGACACCACAGTGGGCCTGTGGGAAAAGTCAGTGTCAGCTATGTAACAAGATGGGGCATGATGTAACACCCGTGTTTTCCAAAAGTCAAGTCAAAGTCAAGTGTTGACTGTTATTGGAATTAAAGATAATAAAGATTAATTTCATTTTAGTTTCATTTTGATTTTCATATTATTTGGAGTAAGTGTTGTATAATCAAACTAATCGACCGATAATCGAACTGTGAATCAACGACCGACTGTGAATGATAGGAAGTAACAATGCAATAAAGCTAGTCAATCAATAATCAAGCTAATCAAATCAATCATCAAACTCAAGTGTGGGGATTTTAATACTTTTTATACGTGTGTGTGTGCCTTATGTGTTACTTGTGCATGTTTACTTTTATATTAAAGTGTGTGGTGAATCAATCAAATCAATCAAGACTCAAAGGTGAATCAAACTCAATGGAAATCGAACCCGAAATGGTTGTAAGGATGCTTGTATGTTAGATATAGTAGTTGAGACTAAAAGTAATTTGATTAGGAATTCTATCATTCTCAAATCATCGTTCATCGAACTCGAAATATCAAAATCGTCGCGAAACACTCAAAACCAGGCAAGCCGATCGAACAGGGCAACCTGATCGAACAGGCCGATCGAACAGGGCAACCTGATCGAACAGGCTAGCCGATCGAACAGGCTGTTCGATCGGACAGCTGCTCGATCAGGGATGCTGTTCGATCAGCTGACCCTTTTCCTCTTTTGGAAGCCTATAAATAGGGCTGTCCTTGTCAAACTTTCCACTTTTGGAAAAGCTCTGACCGACCAGCCTCTTCTTCTCACTAAATCTCAGATTTCTCTCAAACCGGTAAGTATTTCGCTCTAATCCTTGTACGTTTTTGTTCATTAATCGATTCTACATCTTTCTATCTTTCAAAACTTGGATTTCATCCATGAAATCACCAAGATCTAGGTGTTCTTGGGTGATGTCATCATGTGTTCTTCAAGAACACTAAGTTTTGGCATCATTCCACCATGAATAACTTAGATCTAACCGATTTCCACATAAATAACCTAAAATCTTCCAAAGATCTTAACATTTCACGGTGGAAAAGGATTGGAAGATGGGTTTTCATCTATCTTTCAACTCTTTTACACTCAAAAAGGTGAAAACGAGACTTGAACCGATTTACAAATCAACCTAAACAAACACATGGTTCAAGATTCGGGTTTCTACCGAGAGATATACCGATTTCGGGTTAAACGTTAAACTTAGTTCCAAACCGCCTCTGGCCGAGCTTGGGTGATTCCTGCTCGAGTCAGTAGACTAAGTAGGGACTTCAGCTTTGTGGTTCAACTCGTAGTCAAAATATCTCTAAAACATCAACAATTAACGGGAATAACCAAGTGTTAAGTGATAGGTTAACCGAATCGAGAAGCTGGCCGAACGGCTAGGCTGTTCGATCGAACAGCCCAACCGAACGACTATGCCAGCCGATCGACTAGGCTAACCGATCGACTAGCACTTAGTCCCACAAACTCATGAAGTGTAGTATTGACGAGGTACTGTTCGATCGACTACGCCACTCGATTGTAATCATTACTGCTCGAATCATGAGATACTATACTTCAAAACACTTAGACTTTTCGAAACATTGGAATGTCACCCGATCGAGCATGCCAACCGATCGAGTGACATATTTGAAAACAATGAAGTGCTAGCCGATCGGTTGGGCTAACCGATCGAACAGCTGTTCGATCGGCCAACTTGAAAGGTAGTACAAACCATCATACACAAACACATCCTTCACATCAAAGGAAGAAACAATCCACTTGAAGAACCAGCCGATCGAGCCAGCCGGCCGATCGAATGGATGTTCGAACGGACTTTCAAACCAATCGAACAGCCCACTCGATCGAACTGCTGTCCGATCGAATGGCCTACTCGATCCAAGTACATTGTTTACTTTTTCCGCGTTACTCATCGTTGTGTTATCGAACTATTCAGGCTAACCTATTCTCAGTGCTCCTTTCAATCCACAACCAACCACTGTGAGTATACTCGATCCCTTTTTGCTTTCAGCACTTTTGGGTGTTACATACGTAATCTATCAAATCACAAACAACACAAACTATTTGAACGCTAACCTACTTGCATGTATTACTTGTCTAAATGATTGCTGTTTATTATGTTTACACGTGGAGTGCTATCTACCTGCTTTAGCAACATAGTACTATAGTTTGGACTCAGCACCCGTTCACACGGGGGTTGCTAAGGACAATTACTTGCATGGATTACGGTGGTAATCATGTATTGCGAACTGTCTCGGACAGTCAACTTGAAGTCATTGGTATCGATGGTCCCATGTTGATAATTTACATGCATCGTTTGCCCTTGTGTACGTGCTTGGTTATGCGTAAACTTTTCGAACTTTATATGCTATATCAAACTTGTGTACTCACCTTTACATTATATGTATTGACTTTTATTTTAACGTATGTGACAGGTGTTTAAGCTACTAGCGTGCTAGGGAAGCGAGGCAATAATAAGCTTCTAGGAGCCTGTGACCTTAGGACAGTGTCCACATACCTGCTCCAGGGTCATAATTATCTGTAGATCTTGTACTGGCACCTGTAGTCAGTAAGATTTACAGTTAGCCGTCTAGAAGTCTTAAAACAATATTTAATTTCGGTCTGTAATAATTAAGAATTTGAGTTGTCGGAACAGTTCCCATATTGTTTAGTTGATTTCTATGATAACTTGTTATTATTTGGGACACGGTATGGGACGTGTTATATAACTGAATTGTATGATAGTTGTTGTGGAAACTTCTGAACAATCTGTTTCGCTCAGTGCCGCGCCCCGATGATTCCGCCATCGGTTGGGGTGTGACAGATTGGTATCAGAGCCATAACTATAGGGAATTAGGTTAGACACGATCTAGTCCGGATCGCTGTCTTAGAGACCTAGACTATAGTTAGGAACCAAGAGACCAAGTTTATGTGCTTATTTTATGTTGTTTCCTTCTATTCTATCATTACATCCGAACTCCGAGCCAAATTTTGTAATTTGGACGGGATTAGGAGTGAAACCCGCGAATTCCTGCCTAAATTACAAATTTTTGCCAATTATTTTGTGCAATTTTCTATCAACAAACGGGGGAGAATTATACCAAATCAGGGCTGAAACCCGTAATTTGATGAAAACTTTCCTCTAAATTTTCTTAAAACAAGGAAGAAATTGCTGAGCTAGGGGTGAAACCCTAACCTTGGCAGTTATTCCGACTTTATTTTATCTCGCCAAGGCAATTGACGGACTCCAACGACCTGAACTCACGAGTATGGCCTAGAATGCGCATGCATAATGCCCAAGAATCGAGGCAGAAACATGTCCCCTAGAGTCGAAAGTGACGACAAGTCAACTGTGAATAGTTAAATTGCCATGGTTAGTCAAAGTCTAGTAGCCGCAGACAATCCATTTTCCGATTTTGAGTGTTGCTTCGTTGATTTTATGTGATTTACCTGTTTACGTGTTTTAAGATTCGTTGGTTACTCCATTTGTTATCAATCTGCGTGACCTTTGTTGCTATCCTATCTCGATTCAAATCCCTGTTGATGTGATCTAAACGAAACCAGTGTGCTATGCTACGCTATACGACTAAGTTAGACGATACAGTGTGATGCTACCCGATATGCAAAACGAACGACACTCGACTTGTGGTTATAGGTTTCTGTTTTCTGACATCCTCTGTGATAAAATTGCGTATGTGTTTAGGAAATTAAGTGCTCTATTTGCTTAATTGCTTATGTGCTCTAATTGCTTCTGTGCTTATGTGCCTCTATGATTATGTGCTTATGTGTTTATATGTGTTACGTGACGTGAGATGCGACGTGATTCTAAGCTTTAGTAAACTAAGACGTGCGAGATTCGAATTCGTTGTGTTGAGCCCTATGGCGATGTCTATTGCAGACCATGTCGTCATCATCAAGAACTCGCCAAAACCTTTCCCGTCAGGAAAAGAGAGACCGACGTCTCGCCAAGCTCATCTCAAGGTCTGTAGCGAAAGCTGTCAGTGAGGTGTACGAAAACACCAGCAAGTCGTCGGAAGAATCCCGAACCCTCACTGAACCCAGCAAAGCTCCGTTCAGTTTCAAGCAATTTAAGGCGTGTGGACCGAAGGAGTTCACCGGTGAAGAGGGCCCTACAGGCTTATTTCACTGGTTTGACTCTGTGGAAGTTACCCTTCGTCAAAGCGGATGCCCGGATCATCTTCGAACTCTCAATGCTACCGGTGTCTTCCAGTCGCGGGCATTGGACTGGTGGACAGCCGAAAGGAATAAGCGCGGGAACGACGCTGCCTACGAGCTGACGTGGGAGGAACTGAAGGCTATCATGCTGGACGAGTTCTGTCCTCCCCACGAACGCCAAAAGTTGGAGGATGAGTTCTGGACCATCAAGCAGAAGGAGGGCGACAACGCTGGTCTCACCGCCCGTTTCAAACAACTGAGCATTATCTGTCCAGACCAGGTCAAGACTCCCGAGATGACCATCAAGAAATACATCCGTGCTCTTCCGGATTGTGTTGCAGATTATGTGTTCGCCGCCAAACCCGCATCAATCGAGGAAACCTACCTACTCGCTGCCGAGATTAACGACAAGCGAGTTAAGGCTGGTGTCTGGGATAAGCCATCCAAGTCGTTGCATCAAGTTACTGCCGCATCAACCGACAACCCTACTGCTCAAGCCTCCAAGTCCTCGAGAAGAAGAAAGAAGAACAAGAGTTGCGCCGCCGCAACCAATGCTGCTCCTCTTCAGTCAGTACCGCCACAACAGCAACAACCACAGCGCACTGCGCCAGTGATCAATGCGCCGCCGGCTAAGCGTGCGTACACCGGCCCCCACCCACTCTGTGCTACATGTTCTTATCATCACCCGGTGGGTGTGGCCTGCCGTTTCTGTGTCCACTGCAACGTTTACGGGCATTTCACTGCGAATTGCCGCTATGGTCCTCGTCAAACGCAAGCTCAAGCCGCTGTTAACCAAGCCCTGCTACCTGCTCCTCCTCAAGCTCCTCAAGCTGCACAGGCCCCGGCAAACAATGTTCGGACCTGCTTTGCATGTGGTGACCCTAACCACTTCGCAAACCGGTGCCCGAACAGGGTGGTGAAACAAGAAGCTCAACAACCCCAGCAACAACAACAGCAGCCTCAACAACAAGCCGCTCACGCCAGAACTTTCAACATCAACGCACGCCAGGCTCAAGCTGATAACAACGTGGTCAATGGTACGTTCCTTGTGAATGGTATATATGCATCATGTTTGTTTGATACTGGAGCCGATAACTGCTTTGTGTCATTTGAGTTTGAGAAACTTCTTAGACGTAAGCGCTCTTATCTTTCGTCACCCTTCGAAGTAGAAGTCGCTACCGGAAGAACCATTGCTGTCAATTCTGTGCTCCGTGATTGTACTCTCGAGCTCAACAATCATATATTCCCGATTAATCTCATTCCAATGCAGCTCGGAAGTTTCGATGTCATAGTAGGCATGGACTTTCTTCGTGAAAACCGTGCTGAAGTTGTGTGTTCCGATAAGATGATTCGTTTTGTGCTAGCTAGTGGTGATATTCTATGTGTTTATGGTGAAACTACTGCAAAAGATCTCAAGCTCATGTCCTGTCTTCAAGCTCGCAAATATCTCCGCAAGGAATATCGAGCCTTCTTGGCCAACATTGTTGTAGCAGAGACGGACAAGAAAAGGAAAGTTGAAGTCAAGGATGTTCCTGTTGTCCGAGAATTTCCTCAGGTGTTCCCTGATGATCTTCCTGGATTACCTCCAAGTCGTGATATCGACTTTCGAATCGACCTTATTCCAGGAGCCAACCCAGTGGCCAAAGCTCCGTATCGACTCGCTCCATCTGAGATGCGAGAACTCTCAAACCAACTCCAAGAGTTACTTGAAAAAGGCTTCATTCGCCCGAGCACTTCTCCATGGGGCGCACCAGTCCTTTTCGTCAAAAAGAAGGACGGGTCGTTCCGAATGTGCATCGATTACCGGGAATTGAACAAGCTGACCATCAAGAACCGATACCCCTTACCAAGAATCGATGATCTGTTTGACCAACTACAAGGTGCTCAGTGTTTCTCCAAGATTGATCTACGTTCAGGCTACCATCAGTTGCGGATTCAAGAGGAAGACATACCCAAAACCGCTTTTCGAACCCGATACGGCCACTACGAATTTGTTGTCATGCCTTTTGGTTTGACCAACGCACCCGCGGTCTTTATGGATCTGATGAATCGCGTGTGTAAACCGTTCTTAGACCGTTTCGTCATTGTATTTATCGACGATGTCCTGATCTATTCCAGATCGAGGGCCGAACATGCGCAGCATTTGCGATTGGTTCTCGAGTTGCTTCAGGGAAACCAACTCTACGCCAAGTTCTCCAAGTGTGAGTTCTGGTTGGAGGAGGTTCAATTTCTGGGTCACATTGTGAATAGTCGGGGTATACACGTTGATCCTGCAAAGATTGAGGCAGTCAAGGGATGGGTTACGCCAAAGAATCCGTCAGAAGTTCGCTCTTTTCTCGGATTAGCCGGTTACTACCGGCGATTCATCGAAGGATTCTCAAAGATTGCTGTACCACTTACCTCCCTTACTCATAAAGACAAGCCTTTTGTGTGGGGAACCGCGCAGGAGACTGCTTTCCAAACCCTCAAACACATGCTGTGCCATGCACCAGTTCTTACACTGCCGGACGGAAGCGATGACTTCGTTGTCTATTGTGATGCTTCAAACCTTGGACTTGGCTGTGTTCTCATGCAACGAGACAAGGTTATAGCTTACGCATCTCGACAGCTCAAAATCCACGAGAAGAACTATACAACCCATGACCTCGAGCTAGGCGCAGTTGTCTTTGCCTTAAAGATTTGGCGACACTACCTGTATGGTACAAAGTGTACGATCTTCACCGATCACAAGAGCCTACAACATATCTTTAACCAGAGAGAACTCAATATGCGTCAACGCCGATGGGTAGAACTTCTCAACGATTACGACTGTGAGATCCGTTATCACCCAGGCAAGGCGAATGTAGTTGCAGACGCCCTCAGCAGAAAGAATTACGTGATAGGTGTTCGAAACATCCAGGCTCAGTATAACCTCGAAGCTCTCATCCGCGAAGCACAACACGCTTGCTTTAACGAGCGTACGTTGAAGAAAGAACGAATCTATCACGATGGAACTCAGCTCGTGAGCAAAGCCAACGGGATATTCTATTATCTGGACCGAATCTGGGTTCCGAGGAGGACAGATTTGCGAAAGATCATCATGAACGAAGCCCACAAATCCCGATATTCCATTCATCCCGGTGCGGACAAAATGTACCAGGACCTTCGCTACAAGTACTGGTGGCCTGGGATGAAAAGGGATATTGCTCTATATGTTGGTAGCTGTTTAACTTGTGCAAGAGTCAAGGCTGAACACCAAAGACCGTCAGGCTTACTCGAACAACCGCCGATACCCGTATGGAAGTGGGAAAGCATAGCTATGGATTTCATAACTAAGCTTCCGACCACGCCATCAGGTCACGACAGTATTTGGGTTATAGTCGACCGTCTAACCAAATCAGCCCACTTTCTGCCAATACGAGAAGACTATAAGGTGGCCAAGCTAGCCCAAATCTACACCGACGAGATCATTAAGAATCATGGTACGCCTCGAGACATCATTTCTGATCGCGACGCTCGGTTTACATCGAGATTGTGGGAAACTTTTCAAGCAGCTCTTGGTACGACGCTGAATTTGAGTACCGCATTCCACCCGCAAACCGACGGGCAGACTGAAAGAACGATTCGTACTATTGAAGACATGCTCCGTGCGTGTGTTATCGATTTTGGTGGTAGTTGGAGCAAACACCTACCGTTGGTCGAATTTTCGTATAATAATAGCTATCACTCCAGCATCGAAATGGCACCTTTCGAAGCCTTGTATGGTAGGAGATGTCGCTCGCCTATTGTATGGCACGAGGTCGGTCATTCACAATTGACTGGGCCCGAGATTCTGCAAGAAACGACTGACAAGATCCACCAGATAAGGGAAAACTTGGTAAAGGCCCGGGACAGACAAAAGATGTACGCCGATAAACGACGCAAGCCCCGCGAATTTGCAGTTGGCGACTACGTGCTCCTAAAGGTATCCCCTTGGAAGGGAGTAGTCCGATTCGGCAAAAGAGGGAAACTTGCGCCTCGATTTGTTGGACCTTTTAAGATTCTGGAAAGGATCGGTAAAGTTGCCTACAAACTCGAATTACCGGAGGAACTCAGCAATGTCCACCCGACTTTCCATATTTCAAACCTTCGAAAATGCGTAGCCGACCACGACGCAATAATACCACTCGACGATCTTCAGGTCAATGAGACGCTACACTTCGTGGAAAAGCCTGTCGAAATCATGGACCGACAGACCAAGCAACTCAGACGCTCTCGCATTCCTATTGTAAAAGTACGATGGGAAGGCAAACGAGGCGCGGAGTTCACTTGGGAACTAGAAAGTGACATGAAGGCCAAGTACCCGCAGTTGTTCAGATAGATCTGAAGCATCAAATTGGTAAAATCACACGGCGATGTACGGTTCTCGGCCTAATTTCGGGACGAAATTCCCTAAAGGAGGGGAGACTGTAACACCCCGTGTTTCCCAAAAGTCAAAGTCAAAGTCAAGAGTTGACTGTTATTGGAATTAAAGATAATAAAGATTAATTTCATTTTAGTTTCATTTTGATTTTCATATTATTTGGAGTAAGTGTTGTATAATCAAACTAATCGACCAATAATCGAACTGTGAATCAACGACCGACTGTGAATGATAGGAAGTAACAATGCAATAAAGCTAGTCAATCAATAATCAAGCTAATCAAATCAATCATCAAACTCAAGTGTGGGGATTTTAGTACTTTTATACGTGTGTGTGTGCCTTATGTGTTACTTGTGCATGTTTACTTTTATGTTAAAGTGTGTGGTGAATCAATCAAAATCAATCAAGACTCAAAGGTGAATCAAACTCAATGGATATCGAACCCGAAATGGTTGTAAGGATGCTTGTATGTTAGATATAGTAGTTGAGACTAAAAGTAATTTGAATAGAAACTCTATCCTACTCTAATCATCGTTCATCGAACTCGAAATATCAAAAATCGTCGCGAAACACTCAAAACCAGGCAAGCCGATCGAACAGGGCAACCTGATCGAACAGGCTAGCCGATCGAACAGGGCAACCTGATCGAACAGGCTAGCCGATCGAACAGGCTGTTCGATCGAGCAGCTGCTCGATCAGGGATGCTGTTCGATCAGCTGACCCTTTCCTCTTTTGGAAGCCTATAAATAGGGCTGTCCTTGTCAAACTTTCCACTTTTGGAAAAGCTCTGACCGACCAGCCTCTTCTTCTCACTAAATCTCAGATTTCTCTCAAACCGGTAAGTATTTCGCTCTAATCCTTGTACGTTTTTGTTCATTAATCGATTCTACATCTTTCTATCTTTCAAAACTTGGATTTCATCCATGAAATCACCAAGATCTAGGTGTTCTTGGGTGATGTCATCATGTGTTCTTCAAGAACACTAAGTTTTGGCATCATTCCACCATGAATAACTTAGATCTAACCGATTTCCACATAAATAACCTAAAATCTTCCAAAGATCTTAACATTTCACGGTGGAAAAGGATTGGAAGATGGGTTTTCATCTATCTTTCAACTCTTTTACACTCAAAAAGGTGAAAACGAGACTTGAACCGATTTACAAACCATTCTAAACAAACACATGGTTCAAGATTCGGGTTTTACCGAGAGATATACCGATTTCGGGTTAAACGTTAAACTTAAGTTCCAAACCGCCTCTGGCCGAGCTTGGGTGATTCCTGCTCGAGTCAGTAGACTAAGTAGGGACTTCAGCTTTGTGGTTCAACTCGTAGTCAAAATATCTCTAAAACATCACAATTAACGGGAATAACCAAGTGTTAAGTGATAGGTTAACCGAATCGAGTAGCTGGCCGAACGGCTAGGCTGTTCGATCGAACAGCCCAACCGAGCGACTATGCCAGCCGATCGGCTAGGCTAACCGATCGAATAGCACTTAGACCCACCAACTCACAAAGTGTAGTATTGACGAGGTACTGTTCGATCGACTACGCCACTCGATTGTAATCATTACTACTCGAATCATGAGATACTACACTTCAACACTTAACCTATTCGAAACATTGGAATGTCACCCGATCGAGCATGCCAACCGATCGAGTGACATACTTGAAAACAATGAAGTGCTAGCCGATCGGTTGGGCTAACCGATCGAACAGCCGTTCGATCGGCCAACTTGAAAGGTAGTACAAACCATCATACACAAACACATCCTTCACATCAAAGGAAGAAACAATCCACTTGAAGGAACCAGCCGATCGAGCCAGCCGGCCGATCGAATGGATGTTCGAACGGACTTTCAAACCAATCGAACAGCCCACTCGATCGAACTGCTGTCCGATCGAATGGCCTACTCGATCCAAGTACATTGTTTACTTTTTCCGCGTTACTCATCGTTGTGTTATCGAACTATTCAGGCTAACCTATTCTCAGTGCTCCTTTCAATCCACGATCAACCACTGTGAGTATACTCGATCCCTTTTTGCTTTCAGCACTTTTGGGTGTTACATACGTAATCTATCAAATTCACAAACAACACAAACTATTTGAACGCTAACCTACTTGCATGTATTACTTGTCTAAATGATTGCTGTTTATTATGTTTACACGTGGAGTGCTATCTACCTGCTTTAGCAACATAGTACTATAGTTTGGACTCAGCACCCGTTCACACGGGGGTTGCTAAGGACAATTACTTGCATGGATTACGGTGGTAATCATGTATTGCGAACTGTCTCGGACAGTCAACTTGAAGTCATTGGTATCGATGGTCCCATGTTGATAATTTACATGCATCGTTTGCCCTTGTGTACGTGCTTGGTTATGCGTAAACTTTTCGAACTTTATATGCTATATCAAACTTGTGTACTCACCTTTACATTATATGTATTGACTTTTATTTTAACGTATGTGACAGGTGTTTAAGCTACTAGCATGCTAGGGAAGCGAGGCAATAATAAGCTTCTAGGAGCCTGTGACCTTAGGACAGTGTCCACATACCTGCTCCAGGGTCATAATTATCTGTGGATCTTGTACTGGCACCTGTAGTCAGTAAGATCTACAGTTAGCCGTCTAGAAGTCTTAAGACAATATTTAAATTCGGTCTGTAATAATTAAGAATTTGAGTTGTCAGAACAGTTCCCATATTGTTTAGTTGATTTCTATGATAACTTGTTATTATTTGGGACACGGTATGGGACGTGTTATATAACTGAATTGTATGATAGTTGTTGTGGAAACTTCTGAACAATCTGTTTCGCTCAGTGCCGCACCCCGATGATTCCGCCATCGGTTGGGGTGTGACAGATTGGTATCAGAGCCATGACTATAGGGAATTAGGTTAGACACGATCTAGTCCGGATCGCTGTCTTAGAGACCTAGACTATAGTTAAGAACCAAGAGACCAAGTTTATGTGCTTATTTTATGTTGTTTCCTTCTATTCTATCATTACATCCGAACTCCGAGCCAAATTTCGTAATTTGGACGGGATTAGGAGTGAAACCCGCGAATTCCTGCCTAAATTACAAATTTTTGCCAATTATTTTGTGTGAATTTCTATCAACAAACAGGGGAGAATTATACCAAATTAGGGCTGAAACCCGTAATTTGATGAAAACTTTCCTCTAAATTTTTCTTAAAACAAGGAAGAAATTGCTAAGCTAGGGGTGAAACCCTAACCTTGGCAGTTATTCCGACTTTATTTTATCTCGCCAAGGCAATTGACGGACTCCAACGACCTGAACTCACGAGTATGGCCTAGAATGCGCATGCATAATGCCCAAGAATCGAGGCAGAAACATGTCCCCTAGAGTCGAAAGTGACGACAAGTCAACTGTGAATAGTTAAATTGCCATGGTTAGTCAAAGTCTAGTAGCCGCAGACAATCCATTTTTCGATTTTGAGTGTTGCTTCGTTGATTTTATGTGATTTACCTGTTTACGTGTTTTAAGATTCGTTGGTTACTCCATTTGTTATCAATCTGCGTGACCTTTGTTGCTATCCTATCTCGATTCAAATCCCTGTTGACGTGATCTAAACGAAACCAGTGTGCTATGCTACGCTATACGACTAAGTTAGACGATACAGTGTGATGCTACCCGATATGCAAAACGAACGACACTCGACTTGTGGTTATAGGCTTCTGTTTTCTGACATCCTCTGTGATAAAAGTGCGTACGTGTTTAGGAAATTAAGTGCTCTATTTGCTTAATTGCTTATGTGCTCTAATTGCTTCTGTGCTTATGTGCCTCTATGATTATGTGCTTATGTGTTTATATGTGTTACGTGACGTGAGATGCGACGTGATTCTAAGCTTTAGTAAACTAAGACGTGCGAGATTCGAATTCGTTGTGTTGAGCCCTATGGCGATGTCTATTGCAGACCATGTCGTCATCATCAAGAACTCGCCAAAACCTTTCCCGTCAGGAAAAGAGAGACCGACGTCTCGCCAAGCTCATCTCAAGGTCTGTAGCAAAAGCTGTCAGCGAGGTGTACGAAAACACCAGCAAGTCGTCGGAAGAATCCCGAACCCTCACTGAACCCATCAAAGCTCCGTTCAGTTTCAAGCAATTTAAGGCATGTGGACCGAAGGAGTTCACCGGTGAAGAGGGCCCTACAGGCTTATTTCACTGGTTTGACTCTGTGGAAGTTACCCTTCGTCAAAGCGGATGCCCGGATCATCTTCGAACTCTCAATGCTACCGGTGTCTTCCAGTCGCGGGCATTGGACTGGTGGACAGCCGAAAGAAATAAGCGCGGGAACGACGCTGCCTACGAGCTGACGTGGGAGGAACTGAAGGCTATCATGCTGGACGAGTTCTGTCCTCCCCACGAACGCCAAAAGTTGGAGGATGAGTTCTGGACCATCAAGCAGAAGGAGGGCGACAACGCTGGTCTCACCGCCCGTTTCAAACAACTGAGCATTATCTGTCCAGACCAGGTCAAGACTCCCGAGATGACCATCAAGAAATACATCCGTGCTCTTCCGGATTGTGTTGCAGATTATGTGTTCGCCGCCAAACCCGCATCAATTGAGGAAACCTACCTACTCGCTGCCGAGATTAACGACAAGCGAGTTAAGGCTGGTGTCTGGGATAAGCCATCCAAGTCGTTGCATCAAGTTACTACCGCATCAACCGACAACTCTACTGCTCAAGCCTCCAAGTCCTCGAGAAGAAGAAAGAAGAACAAGAGTTGCGCCGCCGCAACCAATGCTGCTCCTCTTCAGTCAGTACCACCACAACAGCAACAACCACAGCGCACTGCGCCAGTGATCAATGCGCCGCCGGCTAAGCGTGCGTACACCGGCCCCCACCCACTCTGTGCTACATGTTCTTATCATCACCCGGTGGGTGTGGCCTGCCGTTTCTGTGTCCACTGCAACGTTTACGGGCATTTCACTGCGAATTGCCGCTATGGTCCTCGTCAAACGCAAGCTCAAACCGCTGTTAACCAAGCCCTGCTACAAGCTCCTCAAGCTCCTCAAGCTGCACAGGCCCCGGCAAACAATGTTCGGACCTGCTTTGCATGTGGTGACCCTAACCACTTCGCAAACCGGTGCCCGAACAGGGTGGTGAAACAAGAAGCTCAACAACCCCGGCAACAACAACAGCAGCCTCAACAACAAGCCGCTCACGCCAGAACTTTCAACATCAACGCACGCCAGGCTCAAGCTGACAACAACGTGGTCAATGGTACGTTCCTTGTGAATGGTATATATGCATCATGTTTGTTTGATACTGGAGCCGATAACTGCTTTGTGTCATTTGAATTTGAGAAGCTTCTTAGACGTAAGCGCTCTTATCTTTCGTCACCCTTCGAAGTAGAAGTCGCTACCGGAAGAACCATTGCTGTCAATTCTGTGCTCCGTGATTGTACTCTCGAGCTCAACAATCATATATTCCCGATTAATCTCATTCCAATGCAGCTCGGAAGTTTCGATGTCATAGTAGGCATGGACTTTCTTCGTGAAAACCGTGCTGAAGTTGTGTGTTCCGATAAGATGATTCGTTTTGTGCTAGCTAGTGGTGATATTCTATGTGTTTATGGTGAAACTACTGCAAAAGATCTCAAGCTCATGTCCTGTCTTCAAGCTCGCAAATATCTCCGCAAGGAATATCGAGCCTTCTTGGCCAACATTGTTGTAGCAGAGACGGACAAGAAAAAGAAAGTTGAAGTCAAGGATGTTCCTGTTGTCCGAGAATTTCCTCAGGTGTTCCCTGATGATCTTCCTGGATTACCTCCAAGTCGTGATATCGACTTTCGAATCGACCTTATTCCAGGAGCCAACCCAGTGGCCAAAGCTCCGTATCGACTCGCTCCATCTGAGATGCGAGAACTCTCAAACCAACTCCAAGAGTTACTTGAAAAAGGCTTCATTCGCCCGAGCACTTCTCCATGGGGCGCACCAGTCCTTTTCGTCAAAAAGAAGGACGGGTCGTTCCGAATGTGCATCGATTACCGGGAATTGAACAAGCTGACCATCAAGAACCGATACCCCTTACCAAGAATCGATGATCTGTTTGACCAACTACAAGGTGCTCAGTGTTTCTCCAAGATTGATCTACGTTCAGGCTACCATCAGTTGCGGATTCAAGAGGAAGACATACCCAAAACCGCTTTTCGAACCCGATACGGCCACTACGAATTTGTTGTCATGCCTTTTGGTTTGACCAACGCACCCGCGGTCTTCATGGATCTGATGAATCGCGTGTGTAAACCGTTCTTAGACCGTTTCGTCATTGTATTTATCGACGATGTCCTGATCTATTCCAGATCGAGGGCCGAACATGCGCAGCATTTGCGATTGGTTCTCGAGTTGCTTCAGGGAAACCAACTCTACGCCAAGTTCTCCAAGTGTGAGTTCTGGTTGGAGGAGGTTCAATTTCTGGGTCACATTGTGAATAGTCGGGGTATACACGTTGATCCTGCAAAGATTGAGGCAGTCAAGGGATGGGTTACGCCAAAGAATCCGTCAGAAGTTCGCTCTTTTCTCGGATTAGCCGGTTACTACCGGCGATTCATCGAAGGATTCTCAAAGATTGCTGTACCACTTACCTCCCTTACTCATAAAGACAAGCCTTTTGTGTGGGGAACCGCGCAGGAGACTGCTTTCCAAACCCTCAAACACATGCTGTGCCATGCACCAGTTCTTACACTGCCGGACGGAAGCGATGACTTCGTTGTCTATTGTGATGCTTCAAACCTTGGACTTGGCTGTGTTCTCATGCAACGAGACAAGGTTATAGCTTACGCATCTCGACAGCTCAAAATCCACGAGAAGAACTATACAACCCATGACCTCGAGCTAGGCGTAGTTGTCTTTGCCTTAAAGATTTGGCGACACTACCTGTATGGTACAAAGTGTACGATCTTCACCGATCACAAGAGCCTACAACATATCTTTAACCAGAGAGAACTCAATATGCGTCAACGCCGATGGGTAGAACTTCTCAACGATTACGACTGTGAGATCCGTTATCACCCAGGCAAGGCGAATGTAGTTGCAGACGCCCTCAGCAGAAAGAATTACGTGATAGGTGTTCGAAACATCCAGGCTCAGTATAACCTCGAAGCTCTCATCCGCGAAGCACAACACGCTTTCTTTAACGAGCGTACGTTGAAGAAAGAACGAATCTATCACGATGGAACTCAGCTCGTGAGCAAAGCCAACGGGATATTCTATTATCTGGACCGAATCTGGGTTCCGAGGAGGACAGATTTGCGAAAGATCATCATGAACGAAGCCCACAAATCCCGATATTCCATTCATCCCGGTGCGGACAAAATGTACCAGGACCTTCGCTACAAGTACTGGTGGCCTGGGATGAAAAGGGATATTGCTCTATATGTTGGTAGCTGTTTAACTTGTGCAAGAGTCAAGGCTGAACACCAAAGACCGTCAGGCTTACTCGAACAACCGCCGATACCCGTATGGAAGTGGGAAAGCATAGCTATGGATTTCATAACTAAGCTTCCGACCACGCCATCAGGTCACGACAGTATTTGGGTTATAGTCGACCGTCTAACCAAATCAGCCCACTTTCTGCCAATACGAGAAGACTATAAGGTGGCCAAGCTAGCCCAAATCTACACCGACGAGATCATTAAGAATCATGGTACGCCTCGAGACATCATTTCTGATCGCGACGCTCGGTTTACATCGAGATTGTGGGAAACTTTTCAAGCAGCTCTTGGTACGACGCTGAATTTGAGTACCGCATTCCACCCGCAAACCGACGGGCAGACTGAAAGAACGATTCGTACTATTGAAGACATGCTCCGTGCGTGTGTTATCGATTTTGGTGGTAGTTGGAGCAAACACCTACCGTTGGTCGAATTTTCGTATAATAATAGCTATCACTCCAGCATCGAAATGGCACCTTTCGAAGCCCTGTATGGTAGGAGATGTCGCTCGCCTATTGTATGGCACGAGGTCGGTCACTCACAATTGACTGGGCCCGAGATTCTGCAAGAAACGACTGACAAGATCCACCAGATAAGGGAAAACTTGGTAAAGGCCCGGGACAGACAAAAGATGTACGCCGATAAACGACGCAAGCCCCGCGAATTTGCAGTTGGCGACTACGTGCTCCTAAAGGTATCCCCTTGGAAGGGAGTAGTCCGATTCGGCAAAAGAGGGAAACTTGCGCCTCGATTTGTTGGACCTTTTAAGATTCTGGAAAGGATCGGTAAAGTTGCCTACAAACTCGAATTACCGGAGGAACTCAGCAATGTCCACCCGACTTTCCATATTTCAAACCTTCGAAAATGCGTAGCCGACCACGACGCAATAATACCACTCGACGATCTTCAGGTCAATGAGACGCTACACTTCGTGGAAAAGCCTGTCGAAATCATGGACCGACAGACCAAGCAACTCAGACGCTCTCGCATTCCTATTGTAAAAGTACGATGGGAAGGCAAACGAGGCGCGGAGTTCACTTGGGAACTAGAAAGTGACATGAAGGCCAAGTACCCGCAGTTGTTCAGATAGATCTGAAGCATCAAATTGGTAAAATCACACGGCGATGTACGGTTCTCGGCCTAATTTCGGGACGAAATTCCCTAAAGGAGGGGAGACTGTAACACCCCGTGTTTCCCAAAAGTCAAAGTCAAAGTCAAGAGTTGACTGTTATTGGAATTAAAGATAAATAAAGATTAATTTCATTTTAGTTTCATTTTGATTTTCATATTATTTGGAGTAAGTGTTGTATAATCAAACTAATCGACCAATAATCGAACTGTGAATCAACGACCGACTGTGAATGATAGGAAGTAACAATGCAATAAAGCTAGTCAATCAATAATCAAGCTAATCAAATCAATCATCAAACTCAAGTGTGGGGATTTTAGTACTTTTATACGTGTGTGTGTGCCTTATGTGTTACTTGTGCATGTTTACTTTTATGTTAAAGTGTGTGGTGAATCAATCAAAATCAATCAAGACTCAAAGGTGAATCAAACTCAATGGATATCGAACCCGAAATGGTTGTAAGGATGCTTGTATGTTAGATATAGTAGTTGAGACTAAAAGTAATTTGAATAGAAACTCTATCCTACTCTACTCCTCAACTATCGAACTCGAAATATCAAAAATCGTCGCGAAACACTCAAAACCAGGCAAGCCGATCGAACAGGGCAACCTGATCGAACAGGCTAGCCGATCGAACAGGGCAACCTGATCGAACAGGCTAGCCGATCGAACAGGCTGTTCGATCGAGCAGCTGCTCGATCAGGGATGCTGTTCGATCAGCTGACCCTTTCCTCTTTTGGAAGCCTACAAATAGGGCTGTCCTTGTCAAACTTTCCACTTTTGGAAAAGCTCTGACCGACCAGCCTCTTCTTCTCACTAAATCTCAGATTTCTCTCAAACCG
Organism: Helianthus annuus; assembly: GCF_002127325.2. Taxonomy (NCBI): domain Eukaryota; kingdom Viridiplantae; phylum Streptophyta; class Magnoliopsida; order Asterales; family Asteraceae; genus Helianthus; species Helianthus annuus. Next base: position 90,177,947 of record NC_035449.2, read on the forward strand.
GTAAGTATTTCGCTCTAATCCTTGTACGTTTTTGTTCATTAATCGATTCTACATCTTTCTATCTTTCAAAACTTGGATTTCATCCATGAAATCACCAAGATCTAGGTGTTCTTGGGTGATGTCATCATGTGTTCTTCAAGAACACTAAGTTTTGGCATCATTCCACCATGAATAACTTAGATCTAACCGATTTCCACATAAATAACCTAAAATCTTCCAAAGATCTTAACATTTCACGGTGGAAAAGGATTGGAAGATGGGTTTTCATCTATCTTTCAACTCTTTTACACTCAAAAAGGTGAAAACGAGACTTGAACCGATTTACAAACCATTCTAAACAAACACATGGTTCAAGATTCGGGTTTTACCGAGAGATATACCGATTTCGGGTTAAACGTTAAACTTAAGTTCCAAACCGCCTCTGGCCGAGCTTGGGTGATTCCTGCTCGAGTCAGTAGACTAAGTAGGGACTTCAGCTTTGTGGTTCAACTCGTAGTCAAAATATCTCTAAAACATCACAATTAACGGGAATAACCAAGTGTTAAGTGATAGGTTAACCGAATCGAGTAGCTGGCCGAACGGCTAGGCTGTTCGATCGAACAGCCCAACCGAGCGACTATGCCAGCCGATCGGCTAGGCTAACCGATCGAATAGCACTTAGACCCACCAACTCACAAAAGTGTAGTATTGACGAGGTACTGTTCGATCGACTACGCCACTCGATTGTAATCATTACTACTCGAATCATGAGATACTACACTTCAACACTTAACCTATTCGAAACATTGGAATGTCACCCGATCGAGCATGCCAACCGATCGAGTGACATACTTGAAAACAATGAAGTGCTAGCCGATCGGTTGGGCTAACCGATCGAACAGCCGTTCGATCGGCCAACTTGAAAGGTAGTACAAACCATCATACACAAACACATCCTTCACATCAAAGGAAGAAACAATCCACTTGAAGGAACCAGCCGATCGAGCCAGCCGGCCGATCGAATGGATGTTCGAACGGACTTTCAAACCAATCGAACAGCCCACTCGATCGAACTGCTGTCCGATCGAATGGCCTACTCGATCCAAGTACATTGTTTACTTTTTCCGCGTTACTCATCGTTGTGTTATCGAACTATTCAGGCTAACCTATTCTCAGTGCTCCTTTCAATCCACGATCAACCACTGTGAGTATACTCGATCCCTTTTTGCTTTCAGCACTTTTGGGTGTTACATACGTAATCTATCAAATTCACAAACAACACAAACTATTTGAACGCTAACCTACTTGCATGTATTACTTGTCTAAATGATTGCTGTTTATTATGTTTACACGTGGAGTGCTATCTACCTGCTTTAGCAACATAGTACTATAGTTTGGACTCAGCACCCGTTCACACGGGGGTTGCTAAGGACAATTACTTGCATGGATTACGGTGGTAATCATGTATTGCGAACTGTCTCGGACAGTCAACTTGAAGTCATTGGTATCGATGGTCCCATGTTGATAATTTACATGCATCGTTTGCCCTTGTGTACGTGCTTGGTTATGCGTAAACTTTTCGAACTTTATATGCTATATCAAACTTGTGTACTCACCTTTACATTATATGTATTGACTTTTATTTTAACGTATGTGACAGGTGTTTAAGCTACTAGCATGCTAGGGAAGCGAGGCAATAATAAGCTTCTAGGAGCCTGTGACCTTAGGACAGTGTCCACATACCTGCTCCAGGGTCATAATTATCTGTGGATCTTGTACTGGCACCTGTAGTCAGTAAGATCTACAGTTAGCCGTCTAGAAGTCTTAAGACAATATTTAAATTCGGTCTGTAATAATTAAGAATTTGAGTTGACGGAACAGTTCCCATATTGTTTAGTTGATTTCTATGATAACTTGTTATTATTTGGGACACGGTATGGGACGTGTTATATAACTGAATTGTATGATAGTTGTTGTGGAAACTTCTGAACAATCTGTTTCGCTCAGTGCCGCACCCCGATGATTCCGCCATCGGTTGGGGTGTGACATGTGTTGATCTTGTATCTTCACCTCAAGTATAAATAGGTTGGCCATGCTTTGTTCATTTGCTCACAATAACTTCTAAACTCAATTCTGGAGCTACCTGGCTTTAGGAGAAGACTTGGAAGTGTAGAAAAGATAGCAAGGACCCTATGTAAGAACCTTAATCCCTGCTTAGTCATTTTAATTAGCTTATATTCCTAAAAGTCAAACCGTCGTAATTAAGATTTGACTTCGTCATTAATCTTAATTGCTCCAGTCAATTTTCAAATTGAAAGTACCTATGAGTTGGTAATTATGTGGGTAATAAACCTTTAAAAGGTCACCCTCTGATTCCCACTCTAACTAGGTCAATTGTCGAGTCAAACTTAGTTACAAAAAGTCAACAGGAAGCTATTTTGTAAATAAACACATAATTATCAATGTGTAAGCTATGAAACCTATTTTGACACTAATATAACTTGGTAATCAATGTAAGAACATGTCTAAACATGTTCAACTCGACAATTTTCAGTTTAAGCTCGGTTCGAGACCGAAAGTCGCATAGTTTGACTTATACTTTGACTTTCAGTTCTGACCCGTTTGAGCATGAATTAGGAATGCCTTAGAGCTTTAATAGGACCAAGTTACCTAGAAGTATAACCCTCTGTGATTATACAACTTGGTTCACTAGTTATCCAATTCATATGCATGATTCCGTTAAATGCTTAAATGTTGATTATTATGCCCTTATCACCTTAAAATGTGATTTTTGAAAAAGTGAAAGGATAGAAACCTTCACTACTGATTTATAAACTTGTCCCTAGAATTTGACATCAGTTTGAGGTTTAGATTAAGAGTTATGCTCATTAGCGTAATTAAGAAGCTTTTAAGTAAATAAATCACATAATTAGCATATAGCCTATCTAAACCCAACTTTTAATACCAAACTTATAACCCACTAATGTAATATAATATTTTGGGATTTTTGAAGATTTTTATTTATTTTTAGGCTGAGCATAACCTAGGATTCTAAGCTTGATTCGGTAATTGCCGGGTTTGCCCTTTTAGGCTATAAAATAAGTTTTACAAATCCTTTTGACCCCAAACCTTTTTCTACTGATCTAGTATGATAAATAAAGTATTTTGAGCCTTCTGGAATAATAAAATTATTAGCTTTCCTTTGAAAACCCGGAAATGGCTCCAAATCGCCTTTTTAAGCGTTTTTAACGCATAATATGTATTAAAACCATTTTATAAATATAAGGTTGGATACCTACTGATGTTTTAAGTAAATTTTCATACTTTAGCAGTAAGCAAAAGTCTTAAACTCAGAATTCCAGTTTTGACCTTTTAAGCCTATGTGAAATTACCAAAATGCCCTTAAGATGTATAGTTTGGTTATAAGTAATAAATTTCATATATAAGTCATACCCTACTGATATAACTTAGTAAATTGAGTAACTTTACTGATTACATCAGACCCGAAACTCAGAAACGTATTTAAACCCTTTTATAACCTTTTAAATGACCAAAATACCCTTACGAGGCGTAATTTGAGTTTAAAATCATTTTGGGCATGATAGAAGACATCCTACTGATGTCACAACATATTTAAGGCATATTAACTTGTGGAACATGTTCATGACTCTTATGGTTACTCGTTACGCATGTTTCGCGTTCGGATCGGTCTATGTAACTAGTTTACATATATTAGCCGAAACGGGTCAAACCATATCGTTTTTGTCTCAAAATTCAGAATGTGTTTAAGTTACCCATATTGAACAAGTATACAAGCTTGTCGGGTCAAAACCACATTCTAAGCCGGTCTTCGCTTTATCATGCGTTTGAACCGTGCCTTCCTTTGAAAACTAACCAGTCTAAAGCTTAGACTAAATTAAAGACCCGTTAGGATTCTAATAGGTTATTAAAACCTTCGTTCTAGATTAGGAGCCCAGTAAAAGCTACGTGCACTTGCTTTATTTGAATTATACTTTGCTCAGGTAAATACCCTTAACTTATTTTCCCTATACGGGCTTGGGATACAGTGCTATAAAAGTACCGCTTGGTCGGGTGTATGTAGTCATTTAAATCGTATTGTGATTGATGTAGTTACATAACCTGTTTGATATGTATTATTTGGTGTATGGCCCTTGGGGGTTAAATGACCATGTCCCGGATATCCTTGGCATCATTCATGAAATGGCCACGACCTAAGCACGGGGTGTAGGCGTACACCTGACATCTGCCTTATGTAAAAACTGGTATCCCACTTAAAGGAATCAACCTTGTGGGCATTATACCTGTGGCATGTCAGTTAACTTAAGTCCGGCCCTACAAACCGGCCCTGATGGACGGCAAATAAGTAAATCTGTATACAAGATTAATTTTTAAATAATTGTCCCAAGTTATAAAAGATATTTTGCCGAAGTGCATTCAAATCAATTTTCAAACTCTTTTCAAAATGAGTCAGTTAAGTTGTATTTACCAGTGTAAACTGACGTATTTTCCAAAAAGGCTAAGTGCAGGTACTAAACGAAATAGGCTGGCTACTCCAGGCATCATTACTCAAATCTCGCAAGCTTTAGATGCCAAAGTCTGTTGAATAATTTTCCTTTTTATTCGATCCGCCTGTGGATCTGTTTCGACTGTTTTGTGATACTTGATATTACAATTTATTCAGTTGAAATAAATCTATCTCTTTGCTTCCGCTGTGCATTTATATGTTGTGTTGTTTGACTATGATGATATCAATTACGTCACGATACTCCCCACCGGGCCCACCGGTGACACGTGGAAAATAGGGGTGTGACACTTCCTGGTTTGCCTCTAGTTCGTCAAGTCGAGTTTCATATTGATCTTGTACCCAATGCCAACCCGATTGCGAAAGCACCTTATCGTCTTGCACCATCTGAGATTTAAGAGTTATCGAAAAAACTTCAAGAGTTATCTGACAAAGGATTCATCTGACCGAGTTATTCACCTTCGGGCACTCCAGTCCTGTTTGTGAAAAAGAAAGATGGGTCTTTTCGAATGTGTATCGATTATCGTGAGCTTAACAAGCTTACCATCAAGAATCGATATCCTCTACCACGAATTGATGATCTTTTTGATCAGCTGCAAGGTGCTACATGTTTTTCCAAGATCGATTTGCATTCTGGGTATCATCAGCTTCGTGTACTCGAAGAAGATATCCCCAAAACTGCTTTCCGCACACGATATTGTCACTACGAATTCACTGTCATGCCTTTTGGTTTGACGAATGCCCCAGCTATTTTCATGGACTTAATGTTTGTAAGCCTTATTTAGACAAGTTCATCATTGTGGTCATTGATGACATTCTCATTTGATCGAAGTCTCGAGCCGATCACGAACAACACCTTCGTATGACAACGGAACTCCTGAAGAAGGAACAACTATTTGCTAAATTCTCCAAGTGTGAATTCTGGCTTAAAGAAGTTCAGTTTTTGGGACATATTGTTAACAAGCAGGGTATTCATGTGGATCCTTCCAAAATTGCTGCAATTAAGGATTGGAATACACCTACGACACCCACAGAAGTTCATTCTTTTCTAGGTCTTGCTGGTTATTATCGACGGTTTATTTCGAACTTCTCGAAGATCATGGTTCCTCTCACTGCTTTGACTCAGAAGAATAAGCCTTTTGAGTGGGGATCTAAACAAGAAGAAGCTTTTCAAACGCTAAAACGAAAACTATGTGATGCTCCTGTTTTATCTTTGCCTGATGGAAATGATGATTTCGTCGTCTATTGTGACGCGTCGAATCTAGGCCTTGGTTGTGTTCTCATGCAACGAGGCAAAGTTATAGCTTATGCGTCGAGACAACTGAAAGTTCACGAGAAAACTACACGACTCATGATCTTGAATTGGGTGCTGTGGTTTTCGCTCTTAAAATCTGGAGACACTATCTTTATGGCACGAAATGTGTGGTTTTCATAGACCACAAAAGTCTCCAGCACATTCTCAATCAAAAGGAGCTAAACATGAGGCAACGACGCTGGGTTGAGCTCTTAAAGGATTACGATTGCGAAATTCACTACTATCCTGGTAAAGCGAATATCGTAGCCGATGCGCTAAGTCGAAAGGAATGAGCCAAGCTTCATTTTGTTCGCACTCTATATGATATCCAATCATGTGTCTCTCAAGCTCAACATGCGTGTGTTACGCAAGATTTGATGGGTAAGGAATTACCACGTCAACTTGAGCTTAAACTCGAAACGAAAGACGATGGTTTATTCTATTTCAAGAATCGTTTGTGGATTCCGAAACAAGACGATCTTTGCACTTTAGTGATGGAAGAATCTCACAAGTCTCGATATTCTATCCATCTTGGTGCTGACAAAATGTACAAGGATCTTCGTATTCAGTACCGGTGGCCTGGTATGAAGAAGGATATTGCTTTGTATGTATCGAAATGCCTAACTTGTCTCAAAGTCAAGGCTGAACATCAACGACCATCTGGTTTGCTTGTACAACCAGAGATACCGGTATGGAAATGGGAGAACATTGCGATGGATCTCATCACTAAATTGCCGCACACATCTAGAGGTCACGATGCTATTTGGGTTGTTATCGATCGATTAACGAAGTCAGCTCATTTTATACCGATTCGCGAGGATCTATCGGCTGATAAACTTGCCAAGATTTATGTTGATGAGATTGTATCTCGACATGGTGTTCCTTTGGATATCATTTCTAATCGTGATGCTCGATTTTCATCTCACTTTTGGAAAACCATGCAATCTGCTTTGGGAACTCAACTAAATCTAAGCACTTCTTATCATCCCCAAACAGATGGCCAATCCGAGAGAACGATACAAACATTGGAGGATATGCTTAGTGCATGTGTGATAGAGTTTGGTGGTAATTGGGATTCTCATCTGCCGTTGATCGAGTTCTCTTACAACAATAGTTATCATGCTAGCATTAATATGGCACCGTTTAAAGCTTTATACGATCGAAAATGTCGTTCACCTGCCTTTTGGAATGAGATCGGTGAAGCTCAGCTTACTGGACCTGAGCTTATTCTGGAAACGACAGATAAAATCAAGAAAATTCGTGATAACCTTCTGACAACTAGAATCCGTCAAAAGAGTTATGCAGATATGCGATGCAAGCCCTTGGAATTTCAAGTCGGAGATCGTGTCCTACTCAAGGTGTCCCCTTGGAAGGGAGTGGTGAGATTTGGAAAGAAAGGAAAACTTGCACCACGATATGTTGGACCATTTAAGATTGTTGAAAGAATCAGAAAGGTTGCCTATCGACTAGAGCTACCTCCTGAACTTGGGAATATTCACCCAACATTCCACGTGTCAAATTTATGAAAGTGTTTAGCTGATACTGATCTTCACATTCCACTCGACGAAATTCAAGTTGATGAAACGATGCACTTTGTCGAGAAACCTGTGGAGATAAAGGACCGTGCAGTCAAACAGTTGAAGAACAAGCGAATTCGATTAGTTAAAGTTCGCTGGGAGTCCAAACGTGGCCCAGAGTTTAGTTAGGAACGCGAGGAACAATTGAAAGCGAAATACCCACATTTGTTTTCACAAGTTTCCTCTAGTTAAAATTTCGGGATGAAATTTCCTAAAGTAGGGGAGACTATGACAACTGTGCTCTGTAAACGATGTACGACGTAAAACAATATCAATTATCAATGAAACGATCTTTTTTGGTGTTAATATTTGTGTATTTGTGTTTGACGATTTTTTGGTTTGATTCTAGTTCGATTTCAAGCTTTAAATCGCTTTTTGGAAAGTTATACACAAACTGATGCATAAAGGTGATCAGTTTAACGCGACAAACACTCCGTAATAGTGACATAGGCTTAACATACCTTAAATAACCTTTACGTAACTTAGAAATAAGTTTTGGAGGGTTTGGTGTGCCAAAAAAAAGTTTATTTGATCGCAGGGACTATTTACGACAAACTGAGAAAGTATGCCGATACGAATAATAATGAACATTCCGGAACTTGATCATAAGTTAAACATACCCTAAATATCCTTTACCATAGTGAAGGGGTAAGGTCCCAAAAACCTCATATCAAGTACTTGGGACCATACCACAACCTCACCTCTTAGCCCTCTTTTGGCCCTGCGCGGCCGCGCAGCTGGTCCTATAGAGAACTTAAAAGAAAGATAACAAGCAACACTTACGCGCCAAGAGGAAGCTAAACCCTTGCGCCTCCCTACATAAACAAACGAAGGATAAGAATCCTAGTTTAAGTACTTCCGCTTAAATAATACCCAGACTTAGATATTATTTAATCAGCCGGTACACACGATAAGAAGTCACACTAGATTATAGCAATAACCTTCTAGGAGAACTCAATCGTGCACCACCAGGCGGTTATAACCGTCTGGACACGTGTCGTCATCTCAGGCCTCCCTGAAATCATGATGATAGCATGGAATTGGAGAAAAACCTCCACTCATCTACTTTCCACGTGGCATCTCCCCAGCCGTAGATCTAAATAGCGATCCGTGTGAGCTCACATCGGATTAAGAAGATTTACGGAAGGAAATGTAACCGCTTACGGGGTTAGCATCTTCCATTAACATTTCATCAACAGGTTTTCCCGCCCAAACTCTCGGTTATAAATAAGAGAATAATTCAGGTATGAACTTCTAGTTACACACGCTTCGTCAATACTTCTTCTTCTCCATAAACACCTACTTATTCTCACGCCGGAGTCGGGTCAAGGAGAGAACCTCCGTCCTCCCCTTGACGAGACTAACGGTGTTCTGTTTTGCAGTATTCACCAGAGGAGAAGAAAGCCTGTCCGATCAAATCAAACGAGAGAGAACTACACCCTTTTATGTAGATCCAAACCCCCTAGTTAATCTGATTCTGGTCGATTAACCAGTGTTTCTTCATTGGCACCCACCGTTTTTCTATGTTTCATCCAATTTTTTCTCGTTTTTTGATCCACCTTGTTGATTCCATTTGCACATGGAAGAAACTTCGTCTCATAGGCAAACCGGCCCTCGGCCGAATGTCGGTAACAACTTTCAGGTTGAAGGTATTCCATAGGATGCCTCGGATGACAACGAGGTGCAATCCAATCGTATGAATGAACCTATCACTCCAGGGGTACAGCCAGAGATCCCTGTGCACTCAATTCTACTACCAGGAGAAACTCCAATCTCCTGGTACGTCAGGTCTCAGGGAGCACTAAATGCAGTATACACATAGTTATGTGCACAGACTGCTCCCCTAACTCAATCACGGAGGCCAGGATCCCGTGCTAATGCTTCCCAACGTGAGGGTCCGTCCCATGAAAATACAGAGGTCTACTCTAGGTCTACATCGAGATACGAGGATACCCAGTCAGGAAGTCATCAAAGAGAGTATCGAGATGAATCTCACCCTCACAGAAGACAATCAGTTCACACCAGGTTGGGTTCTCAACGAAACACCCACACCAATGAATCTGACCCAACTTACCGTATAAGTGAAAGTGCCAGCGTGTTCAGTCGGTTACAACCAAATTACAACAAGTGTAGACCCCGTGTGGTTTACAACCCCGAGGCTGAGCACAATTACGATTTGATATATCGTCCCGCTGAAGCAGCAGAGAATTCAAAGTTTATAAGTGAAATTCCTTTGGCTCCGCTGGAGAAGGAGAAGCTCCCGTCCACTGTAGGAAAGTTCAATGGAATGACGGACCCTGACGATCATCTGCGGGTTTTTACAAGCGCAGGACTGGTAGGAGGCTGGACCCTACCAATGTGGTGCCATCTTTTCGTACAGACCCTTACTGGCGCTGCAAGAATATGGTTTGACAACTTGCCCACTGGAAAAATTACCTCATGGAAAGATCTGCGTGACAAGTTTCTAGTTCATTTCAGCCAGCAGAGGCGGTCAATTCGAGATACTTCAGATGTAATGAACAATTGGCGCCACGATGATGAAAGTCTGGAGGATTTCATCACTCGTTATAATAAAGAGGTACTTGAGATCGGGGATGTACATGAACAGCTAATTCGCGCCTAATTCAAGTACGCAGTCAGATGCGATGATATGATACAGGTCCTGTCTGGGACAGAAGGACTCCCGAAGAGTTGGGAGAAAGTGATGGCGGAGGCCAAGGTTTATGCGCAAATAGAAAAAAATCTCACCACCAATAGGCCTCCACCACCGCATAACCGTCCCTTAGATCTGGGCTTAAGTGGCGGAAGAAAGTTTAAGAAGAATTGGCGTGATTCCGGCTCAGGGAACTATTCGTCCGAAGATGCTCGGACCACAATCAACAAACTTACCGCGCAAAGAGAGGCCAAACAGGAGAATAGGGAGAGACAATGGACTCCCTTAACCAAAACCCCTGCGGAAGTCCTGAGCACAGAAGATTACCAATTCAAACCTCCGCCACCCATGAAAAACAAGCGTGGACAAGATCCGAGTCAGTATTGTGAATACCACAAGGACAGCAGGCATACTACAAACAACTGCATCTCTTTGTGCACTGAGATAGAAAAAGAGCTTAAGAGTGGTGAGCTCACTCACCTCCTACAAAACGTGCGTAAAGAGATTAAGCAAATTACCCGAGGCGAAGAAGGCCCGAGCAAAAAAGCAAAGAACTGAGCAGCAACTCAATGCTTTTCCTGCGGAACAAAACAGATCCTACAGTTATCAAATTTAAGCAGGAGGTAGATTGTAAGTTAAGAAACATGTAATTATTTTCAATAGATTCTGTAAACGGCCTCTGCGCCTTATCCCGAAATAAACAACAGTTTCTATTATTCTTATGTTTTTATTACAAAGTGCATGCAATTTCTTTGGTAAGCGCAAAAACAACATGGTAAATATAATACAAAGTCTCATGAACAGCCAGTGATTACATCACTCAAGGCCATACGTTCACACATGAGCCGCATACCACCTTCATTCGCCTTACCTGATCAAAGTCATTGTACACATGCAAGATATTGTAAATTAAAAACAAACAAAACAAACATATCAAATTACACGGCAGTGTATCATCGTTACTTGCGCGGCAGCGCATTAACAAAAAAGGGGAACACCCCCCCTTAGAAAAATACACGAATTGTTCAAAATACAATTAGTGGCAGAAAATCTATGCCAGATCTTCGTTCTCATCTGGAAAGATTTCCTTTAGCTGCGCCACATGGTCTTTAGACTGCAGGGCGACGTTTATAAGGTCCATTACCGGAAGTTGCAAGCTATTGAATTCTGCCTTTAAAGCTGCAACAGCGGCACCAGTATTGGCACCATAAGTGGCAGACTTACTAGTATCCCAATTAACTTTCAAAGCGCTATTTACATGTTGCGAACATTCAGCATAACCTTGGGCATACCCGTCATTTCGCGCAGCAACTATCAACTGAGCAACGCTCTTATCCAGCTCTTCAGAATTCAACACAGACTCAGCAACCTACAAAAAGAAAAAAGGCAACATAAGAAAAAAAGCACAAAAGCATCCTCACAAAGGAAACAACGGAAAGTTAACTTACACAAGCAATCCCGCGCTCCTTTAACCATAGCATATCACCTTTCAAGGGTTCCACTCTCCGCTGTAACCCGCGCGGTTTCAGAATTTTCTAGTTTTTCCTCAATTTCGGTTAGACGGCGAGAGGTTTCAGATTTCTCAGAAAGCGCATGCTCTAGGTCTTTCTTGAGTTGTACCTGGTTAGAAAGCAAAGAAGTAAGTTCTTCCAACTCTTTAACTCTAAGAGCAAGAGAAGCGCAAGCTCGTACCTCTCGTTGTTCACTTCGCTCCCTGTGTGAACGTGCCTCATCAAGAGCTGCCTCAGCATCAGCTTTCTCCTTCTTCAACTTTTCGACCTCCGCATTCTGCTTTCTCAATTTTTCAATCTCAGCTTTAAGGTTATTGATAGCATTGCAGAGCTTGGCTTGTTCAGCATTATCTTTTTCACAAATTTTCTTCCAGTTCTTGCGCTCCTCGGACAGGAGAGCAGCTTCAGCTTTCGCTTTTCTTTACCAGCCTGCAACGGACCATTCTTCAGTCTTCCGATCAGCCTCAAACTCGGCCTGATCAGCCTCCAGCTTAGCTTTCAACCGGGCGATTCGGTTTTCCTCTTCAGCAACCTTCTTCTGAGATATCTTGAAAGCAGCCCAATCTTTGTGCATACTATGCCACTCGCGCACTATGCGGTGTGTAGTAGACATATGAGAGGCAGCTTCCTCAAGATAGGCATGATAGGTCTGCTCATGAGATCGTTTTCTTGGAACTTAATCTCCCCAGGCAGAAAGGCCCCTTGAAACCACTCATGACAAACACGCCAATCGGAGAAAGTGTCACCTTTCTTCAGATTCCAAGCAGGAGCATGAAGCTCAGAGGCATCCTTCTCTGATTAAGTTCTATAATAATAATCCCCCAGAGTTTCCTCTGGGCGGATAGGAGAATTCTGGCCAGCACCAGAAAAAGAGCCCTGCTCCTCAACAATAACCTTCTCGATGTTCTTAGGCATAGCATCAGAAGGTTTGGGGAACGAAGATAAAACAGGAATCTTTTCGACAGTTTTCTCTTTTCCCAAGTCATGAGCAACAACTTCAGGAGTTCCTAAGTTGCCAGCACCATCCACAGTTTCTGGACTGGTAACTTTTTCCGCGTCCTCAGCAACATCAACAGGCTTATCAGCCTTAGGATCAACAACCTTCTCCGCACCACCCTCAGGAGCCTCAGTATTCTTTAACAAATCAGCAACAAAAGCGGGTGGAGGAGAGGGTGGAAGTTCTTCATTAACCACAGACAGCGGCTCTATGGGAACAGGAGAAGATGGATTTTCTGAAGGAAAAACAAAGTTTGTGAATATTCAATACACATAAAAAGACGAAAACCAAAATTACACTTACTAGGAGCAGGATCCGAAATAAAGGCGTCTAGATTGTCCTTCCCGGTAATCTTCTTCCTCTGGATCTTCTTTGCAGGCTGACCTTCAGCGTCGGCACCAGTCTGTTTTCTTTTCCCTGCTTTAGTCCGCACCAAGTGCTCAGGACTTGATTCCAAGTCAATGGGATCATATGGGTTGGACGGAGGGACGTCAACAATGTCTTTCGGTTCAGGCTTCGACTTTCTAACAACAACTGCAGGCGCAAGACCCTCAAACGAATCAGAAACCACCACATAATCACATCAGGAGTCAGAGGAATGGCGCATACCTTTCTTCTCTCCACCAACATTCTTGGCTTTAGAAGATTGAGCTTTCTCAGCATCATTCTTCTTCGGTGCAACAGTGGTGGCTACCGCGCGTCTCTTCTTCTCAGGGCCTATGCCCAAATTAGACAAGTCGCCTACTAAAAGAGGCAAACGATAAACAATATGAGGAAAGCTTACCAGCACCAGCAGCAGGTTGTGCAAACAGATCAGCATCTAAAGGAAGAACAAAATTCTTCACAATACGGTAATACCACAGTTCCTCATCTGGTCTTTTTGCAATTGTAGACATCTTTCCACCTTCTCTCTCAAATGCAACAACGTACAGCGAGACAACTGCAAAGAAGAAGAAGTGGAGATAAATTTAAAAGAGAGAGAGAGGAGAAAGAAAGAGACAAGGCAATAGTCTTACTCTTGCCATCCTCCATGTACACCGGTTTCTCTTCTCGTCCCATCCTCCAGTTCAGACTCATACCGGCTCCAACAAGGGCTTTCTCTGGTAAAGCAATATTCGGAACATCTTTCAGATCCTGATACCAATTTTCATCCACAGGGGTCTAAATAGTCTCAGTGGAGACATCCTCTTTTCCCCTAAAAGTCACTTTCATTGGAAAAACACCTGCTTTGATAAAGAAGAATTTCTATTTCCAGTTGTGGAATGATTTAGGGGGATGAAGCGAAATCTTCGTCGCCGATGCCCTTTGAACAAATGAGTAGAACCCTTGGGTATAGTGCATCTGATGAAAAACTCGAAAACGAGGAACTTTCGGCTCAATATGCATCGTACGGCACCCACATTCAAAATGACGAACCCGAACCATACCAATTGGGTGCATCTGGGAGGCATGGAATTTGTAGTACTCAAGGATTTCAAGGAAGAATTTCGTTACCGGCAAAAGGAAGTTGCCTGCACTAAAAAAATCCCAAAACAAGGTCACATACCCGGACGGAGCATCCGCCGCCGTTTGACCTTCTTCGGGGAAAAGAGCACCCCAGTTGTCCGGAAATCTGAGATTTCGAATTAAACCATCAAACGTTGCCCTAGGCCACTTTAATGATGGAAGTTCGACAGACATTTCTTCCGAATCTTCGTGATGATCGCCGGTTGACATAGGAGGGAAAAATTGAAACTTTTTTTTTTTCTCAAAACGGATAAAGAAGATGGAAGGAGGAGGATTTTTCAACAAAGTAATGATTACCGAAAACGGGAAATCCGAAACACTTAAATACCCACCGCCATAAATAGCCTTGGTAACTGCACAACACCTTTTTTGGAATAGCACAGTTACCCAAGCAACAAGGGCGAGTGGGAAACGACACGAACGCGAGTCCACGCGCGCGTGCAAAGCACGATCAGTAATATGCACCTGATAGTGACAGCCTGTCATACAGTCCTCACTGTACCTTTCTCACCCAAAGTAAAAAATCTTCAAAATCTCTATAATAAGCAAAGTGAATCTTCTCACAGAAGATTCCCTATTTTCGTGCCCTAAGCATTTTTCTCACTTAGTCCAGTGCTCCACTTATTTGCATAAGAGCAACACTAGACTGGGGGACTTGAAGGGGTAAGGTCCCAAAAACCTCATATCAAGTACTTGGGACCATACCACAACCTCACCTTGTTGGTGCAGTTGTCTGTCGACTACATTTTCGTTCGAGTCTTAGGGCAGGGCTGATTGTATTGTGAATGAGAAACGAGAAATCTTGTATTGTATAGGGCCGCTTATAGGGTAGATGAGGTGGATCGCTTATGCGACATTCATGATGGATCGCTCATTTGTCACTTGTTAGGATCGCTCATATGGATCTGTCCATATAAGCGACCCATGACTCCTATATATAGGGTCATATGAGCGGTTCCAGTAGGTAGCGTACGTGTGTGTGTAACGGCGTAGCTCTGTCCGTTTGTCTCCATAAGCTTGTAATTTGACAGTTAATCAATACAGGAGACGTTAAGTAGTGAAATCAAGCTCTACGAAGACTAATTCAATGAATTCCGCCTCTGAATTAGTCTAAGCACTCTTCTGAACGAATCGTGAGGTTAGAAAACGATCCTACAAGTGGTATCAGAGCTCAGGAGGAAGAGTTCTTACCGTTTAGCTCGATTTTCGCTCGAAATTCTCACTTCTACACCTTCTTTTTCTGATTCGGGAAGATTTCACGGTCGGAATTCGATCAATTTTTCACAGATTGTGCGAAATTGTACTTAGACAAACCCTGGAAAGTTTGAAACAAAAATTTGAAGTTTTTAGGGGTCAAATCATGTTCGAAATCTGAACTGCTTATAGTGACATCATCATGAACCGCGTTTAGATCAAGTTTTGGATCGCTCTTACGTACAATTTTGGTTCTGGTTCGCTCAAAATTGTTGTTTGGACCGCTCATTAGTCAGTTCTTGAATCGCTCATCCAGACAAAGTTGTGGATCGCTCGATTGAACAACATTTAAATCTCTCATTCGAACAAATCTTGAACCGCTCGAACGGACAACTCTTGGTCCGCTCGAACGACTAGTCTGGACCGCTTATTCTAACTGCTTTGGGCCGCTCGATAGAACAATCTTGGATTGCTTATTTTGGCATCTCGTTTGGTTCGCTTTTGTGATCATTAGCTGTTTCGTGATTGTGAACGACAGAGACTTGTCAGGAGTATTTGAAAAAATGACGATGGTATTTGATGAACAAGAAAACATTAGGCTAGAGAATTTTAATAATTGGTATATGAGAAATATGGATACCGATTATAAGAATGTAAATTCGGACACTTGGGCTAAAAGTTTTGAATTATTCATATGCCAAAAGGAGGAAACGTTGAAAGAGATAGAAAATCGGTTTAAAATCTTGACGGACAATATGTGGTATAGGGGTATTAGGATGTCAAATGATGAATATCTATCAAAATTGACAACTGCTTTACCTGCTAAATGGGATGAGTTTATGGTTGAACTAAAACAGAGAGATTTCTTTCCAGAACTTTTTCCACATCAATTCTTTAATGAAGTTAGAGCAGAGTGGTATAAGGAAGAAAAGAAACGGAGGGAATTTTTGTCTGAGATGGAAAAGAATTTAAATAAATTGGAGCTGGATGTACTCATTGAAGTTGATAGAAGAGTTTGTGGTTTTCTTGCAACAAAGAGTACTCTGAAATATGATATCAAAAGGAAATGCTATATTGATGAAAATATGAATCCTTTTGATTTTGTTAAACTCTTTCGTGTAGGAATCGACAAGATGGAAACAAAGGATACTACAAAGATTGAAGAATCTGTAGAGTTTGGATCTTCAAGTTCTGCATCAACATGCTTAATATGTGATCGCTTCAAGACTGAAAATGACAAACTCTTGAAGGATGCGGAAAGTTTGACATCGGAAGTCAAGAAGTTGAAAGATGAGAAGCAGACTGATGATAATCAGATTCTTATGTTGAAGGAAAATAGTGAAAAATTGAATATTGAAAATGACAAACTGTTAAGTAATTTGAACAGTTTGACATTTGAAAACAAGAAGTTGAAAGAAAATGTAAAGGTTTTTGAAATAAAACAGAAATCGTCAGAAGATGAAGATTTCTGGATTAAGCTGGAAAACAAAAATCTGAAAGAGAATGAGACAAAATTTCAGGAACAGATAAAAGTTTTGGAAAATGAAAAATCTGTTCTTGAAAATTTGAAACATGAAAATGAAAAAACAATCAAGTCTCATTTTGGGAGAATATCTCAGCTTGAAAGTGAAGCTGAGAATTCAAGGAACAGAATTGATGAACTTGAAAAGAAGTTGATCGGTTTTGTGACTTCATCTGACAAGTTGAATATTCCTTGTCCAAAACCAATCAACTCTGTTCCAATGAGTGACAATGTCACAGACTTTGACAAAGTCAAAGTTAAAGATTGTGGTGAAAAATCTGATGATAAAAAGGAAAAGTTTCAGAAAACTGTTCTGCAATCAACTGAAAAGGGTGAATGCTCGAAGCAAAAACCTTTGAAGAAGAAAGCAGAACAGAAACAAAAAATTAAAAATGAGAAAATTGTTCAAAAAGATATTAAAAGTTCATCAGATCGTTCATCCAATCAAAAGAAAAAAACACAAAAAGTAAAAAATGAAAACTCAAAAATTGTTGGTAATAAGTGGTGCAGGTCGGACCATAGTGCTTCAAAGCCAAATCCAGCAAGTTTGAGAAAAGAATTTTGGACTAAAAATGGTGATTGGTACGATAACAGAGTGTGTTACAGCTGCGGATATCACGGACACATTGCTGTTAACTGCCAGTATTGGAGTTATGAGACCAGGAGGTGCTTTAATTGCAACATCAAAGGTCACATTGCCAGAGATTGCCCAAGGAAATCGAATGAAAGATTGAGGGCTAATTCTCAGAAATCGGCAAAGATTCCAGTCAAAGTCAAGCCCCAGGAACAGAAGGTTCTGAAACCTAAAGTTCAAGAACAGTCAATTCAGGAAAAGAAAGTGAAACTTTCACAGGGACAGAAAGACAGACTGAGGAAAAAGAGGAAGAAGGCAAGAGAATATCTCGAGAAGATTTTGTCCTCGGGTTCATCCGTTGGGAAGAATAAAAGTTCTGATGAATCTACTCCCTCAGTTGCAAAGACAAGCAAAAAGAATTCATCAGATACAAATCTGGGGACAAAAGAGGAGAAGAAGAAGAAAAAGGTAACATTCTGTGGCGATGAATCTGTTTCTTCGGAAACAAAGGAGCCACATGTCGGTGATGAATCTGACTCAGTAAAGTCAGACAAGCCACATTCAGGCAATGATTCTGGTTCGTCAAAGCCAGAAGAGCCATTGGTTGAGGAAAAATTGTCGAAAACACCCAAGGCTGGTCGGGCTTGGGTGGATCTTTTTAAATGAAAAACCCTGACTTGCCGGAGATCCCAAGATGGTATCGTGGATCATGAATCGGCATCTTTCTTGAATTTAATTCGATAACGTCAATCATGCAAACGGTAAAGAGGTTTGGTTATGGTTGGTGATGTTTTTACAATTGGTACAGAGGATTCTGAACTGCAAATGGTAAATCAAGGACATTAACTTGTACTTGGTTTTTCCTACATCTGATCGAAAAACAAGATGATGAAGTAACCCCGTACCTAAATTGTTTGGTAAACAAACTTATATTTTCCGGAAAAACCATTTTGATTAAAACAAACTTAAGTGTTTTGAAATCACAATGGGAAAATAGTTTGTTGTGAGGGGGAGTTCTGATTGTTTACGCAAAGTGGATGGAGAATTGAAGTGATTCGATATCAAGTTGTCAAGTTTGTACAGTTTGTTTCAAATTTTCCCAGAAAATCAAAATTGAAACATATTTTGATTTTAGGGGGAGTAAAATTTTAAAAAAATTAGAAAATTTGAAAATATCAAAAACATTGAAAAATTGAAAAATGAGTTTTTGTTGCGAAAAAGAGGAAATGATAGTAAATCAGTGGACTATCACAGCACGCTAAAGAAATGTAATGCAAAATGTGATAAACGGTCTCACTGATGATGTGACGATAGGTTTTTGTACATTTAGTAGATTTATTCGGGATATAAACCTATAATTTCAAACTTGTGAAATTCGTGGGGAACACTACTTGGATATATAGGTAACCCCTGAAATCTCGTTTGAAAGGTCTCGTATTCTGATATACTAGGTGTTTATACTCTATGATGTCTGGGGTATTATTCCGGGACTTCTGCTGAACGGTAGTTCTGACCTAGTCCTTGGCTAATACTTTCCGCAAAATGCTTGAAACATAGCATAAAGCCCTCAGTTGATTAGACAATAAAATTGATAATCATCTGTTGTAGCTGAAAAGATCCTCTAAAGGGGACACACTGCTAAGTCGAAGATGATATCTCTCTGCTGAACGGAAGTTCTGACTTGAGATCCCTCAGTTCTCGCATCTTTCCCCTAATTTATGTACAGACATCATTGTAGTGTTCATACCTGTAAGACTGAATATTGGGATTCTGGATACGGGAGTATATTCAAGAGGTGGGACACATGAATTGAACTAAGTTCATAAAATACCTAAATAGTATCCCGAATAGATTGAAAATTGTATGAAAATTTAAGAGGACAATTATATCGTCAATCTACGTGAATCGTTTAGAACTTAAAACGATTAGAAGCTTAACGGTGCTTGTGATGTGTCTCAAAAACTGATATGATCCTCTTGCACAAACTCACAAAAATATGTTTGTTTTGCATTTAAATTTCGGTTTTTGCATTTACGTTTCATATTTTGAAAAAACCAAAAAGATTTTCGACGACTGATGTTGAAGAGCTGATTTTCAAAATCTCAAAGGCTAAACTTGATGAACAGACAGGTTGGTTAAGTCATTTGAAATGTTTAAAATGATTCATTAGGTTGAATCAGAAATTGAAATATTTCAAATTTGTGAATTAGTGTTTAATTGTAAAAAGTATCAAATGATTAGCTGATTCATTAAGTTGAATCACAATTATTTTGGTTTGTGATAGAGTGGTTGAGTTTTACAGGTTTCTGATCTTGTTGCTACTGATAGCCAGGAGACACATCAGAACCAGAGAAGAGCTTAAACAGAGAAAGCCAGGAGTTGATTTCAATGGTGATAACGATTTCCAGACAGAGATCCCAGCATGATGATAGGGGGAGTCTGACGAAAGTTAGAACCAGAGAAAGATCCAGGCATATAGTTTCAGGAAGGAATTTCTGAGGTAGATTTGATTCCAGGCTGAGTTCCTGAAGAAGACCGAACAAGATTGAAGAGCTGTGAATGATTGAAGACTCTCACTGAAGATTCCGTCAACATTCAAGGGGGAGTCTGTTGGTGCAGTTGTCTGTCGACTACATCTTCGTTCGAGTCTTAGGGCAGGGCTGATTGTATTGTGAATGAGAAACGAGAAATCTTGTATTGTATAAGGCCGCTTATAGGGTAGATGAGGTGGATCGCTTATGCGACATTCATGATGGATCGCTCATCTGTCACTTGTTAGGATCGCTCATATGGATCTGTCCATATAAGCGACCCATGACTCCTATATATAGGGTCATATGAGCGGTTCCAGTAGGTAGCGTATGTGTGTGTGTAACGGCGTAGCTCTGTCCGTTTGTCTCCATAAGCTTGTAATTTGACAGTTAATCAATATAGGAGACGTTAAGTAGTGAAATCAAGCTCTACGAAGACTAATTCAATGAATTCCGCCTCTGAATTAGTCTAAGCACTCTTCTGAACGACTCGTGAGGTCAGAAAACGATCCTACACACCTCTTAGCCCTCTTTTGGCCCTGCGCGGCCGCGCAGCTGGTCCTACAGAGAACTTAAAAGAAAGATAACAAGCAACACTTGCGCGCCAAAAGGAAGCTAAACCCTTGCGCCTCCCTACATAAACAAACAAAGGATAAGAATCCTAGTTTAAGTACTTCCGCTTAAATAATACCCAGACTTAGATATTATTTAATCAGCCGGTACACACGATAAGAAGTCACACTAGATTATGGCAATAACCTTCTAGAAGAACTCAATCATGCACCACCAGGCGGTTATAACCGTCTGGACACGTGTCGTCATCTCAGGCCTCCCTGAAATCACGATGATAGCATGGAATTGGAGAAAAACCTCCACTCATCTACTTTCCACGTGGCATCTCCCCAGCCGTAGATCTAAATAGCGATCCATGTGAACTCACGTCGGATTAAGAAGATTAACGGAAGGAAATGTAACCGCTTACGGGGTTAGCATCTTCCGTAAACATTTCATCAACGGGTTTTCCCGCCCAAACTCTCGGTTATATATAAGAGAATAATTCAGGTATGAACTTCAAGTTACACACACTTCGTCAATACTTCTTCTTCTCCATAAACACCTACTTATTCTCACGCCGGAGTCGGGTCAAGGAGAGAACCTCCGTCCTCCCCTTGATGAGACTAACGGTGTTCTGTTTTGCAGTGTTCACCAGAGGAGAAGAAAGCCTGTCTGATCAAATCAAACGAGAGAGAACTACACCCTTTTATGCAGATCCAAACCCCCTAGTTAATCTGATTCCGGTCGATTAACTAGTGTTTCTTCACATAGTTGTATAGGGAATAACCTTCCGAGGTTATACCTTATGGTCACTTAGTTTAATTAGTTGTATGATAGGTAGTTTATATGCCTTAGGAAAATGACCAAAATGCCCTTTTCATGCATAATTTGAATTTAAGCATATATAACCTAACTTTTGCCACTTAAACTGATTATGCAACATACTTAAACATGTTAGGGGATATATTACTTGTCATAGGACTAGCTAGGCGTCTCGAACGCGCTTTTGTGCGAACGACGCGTTAAAGTAGCGTAAACTACCTTAATGGGTCGTAACGGGCCGTAAGCACTTAGGATAGGTTCCGATTTAGAATGTAGGCTTTGTTAAACCATATCACATGAGTTCCAATACTCATTTGGTTTACGAAACCTCATTCTACCCGATCTTCCGATTTAGGTGTCGATTTATTAACTAGCGATCCGATTACTAGGTACTACTTGATTTCCTTGGTTTGCCCGAGCTTTGTTAAGTTCATTTAGCCGAGGATACTTTGCACTTCAATGTGAGTACATAGTTCCCCTATTTTACTATTTTCAATTGTTTTGGGGTGATTCATATGTGTTAGATGATTTTGATGCTTTTAACGATGATTTCAAAAACGAATACTATGGTTTATATTAAACAATAACGATTTCGATAATGTGAAAAAACTTGTTGGACGTATTTACATAACGAATGACATTCATTAACAATGATCAAGCCGACCAATATTAGGTTATGGTACCATAGGATCTGACAAATCCCGTTATCGGACTGCCACCATGGTTATGTATGGGGGTTATGTGGGTAACGACTGAACCTGATGATTGTTAACTTACCCTTTGGTGGTTTGTTAATACGAGTTGAACGATGGACGAGTTGCGAAGGTTTGAATGTTATAAGCGAGACGACCAAAAGTAGTTTTCACAATTAAAACGAGAACGATTTGAACGATTGAACGACTTTGAACGATTGAATGATTTAAACAAATGAACGATGGTCTATAACAAGAACGAGTTAAACGATGGGTTTTTGGTATGTGATTAGATAACAGGACGGGTGTAATGTGATAAAAGCATGGTAGATACGCCGCTGGTACTTCTTATATATAAGTGCTTTTATCATATTACATTCCGTGGTGTTATTTAGTTCACTTGGACGAACGATTTTATACGATGTCACACAACGATGTTTACTAAACGATATAAACCATTCGAGTTTTATTACGAGAACGATTTACAATTTGGTGTACTTAAACAAATGTTTTGGGTTAAGATTCATGGCATCGAGATTTTATAAACTATATCCAATCTGTTTTGACTTGGTTATTCATTTTACAACACAAATGTTTTACAAAACAAGGTTTTCAAATAACAACTCAAGTAGTTGTACGAGTTTTTGCAACATGTATACGGGCCATGAATCTGACACTCTCATAAAACCTATGTGCTCGCCGACATTTCTTTGCTGACTTTATTTTTACATATGTTTCAGGTGGTGTTGAATTATGTTGAATGCTACTAGGATGCATGCTCACTTAGGATTTGACAAGGCCTTAGTGACTTAATAACGATGATAGACGAGATGTGAACTTGGTTGTGTTAACTTTAAGACAATGTAAATATTTAATAATTCAATAAAATGAAACTTTTGAATCCATGGTTGTGAAACAATAATTCTGTCGCTCCACTCCCCGACGTTTCCGCTGTGGTTTCGTTGTTTTACGCGGTCAGGGTGTGACACCCGCCACCTCCACAGCTCTGTCAACCTCCACCCCCTCCAGAACGCCGTCGACCTCCACCACCTCCACATCAGCCGCTGACCTCCACCCCTCCACAGCAGCCATCGACCTCCACCATTCTTGTCACACCCCCAAAATACCAACGGCGGAATTACCGCGGGGCGTGTGACGTACCAGGATCCAAGCCACCAATCATGTTGAACTCATAACAATTATTCCAAACAAAATTTTCATTTATTATTGATAGAAGTGTTACAAAAGATTATTTAACGTTCAGCGGAAGCATAACACATTAATAAAGAAATTCATAAACCAAGTGTGTGAAAGTCATTAAGTTTGTCTCGCGTTTCCATGTATCTCGACCCATGACCACTCCAGCCTCCTAGACAGCAAGTTCCATTTAATATGCTCCTAAAGACCTGCAAGGCATGTAACAACGAATCAACAACAAAGTTGAGCGAGTTCACAATTGAGCGTTCGTTTTAAAGTTGTTCTAAAAACCATGAGTTTGTTTGTAAACCATAAGTTAACCAGTTTCCCAAACCATATCCATAACCATTGGGGACTTCCCCATGTAAACCACTAGACCCGTTACCATATCGACCACTGACTAAAGTAAGTTGGTGCCCTGACGTCAATGTCTATCATCATTGACTAGTGCCCAGATCCATTAGTTCACGCCCGTCCTCTGCGGCACGGTGTGAGGCTTGTCAAACCTAAATAGCGCTATCTAACTAATGACCCGCTCGCCATTGGCCCGACGATTAAGTCGATATAAAAGGTGGGACTTCATGATAGAGATTTTGGTCTAGTATCCGTGTTGTCACCCTTCAATAAAGAGGGTGTGTACGAAATCCCCAAACCAGGAGATTACGTAGGTTCCAATCAATCCTTATCACATGTTGTCACCCTTCAATAAAGAGGGTGTGTACGTGTTCCAAAACAGGAGATCTTGTAGTTTCAGTTTAGATCCTTTACCCATTCCCAACCCTTGGGAATCCCATGCCTTGTGGAAAGTGTGAACTCACCTTGGTTTGCTTGGTATGCTTAACTACTTGTTCACAGTTAATCGGTCACAGCCTAGAGTATTCATGCACACATGAAATCAGTTTCGCATTCAAAGCTCACACACACACACACACACACACACATATATATATATATATATATAAGGTCTATGTGTACATCTACAAGCAGTGACTTTCGTATAGCATATAGCAATCATACGTATATCCTCATTCAAAGCACACTTTGCATGCATGTTCCTTATCAATACATAACAGTGGAGGGTACCGTGTGTATGAACCCACTCATGATACTTGTTCATAACTAACATTATTAACAGTGGATGGCATCATATAGTTAATGAATGTCATGCCTGCAATCTACACAACTATTATAAGCTACTGTTCGTTTTCACATAATTCACCATCATAGAATGCATGCACAATAATGAGCACTGATTAACCTATAGCAGTTATATTACTTCCACATATTCTCAGTTTGCATGCATGTTCCACTACCATGTTTAACAGTTAAGTGTTCTTGGTGCAAAACTAATTCACGTTGTTCGATTAAATGTAAACATCTTTAACAGTAACTGTCAAAATAATCAATCTCTAACATGCATACAGTAAACATAAACATATTAACCTACTGTTCCTTATAAGCTTCATGATGAAAACCTGAGATTTCGTCGACATGGGGTTGCGACGAAAAGGCCATGACGAACACTTGAGATTTCGTCGACATGGGATTTCATCGAAGGAGAGTTCGTCGGGCAAGGGTCTTCGTCGGCACAGGGTTTTCGTCGACACAGTGTCTTCGTCGAGACAGGGATTTCATCGGGTAAAGTATGAACATCATCAACAGTTACGTATTTCAGAAACCCTAATGATCATCTAACAGTTACGTCGACTTCCTCAATCAACTACTCAATTAGATCAACTCATACAATCACGTAAATTTCTCAATCACTGCACGATCAGAATCATCATTAAATCATCACATATTAGTACAGAACATATCCTAAACTCAATCATTAGACATAGTCATTAGATCATCAATTTATGGTAATACTAAGCAGGCTATATCCAAACTAATTATACACGCGAAACATTTACTAATATCACTCATATAAACAATTA
The DNA here is from genome assembly GCF_002127325.2 of Helianthus annuus. NCBI lineage: Eukaryota > Viridiplantae > Streptophyta > Magnoliopsida > Asterales > Asteraceae > Helianthus > Helianthus annuus. The sequence continues at coordinate 90,203,031 of NC_035449.2, forward strand.
CATATTCCCTGACAATTCACATGCCATCATGAGCACAGTGGCCGACAACATGGAGTAATGCTTATCTAAATGGCTGCACTTTCTAAATATCTCACATGCAATGCTATAGGATATTGGGCCAACAAAGCAATTAATGATACAATGATGTTACTAACCGGAGGTGCTTAGAACGATGGAAAGAGAGGCCTCGAGGAAGTCCACTATCATCGCGGTTTAGAGAGAGAGAGAGAGAGATGAGGGTTGTTTAGGGTTTTTAAGTTTTTGATAAACAATCACAAGATGCAAGTTCCAAATGATAAAGATGTGGAGCGATTAGCCTTTTGGCCGAAATGGGCTCAAGCCCATTCTAATTGGGCTGTCACACATGAGGTGAGTTTGTTAATACAATGGGCCGATTTCGATCTAGTTAGTTTCTGTTGGGCTACAAGGGTTTGGGCTAAGGACAAGTCTACAATAACATGCATAATAAACATACATAATTATGTAACAAAGACACAACTCGCAATACTCTAATGAAACTAGTCACGACACAAGATCAAAGAACGTACATATAAGTCATATTGAAGATACAAAGAACGTCTAGAATACGAGTTGTCACATCATCCCCAACTTGAAAGAAAATTTCGTTCCGAAATTTAGCACGTAGCTACTGAGGAAGCTAGTTAGGTTGCATGGTTTTCCTTGTTTTCCTGGGGTGTCACATCATTCCCCCGTTGATTTGGAATTTCGTCCCGAAATTCCGCAGTAGCTTCAGCCTCAGTAGTGGTTTCATTGTTCTCGAACAATGGGGATATGTGTGTGTCATTTGGTTTTCTCGTTCCCAGGTAACCTCTGGGCCACGACGGGAGTTCCAACGAACTCGAACAATAGGTATCCTGGTGCGTTTGAGAGTCTTGACCTCCCGGTCCAAGATTTCAACTGATTCTTCGATAAATCGCAACTGACCGTCGATGGTGAGCTCCTTGAAAGGAACTGTGAGGGTTTCATCTAACAGACACTTCTTCAGATTCGACCCACGGAATACGTTGTTGTGGGATCGATTGCTGACCTGAATGAGTCGTTCAGAAGAGTTTATGCTCAATACGAAAGGTGGAAACTGTCGTATTGAGGTCAATTCAGCAAGATATACACTTTAACTGTCGATTTTATTGATTTGATGACAATTTACAGCGAGACGACACTTCGGCAGCACTTCATTACACAAGCCGGAACTGTTACAAATGATTTCGCTTGAAGGGGTATATATAGGCGTTTAATTCCGCACGGAATTACAAGCATGTTCAATTCAAGCGGAATTACCCTTTCAAGCGGAATTACTTGTTTTCTCGAACTACGTGCCCTGATCTAACATTCTAAATACAAGACTCGATACAAGACGAAGTCGACAGACGCATGCACTAACAGACTCCCCCTCGAATGTTGACGAGTCTTAAATGTCGAGTCTTCAACATCTTCAGTCTTTACCAGTCTTTGGGCTCTTTTGAAGTATCTTACAATGTAAAGCATCCTCAAATCTCTCTCTCTCTCTTCTCTTCTCTATCAGCACCATCAGACTTCTCTCAAGCAAATAATCTCCCCTCAAATGTTGAACAAATCAGGATCACAAGCTGGCTCTCAAGTCTTCTAATTCTCTTGATCAGATCTCTTGATTCCTTAAGTTCATCAGCATCAGCAACTTGCGTGAATATCAGGCTGCTAGAAACATAACTTGGCTCTTAACATCTACAGACTCCCCCCTTTCGATAATCTGGGATCACAGTCTGGCTTCCACAGGTTCAAGATCGTCACCTGACTCTCTTTTCTGATCAGGATTGAAACCTGGCTTTCTCTAAATACAGAATCCTCAAGAATCAGAACCTGGCGTTTCTCCGATTTCATACCTGCACAAACTCTACCTCACAATAAAATTCACAAATTTAAATTTTTACGAATTTATAATTTCTGCTTACCACTTGTAGAGACAAAATCTAAGAATGATTTAACAAATTTAAACTCTGATGAACCATTTGTAGATATAGAATGATTTATCATTTAAAAGCTTCTGAAGATCACTTGTAGGAACACACACACAAACTCCCTCTCACAAAATGTCCATCATGTTTAGCACTTGGAATTTTGAAAATCAGCTTTTCAACACCAGTTGTCGAAAATCTTTTTGAATTTTTCAAAATTTTATGCTAAAACAATCTAAAATCTTTTTAGGTTTTTACTTAAAGAAATACAGTAAAGAAATATTTACAGATAATCTTTTTGTGAGTTTGTGTAAGAGGATCATATCAGTTTTGAGACAAATCACCAACACCGTTAAGCTTTAAACATTTTAAGTTCTAAACAATTTACCTAGATTGTTAGTATACCGATCCACTTAAATTTTCACACAAAGTTCAACTGTTTCGAGATACGAGATTAGTGTTTTAAGCACTTAAACTTATTCGCGTGTCCCACCACTTGAATATACTCCCGTATCCAGATCCCAATATTCAGTCTTACAGGTGAGTATACCTAGATGATATCTGTAAAAAGGTAAATGCGAAACGGTGAGAGCTCAGGTCAGAACTTCCGTTCAGCAGAGAGATGACGGCTCGACTTTCGGTGTGTTCCATTTAGAGAATATTTTCTTCAACAGTACATGATTAGCATTTTTCAATGTTTCATCATTTTTTGTACTGAGGGCAACGCTTTTATTTCAAGCAAGCGGAAAGTATTATACGGGGACTAGGCCATTGCTTCCGCAAAATCAGAAGTCCCGGGATAATACCCCAGATATCACTAAGTATAAAGACCTAATATCTCAGAAAGATGGACCTTTCAAACAAGATTTCGGGGGTTACCCATATATCCAAGAAATGTTCCCCACGAGATAAGCAAGTTTGAAATTTAGGTTTATATCTCGAAAACAATTTACTGAATGTGCAAAAACCTACTGGCACATCCACAGTGAGATTGTTTATCACATTTTGATTTTCCAATTCTTTAGCATGTTGTGATAGTCCACTGATGTACTATCATTTCCTTTTTTCTCAACAAAACTCATTTTTGAATTTTATCATATTTTTGGCTTTTTCAATTTTCTAATGTTTTTGGATTTTCTGAAATCTCTTACTCCCCCTAAAATACAGAAACATTTAAAGAAACTTGAAAACAAACTGTACAAGTAAAATGACAACTGTTGTGAATTGCTTCAATTCGCCATTCACTCGGCATAAACAATCAGAACCCCCCTTACAACAAACTATTTTCCCATTATGATTTCAAAACACTTAAGTTTATTTTAATCAAAATGGTTTTTCTGGAAAATAAGTTTTGTTGATTTTACCACTTGTAGGAAAACGGGGATTATTTCATCACTTTGTTTTCAACCACTTGTAGGAGGATTACATCAAGTTCAAATTAATGACCTTGATTAATCACTTTGTAAGAACAAACCTCTGTACCACTTGTAGGTATGCACAATCAAACCTGATACAAAGAATGATGCCGATTCCTGCTCCACTCTTACCAACCTAGGAGCTCCGGCAAGTCAGCTTTTTAATCAAAGAAAATATCCACCCAAGCCTGACCAGCCTTGGGTGATTTCGAGTTACCAACACTCGGTTTCTTACCATTCATCTTCTTTTCATAGAATTCCTTAACCCCTTTTGCCTTCCCATCAATCATTTTCCCTAAAATGTGTTTCACTTTAGGATTAAAGGCCCTTTCAACATCAAATTCTTCCTTTCCAGAAAAGAATTGATTTGAAATCTCAACTTTTCCAACTTTTGTTTTAAAATTTTCAGCCCTCAATGGTGGAAAGTTTGCATCATCCATTGGAGGTACTGATTTTTCACTTTTTGATTCAACCTGTGGCTCCTCTGACTTTGTGGAATCAGATTCATCGCCATAAGTTAGCTCCTCTGATTTTGATGAATCAGAATCATTGCTAGAACTATCAACCGATTTCTTAACAACCCATTTCTGGTTGTCAAGATTAGCTCTTCTTTTATCAAACCTTTTTGAACATTCACCAACCTCAAACATTGAGTTCTTGAAAACAATAAACGGTTTGGTTGGTGGTTCATTTTCGACCATCTTTTCTTTCATTTTACGAGAAACTCCCTGTTTTGATTGAATTGCCTTGGAACAATCCTTGGCAATGTGACCAGTTGTATTGCATTGGAAACAGGTTCTCGTTTCTTTCTTTTGCACAGCTTCATTTTTCATTTCCTCTTGCTTCTTCTTAGCAATAAACTCTCTATTTGTCTGCTTCCAAAATGAGCTTTTCATTTCTTCTTTTGAGCTTGCACCTGAAACAAATACAGTTCTTGGTTTATAAATTTTCTCATTTTTATGATTTTCTGGTGGAATAAAACCAAGTCCTTTCTTTTTGAAATTACCGTTATGGTTTGGTTTTTTTTGATAACCAGAACCAGAACTGTAACCCTTTTTCTTGTTTTCTCTTTGTTGAACTCTTGAGGTGTATTTTTAGGTTTATTAGTAAGATTTACATCTTTTATTTCAGAAATATTAATTTCTGTTAGTTGAAAAACCTTTTTTTATAATTTCTGGTTTAACACCTCTTATTGGAAATTCCTCATCAGAATATAATTTGTCAGAATCATTCAAAGTATATGCAACTTTAAACATTTTGTCATCCAATTTAGATTTTGATAACATAAATTCTTTATCGTAAACTCTTTTGCCCTGATTGACTTTTGTACTTGATGAGTCTGACTCAGATTTTGACTCTGACATAGACTCCAACTTTGATTCCTCTGTTTCATCGTTATCTAACACATGATCCACCACTTTCTTCATCAATTGAGATTGTTGATTAATGTCAGACGATGTGAACGTGACATCAATGTTTTCTGGCAGATTAATTGATGGTTCAGACTCCCACTTTAAGTTGGTTGCCTTTTTGACCCTTTCTGAATTTGGATTTCTTGGCGAATATCCATTTTCAAGCGGTGGTGGACACTTGTTGTAACTGACACCTTGTTTCTTACCAGATGTCTTTACTTTAGTATCCTTTTTCTTCTCTTTCTTCTTTTCAGGAGTCTTTTCTTCAGAAACCTTCTGTTCTTCAGTTACTTCATCATCCTCAAATGCCTTCATGCCTTCTACAGTTGGATAAATCCTGTCAATGACATAAGAAGTACATGAGTAACTTTTTAATAAATGATTAACTCTTTCTGTTTCAATTCTTTGAGTTTCCAATTTTTGTTCTAGAGCAGCACACTTCTCGATGTAATTGTTCATAACTTTCTGCTTCGTCATGAATGCTCCTTGAAGTGTCTTCATTGTTGTTGCCTGTTCATCACTGGATTCATTGTATTGATTCATAGCTTTGTTTAGTACATCATAGGACTCCTTCAATCTGTTCAAGTTGTGAATCAACGTACTGTTTTGTTTCTTTACAGCTTCACAGTTTTCACAAATCACCGGACTCTTCCTTGCATCAGCTTCTTCATCAATCTTGAAAGCTGGAACTTCTTTCACTTTTCTTTTCACCACTGGAACAGCTTCATCATTACTACTGACTGGTGTTTTAACCTTTTTCTTTTTCTATTTAGCTTTTTCATCTTCACTATCACTTTCTTCCATCATTTTCAAGTGCTTTTCCATCCATTTTGTATAATACTCATTATCATCATCACTGTCTTCTTCAACTCAAGCAACAAAAGCTTTGTGATTTGAAGATTTGTTTGGATCATAATCATCCCAATTGAAATTTGCCCAGCTAAAACCTTCTGGCAACTTTTCATCATCCTGATTGATTAGGCATGCTTTGTTGTCGACTGGAATATATTTATCCCAGCTGAAATTTTCTTGATTCACCAAACATGCTCTCTTTGATGATTCTTCAATCTCCTTCCTGCCATGAGCAGTTTGCATTTGTTGTTGATGTGGTTGTTGAGCAACTTGATGATAAATCGATTTCCGATAGTAATCATTGTTGTTGAACGGATTTTGAGCTCCACTTGCTTCGCGATTAGTGCACTCCCTCTTGAAGTGTCCTTTTTCCCTGCAACGAAAATAAGTGACTTTAGATTTATCAAAGCCTAAAGTAGAAACATTTGCATCACGTAAATCATCTCTTCCCGTAATTTGTTTAAACTTTTCTGCTCTTCTTAACACACTCGCCAAACACCACTTTATATCCATTAATTTCATCTCTTCAGCATCTATTTGATCGTAATCCTCTTTTGTCAGCATTGAATTCCCGATCCGACCTGCCACTAAACTTCCATAGGACTCTAACACAGTCCCTAACAAAGACATATGGCTTTTAGCAATTTCTTCAGTATATTCCTAATCATTTTTCAAAATTTAATACAATGTTGCATTGTAGCTTCTTGCCATTCTTGATTGCTGAAATGTTTGGATCAAATGATGGATATGATGAAAAATTTGTGTTGCTGTTTGTTCCTTTGGATGAACTTCCTGATGAACTTTTTGCATTGAACGCAGTTTCAACTTCTGGTGAAATGTTGGTGGTTTTATCACTGACACCACCTTTGTAATACAACCCAATGTCTTGTTCACCATCGAAATCTTTCATTCTTGAGATATTTCGTTGTTCCATCTCTTGAGCTTCAATCTTTTCAATGAACTTGCTCAGTGTCAGACTGCTAAACCCTTTCTTGTGATGCTCAATCTCTTCATGTTCATTAACAAATTGCAATATCTTTCAATAATTTGCTTTGTGCTTTCATTTTTCAAACCACGAAACAGATCAAACTCCTTTTTTCAAAAGTGACTTTTTGTTTTTAACCATCTCTTGACTTCCAACAAACTTTGATTTTAAAGCTTTCCAAATCAAATAAGCACTTCCATTATGTTGCAATAAAACCAAGATATCTTCTTTCACAGCTTGTTGTAGTAGACTTAACATCATTTTTTTCATTTTTGTATTTCTTTTTATCATCAGCACTCATATCTTTAATTGCAATCTCTTCTTCGTCATCATTTATCGGTCTAACATATTTCGTTTCAACACACTCCCAAGCATCCAAATAATTTGCTTGTACCCAATTTTCAAAACGTCCTTCCCAACCTTTATACATACCTCAATGTTCATTAGCTTAGGCGGTTTTTGCATAGTCCCCGTTTCATTTTCCAACATTGCCTGCTGTGTAACAGTAATCGGGGTAGCAAAGGCGTTATAAAATTCCTCTTCCATGTTTCAGATTTTCATAAATATCACAAACAGTTCTGTTCAAGCGAGATTAACTTCCAAACGGAATTCCTTTCAAACGGAATTACACAAACCAAACGGAATTATCACTTTCGAGCGAAATTACCCAAACGAAATTAGCTTTTGAAACGAAATTATCCTAATTTCGTTCGAAATCAACACTCTTTCAAACGGAATTGTAATTCCATGCGAGATTATCAAACGAGATCAGAAATTTCAAGCGGAATTACTAATTCCGCGTGGACCTCCCAAACGAAATTACCCTGTTGGAACGAAATTACTAATTCCGTTTGAATCCTCTCAAACGAAATCACAAACTGGAACGGAAATAGCTAATTCCATGTGAACTTTCGAACGGAATTAATATTTTGACGTGAAATTACCCCTAGTTCCGTGCGGAATTATGCTGACATCATCATCTTGAACTGAAAATTGTCAAATTGGTCAAGTTTTATGCCGATTTTAGATCTGAAACTTTCTAGGGTTTGTTAAAACAGTAAAGCGCACATGATGAGTGAAAATCAAGACATTTTGACCGTAAAAACAGGTTTAGTTTGAAAAAGAAGATGTAGAAATCAGAATTTGCAGCTGAATTGGTATGAACTCTTCCTCCTAAGCTCTGATACCACTTGTGGGATCGATTGCTGACCCGAACGAGTTGTTCAGAAGAGTTTATGCTCAATACGAAAGGCAGAAACAGTCATATTGAGGTCAATTCAGCAAGATATACACTTTAACTGTCGATTTTATTGATTTGATGACAATTTACATGGAGACGACACTTCGGCAGCACTTCGTTACACAAGCCGGAACTGTTACAAATGATTTCGCTTGAAGGGGTATATATAGGCGTTTAATTCCGCTTGAACATGTTCCAAGCGAGATTAGATTCCAAGCGGAATCTAATTCCGCACAGAATTACAAGCATGTTCAATTCAAGCGGAATTACCCTTTTAAGCGGAATTACTTGTTTTCTCGAACTACGTGCCCTGATCTAACATTCTAAATACAAGACTCGATACAAGACGAAGTCGACAGACGCATGCACTAACAGTTATGAACTCCACTGAGTTCTTCGGGTAGGTTCAATCTGTAGACCACCTTGCCAATTCTCTCCGTGATTTCAAAAGGTTCAACATATTGCGGTTTGAGTTTTGTCTCGTATACCAAAACGAAGTACACCTTCCCAAGGTGAGATTTTAGGTAATACTCGATCCCTAACTTGGAACTCGAGTAGTTTCTTACGCTTATCAACGTAGCTTTTCTGACGGGCACGAACTGCCGCCATTCGTTGTCGCATCTGAGCAATCTCCTCTACTATGTCTATGACGAGTTCTGGGCCAGTGATTTGGCCGTTTCCGACTTCTGCCCAACAAAGAGATGGTTGGCACTTCCGTCCGTACGATGCCTCGAACATAGCAGCCCGAATGCTGGTGTGGTAACTGTTGTTATACGAAAGCTCCACTAAAGGGAGGTGTCTTCCCCGACCGTTGCCAAAGTCGATTTCACGTGCTTGAAGCATGTCTTCAAGAGTTTGGATGGTGCGTTCAGTCTGCCCATCCGTCTGTGGATGATATGCTGTGCTCATGTCTAAACGCTAGCCAAAGGATTTGTGCACCGCCTGCCACAAATCAGATGCAAATCGTGGGTCTCGATTAGAGGTAATGGAGGTTGGCACCTCGTGCCTAGCAACCGCTTCTTTCAGGTAGATGACTGCAAGTGTAGAAAACTTATCCGTTTCTTTGATGGTTAGAAAGTGTGCTGGTTACGCAAGACAATCAATGAGCATCCAGGTGATATTGTTTCCGTTTCGAGTTGTAAGTAGACTATCAACCAAATCCATGGCAGTCTGTTTTTATTTCCATGTGAGTGTTGCTGGTTGCTGACACTACACCTTGACTTTCCACAAGTCGATCCATCATTCACATACCTAACTAGGTGAGTCTTCATGTCCGATTACCAGTACAAGGTTTATAAATCCTAATGCCTCTCATCAAAACCCAGACGGCTAGAATGTCGAAACTGGTGTGCTTACTCAACGCGAGTTCCTTACAGTTGCCGTGTAATGAGACACGCATTCGTTCCATGAAGTAACGAGTATCGTCCGACCGGTCAAAGGTTACTTCTCCACGCCCCGCATGGGTTCAACTTGAAAACTCCTCTTCCTTCAGTTCTCCAGTTTGAACAGAGCGAGTCTGATCCGGTAAGTTAGAGTCGATAGCGAGCTGCAGAGCTCGTGTACGTTCAGGTTTAACAGTCGTATTCATCCAGAAGTTCCATCCAACGATGTCATTGTATGCTTTAGCTCTTTCGAACATCGGTACATGGGAGGCCCTTGTGATCGGTCTAAATAACGCATCTGGTACCGTCCAAGTGATGCCTCTATCCAAAAATCCCAAAGCCACGGTTTTCACCGCCAGTCCTATGTGTCGCGCAGTTCCTCTTTGTAACTCCATCACGTATGTCATCACTCTCCTGTGTTGCGTCGATGTGCAGCTGGGACTCTGATTTGGACCATAAGGATATACCACTGAATCACCCGCACCCTCAGGTAAAAAACGATGCTCAGTGCATTGCAGAGTTGGGATTCGAAAGCTGAAAAGACGTCCTCCTGTTCTGTCTTTCACGAACACAGCACCCTGCTGTGCTAGAGAGATTTAAGTTGTGTGACCTTCGAAAATCCTGTAATTTATCTGCGATAGTATCAAGTGAGACCAAGAAATTGCTGTATCCACGAAGGACTCTTTGGTGTCGATCAGTTTCCAACCAAGACGGATCTTAGCGAGATCCACGTGCATTCCCACGTTGCTGATTATATATCCAAAAGGTACCTCTCGAACCCAGAAATTACATTTAACAAGACTTTGAGCGGAGTGGCTCCTCCCTCAGGAGTTCTAAAATAAGATACAAATGCCACCCATGGCGCTCCATTCTCCTGGTCAGGATTCAGAACGTTGTCAACAAATGCGGTCGATTCATGTGATCCCTGAAGCTGCTGGTGTGTTGGTCAACTTAATGGTCATGGTGTATAACGTTAAAATGGCTGCATTACATTCAACATGCTGTTCTAAGAGCATTCTCCCCTTGGACTTCCATCTGACGATAGTTCGTTCACAAGCCAATCCTTGAATGGAAGCTTGTTCCTCGCAACTGGTCGACGGGTTGTCAATACGTGGTCGAGGCAAACGGTTCTTGACTGTCACCTTGTTGGGTATAGCGAGGGCTACTTAAAGCGAAAACTCCTGTCCGACAGTTCCTGTAGTTGGTTAAACAGCTCCTACAACCTTCTTGGTGCAAAACGGTAGAGAGTACGAGTAGTTAGAACTACCTCCGGCGCGAGGTCAAACTGAGTTCCTACCTAACAGTTGTAGAGATGATCCTGGAAGTTCCTCGGGTAGCGCATTGAGGGTAATCATGAACAACTGGTGGATCCTCGATCCTCTTTTTCCTAACCTATGCCAATAACAGTTGCTAACATAGCGGGGTAATCCCTCCGTGGACACTCCAGGCCTTCACTGCTGGATTGATGCTAACCTCTGCACCACTCGGATGCTCTATGACAGACGACAACATTCCCCTCACAGGGTATAACTGTGCGATGTCTGGTTAACCCACCCATACTAATTACTGCATCAACACCATCGTGGATAGTAGAAGGGAGTTCATTTCCAGTGTCGCTGCCTTCATTACAAGGATTTCCAGTACTGTCGTTGTTCCTTGGGTCGTTGTCTTCTTAACTTAACAACGGCTAATCCATGTTGTAGGCACCTTTATTTCCATACTATTGGCTAGGATTACGAATGCCTTGTTATCGCTGTGACTGCTGCTCCCAATGTCGTTGCTCGAAACGAAGCCTTACGATTCTTCACCATCAAGGTCCATCTATCCCCATTCTGAGTCACGTCCTAAAGTGCTACTCACTGTGCTGATAGCTACACATTCCACATTATAGTCGATTGTCATTGCTTACATCCTGATTGATTCGTAAAAGTTGACTCCCATGAGTCGTTGACAAGGGCTAAGGATTCGATTGAAGCCAATTCGCTGGAGCTCATTGCCGGTAATCAGGGTCGTCAAAGTACTGAGGTCGGTAAAGTGCTACGCTCATCCTCCTGTCCATCGATGTTGCAAGTTGCTTGAGTAATACACGGTCTGTTACAAGGGTATTGCAGAAGTGATCACACTTCGGGATCTAAGATGTCAATACATGAATTCCAGCAATTGAAGAGGAGTAAGAAAGGTATCGATCAATCATTCGACGCCGCGACATCCAACTCAAAGACGTTTGTATAAGCACCTAACATTCTACACGGTTCGCTAGGTGTTCCGATGGGTGCTCAGGTAATACTCGATAGCATCGAGATTCGAAGGGATCTAGAGATGAATGAAAAATTCACGTTCGAGTAGGGGACAATCACTGTTATGACCCCTATAGGTTTGTTATGTTTCACATCGATCAAATACCGGAACGGAACCCCTTTTTCACTTGTTAAGCCTCATTAGGACTTGCATGCACCCCACATTATTATTATGTGTCCACCCACAATAATATTGTGATTTGCATGCTCATCTCAGCTCCTCTTAACTCATGACAAATGGTTCCTCAAACTCGAGTAGCAACCAAAGAGCATCACGAAGCGTAAGTCATGAAAGTTTAGGGAAATACCACCCTATCAGTTACATAACACATGCGCGTAATACATGAATTCATACTGTTGTGCTAAACGTGCAATCACATGCAATATCATATGTAAGTGTTCGATGAGTAAACGAGAGACGAACCTTGCTATCTGGAGCTGGGTGTCATGGTCGTATTCTTGTTGTCAAAACTGTTTGGTTATAGTCTGGTTTTATAAACACATTTTTCCTTTTTTAAAACCAAGTTCACTATAACCAATGGCTCTGATACCAATCTGTCACACCCCCAAAATACCACCTGCGGAATTACCACGGGGCGTGTGACGTACCAGGATCCAAGCCACCAATCATGTTGAACTCATAACAATTATTCCAAACAAAACTTTCATTTATTATTGATAGAAGTGTTACAAAACATTATTTAACGTTCAGCGGAAGCATAATACATTAATTAAGAAATTCATAAACCAAGTGTGTGAAAGTCATTAAGTTCGTCTCGCGTTTCCATGTATCTCGACCCATGACCACTCCAGCCTCCCAGACAGCAAGTTCCATTTAATATACACCTAAAGACTTGCAAGGCATGTAACAACGAATCAACAACAAAGTTGAGCGAGTTCATAGTTGAGCGTTCGTTTTAAAGTTGTTCTAAAAACCATGAGTTTGTTTGTAAACCATAAGTTAACCAGTTTCCCAAACCATATCCATAACCAGTGGGGACTTCCCCATGTGAACCACTAGACCCGTTACCATATCGAACACTGACTAAAGAAAGTTGGTGCCCTGACGTCAATGTCTATAATCATTGACTAGTGCCCAGATCCATTAGTTCACGCCCGTCCTCTGCGGCACGGTGTGAAGCTTGTCAAACCTAAATAGCACTATCTAACTAATAACCCGCTCGCCATTGGCCCGACGATTAAGTCGATATAAAAGGAGGGACTTCATGATAGAGATTTTGGTCTAGTATCCGTGTTGTCACCCTTCAATAAAGAGGGTGTGTACGAAATCCCCAAACCAGGAGATTACGTAGGTTCCAATCAATCCTTATCACATGTTGTCACCCTTTAATAAAGAGGATGTGTACGTGTTCCAAAACAGGAGATCACGCAGTTTCAGTTTAGATCCTTTACCCATTCCCAACCCTTGGGAATCCCATGCCTTGTGGAAAGTGTAAACTCACCTTGGTTTGCTCGGTATGCTTAACTACTTGTTCACAGTTAATCGGTCACAACCTAGAGTATTCATGCACACATGAAATCAGTTTCGCATTCAAAGCTCACATATATATATTTATATAAGGTCTATGTGTACATCTACAAGCAGTGACTTTCGTATAGCATATAAAAATCATACGTATATCCTCATTCAAAGCACACTTTGCATTCATGTTCCTTATCAATACATAACAGTGGAGGGTACCGTGTGTAAGGACCCACTCATGATACTTGTTCATAACTAACATTATTAACAGTGGATGGCATCATATTGTTATTCAATGTCATGCATGCAATCTACACAACTATTATAAGCTATTGTTCGTTTTCACATAATTCACCATCATAGAATGCACGCACAACAATGAGCACTGATTAACCTATAGCAGTTATATTACTTCCACATATTCTCAGTTTGCATGCATGTTCCACTACCATGTTTAAGAGTTAAGTGTTCTTGGTGCAAAACTAATTCATGTTGTTCGATCAAATGTAAACATCTTTAACAGTAACTGTCAAAATAATCAATCTCTAACATGCATGCAATAAACATAAACATATTAACCTACTGTTCCTTATAACCTTCACGACGAAAACCTAAGATTTCGTCGACATAGGGTTGCAACGAAAAGGCCACGACGAACACTTGAGATTTGGTCGACATGGGATTTTGTCAAAGGAGAGTTCGTCGGGCAAGGGTCTTCGTCGGCACAGGGTTTTCGTCGACACAGTGTCTTCGTCGAGACAGGGATTTCATCCTGTAAAGTATGAACATCATCAACAGTTACATAATTCAGAAACCCTAATGATCATCTAACAGTTACGTCGACTTCCTCAATTAACTACTCAATCAGATCAACTCATACAATCACGTAAATTTCTCAATCACTGCACGATCATAATCATCATTCAATCATCACATAATAGTACAGATCATATCCTAAGCTCAATCATTAGACATAGTCATTAGATCATCGATTTACGGTAATACTAAGCAGGCTATATCCAAACTAATTATGCACGCGGAAAATTTACAAATAGCACTCATATAAACAATTACATATTCCCTGACAATTCACATGCAATCATGAGCACAGTGGCCGACAACATGGAGTGATGCTTATCTAAATGGCTTCACTTTCTAAATATCTCACATGCAATGCTAGAGGATATTGGGCCAACAAAGCAATTAATGACACAATGATGTTACTAACCGGAGGTGCTTAGGACGATGGAAAGAGAGGCCTCGAGGAAGTCCACTGCAATCGCGGTTTAGAGAGAGAGATGAGGGTTGTTTAGGGTTTTTAAGTTTTTAATAAACAATCACAAGATGCAAGTTCCAAATAATAAAGATGTGGGGCGATTAGCCTTTTGGACGAAATGGGCTCAAGCCCATTCTAATTGGGCTGTCACACATGAGGTGAGTTTGTCAATACAATGGGCCGATTTCGATCTAGTTAGTTTCTGTTGGGCTACTAGGGTTTGGGCCAAGGACAAGTCTACATTAACATGCATAATAAACATACATAATTATGTAACAAACACACAACTCACAATACTCTAATGAAACTAGTGACGACACAAGATCAAAGAACGTACATATAAGTCATATTGAAGATACAAAGAACATCTAGAATACGAGTTGTCACAATTCTCCCTCAACAGCCATCGACCTCCACCATTTAACGCCGTCAACTATCGCCGTCGGTTACATGGACGGAAACACACAGAGGATCCGACGGTTATCTCGTTCTACTCATGTGAACACTCTTGATGATGGTTGTTTGATGCACATCTTCAGCTTCTTATCCCCTATCCCAGGTTTGTTTTCCCTAATTTTGTGGGTATTTTGTTGATTTTAGGTGTTAAAATTCAGAAATTTGGTGGTATTTTGATGATTTTTGGTGTTAAATTTCAGAAATTTGGTGGTATTTTGATTATTTTTGGTGTTAAATTTCAGAAATTTGGTGGTATTTTGATGATTTTAGGTGTTAAATTTCAGAAATTTATTAACAGCTTGCAGAAGTTACAAAACAAACAGTCTTCTCCCTGCAGACTGCAGAGGTTTGGTCCACCTCTTCTGCTAAAGATGTCTGCAGATGTAGTCCGCAGATTGCGGACGTTTTACCTATAAAAAAACAAACAACACCTTAAATATTTCTCAGCTCCTCCAAAAATTTAAGACAACGCTCCCTTGGTCCCCTGTAAATTTGTGGTTCCTGGCTTAGTTATCACTTATAGTTGTTTCAAAGACTTGTCGAAACTCATAGATCACATGTCTCGAGTACTTTTGATGTACCATTTGATTGACAAACCTCAGAGTCAAGATTACACCCATGCATAGCCTTTATTATTACTCACCACATAATGTAAGTATTCGTAACTACGTACCATCTAAGCATTTAATAGTGAAAAAACAATAACAAGTATATTCAGTAACAACTATCAGTCACCTATGACCTAGAGGTAATAGTATAGTGTTTGCCCTTACAAAAGTGATGTGAGCTCAAATCCTTATAAATACAAAGTTAATATGGGTGAACAATATCCCCCAAATATACAGATGAACAGTAATATTTTCTTTCTCCTCTACTCACAACAACCTTTTAAAATATACAAAACTCACTCACATAAATATAAAGAATGAGATGTGAATGCTCTGAACTATACTCATCCCTTATCCATCTCTTTAAAAGAATACTATTAAATTATTTTAATTTTAAACATTGAACAAGTAAAATTCATTCAACATATTTAATATAGAATACATAAAGTAAAAGTACATTATTAAAAAGACTACTAAATTACCCTATTACTTAAAGTACAAAGTCGGTGGCAAAGGCCACCGACAACCAACCCAATTCAAAATTACACTTATGTCCTTTCATGTAATTTTCATTTTGGCTTCCTCAAAATTTCCATTTTGGCTCCCTTATTTTTTTAACTAATTTGTTTTCCTCCTAAAACTTAAACAATAACAAATCTATCATCTAAATTTCTAACTTTTCGCTTTTACTTCCTTGGTTTTTAATATTTTTTTCTTTTTTCCCTTTGTGTTTTTAGTTTATATCACGTTTACATGTTGCTATAAATTCGAAACGGGTGGTTGGTTCATCACAACTTAATACATTTCATTTAATCGTACTGTATCTTTATACGTTTCTTTCGTGTACTTAAACACGTTAATGTCAGCGTGCCAACGCGCTTACGAACGATAATGTGCCCTTAAATGTCACGCCACAACGCGCGAGCACCTTATTTTCATTCTTTAACTTAAAAAAACTGTTTCCTCACGTGCTTATTTTTATGGACATTTCGGTACATATTCATGTATCGGCATTGGACGTAAACAGTACACATTTACGTTTCGACCTAAAGTTTTCCTAAAAATGAGTCGGGTCTAATATAATACGTTTTCATGCCTATTTTTATGAATGTTTTAGGTTGTTATACGTTTCGATGTAAACACTTTATTTTCTCACATGCTCATTTTTATATGTACATGTCAATATAAATCCATATTAATGAACATGGTCAAATATAATACGTTTTCGTGCTTATTTTTATGTACGTTTTTAGTTGGTTTATGATTTGACATACGAGTCACTATGCATATTGATGCCACTAAGTCTTAATGAAAATGTAAGGGTTGTGTAGTAATTAGGCGGAACCCCACTAAATGAACCAACCCGGTTTGGATTTTGTTATTTAATTTAAATGCTTATATAAGTTACATTGATTTATATCGGATACGTTAAAATACACGTTTTTATATGGTTGACACATTACATAACACTTGCGCTAATCTATTTGATGTTCGCGATGTACCCGCGCTGCAATTTGCGTGGCCTTATTACTAGTTATATATAAAAAAACAAGTGCATGAGCTAATAGCCAAATATGTTACATCAAGCATGCACGAAGGTTGTCAGAACATTCACAATCAAATCTCTTATTTCATCTATATAATTACACTAAAAACACTATCTTTTCTCTCTTCTTTTCAATTAATAATACTTTTTTTATACTTTTACCATTATCTTTTATCTCTCCCCCACTCACAACCACTTTCAAAAAATATTAAAAGAGTATAGAGGTAAACAGTATCTCCTCCAAATTTACTGATGAACAGTAACTTTTTCTGCTTTTTCTCTCTCCTCCACTCACAACAATTTACAACCATTCTCACAAATATAGAGGCTACACTCACATACATATAGAGGATCCACTGTGAATGCTCTTATGTGTTTGTAACTCCCGCATATTAGAATCTCTGTGCGCTTCATCAACTACTAAAATGTCCGCATCGATGTGTTTTCAACGTATTTGCAAATCGCATGACTCATTAGGAACTAACGCCTTAAATCTTCACTAATGTATGTGACACCCGACTATTCTGAGTCTGTACCGTACTAGTGTGTCACACCCCGACCGCGTATACAACAAACCGCGGCGGAAACGTCGGGGAGTGGAGTAACATAATCATTGTTTCACAACACATGATATTAAAAGTTTGGTTTTATTAGAATAATTGTTTACAATGTCTTGGAATTTAAACGAAAACATAACGTAAATTAATTTGTCTTGCTTCATTTTAAGTCACTAAGGCCCAAGTCCGCCTAAGTGTAGCACGATCATCATCATACATTAGCTCCTGAAACACATGTGAAAATAGGTACGTCAGCATAAAAATGCCTGTGAAATACATAGGTTTTGTTAAAGCAGGATTCATGACTTGTATGTTAAAAGAAGTGTTTAACAAAAAGTAGTCATGAATCTTGTAAAATGTTTTCTTTTATAAAATCATGTGAAAATCGATATGAAAACCAAATGATATAAAAGAAAGATGCATGGTTCAATAAATAACCAAGTAAAATCGAGTTTGCATAAAGTATATTATTTGTAAAACAGTGTCTTGTAAACAATATGTCGTGTCTTCGTATAAAATGTATCATGTCTTTGTTTCTGTCAAAGTGGCTAGATAACGCTACGATATGTAATATCATAAAAGCACTTATATATAGGAAGTACCAGCGGCGTATCCACCATGCTTTTATCATATTACACACGCCTCGTTATTTAAATCACATACCAAATAAACCACCAAAAATGTCTTGTCAAACCAATGTCAAATGTTATGCACAAACAATGTATAATGTCACAATATTAGGTATGAACTATGCCTTGTATAATCAAATGTCAGATAGCAACCAATGTCTTGTATGGTGAATAAAAGTCTTTACTCAAACCATAGGTATAATGTCATATATAATAAAATGTCATGTGAAAGCCATGTACTAAGTATGCTAAGTAAACATACGTAGAAGAAATGTAATGTACATCAAAGTGTCCATATGCTGAGTAAACATATGTAACAAAAGTGTTTATGAAATCAATGTGTCCATATGCTAAGTAAACATATGCAACAAAAGTGTTTATGAAATCAATGTGCTAGCATGCTTAGTTAACATACATAGCAAAGCATAATGGAAATCATATACTATATGTGTACAAGATGAACATAGCAAGTACATGTCATGAAAAGCATGAAAAGCACAAAAGTAACAAGTAGGCACAAGTGTTTCACCCCAAAATATTTGAAAGCGGTAAAAGAGGGGACTATGTACTCACTTGGGATTGCTTATTAGTCATGGAATTAAGACCAAATATAGCTTCAAGGATCACGGAATGAAACGACACCTAATATAGGTAACTACGTTAATAATCGGATCCTAAATCGGGAGACATGATAGAATGAAGTTCTATAAATCAAATGGGTATTGGAACTCATATGGCATGATTTAATAGACCTAACATTCTGATTAGAAAGTTATCCTAAGTGCTTTTGACCCGTTATGACCCGTTAAGGTGGTCTATGCTACTTTAACACGTCATTCGTGTGAATGCGCGTTTGAGATGCCTAACTAGTCCTATGACAAGTATTATATGCCCTAATATGTTTAAATATGTTGCATAATCAGTTTAAGTGTCAAAATTGAAGTTATATATGTTTAAATTCAAATTATGCATGAAAAGGGCATTTTGATCATTTTCCTAAGGCATATAAACTACCTATCATACAACTAATTAAACTAAGTGACCATAAGGTATAACCTCGGAAGGTTATACCCTATACAACTATGGTCACAAAATATGTTTGGTCAGATCCTAACGATCGACCAAACGGGTCGGGTTTGAAAGTCTAAGCGGTTGTCAAGACCGCTTGACTTACGACCCTATATAAGCACTAGACTTAAAAGTGACGAGTTACACATGTTAAAACATGTTTAACTAAGTTAGAAAACTAATTTGATACCAAAACAAAGTGTTTTGATACCCGAAAATAGTTTCATCCCAAAATGCACATAATCGTGCATTTTGACTAAAACTTTGACTCGTCACTTCAACTAATCAACGTGGTAATCAGTAGGTATAATCGCAAGGGACTATAACCGTCGTCATTACACTCACGTTGCAAAGTTCAATTGAACTTTGACTTGACCAATTCTTGGTCAAAACCAATAGTCAAACAGTAGTAAAACTGGTTGACTTTCAGCTTGTAATGGCTGAAAATAAAGAACTAGCCATGAAAGAATACTTACAAAGCTCTAATGACTGAAAGATTTAACTAGAAAACTCAGTTGGGAGCCCTCCTAAGAAGGTAGCAACTCCTCTTGAGTGTTAGAGAAAGAAAGATGATGATGATGGGCAATTGAATGGGCATAAATTGAGGGTATTTATAGTGAATTTGAAGCTCTAGGATGGTGCCAAGTGGCTTATGTGTTGTCCAAGCAATTCATAAGATCATAACAAGTGTTTGGATAGGATTAAAACCACTCAAAATCCATAGAAAATACCCACAAGTATGATAAACAATGGCCAAAAACAAGTGTAGCAGCTGTTTCTAATCTTTCTATCCAGATGTAGGCGTCGCGCAGCGCTACTCCCTACATCAGACTTTCAGAACTTGTCAACTTTGGTCCCTGCACACACTTTAGTGCATTTTTGACACGTTTAACCCGCGTTAACCCATTTTCAAGGCTCTACAAGGATGTTAAAGCTTAGGGGACTTGAAACAT
The DNA here is from genome assembly GCF_002127325.2 of Helianthus annuus. Lineage (NCBI taxonomy): Eukaryota > Viridiplantae > Streptophyta > Magnoliopsida > Asterales > Asteraceae > Helianthus > Helianthus annuus. The sequence goes on from NC_035449.2 coordinate 90,223,142, forward strand.
GCTTGAAAATATCTCGGATGTTGGTTCGTTTGGTCGTACGGTCGCGTTATTTGGTTAATTACGACGAAACTCGAACGGACGCGAAAAACGATCTAAATTACGCGACGAATGGTATTTTTGCACTTCAATCACTAAAATAAAATATTTTAATGATTACACAAAGTTTTGGATGTCCGGATATGTTCAGAACGTAAGATATGCGCGTAAATGCAAACTTATGCACTTTTTGACGCTTTTAGTCCCTATTGATTAATTAAGCGCATTATCGCATACCAAACCCCTCAAAGCTCATTTCTAAGCTATGTAAAGGATATTTAGGGTATGTTTAGCTTATGATCTTGTTATGGGGTGTACGTTGCTATACGAATCGGCAGACTTTTGCAGTTTGACGCAAATAGTCCCTGCGATCGAATAAGCTTGTTTTTGACATACCAAACCCTTCAAAACTTATTTATAAGTTATGTAAATATTATTTAAGGTATGTTAAGAATAAGTCACTATTCCGGAGTTTTGTCGCGTTAAACTGATTACGTTTACGTATCTGTTTGTGTATAACTTTCCAGAAAGTGTATAAGGGTTTGAATTTGAACAAGGATTGTTATTGTGCAAGTATCATATATAATTACACAATCCAAGAAATAAAACACAAAAATTGTTCAAGATTGGTTAGTGATAACTGTAGGCACAGTTGACACAGTCTCCCCTACTTTAGGAAATTTCGTCCCGGAATTTATTCGTATGAGTCTGTTTAAGTAAATGTCTCTCGCGGAATCTAGAATTTCATCTATTCTAATAGAATAACTCTTCAAGGATCTCCACGTAAGGCATAACTTTATTATTCCCCAATGGATGCTTCCTTAGATAATGCAAGAAGTGGGAATGAGGGATTCAGTTAATGGTAAAACTAAATCAACCAATAGGACTTGTAAGTATCCTTTAGGAATCAAACTATTAAAACAGAAGGGTCTTGTAAGGATTTGTATTTCATTTTTCCAGTGGATATTCTTCAGAAGTGGAAATGAATGGATAGTTCATTCTCCCCAATGGATTCTTCATCAGAAGTGGAAATGAAAGGTGAATAGGTTATTCATTTCCAATGGATATTTCTTCAAAAGCGAAAAATGAGTGGATAATTCATTTTCTTCAATGGATACTTTTATCAGAAACGGAAATGATGGAATGTATAGGTTGTCAATTTCTTAATGGCTTTTTCTTCAGAAGCGAAAATGAATGGATAATTCATTTTCTTCAATGGATACTTCGTCAGAAGTAGAAATGAAAGATTATCGTAAAGAATATCCATTTCCCGATGGATATTTCTTCAGAAGCGAAAATGAATGGATAATTCATTTTCCTCAGTGGATACTTCGTCAGAAGTGGAAATGAAGGATTATCGTAAAGAATATTCATTTCCTCGATGGATATTTCTTTAGAAGCGAAAATGAATGATAATTCATTTTCCTCAATGGATACTTCGTCAGAAGTGGAAATGAAGGATTATCGTAAAGAATATTCATTTCCCCAACGGATATTTCTTCAAAAGTGAAAATGAATGGATAATTCATTTTCCTCAGTGGATACTTCGTCAGAAGTGGAAATGAATGATTCAATACAGGACTACTCATTCCCTCAGTGGGTATTTCTTTAGAAGCGAAAATGAATGAACAATTCATTTTCCTCAGTGGATACTTCACCAGAAACGGAATGAATTTATTCATTTTCCTCAGTGGATATTTCTTCAGAAGCGAAAATGGATGGATAGTTCATTTTCCTCAGTGGACACTTCATCCGAAACGAAAATGAATTTGTTCATTTTCCTCAGTGGATATTTCTTCAGAAGCGAAAATGAATGGATAGTTCATTTTCCTCAGTGGGTATGATGCGTGTTAGTGTATATATGTTTTTAGATGTTTATTTAAGCCCTTTTTACACTTTTAGCCAAGTTTTAAATTTATAAAACACGATATTTACTAACACTAAGCACACATATGGGCAAGTGCACCCATCGTGGACGTAGTATAGTGTTGGTAAGATACCGAGGTCGTCCAAGGACACAAGAGCTTTTAATACCGGTTTATCCTCAACGTCTAATCAGATCAAAAAGTTAGAAAAATATTTTAAACTAAGAAAAATAAAAACTAACTGAATGCTGAAAAATAAAATAAATAAAAACAGATAGACAAGATGAATCACTTGGATCCGACACGTGTATTAGTATAACCTTTGATTATTTTCGCACTTTTGCACTTGTTTAAGAGATTATCTTAGTTATTGTAGTAGGCCCCTTTTTCGAAGGCGACGTTACCCTCAACCCAGTAGTTTGAGTCAGCAAGGATACAATCCTAAAGGGTCGGATTATTGAAAGATAATGAATTAAGTTATTAATGCGAATTATGGTAGGCCCCGCTTTCGGCGGTGACGTTACCCTCGGCTAAGTAGTCTGAGTCAGCAGGGATACAGTCCTAAATAGCCGGGTTATAGTATTAATAGTAGTTGGCTTATGAGGGGGTCAAAGAGTTTGGATCCCCGCCATCCAATACCTATGGGCATTGAAGGAGATCCTACTAAATTTGACCCAGGTCCCAAGCAGGACCTCTAAACGCTGAACAAGGGCAAGACCTTTACCAAACCGTTCCCTTAACCCCCGACCAGGTAGTCAACATACCTCCATATAGACCGTGGAGATATGAATGGTGAAAATCTTTTATTTTATATAGACAGTAAAATAATGCCAAGACACCACGGACAAACGATAAGGAAAGATCACCTTCAACATAAGTAACTAGTTATTAAAGTCATTAATACAAAACCAAATAAAAAGTGCAAAAGATTAAAAATAAAAAGTATTATACTAAACACTTGTCTTCACCAAGTGATGTAAGAGACTTAGGCAAACATGGCCTTGATTGTCAAGAACTCTTACGATCAATCTTGGATCCCGAGACGACTCACACACTCTATGATGGACAATGGATGATGGTGGTGGATGATGGTGTTATGGTGGTGATGGGTGGTGGATGAAGTGTGAGAGAGGTGGTGTGCCAAGGGATGAGAGAGAATGAAACCAAGCTCCTCTATTTATAGGCTGAACAGAACGCTGGACACGGCCCCGTGTCCGCTGGACACGGCCCCGTGCCCGTCTGACATTCTCTCTCTTCATTAATTGTAATTGCGAATTACAATTAATGCGCCTGCTGTACTTTCAACACGCCCCCGTGTCCGCTGGGCACGGCCCCGTGGTGAGCAATGGAAGCTTCTACTGGTTTGTCTTTTCTGCTGCTTCCTGGGCACGCCCCCGTGTTCACTGGACACGGGGCGTGTTCAGACTTCTGTTCTCTTCTCTTTGTCTTGGGAGGTGCCGTTGAGGGTCCGGGCAGTTTACTTTTGTCCCTTTTCTTGTATTTATGGTAGAATTAGTGGTCTTTTTGCTTCTTTTGTGATTTTGAGCTCATTTCATCCTGAAAATACAAAAGGAAGACAAAAACACTCTTTTTCCAACATTAGTACTTAAAAAGGGTTAGTTTTATGCCTTAATTGATGTGTTTTATATGTTGCATTTTACACACATCAAATACCCCCACACTTGAACTTTTGCTTGTCCTCAAGCAAAACTCTTTTAATGTGGCTTACACTCCCAAATGGAATAGGTAGAAGAGAAGTTTTTAACTTGTCCTAGAGTGTCGGGAATCCAAGGTTTGTATAGGTTCTATTTTTATTTTATTTACAATCTTATTCGTCGTGGCTTATTTTGAACTTTTCATAAGATAAACTACTTATTTGGGCATAGCATGCGTTATTAAAATTCCATTTATATACAAGTTCACATACCTCACGGGAGGTCACTCAATCACTCGGCCGAAGGTGTATATTTAAGTGAATCGCTCGAGAGCGGCACGGATTTACATTCTCCATATGCTTGCCAAGCGATCAATCCTCCTCCTTTTTAACTTTTTACCTTTGTAAATATCAAGAGGTCTTTTGGGGTGAAGGCTTGGGTTTAAAGGTGGGTGGTTGGTTAGTGGTTAGTAAAAAGGGCGAAAATCGTAACAAGTGTCGGTTTTCGTGAAATACCTTATTTTTGGTGACATTTATTTTTGAAGTATTTCTCCAAACAAGCTTTTTGTAGCTTATGTTTGTTTTTGACTTCATTCATCATTATTTTTTTTTTTCTTTTTTTCTTTTTTTTTTTTCGTCACGTAAAGGGTATGTTTATGAAAAACCGAGTTTGTTACTAAAATAAAGGTGAAAAAAAATAAAAAAGGTTTTTGGTGGGTAAAAAAAATTTGTTTTGGGGGTAATGAAATGAAAGGTTTAGGCTCAAAGGGGTTTTCTAGGGGGGTTTTGGGTAGGTAAAAAAAAATTGAAAAATAATGGTTTTGAAAGAAAATAGTTAGTCCTAATGCCTCCATCATTTACTTACTTGGGTTTAAGTTGGTAAGGACCGGGAATGTATCGTCGTGGCAAGTTCTAGATTTGTAAAGACCGAGCGGCTATTCACACAAGAAACGAAAAATGAGCATTTAATCTAAATATGTGTATTTTTATGCTCAATAAAGGCTCAAAACTCACTTTTTGTGGGAATGGGTTTTTAATGTGACCAAGCATATATAATCGAATTTTAGCTAGACTTGTTATACCGGTTCATAATTTTCTTATGTTAGTTCTTTTTATCACGACGCTATCGGTTGTAAGTTTGTAAAAATATAACCCTTTTATAACTTGTTATTCCCAACTTAAACTAAGACAAGTAAATAATAAAAAAAATGAAAAAGTTTTTGAAAAAATTTGGGGTGTTTAGCGGTTCCAATAGAGTTTTGTGTAAGGCTTGTTTTAGGATTTTGCAAAATTCCAAGGTTTTAGCATCCCCCCCACACTTAATTTACACATTGTCCTCAATGTGTCCAAAAATAAAGTTTTTGGTTGATTAGAATATGTAAAAGTGTGTTTAAAAACAAAGATTTGTGTTACTGGCGCTCTGGACACGGCCCCGTGTTGACCGGGCACGGCCCTGTGGTCAAGTGCCAGTAACAAAAATTATAGAAGTGAAACAGAAGCCTGGACACGGGGGCGTGTTCGCTGAACACGGCCCGTGTCCAGTTACCTGAACTGGGTGATTTCCTGCAGGGGGCTCAGCACGGGGCCGTGTTGGTTGGGCACGGCCCGTGTGGAGCCTTCTGTTATGGAGATTTTTGTCGGTTTGTTCTGTTCTTCTGCATGGTTCCATTTTTTCTCGTTCCCTTTTTCATCCATTACCACCATGAGTGTGATTTATTCTGCAAAAACTAAAAGATTAAACTAAACTAAGGATAGGTCCGCGGAATGCCTCCGTGGTGCGCCACGTTTATAAGGGTCCTTGGCTAGACCCAATTCCCGGTCACACGTCTTTTGATTGGGGTGCCTTGCCTCCCAAGTTACACCGTCGGAGAGCGGCATCCAAGCTTGAGTCGATAACCTTCATGTAGTGGATCGGGTCGTCATCCTCTATTTTTTTCCCAACTCCGAACTTTACCTCATCGTCCCCATATCTCAAAGTTAGTGTCCCGTCATTCATGTCCACTACTGCTTGTGCGGTGGCAAGGAAAGGTCTCCCTAGAATAAGAGGGACCTCGGTGTCTTCCTCCATGTCGAGTATGACAAAGTCAACAGGATAAACGAATCTGCTTACCCTTACCAAGACATTCTCGATGACACCTTGCGGGAACTTGACCGATCGATCCGCGAGTTGTATGCTTATTTTTGTGGGGCTTGTGGTTCCCAAGCCAAGCCTTTTGAACATTGAAGAGGGCATGAGGTTAATGCTAGCCCCTAAGTCGGCCAAGGCATTGCGAACGGGAGATTCCCCTATTGAGCACGGAATCGTGAAACTTCCGGGATCGATTTTTTTTTCGGGTAGTTTATTGAGCACGAGGGCAGAGCATTCTTCGCCTAAATTAACTAATTGCAAATTTTCAATTTTCTTTTTATGTGTAAGGAAGTCCCTCATAAATTTAGAGTATTTGGGCATTTGGGTTAGGACTTCGATAAAAGGAATATTGACATGCAATTGTTTTAGCAAACTTTCGAATTTTGCGAATTGCTCGTTGGTTTTTTGACGAATTAACCTACCGGGGTACGGAACCCGAGGAGCCTTGGTAGGCTCTGTTGATGGGGGAGGGTCCTTCTCCTGCAGATTTGTTGGCGTTGATTCTTCCACGGCTGGAGGTACTTCTGCAGGCCCTACGGTCCGGTTTCGTAGCGTGATGAGGTGAACTTGCGCCTTCGGGTTGGTTTCGGTATTGCTGGGTAATGCGCCTTGTGGTCTTTCGGAAAAATTTTGAGCTAGTTGATTTATTTGTTTTTCTATGTTTTGAATGCTAGCTTGTTGATTCCTAAAGTTTGATTCTAATTGTAGGAATCTTTCCGAATTTTTCTTGTCAGTGTCAGAGACGAGGCGAGATATAGTATCTTCGAGCCTTTCTCTTCCACTTTGTTGTTGAGTGAAATTTTGTGACTCATTTCTTGATTGCTGAAAGTTTGTTCGTTGTGGTTGTTGGTTACTACTATTGCCGGGCTCCCTCCAACCAAGGTTTGGGTGGTTTCGCCATCCTTGGTTGAAAGTCCCTGTTGGAGGACCCGACGGCCTAGGTCTATTATCAATGTAGTTTACCATTTCTTGTTGATCGTCCGTTTCTTTCATGCAACTCCAATTTTCATGTGACCCACCACACCCCTCACAAGCCATAACCGAGACTGTTTTTGTCATTTCTAATTTTTTTATTTTTGAAGAAAGGGCCTCGATTTGGGCTTGTAACGAGGTGCTTTCGTCTACCTTATGGGCGCCCGGGGCGATAGTTTTATTTCCCCGGGGAGTGTGCCATTGAAAATTGGTTTGAGCAATTTCCTCAATCTGATTATATATTTCGTGTGGGCGTCGATTACCTAAAAGTCCCCCGGAGCTAGAATCAAGTGTCTGCCTAGTATGTGGCAACAACCCATTGTAGAAAGTGGATACTTGTTGCCATATTGCGAGGCCGTGATGGGGACACTTGCGTAATAGCTCCTTGAACCTTTCCCAAGTTTCATACAAGGATTCCCCGTCCTCTTGTGAGTATGTGTTAATTTCAGCCATTAATTTAGCAGTTTTGGAAGGAGGGAAATACTTATCTAGAAATTTTTGGGCTAGTTCATCCCAGGTGTTTACCGATCCAGCTGGGAGGGTGTTGAGCCAAGCTTTTGCTCGGTCTTTTAGTGAGAATGGAAACATACGAAGGCGGATGGCGTCGTTCGATGCTCCATTGATCCGAAATGTATCACATATTTCTAAGAAATTAGTTATATGTAGATGGGGATCCTCGTCCGCGAGCCCGTGAAAGGTTGCGGAGTTTTGGAGCATTTGTATCAAGTGCGGTCGAAGTTCGAAGTTATTGGCTTCGACATTCGGGGCATTGATAGCGGCGCCGAGATTACCTATGGTGGGCCGTAAGTAATCCATGAGGGTACGTTGGTCCGCCATTGGGGGTGGGTCACCCGAAACTTTCTCTTGGTTTTTGGCTTTTAACCTTTTTCTGAGAAAGCGTTCGGGTTCTTCTAATGGTTCCTTTATGTCTTTATTGGAACTGGAGCTCATACACTACGCGAGGTTGGCGTCGGGTTCCAAGTCCTGCAATAAAAACAGAAAAGAATGTTGGTCAGAAGGTTCACCACGGCCCCGTGTCGAGCGAACACGGCCCCGTGGTCGGAGGTACAGTGGTTGTTTTTCAGATCCCAGTTACTGGAAGTTGGACACGACCCCGTGTTGCACCGACACGGCCCCGTGGTCAGCCTTCTGTTAACTTGAAAAACAAAAAACTGCCAGTAATGTTGCTGAGCACGGCCCGTGTCCGACCAGGCACGGCCCCGTGCTGAGCTCTGTAGAAGCTGAAAAATCTAAAAAAAAATCCTAAAAATTAAAGAAAAATAAAAAGATGATTAGGCCGTTGATTCCTAACTTTCTTAAAATCCTTGTGTCCCCGGCAACGGCGCCAAAAACTTGATGCGTGTTAGTGTATATATGTTTTTAGATGTTTATTTAAGCCCTTTTTACACTTTTAGCCAAGTTTTAAATTTATAAAACACGATATTTACTAACACGAAGCACACATATGGGCAAGTGCACCCATCGTGGACGTAGTATAGTGTTGGTAAGATACCGAGGTCGTCCAAGGACACAAGAGCTTTTAATACCGGTTTATCCTCAACGTCTAATCAGATCAAAAAGTTAGAAAAATATTTTAAACTAAGAAAAATAAAAACTAACTGAATGCTGAAAAATAAAATAAATAAAAACAGATAGACAAGATGAATCACTTGGATCCGACACGTGTATTAGTATAACCTTTGATTATTTTCGCACTTTTGCACTTGTTTAAGAGATTATCTTAGTTATTGTAGTAGGCCCCTTTTTCGAAGGCGACGTTACCCTCAACCCAGTAGTTTGAGTCAGCAAGGATACAATCCTAAAGGGTCGGATTATTGAAAGATAATGAATTAAGTTATTAATGCGAATTATGGTAGGCCCCGCTTTCGGCGGTGACGTTACCCTCGGCTAAGTAGTCTGAGTCAGCAGGGATACAGTCCTAAATAGCCGGGTTATAGTATTAATAGTAGTTGGCTTATGAGGGGGTCAAAGAGTTTGGATCCCCGCCATCCAATACCTATGGGCATTGAAGGAGATCCTACTAAATTTGACCCAGGTCCCAAGCAGGACCTCTAAACGCTGAACAAGGGCAAGACCTTTACCAAACCGTTCCCTTAACCCCCGACCAGGTAGTCAACATACCTCCATATAGACCGTGGAGATATGAATGGTGAAAATCTTTTATTTTATATAGACAGTAAAATAATGCCAAGACACCACGGACAAACGATAAGGAAAGATCACCTTCAACATAAGTAACTAGTTATTAAAGTCATTAATACAAAACCAAATAAAAAGTGCAAAAGATTAAAAATAAAAAGTATTATACTAAACACTTGTCTTCACCAAGTGATGTAAGAGACTTAGGCAAACATGGCCTTGATTGTCAAGAACTCTTACGATCAATCTTGGATCCCGAGACGACTCACACACTCTATGATGGACAATGGATGATGGTGGTGGATGATGGTGTTATGGTGGTGATGGGTGGTGGATGAAGTGTGAGAGAGGTGGTGTGCCAAGGGATGAGAGAGAATGAAACCAAGCTCCTCTATTTATAGGCTGAACAGAACGCTGGACACGGCCCCGTGTCCGCTGGACACGGCCCCGTGCCCGTCTGACATTCTCTATCTTCATTAATTGTAATTGCGAATTACAATTAATGCGCCTGCTGTACTTTCAACACGCCCCCGTGTCCGCTGGGCACGGCCCCGTGGTGAGCAATGGAAGCTTCTACTGGTTTGTCTTTTCTGCTGCTTCCTGGGCACGCCCCCGTGTTCACTGGACACGGGGCGTGTTCAGACTTCTGTTCTCTTCTCTTTGTCTTGGGAGGTGCCGTTGAGGGTCCGGGCAGTTTACTTTTGTCCCTTTTCTTGTATTTATGGTAGAATTAGTGGTCTTTTTGCTTCTTTTGTGATTTTGAGCTCATTTCATCCTGAAAATACAAAAGGAAGACAAAAACACTCTTTTTCCAACATTAGTACTTAAAAAGGGTTAGTTTTATGCCTTAATTGATGTGTTTTATATGTTGCATTTTACACACATCAGGGTACTTCATAAGAAACGAAAATGAACATGGTTCATGAATAGATTATTCATTTCCCTCAGTGGATATTTCTTTCAGAAGCGAAAAATGAGTAGCTAGTTCATTTTTCCTTAGTGGATACTTCATCAGAAACGGAAATGAATATAGATAAATTTTGTTTCTTGTTTAATGTTAACACATGAGAATACTTGTTGTGGTTTCTGTGCACTAAATTCCATAATTATGTATGCATCTATAATTACGTAATTCCTTGCACAGTCCACACAGTTTATTTTATAATGTGTAGGGGATAGAATCAAACGAATAACCTTGTGATAACTCTGACTTAGACCACCATAGGGTCTCTCTAGTTAGGTCAAAACATAAACACGTAAATATCTAATCACATAATCACATAATCAAATAATTGTCAACTTGGTTATCAACTTATTATCAGCTTGTTATTAGCTTGTTATTAATCTTGTTATCATTTGTTATTAACTTGTCATTGATTTGTTCATATGCATTTAAAGTATACCAGGAATCCAATCAATGGATTTCAATTAGTACTTTAAATATTCATAAGAATCTAACTATGAAATTCGGAAGATCTTATAGGGATTCAGTTTTGTTCTCATTGAATCGTAACATATGTATTAAAGCACCCAAAGAATCCAATTAAGGATTTTGATTTTGCGCTTTAAACATCCACAATGGTCTAATTATGAAGATAGGAAGATCCTATAAGGATTTTGGAATTTGAGTAGCGAGAAATTGTTTCGAAACCCTTGTACTAGGTGGAATAAGTCAACCCGCGAAGTGAAATGTTCACGAAGTCAAGGGGCTGGATACGCTAAGTCAATATATGAAGAAGAATGTCTTTGGAAATCTATGCATGGGGTTCTTTGAAAATGTGTTTAATGTTTCGAAACCATATGTAATGTTTTTGAAATTATGTATGAGGTTTTCGAAAACATGGATAATGTTTTTGAAATTATGCACTTGGTATATTAGGTAAATATACTATGTTAAAATATTTTTAAACCATATGAAATGTCTTTTGAAATCATGAATGATGTTTTGAAATCGTTTACTATGTATGTTGTTATGAAAATAAGAATGTAATGATATGTACATAGACATATCATATAAGACCAATTAAGGACTTATGAAAAGTACCCTCAGATATCTAAGCAGGGATTTAGAGTGGTACTTTGAGTATTTGTCCAGAGTTGTAACTTGTACTTTGTACTTTGTTTCTTAAAAGAACTTAGTACTTAGGATTCTCAAGGAGATTGCGAGCGATCAGGAACTACATGAGTAGTTTGATTTGCAAGGAATATGGTCCCTTAGTGTCGGTATCGTAGGGGTATGCCATATATATATATATATATATATATATATATATATGTATATATATATATATATATATGTAACCACATTTGTTTTTGGCACATCGAGATTGCAAATAAAGATTTATTCGTAACCAAAATAATTGTTTCATAGTCTTGGATAACAAAAGAAATAAAACATAAAGTTCAGTTGTTTCAAAGCGGCATCGTCTTCCCGTTAGCCAAATGCTTATCCATGGGCTAGATTTGCATTAACAAGCTTTGGGAAATCGTTTCTGAAATGGCCCATCTCGCCACAGTTGTAGCAAGAACCAGGTGGAAAACAAGCTTGAGCAGGGTTGGCTTGAGGTTGGTTTGGACCACCTTGGCTCGGGATAGTTCGGCAAGCACTTGCCAAATGGCCAAGTCGCCCACATGATGTGCACTGACGACACTGTAGGTGAGCTTGGTGGTATGCATTACACCTGTTGCATAGCGGTGCAGTACCAGCATAAGGTTTCTTTGCAGGGGGGTTGAGCTGCTTGGTTAGGTGCAGCTTGATTGTTTTGAGCAGCCCTAACGAAGTTCTGCGAAGCCTTACGCTTCTTTGACTTTCTTGAAGGCTTGGTTTTCGTTTTCTTTGGTGCCTCTTGGGTTGTTTCATTTTTGAGATGAGACATGGCGACAGCTAACTTAATGGTCCCACAGAGTACTATACTTAGTTGTTGGGCAATTGTAGAAGCCAGTTCGGACCTTTGAGTATCGCTGCGATGAGGAGACATCCTAAAGATAGTGGAAAATATGAGAGAAAAACAAGTGAGATATTATCGGGTAATCAAAGCTGAATGTCAAAGAAATATCGGCGAAACATGAGGATTGTGACCATTTATTTGTTGATTAAAACAAACAAACGACACTGTGACTAATCAAAGTAAGCGGGTCATAATAATGTATCGCGAAGACATGCTTTAGCCTATAAGTGGACACTTACCCCAAAAGTTCCCAGGTAAGAGTGACTGGTCCGATACTGCTGATTTGTACGAACACTCTAGCCTTAGACAGAAAACTCGAGGTACAGGCACCCACCCTTCCAGATTGCACGTGTTCACATTATAAAGACCCGAACTTTGACGAGATTTTGAAAACTTTGAAGGTTCAAAACCTTATAACAAATCATCTAAGAATAAATGATTGATTTTGAAAACGGATTTGTATTTTGTGTTCTTGTTGTGGTTGTCACCTAAAGATAGGTGACGGTATTGTTTTAGAATCTAAACGCAAGTAAACTCGCGTTAGGGTCCTAGGAAGGTTATAGACTAGGTCAAGAGCATTACTAATAACATAATTCCCTATAACCATGGGCTCTGCTACCAACTCTTCTGTCACACCCCGACCGTGTAATACAACAAACCGCGGCGGAAACATCGGGGAGTGGAGTAACAGAATCATTGTTTCAAAACACATGGTATTTGAAGTTTGGTTTTATTAGAATAATTGTTTACAATGTCTTGGAATTTAACCGAAAACATAACGTAAATTAATTTGTCATGCTTCATTTTAAGTCACTAAGGCCCAAGTCCGCCTATGTGTAGCACGATCATCATCATACATTAGCTCCTAAAACACATGTGAAAATAGGTACGTCAGCATAAAAATGTCTGTGAGATACATAGGTTTTGTTAAAGCAGGATTCATGACTTGTAAGTTAAAAGAAGTGTTTAACAATAAGTAGTCATGAATTTGTAAAATGCTTTCTTTTATAAAATCATGTGAAAATCAATATGAAAACCAGATGATATAAAAGAAAGATGCATGGTTAAATAAATAACCAAGTAAAATCGAGTTTGCATAAAGTATATTATTTGTAAAACAGCGTCTTGTAAACAATATGTCGTGTCTTCATATAAAATGTATCATGTCTTTGTTTCTGTCAAAGTGGTTTAGATAATGCTACGATATGTAATATCATAAAAGCACTTATATATAGGAAGTACCAGTGGCGTATCCACCATGCTTTTATCATATTACACATGCCTCCTTATTTAAATCACATACCAAATAAACCACCAAAAATGTCTTGTCAAACCAATGTCAAATGTTATGCACAAACAATGTATAATGTCACAATATTAGGTATAAACTATGCCTTGTATATTCAAACGTCAGATAACAACCAATGTCTTGTATGGTGAATAAAAGTCTTTACTCAAACCATAGGTATAATGTTGTATATAATCAAATGTCATGTGAAAGCCATGTACTAAGTATGCTAAGTAAACACACGTAGAAGAAATGTAATGTAAATCAAAGTGTCCATATGCTGAGTAAACATATGTAACAAAAGTGTTTATGAAATCAATGTATCCATATGCTAAGTAAACATATGCAACAAAAGTGTTTATGAAATCAATGCGCTAGCATGCTCAATTAACATACATAGCAAAGCATAATGGAAATCATGTACTATATGTGTACTAGATGAATATAGCAAGTATATGTCATGAAAAGCATGAAAAGCACAAAAGTAACAAGTAGGCACAAGTGTTTCACCCCAAAATATTTGAAAGCGTAAAAGAGGGGACTATGTACTCACTTGGGATTGCTTATTATTCTTGGAAATAAGAACAAATAAAGCTTCAAGGAACACAGAATGAAACGACACCTAATATAGGTAACTACGTTAATAATCGGATCCTAAATCGGGAGACAGGATAGAATTAAGTTCTATAAATCAAATGAGTATTGGAACTCATATGGCATGATTTAATAGACCTAACATTCTGACTAGAAAGATATCCTAAGTGCTTTTGACCCGTTATGACCCGTTAAGTAGTCTATGCTACTTTAACGCGTCATTCGCGCGAATGCGCGTTTGAGACGCCTAACTAGTCCTATGACAAGTATTATATGCCCTAACATGTTTAATTATGTTGCATAATCAGTTTATGTGTCAAAATTTAAGTTATATATGCTTAAATTCAAATTATGCATGAAAAAGGCATTTTGATCATTTTCCTAAGGCATATAAACTACCTATCATACAACTAATTAAACTAAGTGACCATAAGGTATAACCTCGGAAGGTTATTCCATGTACAACTATGGTCACAAAATATGTTTGGTCGGATCCTAACGATCGACCAAACGGGTCGGGTTCGAAACTCTAAGCGGTTGCCAAGACCGCTTGACTTACGACCCTATATAAGCACTAGACTTAAAAGTGACGAGTTAAACATGTTTAAAACAAGTTTAACTAAGTTAGAAAACTGATTTGGTATCAAAACAAAGTGTTTTGATACTAGAAAATAGTTTCGTTGCAAAATGCACATAATCGTGCATTTTGACTGAAACTTTGACTTGTCACTTCGACTAATCAACGTGGTAATCAGTAGGTATAATCGCAAGGGGCTATAACCGTCGTGATTACGCTCACGTTTCAAAGTTCAATTGAATTTTGACTTGACCAATTCGTGGTCAAAACCAATAGTCAAACGGTAGTCAAAATGTTTGACTTTCAGCTTGTAATGGTTGAAAATAAAGAACTAGCCATGAAAGAATACTTACACAGCTCTAACGGCTGAAAGATTGAACTAGAAAACTCAGTTGGGAGCCCTCCTACGAAGGTAGCAACTCCTCTTGAGTGTTAGAGAAAGAAAGATGATGATGAGCAATGGAATGGGCAGAAATTGAGGGTATTTATAGTGAATTTGAAGCTCTAGGATGGTGCGAAGTGGCTTATGTGTTGTCCAAGCAAGTCATAAGATCATAACAAGTGTTTGGATGGGATTAAAACCGCTCAAAATCCATAGAAAATTCCCACAAGTATGATAAACAATGGCCAACAACAAGTGCAGCAGCTGTTTCTAATCTTTCTGTCCAGATGTATGCCTCGCGTCGCGCAACGGGAAAAGCCCTTAGGCGTCGCGCAGCGCTACCCCCTACATCGGACTTTCAGAACTTGTCAACATTGGTCCCTGCACACACTTTAGTGCATTTTTGACGCGTTTAACCCCCGTTAACCCATTTTCAAACATGCCTGAAAATATCTCAGATGTCGGTTCGTTTGGTCGTACGGTCGCGTTATTCGGTTAATTACGACGAAACTCGAACGGACGCGAAAAACGATCCAAATTACGTGACGAATGGTATTTTTGCATTCCAATCACTAAAATAAAATATTTTAATGGTGACAAAAATTTTTGGATGTCCGGATATGTTCAGAACGTAAGATATGCGCGTAAATGCAAACTTATGCACTTTTTGACGGTTTTGGTCCCTATTGATCAATTAAGCGCATTATTGCATACCAAACCCCTCAAAGCTCATTTCTAAGCTATGTAAAGGATATTTAGGGTATGTTTAGCTTATGATCTTGTTCCAGGGTGTACGTTGCTATACGAATCGGCAGACTTTTGCAGTTTGACGCAAATAGTCCCTGTGATCGAATAAGCTTGTTTTTGATATACCAAACCCTTCAAAACTTATTTCTAAGTTATGTAAAGGTTATTTAAGGTATGTTAAGCATAAGTCACTATTCCGGAGTTTTGTCGCGTTAAACTGATTACTTTTACGTATCTGTTTGCGTATAACTTTCCAAAAAGTGTTTAAGGGTTTGAATTTGAAAAAGGATTGTTATTGTGCAAGTATCATATATAATTACACAATCCAAGAAATAAAACACAAGGTTTTATTGCTTATGAAATTGTTCAGGATTGGTTAGTGATAACTGTAGGCACAGTTGTCACATAGTGTGACACATGTTATGAATGAATAAAGGCAATATTTTATTAAATTTGATGTTAATTGACGGTATTTGATGTGTTGGTAAATCTAAACTTTGTTAAAAATTATGTTGGAAAAAATAAGATAAACGCTTTTCGCGTAATGAACAAAATACGAAATGAACGTCTTCTCGAACGTACTCTGGTTCATCATAAGACAAATGTACTCTGACCCCTTTTGTTCGTTCTTCTCGAATGTACCCATTCAAGAGTTCTCTCAACAGTATAAAGTTACTTCTTACTCCTTCCAGGGTTATTTCCATGGTTTTAACCAGGAAGAGAACTTCACTCGGTGAAGATGAATTAAGTGTAGATGGAGGGGTTTGGAACTATTGTGCATCTTGTGTTACCGGTGTGACATGGAGTCCGTTCGGGTTGGTGGAGCAAATATCTACCCCCGCTGTAGTAGGAGGGCTAGACCGAGGCATAGAACTACTTGAAACTTCTTTTGGATGAGGATCCCTTCCGGCCGTAAGAAAAGGTAACTTAGGAACAGGGCTGTACTACCGAAAAACTGCTCTAAGTAGCGCAGCCCCACGGTGAGCGCCACTTGTTAAAACAACAAGAATATGGCAAGGGGAAGGTCCCGGATCAACTCCAAAAGATAGCTCCTTGATCGGAATCTGCAACCAAAGAACACCGTTAGCCTTAACGCGAGATGTGGCCTCCCGCGTTGGACTCCGGCATGAGAATCACTAGAATGTTCTTTAGAGTCTTAGAAAGAGAAAGGATAAGAGTTTTAGAGTGGAAGAGTAAGAGAATAACTTACTTTTGGCTGGAACAAGACTCTCCTTATATAGACAGTCTGTTCTGCCCAAGGAGCCTCATGCCAGCTGTATACCTTCTAGTACTGGTAAGCTTATCCTACCCTAATGTTGCTTGCAGGGTTAGCCTTACCTCTTTGGGTATGTTTCAGGTTTTGTGTGTCTCGAGGACACCTTTATGATTTATAGAGGTTTGTCTTTTCACTTTGACTTATTCAATTCAAGTCCCAAGGTTGTACAGTGATTTTAGCTTCCTGTCATCAGCTGTGGGTGTATCAGCTCCTTGTCAGGAGCTTTTAGCTTCTAACTTTCAACTTCTTGCTTTCATTTATCATTGTTTGTTTTATTTTTACGATAGCTGTTGACTTTGACTTATGCTGATTGGGATCTCCGAGTACCCACGTCATCGCATATATGCTACAATTTTTGTTATTACCTATGGTTAAAATGTGACATATGTGCTTCTAATCATTGTACAAACTCTGAATAGTTCATTTATCAATAAAACAATGTAATTTGATCCCAATATTTGTTTATTTATGTTTGACATTTTGTACGTTTTGATTTCATTCGATTTCAAACTCTATATCGCTTTCTAGAAAGTTATACGCAAACTGATGCGTAAACATAGTCAGTTTAACACGAAAAACACTCCAGAACATTAAAATATACTTAACATACCTTAAATAAACCTTTACATAACTTAGAAATAAGTTTTGAAGGGTTTGGTATGGCAAAAACAAGTTTATTCGCTTACAGGGACTATTTTCGATAAAATGCGAAAGTATGCCGATTCGTATAGTAACGAACATTCCGGAACTTGATCATAAGCTAAACATACCCTAAATATCCTTTACATAGCTTAGAAATAGGCTTTCAGGGGTTCGGTATGCGAAAATAAACTTATTGGTCAACCAGGGACAAAAAGCGTCAAAAAGTGCATACGTTTGCATTTACGCGCATATCTTACGTTCTGAACATATCCGGACATCCAAAAATTTTCGTAGTCATTAAAGTATTTTATTTCAGTGTTTGGAATGCTAAAATACCATTCGTCGCGTAATTTGGATCGTTTTTCGCGTCCGTTCGTGTTTCGTCGTAATTAACCGAATAACATGACCGTACGACCAAACGAACTGACATCCGAGATGTTTTCAAGCGTATTTCATGCCTCCTATACTTTGACATCATTTTTGAGCCTTGAAAATGGGTTAACGAGGATTAAACGTGTCAAAAATCAACTTTTATGCATGCAGGGGCCTGTTTTGCCAATGTTTAAAAGTTGCTGGTCTGGAGTCTAGGAGGGGCGCGAATCCTGAAGGCTCTACCTTCGCGGCCCGCAAAAGACCCCCAGATCTGCAAAAATGCTTTTTTCACAAACAGCAGTCTTTCCTTGGTTTTTATACATGGTTTTCTCATACCATTTGATAGTTTTTAAGGTCCCATTGTATTCAAAACTATGGGTAACACTTGGATGGCCAAGATCAAAGCTCATATTACGAGGAACGATCTTAACGGTTGTCGAAAATCTATATAAACCTATGATTTCTCATCTCACAACTTGCTCATTTCTGGCTTTCTTCTTCTCCTGCTCATTTGGGACTATCCCTTCTGGTTGAAGGTCCCAATCTTCAAGTTTTCTTGTTCTATCTTCAAGCATTGGACCTCTTGTAAGCTTCTTTCATGCTTTTTATGCATTTCAAGCATGAAAGTTAAACAGTGTTTGACTTTCTGCTTTAACCAGTCTTTGGTCAACACAAAGTTCGTTTGAACTTTGTAACGTGAGCGTAATCACGATGGTCATAGTCCCTTGTGACTATACCTACTGATTACCATGTTAATTAGGCGTAGTGAGGAGTCATGGTTTCGGTCAAAATACGTGTTTATGCGTATTTTGCAACGAAGCTATCTTTGGGTATCAAAAACTTTATTTTGATATCAAACTAGTTTTCTAACCTAATTAAACATGTTTTAACATGTTTAACTCGTCACTTTTAGTCTAGTGCTTATATAGGGTCGTAAGATAAGCGGTCTAAACAACCGCTTAGACTTTCGAACCCGACCCGTTTGGTCAATCATTAGGATCCAACCAAACACGTTTTGTGACCATAGTTGTATAGGGAATAACCTTCCGAGGTTATACCTTATGGTCACTTCGTTTATTTAGTTGTATGATAGGTAGTTTATATGCCTTAGGAAAATGACCAAAATGCTCTTTTTACGCATAACTCCATTTTAAGCATATGTAACTTAACTTTTGCCATATAAACTGATTATTAAACATGTTAGGGCATATAATACTCGTCATAGGACTAGTTAGGCTACTCGTTTGCGCTTTCGCGCAAATGACGCGTTAAAGTAGCGTAAGCTACCTAAACGGGTCATAAGCACTTAGGATAGGTTCCAATTTAGAATGTAGGCTTTGTTAAACCATATCATATGAGTTCAAATACTCATTTGGTTTACGAAACCTCATTCTATCTGATCTTCCGATTTAGGTCCGGTTTATTAACATAGTTACCTATATTAGGTGCCGATTGATTCTGTGATCCCTCAAGCATTGTTTGGTTGTTATTTCAAGATCATTAAGCTATATCAAGTGACTACATAGTCCCCTCTTTTACTGTTTTCAAATATTTTGGGGTGATACACATGTGCCTACTTGTTACTTTCGTGCTTTCGTGCTTTGATGACATAAACTTGCTATGTTCATTTAGTACTCAAATAGTACATGATTTCATTTTTGTTATGCTGTGTATGTTGATTTAGCATGCTAGCACATTGATTTCATCAACATATTTGTTTCATATGTTTATTTCAGCATATGTACACATTGATTTACATCACATTTTTGCTATGTATGTTCATTTAGCATACTTAGTACATTGTTTTCACATAACATGCTTACATTTGGTATGACATTTGGTTTGTTTAACGGGTCAAAAATACATTCATTAACACTGATCATGTCGCTCGGTAGTATGTAGTGGTACCATAGGAATTGACAACTCCCATTCCTGGAATCCTAGGTTTCTTTGGACGTAAGCAATGACAGAATCTGATATACAAAATTGATAAACCTTCAACTTGTTAAGGGTTTGTCTGTCAGTCGCAAGGCTTGAATGTATGCGATAAACAATACCGCATAAATCTTTATATCAGTAAAGCATTGATTTTGCAAAACATAACTTTTGACTTAAATTATGATTTATTCAAATACATTGTTTTGTACATTTTACCTATCGGGTTGAGTAATACTATTATTCACCATACATTTCATTTGATTACACATAAACATTATACATATGGTTTGAGTAGTTACTTTTTACTTGCCATACATAACATTTGATTATACAAGACATGGATTTCATTTAACAACTGGACATTTATTGATACATAAACATTTTAACATTTGTATAAACAAGACATTTTGATGGCTATTGATAAATGATTTACATAACAAGGCGACGTGTAATATGATAAAAGTAAGGTGGATACGCCGCTGGTACTTCCTATATATAAGTGCTTTTATGATATTACATATCGTGGCGTTATTTAAATCATTTCAACAAAGACATTATATATTTTATTTAAACAACATATTTTTACAAGATATTATTTAACAAATTCACTGATACTTGGTTATTTAATCAACCATACAGTATTCTTTTATATATCATCTGATTTTCTTATCGCTTTTCGTATGATTTATAAAAGAAAGCATTTTCCCAAGATTCATGGCTAACTTTTTGTTAAACATTTCTTTCAACTACAAATCATGAATCCTATATCAACAAAACCTGTGCATCTCACAGGCATTTTTATGCTGACGTACCTATTTTCACATGTGTTTTCAGGACCTGATGCATAGGGTTGATCAAGATACACTTAGGCGGACTCGGGCCTCAGTGACAATAAAAGATGCAAGACTAGTTTAATTATGTTATGTTTCCTTGTTTTTAAGACAATGTAATCTTTTTAATTCAAATAAAATTAAACTTAATTACCATGGTTGTGAAACAATAATTCTGTTGCTCCACTCCCCGATGTTTCCGCTGCGGTTTGTTGTTTTATGCGGTCGGGGTGTGACAGAAGAGTTGGTATCAGAGCCAATGGTTATAGGGAATTAGGTTATTAGTAATGCTTTGACCTAGACTATAACTTTTCTAGGACCCCAACACAAGTTATCTTGTCTTTAGATCTTAAAACATACACGTCACCTATCTTTAGGTGATTACCAAAACAAGAACACAATTTTCCAAAATGATTTTTGAAAATCAATCATCTATTCTTAGATGATTTGTTATAAGGTTTTGAACCATCCAAAAATTCAAAACGATTTTGAAAAAACAATCATCCATTCTTGAATGATTCTTTTGGCCTTGTGCCTTCCAAATTTTCAAAATCTCGTCAAAGTTTGGGTCTAAATAATGTGAACACGTGCAATCCGGAAGGGTGGATACCTGTACCTTGGGTTTTCTGTCTAGGCTAGAGTGTTCGTACAAATCCACATAATCGGATCAGTCACTCTTAATTGGGAACTCTTGGGGTGAGTGTCTAATGCATGTCTTCGCGATACATTATTATGACCCATTTACTTTGATTAGTCACTATGTGTCATTTGTTTGCTTTGTGGTACGAACGAATGACCACCATCCATGCTTTTTGTTGATATTTGTAACATCTCATTTTTCCATCATGTCATCTCACTCGTTTTCTCTCATGTTTCCTCTTTTAGAATGCCTCCTCGACGTGATGTTCAGCCACCTAACGCCGAACTGGCGGCTATCATTGCGCAGCAAATGGCTGTTGCACTCCCAAATCTCATCGCTCAAATCAACCAAGCCAACAATAACAACAATAATGCTCCATGCAACTTTAAAAGTTTCAATTCGGCTAAAACACTCAAGTTTAGTGGTTCTGAAGGAGCAACTGGGCTCCTACATTGGTTTGAAAGCATTGAGAGCACTTTTCGCCATGTTTAGTGTCCCGATAATCGTAAGGTTGAGTTTGCTTCAAGCGTGTTCCAAAAGAGGGCTCTTACTTGGTGGAATGGGGTAATGAGAGACCATGGTGCTGATGTTGCTCTAGCACAAACCTGGGAAGAGCTTAGGGCTATTATGATGAGGGAATTCTGTCCTCGTCACGAACAGAGGGCGTTAGAAAGAGAATTTGATGTTCTGAAACAGGATAGTGGTGAATATCGGGCTTATACTGACAGATACGAGGAGTTGAGTTTACTTTGTCCTACGATGGTTACCCCGCTGGAGAAAGCCATTGAAAGGTATGTCGACGGTTTACCTGACCCCGTGCAAGATATCGTCACTGGTAGCAACCCTACCACAGTTCAGCAGGCCATCGAGTTGGCTGTGACTTTGACCAAGTCGAAAATCAGGAAAGGTAAACTCCATAGGAAGGGTGACAAGAGTCAGAAACAGTTGGACAAGAGTGAGAATAAAAAGGGTAAGAAATCTGAGTCTTCAAAGAGGTCTAGGAAGCGCAAGGCTTCCAAGAACTTCGTTGTTACCACACAGGATAATCAGACAGCTCCCAACCAACCAGCACAGCCTCCTGCCAAGAAACAATATGCTGGGAAGGCACCGTTGTGCAACAAGTGTAACAGTCGCCATCAACCACAAGTTCAGTGTCGTTTTTGTGCCAACTGTGGGAAATCTGGTCATCTTGCCAATGGTTGTCGTTTTGCTCCTAATCAAGCCGCACAAAACCCAGCTCAGCAACCTGCTCAACCGACTGCTCAACAACAAGCACAAGCTACACGACTTCACTATCCTCCTGGTTCGTGCTACAATTGTGGGGATTTGACCCACTATCGAAATCAGTGTCCAAGGTTGGCTAATGCGAATCAGGCTCAGGCTCGTGGACGAGTCTTTAACATGAACGCAAATGAGGCGCGTGCAAACAACGAGGTGGTCAACGGTACGTTCTTTGTTAACAATCAGCCTGCTTCTATTCTTTTTGATTTGGGTGCTGATAAGAGTTTTGTGTCATTATCTTTTGAGGCTTTGCTTTGCATGACTAGAACAAAACTTGGAAAGCCCTTGACAGTAGAGGTAGCTAGTGGTGAACCTATTTTAATCGATTCTGTTCTTCAAAATTGCCAGTTGAACCTTAATAACCATCTTTTTCCTATCGACCTCACACCTATGCAACTTAGAAGCTTTAACATTATAGTGGGAATGGGTTGGTTAGCCAAGTACCACGCAGAGGTAGTTTGTTTTGAAAAGATTGTTCGTGTGCCGCTTTTAACTGGTGAGATCTTAGAAGTTCATGGTGAGAAACCTGCTAGTGGTCTTAAATTTATGTCGTGTACTCAAGCTCAAAAGTACCTACGCAAGTACTATGTTGCCTTCTTGGCACATGTCGTAGATGAGAAAGGCAAAGGTAAGTCTATTCAAGATATCCATGTTGTTCGGGATTATCCTGAAGTGTTTCCTGAAGAATTACCTGCTTTACCCCCAGCACGCCAAGTTGAGTTTCGTATTGACCTTGTACCTGGTGCTAATCCTATTGCTAAATCTCCGTATCGTCTTGCACCGTCTGAGATGCAAGAGTTATCTAAACAGCTTCAGGAGCTTTCTGACAAAGGTTTTATTCGTCCTAGTTTTTCACCTTGGGGTGCTCCCGTTCTTTTTGTTAAGAAGAAAGATGGCTCTTTCAGGATGTGTATCAATTATCGTGAGCTTAGCAAGCTTACCATCAAGAATCGATATCCCCTACCTCACATTGATGATCTCTTTAATCAGTTACAGGGTGCTACTTGCTTCTCAAAGATTGATCTACGTTCTGGGTATCATCAGCTTCGAGTGCTTGAAGAAGATATTCCTAAGACTGCATTCCGCACAAGATATGGGCATTATGAGTTCACTGTTATGCCATTCGGTTTGACTAATGCTCCTGCTGTTCTCATGGACTTAATGAATAGGGTTTGTAAGCCTTATTTGGACAAGTTCATCATCATTTTCATTGATGACATTTTAATCTATTCCAAGACATGAGCCGATCATGAACAACATCTCCGTCTTACTTTGGAACTCCTGAAGAAAGAACAACTTTTCGCCAAATTCTCCAAGTGCGAATTTTGGCTTAAGGAAGTTCAATTTTTGGGACACATCATCAACGAACAAGGTATTCATGTAGATCCCTCCAAGATCAGTGCCATTAAGGATTAGGATACACCTACTACTCCTACTGAAGTTCGTTCATTTCTTGGTCTAGCGGGTTATTACCGCCGCTTCATCGAAAATTTCTCCAAGATTGCAGTTCCTCTCATTGCGCTAACTCAGAAGAATAAACCTTTTGAATGGAGATCCAAACAAGAAGAAGCATTTCAGACCTTGAAACAGAAACTTTGCGATGCGCCTATTCTATCTTTACCAGAGGGCAACGATGATTTCGTAGTATATTGTGATGCATCCAATTTAGGCCTTGGCTGTGTTCTCATGCAAAGGAACAAAGTCATAGCTTACGCATCAAGGAAGTTGAAGATACACGAGAAGAACTACACCACTCATAATCTTGAGTTAGGTGCAGTTGTATTCGCTCTCAAAATCTGGAGACACTATCTGTACGGTACAAAATGTGTGGTTTTCACTGACCACAAAAGTCTTCAGCATATTTTCAATCAGAAAAAACTTAACATGAGGCAACGACGTTGGGTTGAACTTCTAAACGACTACGATTGCGAAATTCGCTACCATCCTGGTAAGGCGAATGTCGTGGCTGACGCATTAAGTCGTAAAGAACGTGTCAAGCTTCACTGTGTACAAGTTCGATCTGATATTCAAACCCGCATTTCTCAGGCTCAACATACTTGTGTTACACAAGACTTAATGGGTAAGGAATTACCATATCATATCAAGCCTGATCTTGAACTGAAGGACAATGGATTGTATTATTTTATGGACCATTTGTGGGTCCCAAGTTAAGATAATCTTCGCACCTTGCTAATGGATGAAGCTCATAAGTCTCGTTATTCAATTCATCCTGGTGCAGACAAAATGTATAAAGATCTTCGAACCCAGTACTGGTGGTCGGGTATGAAGAAAGACATTGCCTTGTACGTATCCAAATGCCTTACTTTTTTTAAGGTTAAGGCTGAACATCAACATCCCTCTGGATTATTGGAGCAACCAGAGATTCCAGTTTGGAAATGGGAAAACATTGCTATGGATCTTATTACCAAACTTCCACGCACTAAGAAAGGTCATGACGCTATCTGGGTAGTTGTTGATCCTCTTACAAAGTCAGCACATTTCTTGCCAATTCGTGAGGATCTATCTGCTGACAAGCTGGCTAAAATCTATGTGGATGAGATTGTATCCCGTCATGGCGTTCCTTTGAACATTATATCTGACAAAGATGCTCGATTCTCGTCTCGTTTTTGGAGAACCATGCAATCTGCTATGGGAACCCAACTTAATTTGGGCACAGTATATCATCCTCAAATAGATGGTCAATCTGAAAGAACAATCTAGACACTGGAGGATATGCTTAGAGCTTTGTGATCGATTTTGGTGGTAGTTGGGATTTGTATCTACCGTTGATTAAATTATCCTATAACAATAGTTATCACTCCAGCATCAACATGGCTCCTTTCGAGGCTTTATACGGTCGAAAATGTCGTTCACCAGTCTGCTGGAATGAGATCGGTGAAGCTCAGCTTACTGGACCTGAGCTCATTCTAGAGACTACAGATAAAGTCAAGAAAATTCGCGACAACCTTCAGACAGCTAGAAGCTGTCAAAAGAGTTACACGGATAGACGACGCAAGCCTTTGGAATTTCAAGTCGGTGATCACGTCTTACTTAAGGTTTCACCTTGGAAAGGTGTGATCAGATTTGGAAAGACAGGAAAACTTGCACCTAGATATGTTGGACCATTTAAGATCGTCAAAAGAATCGGAAAGGTAGACTACAGATTAGAGCTACCTCCTGAACTTGGAAATGTTCATCCAACCTTCCACGTGTCCAATCTCAAAAAGTGTTTGGCTGATGAGAACCTCCACATACCACTTGATGAAATTTGTGTTGATGACACGATGCACTTCGTTGAGAAGCCTGTGGAAATCATGGACTGTGAAGTCAAGAAACTCAAACGCAAGCGCATACCAATTGTCAAAGTTCGCTAGGAATCTAAACGTGGACCAGAATTTACTTGGGAACATGAAGATCAAATGAAGGTGAAGTATCCACATCTATTCTCACAAGTTTCCTCTAAATAAATTTCAGGACGAAATTTCCTAAAGTAGGGGAGACTGTGACATCTGTGCTTGTAATCATTGTACAAACTCTGAATAGTTCATTTATCAATAAAACAATGTAATTTGATCCCAATATTTGTTTATTTATGTTTGACATTTTGCACGTTTTGATTTTATTCGATTTCAAACTCTATATCGCTTTCTGGAAAGTTATACGCAAACTGATGCGTAAACGTAGTCAGTTTAACGTGACAAACACTCCGGAACATTAAAATATGCTTAACATACCTTAAATAACCTTTATATAACTTAGAAATAAGTTTTGAAGGGTTTGGTATGGCAAAAACAAATTTATTCGCTTACAGGGACTATTTTCGACAAACTGCGAAAGTATGCCGATTCGTATAGTAACGAACATTCCAGAACTTGATCATAAGCTAAACATACCCTAAATATCCTTGACATAGCTTAGAAATAGGCTTTGAGGGGTTCGGTATGCGAAAATAAACTTATTGGTCAATCAGGGACTAAAAGCGTTAAAAAGTGCATACGTTTGCATGTACGCGCATATCTTACGTTCTAAACGTATCCGGACATCCAAAAATTTTCATAATCATTAAAATATTTTATTTTAGTGTTTGGAATGCTAAAATACCATTCGTCGCGTAATTTGGATCGTTTTTCGCATCCGTTCATGTTTCATCGTAATTAACCGAATAACGTGACCGTACGACCAAACGAACCGACATCCGAGATGTTTTCAAGCATATTTCATGCCTCCTATACTTTGACATCATTTTTGAGCCTTGAAAATGGGTTAACGGGGCTTAAACGTGTCAAAAATCAACTTTTATGCATGCAGGGGCCTGTTCTGGCAATGTTTAAAAGTTGCTGGTCTGGAGTCTAAGAGGGGCGAGAAGCCTGAAGACTCTGCCTTCACGGCCCGTGAAAGACCCCCAGATCTACAAAAATGGTTTTTTCACAAACAGCAGCCTTTCCTTGTTTTTATACATGGTTTTCTCATACCATTTGATAGTTTTTAAGGTCCCATTGTATTCAAAACTATGGGTAACACTTGGATGGCCAAGATCAAAGCTCATATTACGAGGAATGATGTTAACGGTTGTCGAAAATCTATATAAACCCATGATTTCTCATTTCACAACTTGCTCATTTCTGGCTTTCTTCTTATCCTGCTCATTTGGGACTATCCCTTCTGGTTGAAGGTCCCAATCTTCAAGTTTTCTTGTTCTATCTTCAAGCATTGGACCTCTTGTAAGCTTCTTTCATGCTTTTTATGCATTTCAAGCATGAAAGTCAAACAGTGTTTGACTTTCTGCTTTGACCAGTCTTTGGTCAACACAAAGTTCGTTTGAACTTTGTAACGTGAGCGTAATCACGATGGTCATAGTCCCTTATGACTATACCTACTCCACGCTAATTAGGTGTTAATGCACGGAATGTCTGTTGACTACGTCTACATGAAGTCTGAAGTCAAGAATAGTCTACAGGGGTTCAAAGTTTAAATGTTGTGTAATATAGACTTAGGACCGCTTATGTGTCAATGTTGTAATGTGAACCGCTTTTGTGTCATGAAGCCTGGACCGCTTTTAGGACATTAGAGTGTGGATCGCTTATGTGACATTGGTGCTGGATCCCTTTTATGGACTGTCACATAAGCGACCCAGGTTGTTTATAAATAGGTTGAGCGGTTCATAATGTGTAACAGTGTATGTATGTGCTGAGGTGCCGAAACTCTGCTGAAATTTTATCAGAAAGCAATACAAACACAAGGAATTAAAAGGATTAGCTGTTGTTACTTTACTTGCGTTGATTCCGCCTTCGTATGTGAAGATGAACTACTTCGACTGACTTTTCGGGTCATAGAACGGTCCAACAAGTGGTATCAGAGCTCAGGACGAGGAGTTCATACTACGACAGCACAATTCTGCAGAAATCTCTCTTTTCTACTCACTTTCTC
Source organism: Helianthus annuus (assembly GCF_002127325.2). Lineage (NCBI taxonomy): Eukaryota > Viridiplantae > Streptophyta > Magnoliopsida > Asterales > Asteraceae > Helianthus > Helianthus annuus. The sequence goes on from NC_035449.2 coordinate 90,250,899, forward strand.
TCACATTTTTTCAGTTTCCAGTGGTTCCAACGGTCAAAATGGTCTGAATTTCGAGTATAACGTGTAAAATACACTATTAACAAACCCTAGAAAGAATCAGGTGAAAATACGGACTAAAAATGGTAAAAACAGGCTAAAAAGTGTGATTCGCTTTTCGAACATTGAGGACCGCTCAAAATTAAGTTCTGAACCGCTCGAAATTACCTTTCAGGACCGCTTTTCTGAACATTCTGAACCGCTTTTTCAAACATTTTGACTGCTAGGACCGCTCGAACGGACGTATCTTGGACCGCTCGAACGATCATATTGTGAATCGCTCGAAAGATCACACTTTGGATCGCTCATTTGACATATACTGAACCGCTCGAACGGACACATTCTGGTCCGCTCGAACAAACAAGTTGTGACTCGCTTTTCTGGACATTTTCTGGATCGCTTTTCTGAAAATACTCTGGACCGCTTTTGTGGTTCTGATAATTTTCAAAATCAAAAATTTTGCTAAGTGTTGTTTGATTTTGCAGGTACAATCAAAATGGATGATATTTTCTTAAACCCGTTCAGCGAAATGTACGCATTCTCAGGTAGTACGGACAACAACGATACGTCATCAAGCAATAAAGATAAAAGTCCACCGAAAGAAAGAAAGAAAGAAGCATGGGAGTCCGAGAGCGCATTCGGAACATTCAACAAACCCCCAAAGCTTATGGCTATAGAGGATTATAGTAGGTGGGCAACAAAGTTTGAAGACTGGATGATGGCATTTGCATTTCCAAGCTGGAAAAGCATGAAAAATGGCTATGCAAATGGCAAAAAGAATGGTGAAGCCTTGAGATCAACTGAAGAAATTGATGCTTTTGTGGCAGAACAAAAGTGTGTAGCATTGCTTTTCCAATCCGTCCGAGAAGATATCATTTCCTTGATCGATTACACAAATGCACAAGATTTGTGGAATAAACTGAAAGCAAAATGTATTGGAAGCGAGGAAATTGTAAAGAATAAGAAGAAACTTCTTCGGAAAGAATTTGATATGTTTGGGTGTATGAAAAATGAATCAGTGGGTAAAATGATTGAACGGTTTGGTCATCTTAAGCTGGAACTTGTTCGACATGGGATCAATTATCCTGATGATGAGATAGTTGACAAATTGTTTGATTCACTACCTGATGAGATGGATTGGAGATATTATGCATTGATGTTAAAGAACACTATTGCTCCTGACAACATGAAACCAGATGTTGTGATTGAGAAACTTGAAAGTCATGAGCTAGAGTTGAAGAAAACATACAAAGTTAATCACTCATCCTATCAGCAGAATCTGGATTTGTATTATCCAAAAAGCTTGATGCCGAAAGCTACTTCTCCGAAAACGGCATTTTCTGCTGAGAATGTTTCTTCAACAAACAAAGAAAGTCAAAGCAGTTCAAGCAGTGGAAGTCACAGTGGGTATCATAGTGGATCTACGTCTTCTACAAATCGTTCTGATGCGAAGTTTTCGTGCAACATTGCAATCGATTTGAAGAATGCACAGAACTTTGACGAAGAATCGGCCAAGCAACAGATGGTTTTTCTAGCGTCTGTTTTGGAGTCCTATGAAGGTTTGGTAGCCGGGAAGATCGGAAATACTAATCTGACCAAAGAAGACTACGATCAGATAGATCCTGAGGAAATGGAGCTTATTGACATTCGTTGGGCAATGGCAAGTGCTGTTAGACGTGCGCAACGTTTTATGGAAATTACCGGGAGGAAATCAATTGGTGGTCCGTCAACAAAGCTTGGGTTCGATAAGTCAAAAGTGACGTGTTTTAAATGCAAACAAAAGGGCCATTTCAAGCGAGAATGTCGGAATGCATACGTTGATGAATCTGAAAATCCATTTCGTGACGATTATTACAAGAAGGCAATCTACCATCAAAATAAATCGGAGCCGCCCAGATTAAAGCAGGCTGAAGAGCAAAGAGAAAAGTCAAGGGCTTTAGCTGTGATCTATGATGATGAGGGTTACGATTGGAGCAAAGAGGTTTTGCCGGAAGATGATGCCATTGGTTATGCTTTCATGGCAAGTCATGATGAACCGATTCCTTGGAAGGATGATCGTACAGAGGAACAAAAGTACCAATATAGGAAGTTGATTGCTGAAACAAAGATTATCAGACTTTCTGGTGTATACTTGGAAGCAAGAAGAGCAAATCGTTGGGATCCAGATAGAGAGTGTTATCTTGATCGGTATGGCAATGTGGCGGTTGATGACAAAACGCTAGATATTGAAGCCATCATTCAGGAATACAAAGAAGATGATGAATACTGGCAGCATAAGTGGTGGGGAACACCAACTTTGAAGATGATTGAGGAGGAGAAAGAAAAAGAGAGAAAGGAAAAAGAAGAGAGAGAGAAGAAAGAAAACGCAGAGACTGAGAGATCAAAGATGGTTGATACGGAGAATTCAGAGAAAATGGCTGACCAAGTGCTAGCTGCGAAAGCACTTGAGGTAGATTCTATTTCTGTCTCTGAGTCAAAAGAGAAGGTCAGTCAAAGTGTGTCAACATCCAGGTCAGGTAATAAAGTCGATGGAAATGTTGACTGCAAAAATTGCAACAAACAATGCAATTTTTGTAGTACTGTCACGTATTTGAATGATGAGAAATTGAAAAATCTGAAATTAAAAGTTAAAACTTTTGAAGATCAGATTCTTGATCGTGACACAGAGTTAAAAGTTTCAACTGAACGGTTTAATGAATTAACCACTAAATGTGACAAAATTACAACTGAAAATTAAAAGTTAATTCTGGAAAACCGTCAGATCTCCGAAAAATTTGAGAAACTTAAAAGTGTTGTGAAAGACAGTGATGATCGAAACGGAAAAACATTCAAAGAAAACGAACATCTAAGAGCTGTGTTGCAATTAAAAGAAAAATCAATTAATGAACAACTGGATGAGATTGCAAATTTAAAACTTAAGGTTAAAGAAATTGAGATTGAAATTGAAAGAATTCAGTTGAAATTAAACAGTTATAGCTCAGCTAGCTTTGTTTTGCAGCACATTGTTCCCAAACCTATAGGAAAAAACAAAGCTGGTGAGGACGTGTTTTCTGATGGAACGGGTGTAGGGTTTCACAAAGTTCCACCGCCAATTTTAGATAACTACACGAAAAAGCAGTCTAGTTTGGTGGAAATTGAGGAAGAAAGTGATGTTACACTTCCTGAGAACATTGATGTCACGTTTACGTCTTCCAATGAAGAGGGTGTCCAAAATGATGTGGTGAAAAGTGTGATAGACAAAGTGCTTAAGCCGGATTGTGACACTTCTGAGGAGGATGGGTGTTTTCTAGATAAATACATTCCGAAGCAAAAGTCCAAAAACAACTTATATGATGAATCTGATCTTGTCATGTACAAGATGTCGGGATCGGATAAGTTGTTTTCGGATTCTGAGTTTCCATTAGAGAATGTTAATCTGAACAAATTGACAAATGTTTTCAAACTGGTCGAAGTCGAGTTGTCAGCAGTGAATAATCTGAGTCGAAAGAATGAGAGGGTTTACAACAAGAAAGCTGTTTATCCACCACGTTTTTACAATAACAACAGAAACAATTGGTCAGGTGGTTATCAGGGGGGTAAACTATTTCATAAAAGAAATGTTTCAAACAAGAGGTATGTCGAAAAGAAAAAGTTTGTGAATAGTTCAAGTTCACTTGCTGATGAAGAAAAAGAAATTTTTACAAAATCAAACAAAGAATTTTTTGAGAAGAGAGCTTCACAGGCTCAGTCTGAAGGCACGAGTAGGGTAGTTGATACTCGTACTTGTTTTAGATGTGACCAGGTTGGTCATATTGCACGAAAGTGTACATATGTGAAGCCTAAGACTGAAGCTGTGAAGGTTCAACAAAAGAAAGTTGATGTGAAGGGTAAAACACCGATGTATGTTGAGAAGAAAGTTGTTGGGAAGAAAAACGTTAAAATTGACAACGTAAAAGCAAAAGCTGAACCCGTAAATAAGTTGGTAACTCAAAATGATAAATTTGATAAAAGGGTTGCAGTAACTCAACAGGTGTGGAAACCAAAAATTGAATCAAAAGTTGAGAAGAAAGTTTCAAATTCTGAGGAGAAAAAGGCTGAGGAGCCAATTATTGTTGATTATGATGCAAATTTTCCGCCTCTAAAGGCTGAAAATTTCAAAATTCAAATTGCAAGAGTCAAGGTTGCACCTAAGGCTGATGAGGCCTGGGTGGACTCTATGTTTGACTAAACAGTTTGAATTGCCGGAGCTTCCTGGATTGCGAAGCATGAATCGGCATCTTTCTTGAAGTTGTTTAATTGATGATTTGTTATGTGCAGGATCTTCCAAAACTTGTATCCAGGTGGATAATGGATAGTGGAGCTTCAAGGCATATGACAGGGAAGACCGCATTGCTGTATGATGTGAATGACATTAATGGTGGTTATGTGGGTTTTGCGGGTAATCAAGGAGGCAGGATCATAGGTGAAGGAACTTTATCAAATGGTATTATCACGTTTGAGAGAGTTAACTACATCGCTGAGCTGGAGAACAACCTGCTAAGTATCTCCCAGATCTGTGACAGGATGTATACTACTCATTTCACCGACAAAGAATGTTTGATCTTGAAACCGGGATTTGTGATACCTGAAGAGTGGATCATCATGAGGGCACCAAGAGTCAACGATCTGTACGTGTTGGACATGAGCGTTGCTACTACAACCACAGGTCAGGCTCATTGTTTTGTGTCCAGAGCAACGGAAAAAGAGTCAAGGTTATGGCACAGAAATATGGGGCATATTCATCTAAGGAAAATGAATCATTTAGTGCATAACGACTTGGTCACCGGAGTGAATATTAAAGGTTTTCATCTGGAAGGGGAGTGCATAAGCTGTGTCAGAGGTAAACAGAAGAAAAAGTCACACCCTACAAAACAAGTCAATTCAGTTTCGAGACCTTTGGAAAGACTTCACATGGATTTGTTTGGTCCAGTGAATGTTAAGAGTATAACAGGAGATTCCTACTGTTTGGTCGTGACTGATGACTACTCCAGATTTTCGTGGGTCATGTTCTTGAAAACGAAAGACGAAACCTTTGATAGTTTGGTAGTTTTGTTTAAGAAAATTGAGAATCTGTACCAGAGACCGATTTGTAGAATTCGAAGTGACAATGGTACTGAGTTCAAAAACAGTAAGATGGAGGAATACTGTGATGAAAGAGGTATACTGCATGAGTTTAGTGCTCCGTACACTCCTCAGCAAAATGGAGTTGCAGAACGCAAGAACCGGACGCTAATCGAGACAGCCAGAACAATGCTTGCAGATTCCAAGTTACCAATCAATTTCTGGGCTGAAGCTGTTTCTGCTGCATGCTATACTCTCAATAGAGTTCTTACTGTGAAGAAGTTCAACAAGACGTGTTTTGAGCTAATCAATAAACGCAAGCCGAATTTGAAGTATCTAGAACCGTTTGGGTCACCCTGTACGGTAATAGAGTCACATGGCAAGCTTGGTCCGAAGAACTTTGAAGGAATATTTGTTGGATATTCAGGTCCTACACGTCGTGTTTTTGTTCCAAGCGAAAAGCGTATTATTGAAGCAGCAAATGTTGAATGTCAGGGTTATACAATGCCGCCTCAGAATCCTGGTGATTCATGGCGTTTTAATTATGACAAACTTTGGGAGTCGTTTGACATGAGAGAAGAATCAGAGGAAGAGGAAGATTTCTTTGATGAGCTGGATATTTTACGAGAATATGAATCGTCGCTCAGGTTTCCAGCAGAGTATTCTAGCAGACCTCGGGAGACTTCAAATGATGATGAAGCAGGTCCTAGTAACGCTGGTGAACATGATGATGAAGTTGCTCCTGGTAATCAGTCGGAGGTGAATGATGATCAAGAAGCTGAAAACATGCCAGTTTTTGACCATGGTGATTCAGATCTTGAGGGGGAGCAGATCCAGTTGTCAAGTCAAACAAACCAAGTTGGTGAACAAGATGCAGAGCAGAATGTTACTATTCTGGAGGGAAATGTAGAAGTTCCAAGCGAAGTGATGCCGCGAACTCTTTCTTATCATCCAGAGGAGTTGATAATAGGAGAATTGCAATCGGGCGTTCGAACGAGACGTCAAATTGACCAGGGCTTAACATGTTTTTATTCTACAGTAGCACCTTTACAAGCTGAATTTTCATTAAGTTGTTTTATCTCGCAGGTCGAACCGCGGACTTACAAAGAGGCGCTTACTGAAGACTCTTGGGTCATAGCGATGCAAGAAGAATTAAGTCAGTTTGAGAAGTTAGGTGTGTGGAAGTTGGTTGATTTACCGGACGGTCAAAGAAAAATTAATACAAAATGGGTTTTCAAATGTAAGAGGGACGACAAAGGAGTGGTTGTAAGGAACAAAGCTCGACTCGTTGTTCAGGGCTTTAGTCAACAGGAGGGGATTGATTTTACCGAAGTCTATGCTCCTGTCGCACGACTAGAGGCTATCAGAATTTTCCTAGCATTTGCGTCTTGGAAGAATTTCAAAGTATTTCAGTTAGATGTAAAATCAGCGTTTCTTTATGGGAAGGTCAAAGAGGAGGTTTATGTTGGTCAGCCGCCGGGCTTTACTGACCCAATCCACAAGAACAAAGTTTATTTGCTAGACAAAGCGTTGTATGGTCTACATCAGGCGCCGAGAGCCTGGTACGAGACTTTGTCTCAACATCTACTCGCTAACCAGTTCATACGTGGAAAAGTGGATGCCACTCTCTTCACTAAAGTCGTTGATGGTCATCTTCTGATAGTACAAATTTATGTAGACGATATTATTTTTGGGTCAACGAATGAGAAATTATGCAAAGATTTCGAACAGGTGATGAAGCAGAAATTTGAAATGTCTTCAATGGGGGAGATGAAATTCTTTCTGGGATTACAAGTTGAACAACTTCCTGAAGGGATTTTCATTCATCAAACGAAGTATGTGCATGATATTCTGGAGAAATTTGGAATGTCAAGTTCTACTCCAGCTGCTACCCCACTTGCGACAAATCATGGTATTCACTCAGATCTCACCGGAGACAGGGTTGATGAGACACTTTATTGATCCATGATAGGTTCTTTGATGTACCTAACTGCTTCACGTCCTGACATCATGTACCCAACGTGCCTCGCGGCAAGATTTCAGTCTAACCCGAGAGAATCGCACATGATTATTGTGAAGAGGATTTTAGGTTACTTGAAAGGCACACCCACATTGGGGTTGTGGTATCCTCGCAAAGGCGATTTTACACTCGAAGGGTTTTCCGATTCAGATTTCGGATGCTGCAAAGTTAATGCGAAATCAACAACTGCAGGATGCCAGTTTTTTGGACCAAGATTGGTTACTTGGCAGTGTAACAAACAAACATCTGTGGCGCTATCTACATGTGAAGCAGAGTATGTGTCTGCTAGCAGTTGCTGCTCTCAGATTCTGTGGATACAGCAACAGATGCGCGACTACGGTTTGCAGTTTCTTAACACACCTCTGTTTGTTGATAATGAGGCCGCAATTAATATAACTAAAAATCCAGTTCATCACGCTAAAACTAAACATATTGAGATTCGTCATCACTTTATTCGCGATTGCTTCGAGAAAAAGTTGATACGAATTGAGAAAATCCACACTGACAAACAAAAAGCTGATTTGCATACCAAAGCTTTTGATAAAAATCGCTTTCAATATTTGTTAAAACTTAATGGTATGAAATCGCTTTCGGTGTCGGATGGGGTTGTGAGCGTTGATGAAGGTACTGTTGCGGATGAAGATGAGAAACAATCTGCGATGGTTTGTCGATTTTTTACGTGTTTTGGTATTTAGGGGGAGATAGATAGTTGTACATATTTTATTTTCAGAAAAATACAAAAACAGTAAAAAATGCAAAAATCCAAAAACATAATAAAATTGAAAAAGAGCTTGTGTATATAGGGAAAATGATAGTACATCAGCTAGACAATTACAGTATGCTAAAGATTTGGAAAGATAAAATGAGTTAAACAGTCTCACTAAAGATGTGTCGATAGGTTTTCGTACATTTAGTAGATTTATTCGGGATATAAACCTAAAATTTCAAACTGGTGAAATTCGTGGGGAACACTACTTGGATATATAGGTAACCCCTGAAATCTCGTTTGAAAGGTCTCGTATTCTGATATACTAGGTGGTTATACTCTATGATGTCTGGGGTATTATTCCGGGACTTCTGCTGAACGGTGGTTCTGACCTAGTCCTTGGATAATACTTTCACCAAAATGCTTGAAACATAGCATTATTGCCCTCAGATTGATTAAACAATAAAATTGATAATCATCTGTTGTAGCTGAAAAGATTCTCTAAAGGGAACAAATTGCAAAAGTCGAAAACTGATATCTCTCTGCGTATACGGAAGTATCGACCTGAGATCCCTCAGTCTTCGCATACCCTAATTTATGTACAGACATCATTGTAGTATTCTTGCCTGTAAGACTGAATATTGAGATTCTGGATACGGGAGTATATTCAAGAGGTGGGACACATGAATTGAGCTAAGTTCCTAAAACATCTAAACCGTATCCTGAATAGATTGAAAATTGTGTGAAAATTTAAGAGGGCAACTATATCGTCAATCGAGGTGAATCATTTAGAACTTAAAATGATTAAAGCTTAACGGTGCTAGTGATTTGTCTCAAGAACTGATATGATCCTCTTACACAAACTCACAAAAATATTATTTGTATATATTTGTTTACTGCTTTTCATTCAAAAACAAAAATCCAAAAAGATTTTCGGAGTGTTTTAGCATAAATTTTTTAAAACCCAAAAAGATTTTCGACAACTGATTTTGAAGAGCTGATATTCAAAATTCGAGGGCTAATCATGATGAATAGGTTTGGGAAATTATGTTGAAAACTTTAAATGACATATATAAATGGTTTATTTGGTTAATCAAGGTCATTTATTTGAACTTGATGTAACTAATGTATTTGTTGAAAATGATTTCTACCGGTAAGTTTACGGGAATTAATTTGACATAAATTTGTGAAACTTATGATGAGGTAGAGGATATGCAGGTTAACCAGGTTTCAAGTCCTGAGCAGATGTAGAACAAAGCCAGGAATTGATCCTGAACTTGTGAAACGATGAAAGCCAGACTACGATCCCGACAGCTGAGTCTAAGGGGGAGTCTGAAGACGAGCTCAAGGCAAACGAAAGCGTGCAAAGAGCCAGGTATCATTCCTGGAGGAGCTTGTATACGGAAATCCAGGTGCCGATCCCAAAAGCACGGAAGCTTGACGAAAGGGGAAGCCTGAAGACAGATCCACGGGGATTCTGTTCAAGAGAGAGAAAGAGAAGGCACTACGAGATTGACTACGGCAATATCCAAGGGGGAGTCTGTTAGTGCAATATCTGTCTATCGCCTCCGTCAATCTATTCCGTAGCAGAAATCAAAGGAACCGAAGGTTTTTAAGCTTTTAGGTTACAACTAGTTAAAAAGGGCAAGGTGGCAAACTTGTAAATAAGGAGAAATCCTTATATTCCTTGTGCCTATAAATAGCTTATTTAGTTGTAAAGGTTAAGACTTTTGGAAGACTTGGAGCTTATTTGGAGAATTAGAGATCTAGTTGTAGAGAGAGAAAGTCTAGAGAGAGAAAGTCTCTCCAAGTGATTCACGGCATTGTACACGACGTCATCTATATAGAATCACGTTTTCTCGTACGTTATTGAGTGTTCGATCACATACGTTCAAGGATTCCGCACGTCGAACGTACGTTACGCAATCGAACGGTATCGAAACCGGTCCTAACATTAGGCGTAGTGACGAGTCATGGTTTCGGTCAAAATACGTGTTTATGCGTATTTTGCAACGAAGCTATCTTTGCTTAAAAGTGCTTTAAAAAACCCTAAAAATAATTTAAAACTCCAAGATTCCTTGTTCCAAAAATCTGCAGACATCTGAACACGGGGCCGTGCTCAATGACCACGGGGCCGTGTCCGAGGTACTGTTCCATAAAGGTTGAACTCCTTTCGGTCTGTTCTCTCAGAATGGCGAGCAAAACTAGCGGAACATCTTCATGGCACTCCAGGAACAACCGACAAGGGAGGAGGTCATCAACGGTTGAGGATTCTCTTGTGAACTACGTTTATACCTTAAGAGAGGCCATTGATGAAATGACGGGGGTGGAAGAAGCATTGGTCGACCGTATTAATCATTTGACTGTGGGACTAGAAGGATGTCTTCGAGAGGTCAACCTTTTGCACCAAAGGTTGAACATTCTCGCCTCTCCTCCTTTGGTACCAATTATCACCCAAAGGGCATGGAATGTGGTACCGGAAGTCATCATACCGGCCGAATGGTACGCCATACACCCGGAACCCCCTCGAGACATACTACAAGGGGTTCCGGTTGGTGTCACTCCCCCTCCACAAGGTGTTGAGGAAAATGAAGCCGCCTTCTTCCTCCCGAGAGAGATAGAAGAATGGCTTTAACAACATCTAGGGAACACCACTCGGCTCGGAGTTCTACGAAGCTTTTAGATACCGGAAAATTATTTCCGGAATTTTGGTTCCTATTGTAAAAGTAGAGCTCCTTAGGATGATTTTATGTATCACTTGAACTATCTAATTTAGGACCTTTAACTTTTATTTTTCTACTTTGTTTTCAATTTTCTAGGAATATTATGTAATTTTCTATATTAAAAGGAATGATGGTTTTAGTTAAATTGGTGTTTGGATGATGTTGTAATGGATAAAACACACTCGGGATGGTGAAGGATAGATACTAAGGGAAACTTAAACCAGCACCCCATGCACAAAAATAGGGCCACCCGACAAATTTTCTTGATTACAGCAAGTTTAGCACGGGGCCGTGCTCACCCAACACGCCCCCATGCCCAACCATCTGCAGAAAATGCCCAGTTCAGGTAACTGGACATGGGGCGTGCTCGCTGAACACGCCCCCGTGCCCAGGCTTCTGTTTCTTTTTACCAATTTCTGTTACTGGCGATCTGAACACGGGGCCGTGCCTGGACACCACGGGGGCGTGTCCAGACGCCCAGTAACATAAATTTTTGTTTTTTCACACCTTTTTACACATTCAATCAACCTAAAAATTATTTTTGGGACACATTGAGGACAATGTGTAATTTAAGTGTGGGGGGGGGGGATGCTAAAACCTTGAATCTTGCAAGTCCTAATTACAAGCCTTACACAAAACTCTATTGAAACCGCTAATCACCCCAAATGTTTTCAAAATTTTTTCCTTTTTTTTACTTGTATAGGTTTAACTTGGGAATTTCAAGTTCTAAAAAGGTTATATTTTTACAAATTTACAACCAATAGCATCGCGATACAAAGAACCAACATAAGAAAATTATGAAACGGCATGACAAGTCTAGTTAAAATTTGATTATATATACTTGATCACATAAAAACCCATTCCCACAAAAAGTGAGTTTTGAGCCTTTATTGAGCATACAAATTCATATCTTTAAACTAAATGCTCGTTTTTCGTTTCTTGTGTGAATGGCCGCTTGGTTCTTACGACTCTAGAACTTGCCACGACAATACATTCCCGGTCCTTACCGACTTAAACCCGAGTAAGTAAATGATGGAGGCATTAGGACTAACCCTTTTTATTTCTACACCATTATTTTTCTTTTTTTTTTACCACCTACCCAAAAATCCCCCTAGTTAACCCCTTTGAGCCTAAACCTTTTCATTTCTTAACCCAAAACAAACACCCTTTTACCCACCAAAACCCTTTTTCATTTAAAACCCTTTATTTTAGTAACAAAGCTCGGTTTTTCTTATGACTTACTTATCAAAAAAAATGATGATGATGATGAAGCCAAAAGAAATAAACAAACAAGTTTATCAAAAAGAACTTTGTTTGAAAAAGTGCTTCATCTAAATAAAAAGTTACAAAATAAAAAGTCTTACGAAAACCGACGCTTTGTACGCCTTTTGCCCTTTTACTAACCACTAACCCAACCACCTACCTTTAACTCGAGCCTAACCCTTCCCCCCAAAAGTCCTCTTGATATTTACAAAGGTATATAGTTAAAAAGGAGGAGGATTGATTGCTTGGCAAGCTTATGGTAGGAGTAAGTTCCATGCCGCTCTCGAGTGATTCACTAAAATACATCTTCGGCCGAGTGTTGAGTGATCCCCCGTGAGGTATGTGAACTTGTATATAAATGGGATTTTAAAAAGGCGTACTATGCCCTAATAAGTAATTTATCTTATGTAATGTTTTAAATAAATCATGACGAATAGGATTGTAAATAAATAAAAATAAAACTTAATAAAGAATCTTGAAAATCCCGATACTCTATGACAAGCCCAAAAACCTTTTCTTCTACTCATTCCATTTGGGAGTGTAAAGCCACATTATAAAGAGTTTTTCTTGAGGACAAGCAAAGATTCAAGTGTGGGGGTATTTGATGTGTGCAAAATGCAACATATAAATTACAACAAATGTGACATAAAACTAACCCTTTTTTAGTACTAATGTTGGAAAGAGTATGTTTTTGTCTTCCTTTTGTATTTTCAGGATTAAATGAGCTCAAATGAACAAAAGAAGCAAAAAGACAGCTAAATCTAACATAAATACAAGAAAAGGAACAAACGTGCCATGCCCGACCCCCTGACATCATCTTCCCAAGCAAAAACAAGAGAACAGAAGGCTGAACACGCCCCGTGCTCAGTGAGCACGGGGGCGTGCCCAAGTGTCTGCAGAAAAGACAAAGTTGTGGAAGCTTCTATCACCCACCACGGGGGCGTGCTCAGCGGATACGGGGCCGTGGTCAACTCTAAGGTTCGCAGAATCTGAGGAAATCTTGATAGTACAGATACGATTCTGCACACGGGGCTGTGCCCAGCGGACACGGGGGCGTGGTCAACTAATGCAGACAAACTGCAATTAATGAAGAAAGAAAAGGAGGATGGACACGGGGCCGTGCCTGAGCTTCTGTGCAGGCTATAAATAGGGGTGCTTGGCTCATTTGCAAACTATCCATTGGCACACCACCTCTCTCACACTTCACCCACACTCCACCACCACAACACCATCATCCACCACCATCATCCATCATCGATCATAGAGTGTGTGAGTCGTCTCGGGATCCAAGATTGATCGTAAGAGTTCTTGACAATCAAAGGCCATGTTTGCCTAAGTCTCTTACATCACTTGGTGAAGACAAGTGTCTAGTGTAATACTTTTTATTTTTAATCTTTTCGCACTTTTTATTTGGTTATGTATTAATGACTTTAATAACTAGTTTCTTATGGTGTAGGTGAATCTTCCTTATCATTTGTCCGTGGTGTCTTGGCATTATTTTACTGTCTATATAAAATAAAAATTTTCACCATTCATATCTCCACGGTCTATATGGAGATATGTTGGCTACCTGGTCGGGGGTTAAGGGAATGGTTTGGTAAGAGTCTTGCCTTGTTCAATGTATAGATCCTGCAAGGACTTGGGTCAAATTTAGTAGGACCTCCTTCAATACCCACTGGTATTGGATGACGGGGGTCCAAACTCTTTGATCCCCTCATATGTAAGCTACTATTAAAACTTTAACCCGGCTACTTAGGACTGTATCCCTGCTGACTCAGACTACTTAGCCGTGGGTAACGTCACCTTCAAAAGAGGGGCCTACCACATTATGCATTAATAACTTAATTAATTATCTTTCAATAATCCGACCCTTTAGGATTGTATCCTTGCTGACTCAAACTACTGGGTCGAGGGTAACGTCACCTTCAAAAGAAGGGCCTACTACAATAACTAAGATAATCTCTTAAAAAGTGCAAAAGTGCGGAAATAATCAAAGGTTACACTACACATGAGTCGGATCCAAGTGATTCATCTTGTCTATATATTTTTATTTTATTTTATTTTTCAGCATTTTAGTTAGCTTTATTTTTCTAGTTTAAAAACCTTTTTCTAAACTTTTGATTTGATTAGACGTTGAGGATAAACCGGTATTAAAACCTCTTGTGTCCTTGGACGACCTCGGTATCTTGCCAACACTATACTACGCTCACGATGGGTGCACTTGCCCATATGTGTGTTTGGTGTTAGTAAAATATCGTGTTTTATAAATTTAAAACTTGACTAACGTGTAAAAAGGGCTAAAAATATACATAAAAACCCATAACACCTCACGCGCATCAGTAAGCTACCTAAACGGGTCATAAGCACTTAGGGTAGGTTCCGACTTAGAATGTATGCTTTGTTAAACCATATCATATGAGTTCCATATATTCATTTGGTTTACGAAACCTCATTCTATCCGATCTTCCGATTTAGGTCCGGTTTATTAACATAGTTACCTATATTAGGTGCCGATTGATTCTGTGATCCCTCAAGCATTGTTTGGTTGTTATTTCAAGATCATTAAGCTATATCAAGTGAGTACATAGTCCCCTCTTTTACTGTTTTCAAATATTTTAGGGTGATACACATGTGCCTACTTGTTACTTTCGTGCTTTCGTGCTTTCATGACATAAACTTGCTATGTTCATTTAGTACGCATATAGTACATGATTTCATTTACGCTATGCTATGTATGTTGATTTAGCATGCTAGCATATTGATTTCATCAACACATTTGTTTCACATGTTTATTTCAGCATATGTACACATTGATTTACATCACATTTTTGCTATGTATGTTCATTTAGCATACTTAGTACATTGTTTTCACATAACATGCTTACATTTGGTATGACATTTGGTTTGTTTAACGGGTCAAAAATACATTCATTAACACTGATCACGCCGCTCGGTAGTATGTACTGGTACCATAGGAATTGACAACTCCCATTCCTGGAATCCTAGGTTTGTTTGGACGTAAGGAATGACAGAATCCGATATACAAAATTGATAAACCTTTAACTTGTTAAGGGTTTGTCCGTCAGTCGCAAGGCTTGAATGTATGCGATAAACAATACCGCATAAATGTTTGTATCAGTAAAGCATTGATTTTGCAAAACATAACTTTTGACTTAAACTATGAGTTATTCAAATACATTGTTTTGTACATTTTACCTATGGGGTTGAGTAATACTATTATTCACCATACATTTCATTTGATTACACATAAACATTATACATATGGTTTGAGTAGTTACTTTTTACTTGCCATACATTACATTTGATTATACACGATCGTGTATAATCAAATGTATAAACAAGACATTTTGATGGTTATTGATAAATGATTTACATAACAAGGCGACGTGTAATATGATAAAAGCAAGGTGGATACGCCACTGGTACTTCCTATATATAAGTGCTTTTATGATATATCGTGGCGTTATTTAAATCATTTCAACAAAGACATTATATATTTTATTTAAACAACATACTTTTACAAGATATTATTTTACAAATTCACTGATACTTGGTTATTTAATCAACCATACAGTATTCTTTTATATATCATCTGATTTTCTTATCGCTTTTCGTATGATTTATAAAAGAAAGCATTTTCCCAAGATTCATGGCTAACTTTTTGTTAAACATTTCTTTCAACTACAAATCATGAATCCTATATCAACAAAACCTATGTATCCCACAAGCATTTTTATGCTGACGTACCTATTTTTACATGTGTTTTCAGGAGCTGATGCATAGGGTTGATCAAGATACACTTCGGCGGACTCGGGCCTTAGTGACAATAAAAGATGCAAGACTAGTTTAATCATGTTATGTTTCCTTGTTTTTAAGACAATGTAATCTTTTAATTCAAATAAAATGAAACTTAATTACCATGGTTGTGAAACAACAATTCTGTCGCTTCACTCCCCGACATTTCCGCCGCGGTTTGTTGTTTTATGGAGTCGGGGTGTGACATAAAATACAATCATGCCTTAAATCAACCATGGGGTAACTGTGAAGCATCAAGAGCCATAAATACAAAAATGTCATTGTTTTTTTAACGGTAAATTTGTTTAATCCCTTCGTCTATGGGACTTGAATGTAAGACCTTCACATCTCAAACTTAGGTGTTTAAACACTTTGCTTTTGCCAATGAAGATTTCAAACACCCTTAATATCATAATCAAACTTCAAAATATTATATACTGTCAACATGGTGTTGAGGCTTCAAACACCCAAAATAAAAGAAAATTTTACAACCATTAAGCTCAGTCAAATATCATTATGTTTTATGTTTTAAGAAACTCAACAAATTTTTACAACAATTATATAACATATGAAAGCTTTTAAAAGCGTAGATTTTGAACCCATGAAACAATTGGTACCACAAATTTCTCCACGAGTCTTTTTGCATTGTATGGACACTCATATGAACAAAAGGGAAGATCGTAATCACTTTATCATTAAATATGAAAAGGAAGAAGTAAAACTATTATCAAACACAAAGTAAAGAATCATTAAGCATTAAATTATATAGACAACCTATGTGAACATTACTCTATCATGATAAAATGTAAGGTGGAGTATATGCTTGAATACTTGTGTCTTAAAATCATTACCTATAATTTTGGGTCAAGAGGGAACATTCATTTGAACATATAATGAAGAGTAAAGTACAGTTTCAGTCCCTGAGGTTAACAGTCATTCGCAGGTTCAGTCTCTATTTCAAAAAAATTAACACTCTAGTTCCTGACGTATTAAATTTAATTCGATTAAAGGCCTGAGCCAAACTGTCGTTACTTTACCGTTACTGAACTTGTTAAATGACTATAATACCCTCTAGGGACCAAAAGTGAAAGTATGAATATTCTTCTTAACTCTCTGCATATTACAATTTCAACACATCTTCATCAATTTTCAACTAAAAACTCACTACCCAGTAACCAGTCAGTTTAAAGCCTGTATCATAACTCATATCGCTCAATTCACCACAAAAAAAGGATTAATCCAATGTAACACATACTATTTTTACCTAACATTGAGGAATTAAAAGTCAATTATCTTTTACTTCACAAAACTTTGTATAATTTATTATAGATTCATCACCATAATCAAATAACCATTCACATCACTTTCATCTCCTTTTTACACAACCAATTTCTTCTCATCCAACCAAATTCCTTCTACATCTCAATTCTCCATTCTAAAACCACTACTCCATCAATTAGCTCCACTTAATCTAAACACGTTTCAAATTGAAAAAAATGGAACAGATGAAGACTGATCAGAGTGTGCAACAGATCGACGTGAAGAGGCCACCTGCCCTGTGGATTCGAGTTAACAACTGCCCTGTTCGAGTGAGTTTTTGTTGTAGATTCAACAGAGTGGTTCGAGTTAACACCTTCCGATGAGTTTGTGTTATAGATTCAACAGATCGGTTCGAGTTAACACCTGCCCGGTGACGGTGATGATGCCACCTGCCCTGTTCGAGTCGGCAAGAAGTTTCGCAACTGGTTTTGATGTTAATGTGAACGAGATGTCGATTCCAGCAATCACTCTTGAAATTTCATCCTCCTGCTAGAAAAAAAGATGCACACTTTGTTGGTTCAGTTCTGTTTATACATGAAGGAAAACATGAAAAACATACCTTTGATTGCATCAGTACAGGCCAGCAGAGAATCCAGATGTAGATGCAGCAATAGTGTTTGACATAGTTGTCAATTTTGGTCTGGTTCCTCCTTAGGGTGCAATCTAATGATGGTGGCTAAGAAAACCGAAAAGGGTATCGGTTGTAGGAGAGGAGGTCGAGCATTATGATGTTATGGCTAATGGGATGTCTGATTGTGTAACTGTGTAACCCCTTAACCTCCACATAAGTCTCCTTATATAAGCACCCAGGAGGAAACCCTAATTAGTTAATAAGGGTAATATGGTCCATCAACAATTACCAACTAATTATTTAATAGGTTCTAATATATTTTGATCTCTATAATGTAAATGATTATGATGGCTATAGATTAAATACCAATACGTAATATATTTAATCTTACACACTTTTAGGGTGCATTGACAGGAGAAGATGAAGAACAATGAAGAACCGTGAGAGAATAAAAGGGGGTCTGAAAGGGTAATTATATTCAATTGGTTTTCTTAATAACAATAACAATAATAATAACAACAATAATAATAGTGAAAAGACAATAATACCCTTCAGAATCAAGTTAAAGAGACATATATACCCCGGTCAACTAACCTTTGACTAACAGAAAATTGCACCAGGGGCTTAATTGAATCAAATTGAATACGACAAGAACTGAAGTGTTGATTTTTTTTTTTTAAACAAGGATTGAATCTGTGAGTAAGTATTAACCTCAGAAACTAAAACTCTCTATATTGAATAAAAAATGTTCAACAATAAAATGAAAAAAATATGTATACCGTTTATTATATTCCTTTTGTTTGTTTTATTCAAATTCTTATTCTAATTCTAAGTTAACTGTAACAAGTAACATGGGAACCGGAAACAATTGTGGGAGTCAACTGCCGCAAATCACGAGTCTATAATATTTATTATAATCAAATGAGTCCCACCTACCAAATCAACATTAGATATGCGACGTTAATTATGCATGATTTAGAGGGGTCAGAGTCAAAGTCACTCCCATGCCATTAGATTAGCAAAATATAAAATTCTTTTGTTACTCGACTATATTTTTAGTTAATTAATAATAATATATTCGTACCTTATTAAACGGGCATTAGATATTGTAATATTATGTTTAATTTAGGGGTAACTTTGTAGAATAGTAACCAGATTTTAAAAATGTTCTAACTAGATCACTCAAGTTTCAAAAGTGTTACAATCAGGTCACTCAACATTCATTTTTCATAAAAATTAAGGGTTTTTCATCAATTTCATAAGTAACCATGGTGATGTGGATTTTTGTTTCTTTTCTCCCTTTTATTTGATGCTAACTTCGAATGATAACGTAGATTGTAACTTGTTTTTTTTATTTTTAATGTAATTAAAGTGTTTTTATTTTTAATAAATATAATTTCATATATTAAAATAATCCGACCCCAACATCTTATGATTCATTTTTTTCTTGACACATAGAAAAAAGGACATGACTCGATTTGAATGTTAAGTTATCTAATTGGGATAAAAACGATACGAGTGACCTAATTAGAACACTTTTAAAACTTGGTTACTATTCTGTGGCATTTTCCCAAATGTGTAAAGTGCAAATACAAATGAATCTTAACATATAAAATATCAGCATGAGAAGTGAAAAAAACTTTTTAATTTTTTCCCATTTAGTTAAATATGATATTTAATTGAAAAATGTAAAAAAAATAAAAATAATCGTGATTCTACACTAGTAATATTTTAGAGTAATTATAGTTACTCTACAATAATTACATTATTACTTTACTAATGTAAAATCACGTTTTTTATATTTTGAGACTAAACACGTGCTTAATAAAATGAAAAAAAATCAAAAAAAGAAAAAGAAAAATTCACTCTATCACTACTCACGTTAAGCCAATTTATATGTTAAGATCTATTTGTATAATAACCTTACTCTATATATTTAAGTTGAAAAAACAAAATGAGTGTTGTTTTATTAACCTATATTTAAATATCTACCGTTTTGATGTACTGTGCACAACCTCACTCGTTTCAGTCACGTCTATTAATTAATAATTATATTAAAGAAAACACTTGTGTATGTAGCTCATTTTCATATTACTCCTCAACCCAAAATGATATGTGTTAGAATGTTAGAAAGTTAGTTGGAAAGTTCAGGGGTAATTTTGTAACAATTAGAAAGTTAGAGGGGCTATGTTGTCAATACATGTAATTATGATTTGAAAGTTCGTTATATGGTCTGTTTAGGCTAATCGAATAGGTTTAGCTTGGTCTGTTTCTCTCTCTCCGTCTAGATTTTCTTATTAAAACCCAACTATCAGTCCATTTTTCTTGTCCATAAACACAAGAAGTTGGTTTTGCCAACACAACAACAAGTATATAAGTATATGCAGGCCGACTCAATTATTTTGGTGGCCTAAAGCGAATTAAAAACTTGAGGCCTTTTTTTTAAAAGAAAAAAATCCTATTTGAGAAAAATCCTTCTTTACCTGGGATTGAGACCAACAAAATAAACTAAAAGGTTTATTGTTGGCCAAGTTAATTAAATTTTTTTTTTTTGTATCTTTTATATTTTGTATGTGTAAAGATAAGTTCAACCCAACCCAAATATCATATATAATTTTTTTTTTTTTAAAGTTGGAGACCTAAAGCCCAAACCTTAAAATACTTGCCTATTTAGACTTGGGCCGGCCCTGTATAGGTAATTTATTTGCTTTACTTTACCACTTGACAAGAAAGAGATATCACGTAATTCTTTTCTTTGTATCGAGTAACTAATTATACCGAGTTGGATTAATACAAACGGTCTTTTTGGTATTGATCAACATAAGTCAGACATGTCAGACCCATCATCAGGTTTATAAAATTGATATACATATAGACACGATGACTAATGTTTGGCTACCATATTTGATAACGGGGTAGCTCAAGATTCAATAAAATAACTGAGAATATATAATAGTTTGAAGGGTTAAAAGATTCAAAAGTTTAAAGCCTGGGAACTAAGGTGAACAGTATGTGTACAGTAATCAGTCACTTCACTGATTACTTAGACAACTCTCCCACTACCGCAAAAGCAAAGCATGTGCACATGGAGTCCTCTTTTATCCGCAGGTCCAAACGCTTCAACCCCTAAAAGGGTAAGTCCTCCACTGCAAGTAGGATTCACTAGTCAAAGGTTTCCTCTTTGAGAAACCTCTTTCCCTATAAAAGACACTTTATTGAATACATTTCAAACATTCTGGATCAACTTAGATCTCCTCGGATCTCTGATCTTCCTTCTTGTCCCTCGAGAACTTGTTTCATACAAGTCTCTCTTCTTCACTTCAACACACACAATTTACTCGCTCTTACATCCAAGGCTAAACATCCTTCAGCTGAGGATCTTAAGCAAATAACAAACATAACTAGTGAACCTATCTGCACGTCTTGCAAACGTGGGGGGACCCCACCACCTGCATTAGACAAACCTCAACCCTTAAAGCCTTTTACTTAACCAGTCTGATCACTACTCTAGGTCTCGTTATAACAACAATATCCATAATATGGTTATTAGACAAATACTATTTTACGTGTTTTTGATACACCTTGACCCTTGAGTGGTGTATGATCTTTTATTATTATTATTTTTTATGAATTTTTAAAAACTAGCATTAAGACCCGCGCGTGTTGCGGCGCGGATTCTTCGCAAACATCGAATGGATTAGTCCAAACGTTATGTGATGCGTTAACCATATGAAAACACGCATTTTGACGTATTTGATTAAACTCAATGTAACCTATATAAAAATTACGATTGGATCAAAACATAAAGTAGATCAAATTATAGAGTAAAATCATAACGTATTATATATGACCCGAGTCATACATAGAAAACGTAACGGGTATAACGCAAAAGTTGACATGTATAATGAAAAGAGATTAATTAGAGCTTTTAAAAAAGGAAAAAAGAAACCACAATTTGACTCCACTTGGATCCAAACAAAATTTACAAAACATTCATAAAATAATCATGAAAACATATTATATTTGATCCGACTCCTTTTGCCGTGCTCGTTGTAGATTTTCATGAGGTTTTTTAAGATATAAAATTACTTGGATCCAAACAAAATTTACAAAACATTCATAAAATAATCACGAAAACATTTTAAAAGCCTTTACATTTTAGGACCCGCGCGTTGCGACGAACTTGTCAAACGGAGAAAAATAGACGCACTGCGATTGGCATGTCAAACGGGAAAAAACGTTGAACCCCACACGCACGTTGCGATGTATTGACTCGCAAAAGATAAAAAGAAACGTAAAACGAAAAACTTGTGAAAAATATGGGGGATCGAAGTTGAAAATATAAAAGTGTTGGGGTTAAATTGTAAAAGATGAAAAATTTTGGGTTAAAAGTAAAAAAAGTAAAAGGGGTTAAAATGTAAAACATAAAACCTTTTGGGTTAAAAGTGGAAAATGCAACTTTTTTTTTTGAAAAACCCCCTATGCATATATTACAACAATATAAAGCAACAACTTGTTGCAAATTTATAATATGGAAATTTGTTTCTTAGCCAACTACCCATATCTAACAAATAAGACAATAAAGAATAGGTTATTTAAGGAACTTCTGCCATGACATTATAGCCTTAAGGTGGGATAAGACTTAAAAAGATTATTTGGTTCTGGAGTTGATTATCATAAATGGGTTTTTCAAGTTTTTTCTTAAACTAATGTTGGTGGAAAAAATATTTATTATTTTGGTGTTTCTTAAAAACTATTTACTAAAGTGGTGTTTTCCTTATATTTTACATTAACTTTTAATTTTATTAAAGTGGTGTTTTTCTAATATTTTGTATTTATCTTTTATTTTTTTAACCAAAATATTATACTTCTTAATTGGTGTTTTTTCTTCAAATGCTCTGTTATTTGTATTTACCTTTTATTTTTTTTACCAAAATATTATACTTCTTTATTGGTGTTTTTTCTTCAAATGCCATGTTATATTTTTTAATTTTTTTTATAAAACTCTTTCTTTATTCAACCAATTTAATAATTTTTATCAATCAACTCTTTATGGGTTTTATGATGTTTTTTCCCAAATACGAACTATAAGAATCATGATATATATAAATTTACACAATCAAATCAGAAGCGTAAATTTTATTTAATAAAACATTAAAGCTTGACCAACCAGTGGTCTTAACATCAAATACAAATGAAAATCATATTCATATTCATTTCATTTCGTAGCCTTGTTGAGCAAGGATGTTTATTTTATGTGGTTTTGAATTATATGTGATATCGCATCAACTTGGTTGGATCCTTCAAACATAGGCAATCGATTATGATTCTTTCGGTTTTAATCAAACGTGAAATTACAAAATGCAACTTATGTAAGATTAAATATTGTTATGTTTAATATTTAATCTATAGCCATCTTAATCATTTACATTATAGAGATCAAAATATATTAGAACCTATTATTTAATTAGTTGGTAATTGTTGATGGACCATATTACCCTTAGTAACTAATTAGGTTTCCTCCTGGGTGCTTATATAAGGAGAGTTATGTGGAGGTTTAAGGGTTACTCAGTTTCACAATTCACACCCCATTAGATCATAACATCATTAGTTTCGGCCTCCTCTCCAAAGCCGATATCCCTTTTCGGTTTCTAAGTCCCCATCATCAGTCAGCATCCTAAGGAGGAACCAAATCAAGATGACAGGCATGTCGAACTCTCTCACAGGATTCTCCTCTGCACTATCTGCTGTGACAGGTATGATTTATTTGTTTTCCTTCATACACAAACAGAACTGAACCAACATGTGGTATCAGAGCATATGTTGATTAGTCAGTTCTGTTTTCGTATCCATAATTCTGGGATTGAAACTTGGAAAACGGAATTTTGAAACCTTTAAAAACATAACAGCCGATTTCGAGTTCATCATGTTGCGACTCGAGATCTCTGATTTTCGATGAAAAAGATAAATTGTTTGTTCACCGAATTAACTGGATTACAATTTTAGCCGAAATCTGTTTAGTAAAATTATTAAAATTCAGGTTTCGGGTTCCAGAATTTTTTTTTTTTATGATTAGGGTTCATCATGTTCATGTGAAAATTCGAAAATTCTGTTATGATTTGGAATGATTTAGGATTAATGGGTGTTTTTTCCATGTTTGATCTAATTTTATCTTTTAAGTTTATTCGAAACTGTTATTAGATAAACAGTTATTATTTTCGAAATATGTTGATAAAATTAGATCACTTTAAAACAGGAAACAATATCCCACAATCCCTTAGATTTCGAATTTTCGGTTATGATATCACAATTAACAGCTGTTAACGAGGTTGCTACTCGAGACCATGAGATTGCTACTCGAGATCATGAGGTTGCTACTCGCAACCATGAGGTTGCTACTCGAGAGCAAAAGGTCTACAACTCGCAACCATGAGGTTGCTACTCGCAACCATTACGTCACTACTCGAGACCATGAGGTTGCGACTCGCAACCATAACGTGATTAGTCGAGACTGCAGTTGCGACTCGCAACCATAACGTGATTAGTCGAAACCGTAGTTGCGACTCGCAACCAAAACATGATTAGTCGAAACCGCAGTTGCGACTCGCAACCAAAACGTCATTAGTCGAGATCGTGATTGCGACTCGCAACCAAAACGTCATTAGTCGAGATCGTGATTGCGACTCGCAACCAAAACGTCATTAGTCGAGATCGTGATTGCGACTCGCAACCGTAACGTCATTAGTCGAGATCGTGGTTGCGACTCGCAACCGTAACGTCATTAGTCGAGATCGTGGTTGCGACTCGCAATCTCATTATTTTTTAAGCTGTCCCCCGCACCCCCCAGCGAACTCACCGCGGAGTTCGATCCGCGCTAACGGGTAGTTTGCTATTAAATAAATGGTTTTGTAATTTACTTAGTTAATTAATCAGAATCAGATAATGTAATGTTTTGCAAAACCAGAAATAGCTTAACTTGAATGAGCTTTTGATATATCATTTCTGGCCAAAGCTGACTTGATACATCTACTTATCATTCAAGTATTACGAAAGCTATGCTAAGTGTGCATCATAAGTATGAATGTTTTAATATCTGGCCAAAGCTGATTTAATTCTTTCATAGATGGCATACCTAGCAAGTGCATAACTAAAGTGATTGTTTCAATTTCTGGCCAAAGCTGATTTGTTACAACCACTTTGCACATATGCTTAAATGATTACACTTCTGGCCAAAGCTGTTTTGTTTTCGTTTAAGTAGAATTTTTTTTAGTTAAGTCTATTATTTTGATGTTAGTAATAGACATTATCACAGCTTCGTTATGTAAAATGGTCATTATTTTGCCTGCCTTAGTTTAACGTGCCCATAGATCACATTAGTCTTTTCTTCCTTAGTATCATAACTTGCTCATCTTATTTCCACTATCAGCACCCAACTGCGGGATTCCACCTTTGACTGGTGATAACTTTGCTGCATGGAAGGATGCTCTCATGCTTACTCTCGGATTGCTTGATTTCGATTATGCTCTAAGAGAGAAAAAGCCAGCGGACCTTACCACTCAAAGTACTGCTGCTGAGCAGTTAACTCATGAGAAGTGGACTAGGTGTAACCGCATGTCTCTCATGTTTATGAAGCAATCCATAAGCAATGCAATCAGGGGAGCTATTCCTGATTCTGAAGATGCTAAGACCTACTTGGAACATGTGGAGGCTCAGTTCAAAGGGACGTCTAAGGCGCACGCTAGTACTCTTATTCTTAAGCTGGTGACAACTAAGTATGATGGGAGGAGCGGCATTCGCGAGCACATCATGATGATGAATGACATGGCCAATAAGCTGAAGGGGCTGGAAATGGAAATCAGTGATGGTTTCCTTGTTCATTTCATCATTACTTCGCTTCCTTCTTCTTTTGAAGCATTCAAGATCAACTACAACACTCAGAAGGAAAAATGGACGATGAGTGAGCTGGTCGCCATGTGCGTACAGGAGGAGGAGCGTATGAGGATGGATCGCCATACTGATGTTGCAAACTTCACTACCTCCAATCCTAAGAAAAGGAAGCACAATTATCAGAGGAAGGATGCTTCTAAAGTCCATAAGTCTAATCCTAACACTAATGCAAGTGCACCTTCCAGCTCTAAGAACTCCTTAGGCAGTATCCGCTGCAAGTTCTGTAAAAAGACAGGACACATGCAGAAGGAATGCCCTGACTTTAAGGAGTGGCTGGCTAAGAAAGGTAACGATTATTTTATGATACTTGAGTCCTATAATTTAAGTGTTCCTGCTAATTCTTGGTGGTTTGATTCTGGTTCTATGGTTCATGTTACCAATTCTACTCAGGGATTCCTTTCAATCCGGAAGCTGGAAAGAAACCAAAGAACGCTTAAGGTTGGGGATGATCGAGAATTAGAAGTGAAGGCCATTGGAACATTACAATTAGTTATGAAAACTGGTTTATGTATTAAACTTTATGATACCTTATATGTTCCTGAGGTAACTCGGAACCTTGTATCAGGACCAAAGTTAGACATGGACGGTTTTATTGTTTCCCATGGTCATCGCAAACTCTCTATCCATTATGATTCTGTTCTTTATGGTACTGGTGTTCTGGATGGAGGACTCTATAGATTAGAACTAGATGATGGCTTTTCCAAATCTTTGTTGTCATATAACATTAATGAATCACTCACAAAGATGGAAGAGAAACGAGACTTAGAGACTTCATCCATGTTGTGGCATCAGCGTTTAGGCCACATTTCAAAAGAGCGATTAAATCGTCTCGTGAAGGATGAAGTCTTACCTCCTCTCGATTTCTCTGACTTTGGAACATGTGTCAAATGTCTTAAAGGTAAAATGACATTAGCGAATAAGAAAGGTGCCACTAGGAGTTCTAATTTATTAGAACTCATTCACACTGACATTAGTGGTCCCTACCAAATCGCTGGCATAACAGGACATACTTCATTTATCACTTTTATTGATGATTATTCTCGTTACATGTACTTGTATCTCATTAAGGAGAAATCTGAATCTCTAACAACTTTTAAAGATTATAAGGCTGAAGTTGAAAAGCAATTAGATCGTCAGATTAAAGTTGTGAGATCAGATAGAGGCGGTGAGTATTATGGAAGACATACTGATGTGGGTCAAGCTCCTGGTCCATTTTATGAGTTTTGTAAGGGCCAGGGGATTGTAAACCAATACACCATGCCTGGTACACCTCAGCAGAACGGTGTCGCTGAAAGAAGAAACCGTACCCTTATGAACATGGTGCGCAGTATGTTAGCCAACACTAACTTACCATTATTCCTCTGGACTGAAGCGTTAAAAGCAGCTGTTCATATACTCAATAGAGTTCCTTCTAAGTCTGTCCCTAAAACTCCTTATGAACTTTGGACAGGAAGGAAACCGAGTCTTAAATATATGAAAGTATGGGGCTGCATTGCTGAAGCAAAACTTTACAATCCTTTCCTAAGGAAGCTTGACCCTAAGACAGTTACCTGTTTCTTTATCGGGTATCCTGAGAACTCTAAGGGTTATCGTTTCTATTGTCCTTCCCATGTCACCCGTATTGTTGAAACCAAGCGTGCCGCGTTCCTGGAGAATTTCAAGGTCAGTGGGAGCAGTACCAACCCTTACGAAGAATTGCAAGAAGTACAAGACGCGGGGGGGAGAGACTCGTCGCTTACCATTACTCCGATTACTCCTCTTGTACCAAATGCAATTATTGCACCTGAAGCTACTGCACCAACTCCAAATTCACCTCTACAATCAGAACCCATTATACCTCATGACGAAGGCACATCAAACGCTCAAAACCAAGACAACGCTGAACCCGATAATCTACTCAGGAGGTCATCCAGGCAAAGAAGGCCTCCTAACTGGGATGATTATGTTACCTACCTGACTGAAATGGATCCCGGAAAGCTCAATGATCCTATCTCTTACAATGAAGCCATTAGCAGTGATCAGTCTTCTGAATGGAATAAAGCAATGATTGATGAGCTTGATTCCATGAAGAAAAATGACGTTTGGGATTTGGTAGAATTACCCAACGGAGTCAAACCCGTAGGATGCAAATGGGTGTTCAAAACAAAACTGGATCCGAATGGTAACGTTGAACGCTACAAAGCGAGATTGGTTGCAAAGGGCTACACTCAGAAAGAGGGAATTGATTATCAAGAGACGTTTTCACCTGTCTCTCGTAAAGATTCATTAAGGATCGTCATGGCCCTAGTAGCTCATTTCGACTTAGAGCTGCATCAGATGGACGTTAAAACTGCTTTCCTTAACGGAGACTTGGACGAAGATGTTTACATGAAGCAACCTGAAGGCTTTGAGCCTGAAGGTCAGGAGCATCTAGTCTGTAAGTTGAAGAAATCCATTTACGGGTTAAAACAAGCATCACGTCAGTGGTACCTCAAGTTTGATGAAGTCATGAAGAAGCAAGGTTTTATGAAGAATCAAGTGGATCAATGCACCTACCTCAAGATGAGTGGGAGCAACTTTACTATACTTGTCCTTTACGTTGACGACATTCTATTGGCAAGTAATAGTTTAGACATGTTGCATGAGTCGAAGCGGTTACTCTCGCATAACTTCGACATGAAGGATCTCGGAGATGCATCTTACGTCATTGGCATCGAAATTCACCGAGATAGAAACAAAGGGATCTTAGGATTGTCCCAAAGGGCCTACATAGATCGTGTCCTTACACGGTATAACATGCAACAGTGCAAACCCTCCATCGCTCCAGTAGTTAAGGGAGATGTTTTCGGTTCGTTTCAGTGTCCAACAACAGAGGTTGAGAAGGAGCAAATGAGCCAGATATCTTATGCATCAGTAGTCGGGAGCTTGATGTATGCTCAAGTCTGTACTCGTCCAGATATCGCTTATATTGCTGGAATGCTAGGCCGTTATCAGACTAATCCTGGCCTAGATCACTGGAAAGCAGCTAAGAAGGTACTTCGATATCTGCAAGGGACGAAAGACTATAAGCTGACTTATAGAAGAAGTGATCATTTGGAAGTGGTGGGCTATTCTGATTCTGACTTTGCCAAATGCAAAGATGACAAGAAATCCACTTCGGGCTATATCTTTATGTTAGCAGGCGGCCCTATCTCTTGGAAGAGTCATAAACAACAGTTGACCACAACTTCCACAATGATGGCAGAGTACATTGCTGTCTATAACGCAACTTGTCATGGAATGTTGATTAGAAACCTGGTCACTGGACTCAAAATCGTTAATTCCATTTCTAGACCATTGAAGCTTTACTGTGATAATTCAGCTGCCGTTAGTTTCTCGAACAGTAACAGTTCGACTGGAGCTGGTTTATATCTCGATACGAAATATCTATTTGTACGTGAACGTGTTGAGGAAATAATCTTTGTATCGAGTATATTAGTACTAAGGATATGCTTGCGGATCCGATGACTAAAGGTCTCCCTCCTAAGGTTTACGAAGAACATGTTCGGAATATGGGATTATGTAAAGACCTTATTTGAGCATATTGTACTAGCTTATGTTTTATGTTTAATGAAATTTCCTCAAGTTTGATTTTGTATGTCTATTAGAATATGTTCAACCGGTATAATGGCATATAGACAAATAAAAGTTACAAATCAAACAAAGGGCTTACGCGTATTTTGATCATAACGACTAGGTTTTAAATTAAGGCTATAGTATGATTAATGGGGGTCCTGAGTCGCATAATGATTCAACGGCTGTATTTCTCTGCTATAGTACTTGTTTAAGGCTAAAATGAGTGTTAACTCCTGATCAGGCTTAGCTAATACTCATAGTAAATGATTACTCGGCTAAGTGGGAGAATGTAAGATTAAATATTGTTATGTTTAATATTTAATCTATAGCCATCTTAATCATTTACATTATAGAGATCAAAATATATTAGAACCTATTATTTAATTAGTTGGTAATTGTTGATGGACCATATTACCCTTAGTAACTAATTAGGTTTCCTCCTGGGTGCTTATATAAGGAGAGTTATGTGGAGGTTTAAGGGTTACTCAGTTTCACAATTCACACCCCATTAGATCATAACATCATTAGTTTCGGCCTCCTCTCCAAAGCCGATATCCCTTTTCGGTTTCTAAGTCCCCATCATCAGTCAGCATCCTAAGGAGGAACCAAATCAAGATGACAGGCATGTCGAACTCTCTCACAGGATTCTCCTCTGTACTATCTGCTGTGACAGGTATGATTTATTTGTTTTCCTTCATACACAAACAGAACTGAACCAACAACTTATCTTCTTTTTGTTATGATATATATATGAAACTGAAATTCATATACAAGTATAAAACGCTGATGTTAAAAATCCTAAATATCCTTTATTTTCTCTGTTATAAATACTTATAATACATGGGAAGGGGGGAAACACGCTTGTGTAGATCTAACTGGAGTCTTCCCCCTTGTCGGGCTCAAGGACAAGGGCTTTGTCATAGGGCAAGCGGTGCTCAAGGCAGAGGCAAGCAAAGTGGCAAAACATGAGAAAGCCTGCCTGGAGAATCAACATGTGTTTGTCCCATTTGCGTTTGATACCTTTGGTGGTCTTTCTTCGTCGCTAAAGGCTTCAAACTTTGTATTTAGTAGAATTGGTTTTTCTATTTAAAAGGGGGTGGCGGCGCAACTTGTTGCCCGACTACCTGCCATTGCCTTGTAATTGCCCTTTTTCGTGTGGAATGATATTGACGATGAAAAAAAAATTATGACTCAAAATTCTCATTTTAAACTACGAGATCCTCAAAATTATTAATGATATAAAAAACATGTTAAATTGTTTATGATTCAATTAGCGACAATTTGAGAGCATGTAAAGAGTTAGCTTGAAAAAATTTTATTAGATTGGTTAAATAAAAAAAGTATTACAAAAAAATAAAAAAATGCAGAGTATTTGAAGAAAAAAAATATAAAAGTATACTATCTTGGTTAGAAAATAAAAGGTAAATACAAAATACAAGGAAAACACTATTTTAGTAAATAGTTTCATTGAACACCAAAATGGTAAACACTTTTTCTACCAACACTAGTTTAGGAAAAAACTTTGGATTTTTCCAGATTTATTCAGTTTTCTCCCGAATTAGTGTATAGACATTATTGCCTAGTGAAAATGAATATGATCGGGTGGTTCCGTTGGTGGCACGATAATACTATAGTGGTCCGTCAGAGATATAAAGTTGTCGTTCAATTTTTTTAGAAACTTCTTAGTTTATTGCTTTATGATAAAATTACTAACTTGTTATACGTATATTTAGGGGAGACATTAAATAGTATCTTAATTTTATTTGAACGACAAAATTTGCATACCATTAGAACTGAACCCCTGATATCTTGGTACTCTAAACTTCTCTAACTTACCAACACCACTATCTTAATTACTTGTGAAAGAAAAAGTTTAGTTTAGCTTAAACTCCAAAGTTAAGGGCTTTGTAAAGCCAATAAACGTCAACCAATTGGCCATATATCCCCTCCAACTTACAAACTTAATTGTTGTAGCGTTAATCATGTCTGGTTGATAGGTCTTAAGATGAGTCGTTTAACCCGATCACAGCCCATATTTTTATTCGCGTAAAAAGTACCAAGGCTAACCCACAAACACTTAAAATGTAACCCATATATGACCGGCTCACCTGATTTTCTTGATTGGAAGTGTAAATTTTATATGTTAAGTCCGGCCCACCTGATTTTTTTGATTGGAAGTGTAAATTTTATATATCTTATCGCATGTAGATGGATCAATAGCGGCGACATCAGGACCTTTACTGTCTAATCTTTACCGACGACCCTTTAGCGGCGACATGTCGCCGCTATTAACAATAGCGGCGTAGATCCGGGTCTTTAATGGTGACATTTGTCGCGCTATTACCCCGTTTTCTTGTAGTGTGTACCATGACCCACATTTAACCAGTAAATAATATGTCTACACCACCAAAATTGTGAAGTAATCGAATACTATAAGAAATGAGATATGGTTGCATGGAAGGATTTAAGAATTTAAAAGAAAAAAAAATATAGATCGTTCATGGTTTATCAAGATAGATTGCGAAGTTCCTTCAAGATTTTTATGCATCGGCCTTCTTGCAAAAATATGATAGTGTTTGCGATTTTTTAATGTTTAGTTCAATTCTTGGTAAATCAATGTGAATTTTTTTTTAAGGAAATATGAATATTTCAAACAAGTATCCGTATGAGAAGTGTGTATTCTCACAAAGATCACAAAAAGATGGTCAACACAACGTTTTTTCTCACATAGCGTAGGGCATCGATAGTTGTTGACATTTCATATGTCCATTTTAAAATTTAATTTAGCAACAAGAGCAAATACATACATACATCGATTACAAAATACAAAATATCTTTTAGAAGTCTCTCATCAGGGCCGACCCTGAGAATTCGTGTACCATGTTCAAGCTCGAAAAAAACGTGCCCTTAGGCCTTTACGAAATTGGGTATTGGACTCACTAAAGGTCTAAACCTAATGCCAATAAGCTAATAACTAATTTAAACCATAAAAATAATTTTATAAGTGCGCTTATGTTGGTGTTTGTATGAGTATACCCTATTAATTTATTTTTTACATATACATATTGGATTTTTTTTTTAAATAACGTTCCCTTCGAAATATCGGGCCCTGGCCGGTAGTCCTCTCCGCCCACCCTCAGGGCCAGCCGTGCCTCAGGGCCAGCTGTAAATCTTTTGCTTTGTATTGTAATCTTTCAACTGATGCAAATCATGTGTTTCTCAAATCTATTTCTCTCTTTGATTGTGTTTACAAAGTTTGTTTTCATTTCCGCTGTATTTATATCTTCATTCATATCTTTTGATTAGTTCAATTTATACAAACAAACACAATCATGAGAGCCTCAGATCCTAACACATACCCTCTTTACTAAGATCTCAAATCATTCTCGGATTATAGTATGTTTATATGTGGATGACATTATATTAGCAAGTGATTCTCTGACCTTGATCGAACAACTGAAGGAATCCATGCAACGTGAGTTCGAAATGACGGACCTAGGTAATCTTCATTATTTCTTAGGCATGGAGGTCAAGTATGGTAATGGTAACATTATGCTTTCACAACAAAAATATGCAAAGAATCTATTAACTAAGTTTAATATGGAAAATTGTCATGAAATTTCAACTCCAAAATGGAGTATGGTATCAAACTGTCCAAAGAAGACTTTGAGGATGAAGTAGACCAAAACATCTACCGAAGTTTAGTTGGATGTCTTATGTATCTAACCAATACCAGGCCAGACATTCTATTTGCTGTAAATAAAATTAGTCAATTCATGGAGAGAGGAGCCACTGGGAGGCAGGAAAAAGAATACTAAGATACATTAAAGGAACAATGGATCATGGAATTATATACGCAAAAGGGAGCTAGGGAAAGCTAATTGGTTACAGTGACAGTGACTATGCAGGAAGTATAGATGACAGCAAGAGTACATCTGGATATGTTTTCCATCTTGGGTCAGAAGCTTGTAGCTTGGCAATCGAAGAAACAAAAGGTGGTGGCATTATCCTCAACCGAAGCAGAATGGCTAAAAGGGATGTCAAGCATTATGGCTAAAAGAGATTCTCAACGAACTTAAAATCAATACAGATTGCCCACCAACTATTCTGTGTGATAACAAATCAAATATAAGTCTAGCCAAGGAACCAGTTTATCACGGGAAAAGCAAACACATTAGAATCAAATATCATTTCATTCGAGAACTAATAAAAAATGATGAAGTTGAAATAGGATTCTGCACAACCAAGGAGCAAGCAACGGATATACTCACCAAAGCTCTGCAGTTAAAGGACTTCAAACGTCTGAAAGATGCTCTACATGTTGCCTCAATCTAGCTTACGGGAGGGACTGTTAGATGATATAATATAAGCTAGATTCAAAGGGACCGAAATAATATTTCATAAGTTAGATTATTATTAGTGTTACTATATGTTATGTCATATTATAAGTATAAGTTTAGAGGCGGTTAAGGTCTCAACCGGTCATGTATATATATAACATTATGTCATGTATTTCAATTTACCAATTCTTATCAAAAGAACATATTCGAATCATTCTCTGGAACCCTAATATTCAAATACAGATCCAATATAAGCTACATCATGACTAGATTGGATATTGTAGTAATCAAGCTAACATATGAAAAAGAGTATGTTGTTTAATAATCCAACATTTATGAAACTCAACAATTTGCTGTCACCTATTTTGGATTCCTAGTGTATTGTATGTATGATTGGAAGGAAGTTGTATACCCTACTGCCAGCTCTTTATTGCTGTCATTGTTTTTGCTCTATCCCACAGAGTTTAACCAATGGGACCATCGATCTTCACTACTAGAAATTTGGCATTTTCTAACAAGCTTTTCCGTTACAATTACGTAGCAAATTCAGGTTTGCTACGCATTTGCAACAAAACCTTGATGTTGGAAAAAGCCCCATTGAAAACTATTTGCTATGCATCTACTACGCAATCTTTAACGCATTTACGACAAAAATATGGTGTCAGAAATTTGTGATGAATTTTCAACGCAGTTTCAGTTTAGAGCTTTAAAGTTTTGCAACACACTTGTGACGCATTTTTTTTTTCTGTCAAAAATGCGTTGCAAATGTCCGAATTTGTAACGCATTTTTTTGCGTTGGAAATTTTCGTAACAAATTGACATTTTTCTAGTAGTGTATAATTTGCCTTCAATTACTGTTTTTTGTCCTCAACAGCAATGTTCCTCGTATAATTCGCTTGTAACAACTGAAAATTTATCTTTTTCACGTTCGGTTGCGCTACCGGTGTAATTTGCTGCATGACATTCATAAACTCAGAAGGCATTAAATGCCTTATTATTGTTTGGTTGAGCTCTCTCTAAGCAGTCATGACGCCTTATTATTATTTGGTTGAGGTGTCTCTCTAAGAAGTCATGACAAACTACATACCTTATTATTATTATTTTGTTGAGCTCTCTCTAAGAGGACCCGGGGTGGAGCAACTTTAGCCCGTGATGAACATTTATAACGAGTGATACACCGGCGCCGGTCACCACCATCACGCGTTAACTTTACAACGCGTGGCCACTATCACGCGTTGTATATTGAACTTGTTTGTTGTTTTGTGAATGAGTGAATGAATGGTATCTTGTACATTGTGCATTAATACTTGTACATTGGAATCCCATCATTAGTGATACCACCCCCTACATTTCTATCACTAGTGATAGAATATTGGTTGTGCACATGGCATGACTTGATTGGATAGTGGGAGTGATAGATTCTATCACTAGTGAACCACCCCTAGTCCCCTAAGAAGTTATGACGAGCTAATTGCCTTATTATTATTTGGTTGATGTGTCTCTCTAAGAAGTTATGACGAGCTAATTGCCTTATTAATATTTGGTTGAGCTATCTCTCTAATTCAGTACTTATGTGCTACGCTTTTATATCAAAGTGCATTGTCACTTGATAGATATCTCAAATCAAGACAGTTGGACCAAAACCAACACAAAAAAAAGGGAAAATTTCTGTTATATGAAATACAGTCTAGTGGAAGTCCAAACCAAGAGTTTTCTAGAGCAAGGGCTATCAGACCAAGGTCGTCGAGAACATGAGTTATTGTAAAACAAAAACGTTCTATGCAGGGTCGCATACTCAAGAAAACAAAGAAGACACATAGGCGGTTAATAATACGAGTCTAGCATAATATAGTCAGAACTCCATCATGGGGACTTGATGACATAAGTCCCATAATCGGCATAACGTCTGGACCGATACCAAGGTAGGTTTGGCCCACTAGCCCCCGCAACACCTCCATATAAAGGATGGGAAGAAACTTGATCATGCAACATCTCCATTACACTCTTAGTTATAATCTCTTTTATAATATGCTTTACACATGTTAACTCTACATTTATAGTCTACACACATAACTAACTTGATCATCAGGGTCAGTTTATAACAGGTTCTTAATTCTCAGGGTCGTTCTAACCGTTTTGGAGGCCCAAGGCGAAATTAAATTTCGGGGCCCTTTTTCCTTCATTGATTGTTATAAACGAATCTAAAAACAATAAGTTTACACTAATATTAATGCTAGCATATTAACTTTCTTTTAAGTGAATACCCTATTTTCCTGGAGGCTCTAGGCTCAAGCCTTAATTACTTGTACTATAGGTCCGGTCCTGTTAATTCTATATGTCGCGGCTCAAATCTAGACTTCAAATGCTAGATATTGTTCAACTCGACAACAAAACATGATCGAGTTGTCATTACACCAACATAACTAATATTTACATCTAGAAGGCAATGTTTAGAAATGACATTTATAAACAATGTTCCTTTCCATATATAACAAACAAGAAGTACCCTAAAACAGCACACACAGCAGCCACCAAATTCCCTTCTTTGATCACCACCATCCCAACCGTCTGGCCCATCTCCGCGGTCAGTTTCATCCCCTCCGCCACCACCGACACCCTCGGCTTCCCAAAAAAGGACAACAAAACCAAAACAGCGCTCCAAATCACCACTATAGCCGGAACAGCCACAGCCAAAGCAACTACCATCGACAGAACCCCGAGGATCACACCTACCGCCATCGAAGCATAGATCGCAGACAGCCAAAATGCATGCGAGGAAGAAGTCGTTACAGTGGAGGCATACCATAACAGTACGGTGTGAATGAGGCTCCATGATGATAAGAAGATTGCACATACCAATAGAACTATGAGAATATATGCTCGTTTCTTGCTAAACATTTGTACCGGAAATTGCTGTTGGCTCATTGTGTTGGTATTTTGTAGCACCATTGACACTTTGTAGAGTTTGTTAAATAAGAATAGCATGTATTTCAAAATTTTTATTTTTTAATTTTCCTGTTTGGAAGCCGTATAAGTTGGAATGGAACAAAGAAAAACCAACTGAGCTGCCACTATCTTAGTTTTCTAGTCAAATATTTGTTCCAGATATTTTGTTATAAATATGTCACTTTGACCTTTTTTTTCCTTGGTATTATCATCAATTAATTAGGTTGTAAATGGTAAGTTTTTGCCCTCGAATCAATTTTGTATTTATTCGATTATATGAATATGAATATGTATCCTTTAAAGTAATTCCGAAATCAAACATACTAGAATTCTCTATTTTTTCGAAATTATGACAATACTAAATCGGACAATACGGACATACTAGCAGGTCATATACAACTTTGTATAGTATGTACATTAGAACACATTAACGGGTAGAGGTAAGATTGTCTACATGTTATCCTCCTCAGACTTTACCTTAGATTTGCTATTAGTGAGATTTACTGAGTATGATGATGATGATGAAACTAATTTCTTCATTTGTTTTTCTTTAATATATCTTTAATTTTTGGTGTAAAAACCCTTTGTATTCGTCATCGTTGGTTTTGTTTTACTGAGTATGATGATGAAGTTGATCGTTCAAAAAAAATATCCTTCATAAAAAAAGGAATATACAAATTTGTATATTTTGTAAATTCAAAGACATTAAACTAATTTCATTTGTTTTCTATAATTTTTGATGTTACATATCTTTTCAAGAAAAGAATGTTAGATACATATGTGTACTAACGTTTAGGCAATATAAATTACACATGACATGTGTATAAGGAATTAACTAGTAGGATAGTGAGTGTTGAAAAACAATAATATATATTAAAAAATGAAGTATATATTATTATTATTATTATTATATTATATTATATTATATTATATTATATTATATTATATTATATTATATTATATTATATTATATTATATTATATTATATTATATTATATTATATTATATTATATTATATTATATTTATATTTATATTATATATTATATATTAAAAAATGAAGTCAATGAATAGTAATTTTATATATTAAAAAATGAAGTCAATGAATAGTAATTATCAGTAGTAACTACTCCATTCTATTATTGTATATATACAGTTTTATTTTATGGTATCATATATTTGGGCATTTGACAAAGTAGCTGGTATAGTCTGTTTCAACACAAAAGGCGTCGGTTCGATCTCTCTTTTCAACTTCCCTTTTTTGTGTGATTAATAAACTCTTGTTTAAACAAGTTTGAAAAATTGTAATCCAAAAAATAATGGTCAACATGAGGGTGTCCGGGGCGCCTACGGGGAGGGGTGCGGTGAGTGTACTCTCCGATCGGAAACACCGACGCCGACCCCTCGGTGACCCAAATCGGGGAGTGGGGAGCGGTATTATTCACCGTGTGAAACTTGTATATTTTTGAGTTTTTTTTTCCTTATGATTTTGTATGAGGATGAAGAACAAAGAATTTGCAGGTGAAGATGAAAGTGCAGGTTAAAATGAAGAAGAAGGGGAGGAGGAAGAAAGAACAAGAAAAAAAAGAATTTTCAAATATAACTCATAAGTTTATTTTTAATTTAAAAAAACACTTAAATTTTTTATTACTTTTAAAAATACCCCTCAAACTTGTTTTTAATTAAATGAAATGTTCTATTTTAATTTTTTTATTTAGTTTTAATTTATTTAAATTATGTTTTACTTTTATAAAAATACTTATATAAAAAAAAAATAAAACCAAGTCCCAAGAGAGGAATGCCGCCATCAAATTGAGGGTGTCGAGGAGTTAAGTGAGGAGTTGACGTGGCGCATGTTGATTGGCTGTGAGTAAGAGGGGTCACTCCACACTTAAAGGAGTGCCGTTTAACAGCCTTTAATATTTTACGAAACCATAAGTTTTACGAAACCATAGATTTTTAGGCAAATAAAAGTGGTATAATATTTTACGAAACCATAAATTTTTCTTACGATTAAAATTGACAAGCATTCATTTATAATTGTGAAATTTACTTTCTTTAAATTTATAGTTTATTTTCCCTTTTTATTATTACCGAAAATAAAAATAAGTTAAAAAATTAACTTAAGAATTAATAAAATAAAGAGTTAAATGTCATTTTAGTCCCTATAGTTTGGCACATTTTGCTAGTTTAGTTCAAAGGTTTTATTTTTCACATGTGGGTTTAAAAAAGTTTCACCGTTGCCATTTTAGTCCACTGAGTTAATTTCATCCATTTTTTCTGCTAACGAGAAGGGTAATTCGGTCATTTTATATGACCGAATTGCCCTTCTACGTAACAGAATTACATATAAAATGACCGAATTGCCCTTCTCGTTAGCAGAAAAAATGGATGAAGTTAACACAGTGGACTAAAATGGCAACGCTGAAACCTTTTT
Source organism: Helianthus annuus (assembly GCF_002127325.2). Lineage (NCBI taxonomy): Eukaryota > Viridiplantae > Streptophyta > Magnoliopsida > Asterales > Asteraceae > Helianthus > Helianthus annuus. The sequence goes on from NC_035449.2 coordinate 90,289,695, forward strand.
GGACCCACAGATGAAAAATGAAACCTTTGGACTAAACTGGCAAAATGACTCAAACTACATGGACTAAAATGACATTTAACTCTAAAATAAATTATATTTTATTGATAATATGAAAACTTAATGTTTATTTTTCATTTTTCTTTTTATTATCGACGAAAATAAACATAATTTAATATCAGATAATACCCATAAAAGTGGAAATTAGTTTAACATGGAAATTCTTACATTTTTTATTTTAATAACACATTTAAAAAATAAAGGTTTTAACTTTATATTTTAATATTAAGTTTTTGATATACACGCCTTATATATGTTGCTAGTCTATATCTATATCTATACTATATAATAAAATAAACGATTTTTGGGACACTTGTCATCATATTAGACCATCTCTTATAGATAATTATTATTTTAATTTAATCTCTTATAGATAATTATTATTTTAGTTTAATATCTTATATTATAGATAACCCTTCTACTAAATATTATTAGTTTAATATCTTATGGATAATTATATTTAGTTTAATCTTCTTCTTACTTATAATATTATTTATTTGAATTAATTATATTTGAACGTTTTGTTTAGTTTGGTATCAAATAGATTTTACGAAACTTAAAATAAAAATAACTAATATTATTTATATTTATACATTTACGGAGTTTGAAATAAAGGGTTAAATTTATTGAGACTTCGTTAACAAATTTTGCAACAACAGAATAATCTATTTTTATCACGAAAACCAAACTTTGTATTAATATATTAAATATTTTTATTTTCACTATACAAAATTACATTTACTCGACCCATGTAATACATGAGGTTTTTTAAGATATAACTTTTTATTATTTGATATATTCGTACAATACACAGGGTTTTTTAAGGATATATATATATATATTTTTTTTTATTTAGTACAGAAAATTACACTTATTCAAACCATATAATGTGCATATTTATAAAGATGTAAATTTTTTTATTATTTGGTAAACAATATTACATCTATTCAACCCGTGTAATACACGTGATTTTAAAGATATAACTTTTTTAATTTGGTATATAAAACTATATTTATTCAACCCATTATGGTTCTTATAGATATAACTTTTTGTTATTTAATATATAAAATTATATTTATTCAACCCGTGTAATAAATGAGGTTTTTAAAGATATATTATTTTATTATTTAATATATAAAATTTATTTATTCAAACCGTGTAATACACGGGGTTATAACCTAGTAATAAATATAAGAGTAACAATAATTTGAGTCCTTGATAGCCTACGCTTTTCTAATTTGAACACTCAAATCTTAACGTTGCTCAATTGCAATAATTGAGTCATTGCTGTTAACGTCCGTTATTTGGTCGTTTAAATTAGTAACGGTAACAAGGGTAGTGAGGTAATTTCAACCCAACCCTCACCCTAAATACAATTAACATCCCTAATCTTCCCCAAAAGCAACAAATCACTCCCTCCCTACCAAACCTCCTGTTGCCGTCGTCCTGCTTGATCTCTGATCACACGTTGAGCTCTGATCATGTTGCAGGTTCAAGTCATTGTTGAAAATCAACATGTTTTAGGTTAGACATAGTTGATTTTAACATTATTAATAAGAAAATGTGAACATAAGGTTTGAAACGTGTTTGGTTTGTAAAATTGAACATGAAATTGTAGCTGGAATAAGGCTATAAGCAACCGTACGTTGGCTGGTGATCCACATTAGGGTGTGCTCAGGTTTCCGGGCAATGCAACTGTGGACATAAGGTTTGAAAGGGGCATAGATGATCTAAAAGATTAGGTTAGTTTATAATGGATTTCGTATTTATTAATGATGCATAACTAGAAGTTAACTAGAATGGTTCATGGTTTTTTTATTGATCGTTTTTGGCAGTAGTTGTGAATGATCAAGTATACCTATTTTTGCGACTATATGTAAAGGTTGATGATTATGGTATGGTTTGACTTATGTTTGAATGGTTGATGATTATGTTATGGTAATGACTTATGTTTGTAATAGAAATGATAATGGGTTGATGTTTGATCATGGTTTGACTTTGTTTGAAGATTAGTGTAGGCTGATCATGTATAATAATGGTTGATGTTTAATGGGTGAAAGATTGTAATGGTTGATCATGTACGTTGTGATAGATTGAACTTAGTTTTGAACCTATGCAACTGATCTGTTTTGTGATAGGTTGAAAGTGAGAGTTAGTTACACCATAATATATTTAGTTGTTAGTTAGTTAGTTTGAGCATAATGTTTTCATTGTATATGTTTGATTGTTTAGTTAATGTTTTCATCATATATGTTTGAGTATTAGTTAGTTCATCAAGTGATCTGTTTTGACCTTAATTTAGTTAGTTTGATTATCAATATTAATAGTTAGGATTTGTTTGATAGTTGATTAGAACTTGATTGAACTCCAATTGATTAGCTAGTATCAATGCAGTTGTAACATCTGGCCTCTCTTATCATCAATATTGTCCGCTTTGCCCTTGATGGGTTGCCCATCTAGGAACTTAGGGATTTGTTTTGGTTAGGGGTGAGCAGAAACCGAAATAATCGAATCGTAACCAAAATAACCGAAAAACCCAAACCGAAAAACCAAACAAAAGCAAAAACCAACTGTTCGGTTTCGGATATTTAATAACCAAAAATTTTGATTGGGTTTTCGGATATCCATTTCAATAACCGAAAAAAACTGAACCGAACCGATAAGTTACAATAATAGGCCTAGTCCATATAAATTTTAAGTGTTTAATCCAATCTAGTAGAAATTATTAATTTTATTTTTGAATGTTTAGTATTTATAACAAAAAAATTAACATGTTTATTCATAATTGAAATGATTTATTTATTATTCTCTACAATAAATAACAAAATTTAATATAAATATTAAATAATCTTCAAAGTGTTATAAAAGAAAAATGTCTTAATAAAAACTTTGAAGAAACATAAAAATAGATTAGAAGCTTGGGTTTATCTGAACAATATTAATTAAAAGGGTTAAATATAATAACCAAAATGTAAAAATATAAGAAAGATTCTAAAATTTTAAGTTATACTTTTTATTTTTTTAATCTTACACAATTTTGTTCAAAAAACCGAAATAACCCAAAAATCGAACCGAACCGGTGTAAAAACCCAAAAAACCAAAACCGAACCAAACCGTGCACACTAGGGGTATTCAAAACTATCCGTATCCGAAAATCAGATCCGAATTATCCGATATCCGAATCCGAAATATCCGAAAATTCGGATATCCAAATTTTCGGATTCGGATAGTGATTTTAAAAAATTTCAGATATTTTGGATATCCAAACTATCCGAAACATATCCGAAATATCCAACAAGTATCCGAAAATATCTGAAATATCCGAAAATTTATATTCGTATATCCGAAATATCCGGTTCTAAATATAAAAAATAATAAAATAATAAAAATTGGATATTCGGATATCCGATTCACTATCAGATCGAATATCCGAAATTTCAGATATCTGAATTTCGGATATCCGAAATGTTGGATACGGATTCGGATAGTGAAATCTGGTATCTAAAACTTTCGAATATCCGGATTTTCGGATATCCGGTTTTGAACACCCCTAGCTTCGGTGGAGACTTCCTAGGAGGTCACCCACCCTAGAACTACCCCACAAGTGCATATTTATTTGTGGAGTTTAAAACAGCAAGCACACCATTCGCAGTTCAAACCAAACTCACTCCAGATCTTCAAGGAAAACCAGTGAACAAGTCCTTTTACCGCTCCATGATTGGCTATTTGATGTACTTAACTGCTAGTAGGTGTGACATTATGTGGGTCGTCTGCATCTATGCACGTTTTAAAACTAATCCAAAAGAATCTCACGAAAAAAATGGTCAAACAAATAAGCCGCTACTTGAAAGGCACACCAAAGCTTGGTTTTTGGTATCCCAAATATAGTAACATTGATCTTATTGCCTACTATGATTGTGACCTTGCAGGCTGCAAAGTTGACAAAAAGTCTATTTCAGGGGGATGTCAATTTCTGGGAAATCATCTTATTTTGTGGCAGAGTAAAAAGCAGACAACTGTGTCCACCTCTACTGCTCAAGCTGAATACACTGCGGCCTACAGTTGTTCTCACAAGTTCTTTGGATACAAAATCAATTATTGGATTACGGAATCAATTTCATGGAGACACTGATTTTTATCGATAATGAACTGGAATTGTAAAAATCTAATCCACCACTCGAAAACAAAGCATATCGATATTCGGATTCATGTTGTTCGAGATGCCTACGAAAAGGGTTATATTCTAGTGGTGCTGGTGGATACTACGCAACAGAAAGCCGACATCTTTACAAAAGCCTTTGATAAATCTCATATCAACCAGTTGATAACCGGGTTGGAAATAATGAGTTATTACTTTCATTAACATTTGTACGTACTCTATCCATTTATCTTTCCTAAAATGACAAAAAAAGGTTTTCTCAAATAAAAGGTCTTGCAATCCGTGCCCAACCAAAAATATTTTCTGAACATTAATTTTTTTTTTCAATATTGGACATACGAAAATAAAATTTTAGGAGGAAAAAAATTCAGAAAATCAAAAGAAAAATCAGAAAACCTGAAAATTGATGCCTTAAGTCCTATTTGAAAGAAACTAGATTTTTACGTAGCGCCGCGTTGCGGCGCGCTTAACCGAATCGTTATTGATGATACAACAAGTACGTTGTACAGTGTAGCCAACCACCTCTAACAGTGTTGCATATTATAAGTTTAAACTTGATTTTGCAAACTGCCAACTATAATCACCACAATGCTGCTGCTGGTACTGGTTTGAACAAACTGGCACTGCAACTGACTCACAGTTGTTGTCCAAATCGTCTCAGAACTGACACAACTCCGACCCAGCTGTAACTCAATAGTCATCCTGCAAAGCAAACATTCAAAATCTATTATAAGATATAACACCAAGTATTGAAAGTTAAAATCTTAAACATACCCTAACTTGCCGAGAAAAGGGCACTCAATCTAAAATCCGAAACTTCGCGGTTTCCGGAAGCATCTAGAAGCAGATTTTCTGGCTGCAAGAAAAGCAATGTTAGAAAGTGGTGAGACTATTAATAAGTATTAAGAACATTGACTACCTTTAGATCTCTATGATAGACACCTCTACTATGGCAATAATCAACAGCATTAGAAGCTCAATTATAAAAAGGGTTGTTTTGGTTCGGGTCAGAACGGGTTCGGGTTGAAACGGGTCCAGGTCAGAACGGGTTTCGGGTCGGGTCAGTTTTTTTTTTCTTTTTTGTAATGACTAAATTATGCGTTAATCATTCATATGCTTATTATCTACTGAGGGTAAAAGTTAAATAATTTATGATTTTAGACGAAATTTTGAACACTAATATGAGTTACAGGAAGTTGTTTGCAGAGAAGGTTACATAGGCTTTGGATGTATATCAATTTAGTGTTGTAGCTTATGAGCACAGATGGTTTCATGAATACATAAAAACAATATCATTTAGACTAAATTTTTACGAACAAGGTTTATTTCTAAGTCTGAAATGTCTATTTTAACAAACAAACACAACCATTTTATCACTATTTTATGGCCATAACACCTGAAACTGCTACCCTAAGTTGATGAACATGAGAATCAACCTGTTTATAATCAACAATCTTATGTTGACTTTTTTATCAAAAGTCAAAAGAAAGACCATGATAATTAAAGATCTTTAACATCTAATTATGCATTTAAATGTAAATATCTAAGTTGTAACATAAACAAACTTACAGAACAATTGTCAAATTTTGAAGAAACTTTTAAGGGTCTTCAAAGAAAAGGGGCACCACTACAAACACAAAGTTCGGGTTGCTTTTATCTTGCACTTTCTGAAGTTGTGTGAATTGATCATCGAGATGTCCCTAAAACACCCTAAAATCAAACATAAATAAAAAATATTGAAAAAAAATCCTGTTTTCCCACATGAAACTAAAAAAAATGAAATTAGAACATTGTAAAATGGAGAGAACCCCTAACCTTGAATCTTGATGAACACTTGATTAACCATATGGAAATCGCTGTGAGAAGTAGATGACAAACATCTGCAATTGTCACAAAAATCAAAGAAACAATATCGATGATGAAGAACTAAAGATGATGTTCAGTGAATCAGTCTTCTTCACCGTGAATTGAACTATTGAAATCTTAACCCATGTGGTTTCTTCCATTAAACCCCTAATGACCCGGATGACCAGCTATTCTTATTTAATCGACCCAATATGACCCGTAGATGTTAGTTTTTAATTTTTAAATGACCCCCATCTTATCTTTATCTGGATCATAAAAGGGTTTAGTTCCTTTTGCATGTAATTTGAACTCGATTTAGTTCAGTTTGTAAAAAATTAAGATATGATTTCGAAAAGAATCATTCATTAAGATATGATTTCGAAAAGAATCATTCAAAATCAATAAAGAAAGAGGAATCATATTCTATCCAATATTAGACCTTGAAACAGACCTTGTTGAACAAAAAAGAAGTATTCGGAAACAAGGGATATGACCCTCTTGTCTAAATTCTTTTACCCAAAACAACCCATTGTCTAAATTCTTTTTCCCAAATTGACCCATATATTAGCTTTTGGGTCATGATTGCCCCCTCTACCTATCGCTGTCGCAATAATCACGACCTCTATTTCCCTGTATATATTTGAATGTAACTGATGAAGTTAAGCGAAAAGTGATGATACAAATTACGATACATACAACAGAAATCTAATCTATTGAAACCAAAAGAAACTAAACCTTAACCAAGTTTAGGTAACAGACGGCAAAACCTCAACAGACGGTTGCCTCCTTACCTTGTGCTTCTACATTTTATACCTCTTTTCTCCCTTCACAAACATACCAAATCAACCTTTTTATAACTATAACATATAATCAGCAATTGAAAACACGATCATTGTCGTCATTGACCACCTACAACCACCACTTTCACCATCAACCACTTTGATCGCCACCGCTTTCTCAATCATGGTAGTGGAGCTAGATCTTGTTATGGAAGCCGTGACCACTGGCGGTCTGCGGCTATGTAGTCTGCGATGGGTGGTTCTTTCCCCGAAACATCTGTAATGGTGTTTTTGGTATAAATTGAATTACTTGAAGGTTCTTCAACACATGATCAGTTCTCTACATAAATAACCATTTTTAGAGGAAAAAAACTGATTTAGCATCAAATAGATACAATAACACAAAACATAGTCTTAAATTCATTATAGTAATGTGCAAAAAAATGATATTAAAAGGGAAAACTCACCACATTTCCATCAACCTTCACATAAACATTCTATAAACACAAATCACTACACCCAAAAAAGTATTATTTATCAACAAAAATCCCAACTTTATCTAGCAAAGAGAGTAAATACCAGATTTGCGTTAAAACAGGTTGATTGAACTTGCAGAACGAACCGAACTTGCGTGTCCCAGTTAGAATGAAAAGGGAGCAATCTTCCGCATCGGGTCGAGTATTACATGACGCTTTTGGTACCCGTGTATGCCAAGGAAGAGAAACCCTAACGATGGTGGGAAGATAGTGGTGAAGAACACAAACCCTAGAATACCAAATAAATCAAATTAGTTTCGCTCTCTTAGCAAAGATTGCTACAAATCGGAAAAACTACTACCACCATCTCAATTTCTGTCTCTCTTTCTCTATCATTGTATCTTCACTCTCCGGTATCTCTTCACACCGCCTTTACACGCGTTGAAAAAGGGCTTCTATGGAGAAACACACGTGGCCTTCCGTTACTTCAGCCACTAGAGAGACCATCGCGTCGCCGCGAGGGAGGCCGCCGACCCATCTTCACCACCTACGTTCACTTTCTCTCTTGTGTTTCTCTCTCCTCTTTAATATCCCAGATCTCAAAATAACCAATGAAAAGGGACAAAAAAATAGTAAAAAAAAAACGTTATTGAAGAGAATTGAACCAGTGCCTAGCAGGTGAAAACAAAAAACACAAACCACCGAACCAAATACACAAACACAACATTGTATTAAACAAAAATATATATATCCAATACCAGTATTGACTGGCTGAGAAGACAACCAATGGTGTACTGCCATGTGGCATATAATACTGTTCATAAACTTCTGTTTTTAATATATAGGGTAATGATAGAAACGTGATCATTCCTAGTCTGCTTTGAATATTCACTTTATATTGTTTTCCTTTATATTTATAATATTTTAAAAAGTATACATATACATAAACTTCATACTCTTTTCCTCCATTTGTTATAATATTTAAAAAAGATATCTAACTACATAATCTTTTTATAAAAAGACAATTATATAAAAAAAATCAAAGCAAACACAAAGGGTCACTGAAGACTCAAAAACCAGTTGGTCCGAGCTGGTATGAACAGAGCTTCAGATGACCTTGACAGAGACCTGTAAGATCACAAGGAAGAAAACACACAGTTAGCTTCGTCACAGGGGGGGGGGGGGCTCTCTGTAACCAAGCTCGAGCGTGAGAATAAGTATTTATGACGGAGGAATAAGTCAGTGAGAGAGAGAGAGAGAAGAGTTTAGAGAGAGAAAGTAGCGATTACCCCTTGTTGGAGGTCTTGGCGGGGTATTTATACCTTTTGGGTGTGCTGACGTGGCAAGTTAGTTAGGGTCGGACCAGTCGCTGTCAGGTAGTTAAGGCTGTGGGCCCCTAGTTAGTTAGGGAAGATTCTACCGGTTAGTCGTTCCGACTGGAGACACTAGGTCCGGTCAATCCTTTGGCCTAACAATCTGACCTTATTTTTATCGAGTATTCGGTCCGCTCCAAGACGTATTCTCATCAAGTCCCCCTAGTTCGTAGCGTTTGTTTAGTAAAAGCTTCAAACTAAATGGTGGGGCTTTTTAGATTCGGCGCTTTTTTCTGTGGCGGTTTTTATTTTTGAATTTTGAATTTCGGCGGTGATTTTTATTTGGTGACTAGCGGTCGCTTTATCTTTCCTTTAACTGACGTGACGCTTGACTTGCATCACCCATCATGACGTGTCGCCCTCTTATAGGTGGTTTCAAGGCGGTGGAAAAACCTTTATAAATAGAGGAGAAAAAGTCATTTTATTTTTTACTTTTTACCCATTTCATCTTCTCCTTCCGTTCTTCTTTTCTGGACCAGAAACCTTATCAGGTTAGTTTTTTCTCCTGTAGTTATGGCTAACAAGAGTAACTTGTCCAGCTGTTTCAATATTTTAAACTGAAATGGTCTGGAATGGTATGTGAACCAATACTCGATCCCAGCTTCTTTAAACCCTATTCTTCCCGCGAAAGATACGACCATCTATCCTTTCTTCCCCGGGAAAATAGGTGTTTACACCCGAATGTTTGACTATTGTAACTATCGTCTTCCCCTGACGAAGTTTTTAGTCAACGTTCTGATGTTCCATGAGGCTCACCTTTCTCAAATAAACCCTTTTGGCCTTGCCAAGGTTTGTCAGTTTGAGCTTGCCTGTCGTAGCTTGGAGTCCGATCCGGATTTGGATGTGTTCCGGGCTCTTTACAAGTTAAACCGGTCCGGCGATTGGTATACTTTTGAGGTCGGAAGAAGAATGCTTGCTGCTAATCGTGGATTACAACGAGCTTGAAAGATTGGAAAGACCGTTTCTTCTTGGTGGATGATCGGTGCGTTCCAGCCAATATGGCTTGGAGGTTAAAGAGATCCCGCCTTCCTGATCCACTTCCTGAAGGCTTCGAATTCAACAGAAGTTTGTATGCTGCTCTGATCAAGGAAGCCGGCCGCGTCCAAAAGTTTCCGGAACACATTCTAGTCATGGGGAGGATAAGCACGATTTGGTCCGAACCGGAGTATTACCCTACTATTAAATGGAACGGAGAGGGTTAGTTACGTTTTTTTGGCTCGAACGCCATTTTTTGTACATCGTTACATGTTTATGCTGTACGTTTTCTTTATGATCGTATATATATATATATATATATATATATATATATATATATATATATATATATATATATATATATATATATATATATATATATATATATATATATATATATTATGTTTTGCTTGCTTTGTGCAGGTATGGGTTTGAAGGAAGCTTTGAGGCTGAAGTCTTTTGATTCCACCGAGCTTGACATCCGAGCTACAAAGACGCCGAAAGGGGATCCACCGTACCTAACTGTTGTGAAGGTGAACCTTTATTCGATTAGTGAACCTGTTGCTACGACTGGTCAGGGATGTTCGAGCTTGGCTCCCTTAGCACAGGCGGCGAACGTGACCTCAGCTCAAGCAGCTTCAGTTGTGAGCGAAGATAAGGGAAAAAAGACTGGTTCGAACGGGGGGAAGATTCTGGTTCGAAAGTTGTCTAGTATGGTTCGGAGCATCTATCCATTGAAGATGAAGGGGTGAATACTGAAGGTGGTGAGGATGATGCTGAAGTTCGCCCTCAAGTTAGTTTTAAGAGGGGACGAAACACTTCTTCGAAACCCGATCCGAACCTCAAGAAGCTGAAGAAGACTAAGTTGGATCTGAAGACAGTTGTGTTAGAGGATGAAGTCGATCAAGTCACCGGGTTTTCTGCTGCTGGAAAATTGGACGCTCATCTTCATTGTGGCAAGACCCCAAGGGACCGTCCTGTCAACCTTCCTCCGAGTCCATTATCCTTTGGGGGACTAACTACCAAGGTAATCGATGACGCCAACATGCCTGACCCACTGGCTTTCAAGAAGATCGATTTCTCTTCTTCGGGTAAGCCTACAATCGGGGTTGCTTCTAACATTTCGAGGCCAAGTCCTCAGCAGATTGATGGTGGGGATAGTGCCTCTTCTTCCCCCCTATGGTATGAGACTGAAGCCGTTTTTATCTGTCGGGAATTAGGTTCGGGCGATGCAGTGGATGTAGATTCAACTCAGGCTCTGGAGAGGTACGTTCCTAACTAGTCGTTGCTAACAAAGATAGGATTGTTGATGCCCTGTCGGCGAAGATGTCGTTATTTCATATTGGTACCCCTGCTGAGCATGCTTACTATCGGAAGATGAGCGGTCCGGAGCTCGAGAATGCTTTAATGTTGAATCAAGCTCAGTCTAACTCTTTGGTGGTCGAAGCGTATAAGCGATGGGTTGAAGCGGAGTCTAATTGTCATCGATACGAACGTGAAGTTGCTTTTTTGAAAAACGAATAAAACGTTCGGTCAAAGATTAAACAGGAGCTTTCGTCGCTTCGAGCTCAGGTGGATTGGTTGAGGGAGGAGGTTTCAGAAGCAAAAGAAGTCAGCAAAGCCTCGCAGGCCTCGGCTGCGGCTACTTATGAGGTTCGTGATAAAGCTGTTCATGATTTAGAGGGTTTGAAGCTAAAGTTTGGAGCGTTGGAGAAAAAATTATCTGAGGTTGAAGAGAGGAACAGGATGGAGCAGAAGGAAATGCAATCCTCCTACGATCAATTGCTGGCTGATCACCTCCGTTTGGTTAATGGTACGTTCTTAATGTTCTCCACTATTTTTCTTAGCTTCTGACCCTTTGCTTTTTTTTTTTTTACATTTAGACAAAGCTGAGATTGAGAGGGCCCGTGATAAGGCTATCGAATCGCACCTAGCCGCTGTCACCGATATGAAGGATATGCTAAATCGTTATGATGGTGAGATGGTCGAGCTATATGGCCTTACGTCAGAACTTTTTCTTACGAAGCAGTGGTTCCTGACGGAGGGAGTGGCTTGGGTTGTGAAGTTGGTTCATCAGAGCCCTGAGCTCGAGAAGTTGGTTGTTGATCTGGTCAACATCGTCAATGCCGTTGGAGTGAATGACGGTATTAAGCAGGGTTTTCAGGCTGCAAAGGGTTCAGCCAGGACCGTTGACGAAGTTCTCGGCTATGACGAAGGAGCCAAGGACACCCTAGATGCTGCGATCAAGGCCTTCGATATCTTTCACATTTCGGTGTTGGACAAGGTTTCAGAGTTGGTGAACGAACCTCTTTCGGTTATAAAGGAGAAGGGTAAACTTCCCATTGTCAAAGAAGATTGAAAGACCTTGCTTTTTGTAATTATACGATGTTTTTATTTTCATTGTGGAATGTAATCATACAATATAGGCTTGTTGTGATTTCATCAGACATATTTTAACTAGGAAATCATAATTTTGCTTATGATATTTATGCCTGGCTTCTAGTCTTACTTTGCGTCCAAACTTTTACTATTTTACCAAGCCTTTCTGGACCTTCTGAATGATCGGGCCGTAACAAAGATTTTCGTAAGTTTTTACTTGTTTGAATCTTTTATACTTCGTAAGTGGATCGAATCAGATCACTTTTGCTTAATAGATTTTTGTTATTTTTGAACTATTTAAGCCTTCTCGATCGGCGCGAGGCATGGGTCGAGGCCCGTTTGTGCACATTTTGTATTGTTCGAACTTGTATGTAGATATGCTATTGTTTATTTTATTAAAATATAGATCGCTTTATTCGATAGATAGTCGTAATTTCCGGGGTAGACCCTCTCGGTTTTTACAAGGAAATGGAAATATATTCGCGGCATGTCACACCCCTAATTTCCACGTGTCACCGGTGGGCCCGGTGGGGGAATATCATGACGTAATTGATATCATCATAGTCAAACAACACAAATTATAATGCACAGCGGAAGCAAAAAGATAGATTTATTTCAACCAACAAATTGTAATATCCAAGTATCACAAGTAGTCGAAACAGATCCACAGGCGGATCAAAATAAAAAGGAGAATTGTTCAACAGATTCATTGCATCCAAGCTTGCGAGACTCTAAACGATGCTAAGAAGAGGCCAACCTATTACATGTAGAACCTGCACTTAATCTTTTTGGGGAAAAATACGCTAGTTTACACTGGTAAATACAATTTAACTGACTCATTTTGAAAACGTTTTAAAAATTGATTTGAATGCACATGGCACAAAACTTTTTATAACTTGAGATAATTAATAAAATTTAAACTTGTAACAGAATTACATGTTTGTTATGCGTTTAGTTGCCCGGTTCGTGCCGGGTTTAAGATAAATAGACACACCACATAGTATAAATCCGCGGCGGGAAACCAACGGTTATACCTTAATAAATATGGACACATTGTCGGGCGTACGACTACACCCGCGTGTCAAGGTCGTGGCCATTTCATGAATGATGCCAAGGATATCCGGGACATGGTCATTAAACTCCCAAAGGCGTAAAACAAACAAAACCAATTTTCTAACAGGTCATCTTGATAATACTTAACCACTAATCGATTAAGGTCAAATGCTCGACCAAGCGGTATTTTATATACCGTACCCCAAGCCCGTATAAGGGAAAATAAGTTAAAAGTATTTACCTTTGCAAGTATAATTCACAATAAGCAAGTGCATGTATCTTTTACTAGATCTCCTATTCTGGAACGAAGGTTTATAATAACCTATTAGAATCCTAACGGGTCTTTAATTTAGCCTAAGCTTAGACTGGTTAGTTTTAATAAAAGAATATATGGTTCAATCGCATGGAAGGAGAAGACCGGATTAGAATGTGGTTTTTGACCCGACAAGCTTGCATGCTTGTTTAATATGGGCAACATAATCACATTCTGGATTTGAGACAATAAAGACATGGTTTGACCCATTTCGGTTAGAATGTGTAAACTAGTTACATAAGCCGATCCGAACGCGAAAGTGCGTAACGGGTAACCATATGAGTCATATACAAGTTTACTAAGTTAATATGCCTTGAACATGTTGTGATATCAGCAAGATACCTTCTATTATGCCCCAAATGGTTTTAAACCCAAACTATGCCTCATAAGGGCATTTTGGTCATTTTTCAGGGTGTAAAAGAGTTAAACTAGTAACCTGAGTTACATATCTGAATAAATCAGTAATTATACTTAATTTATTATGTTATAATAGTAGGGTATCATATATATGTGAATTTTATTAATTATAACCATCCTATGCACCGAAAGGGCATTTTGGTAATTTCACATAAGCCTAAAAGGTCACAACTGGAAACCTGAGTTTAAAAATTTAGTTTACTATTATAATATAAAAATTTACTGAATATATCAGTAGGTATCGACCTTTATACATATAAACTAGTTTTGATACATACTATGTCGTAAAAATGCCTAAAAAGGCGATTTGGAGCCATTTCCGGGTTTTTTATAAAAAGCTGATATTTTTAATATTCTAGAGGGCCCAACATAATTATTTTAACATAATAAATCTGTAGAAAAAGGTTTGAGGTCAAAAGGATTTATAAAACTCATTTTATAGCCAAAAAAGGTAAAACCGGCAATAACCGAAATAAGCTTAAGACTCTAAGTTTTGCTCCGCCTAAAAATAAATAAAAACCTCCAAAAATCCCAAAATATTATTATATATCAGTGGGTATAAAGTTTTGTATAAAAATTTGGGTTTAGATAGGCTATATGCAATTTACGCCATTTAATTACTAAAGAAGATTCTAATTACGCTAATAAGCATAACTCTTAATCTATACCTCAAACTGATCTCAAATTTTTGGTGCAAGCTTATAAATCAGTAGCTAACGTGTCTACCCTTTTATATTTTCGAAAATCATATTTTAAGGTCATTTGGGCATAATGGTCAACATATAAGCATTTAACGGAAACATGCATGTGAATAGGATATCTAATGAACCAAGTTGTATAATCACAGAGGATTATACTAACATGTAAATAGGCCCAAAAGAAGCTCTAAGGCAATCCTAAACTTGGCTTAAACGGATCAGAACTGGAAGTCAAAGCAGAGGTCAAACTATGCGACTTTCGGTTCCAAACCGAACCTAAACTGAAAATTGTCGAGTTGAACATGTTGGGACATGTTCTTACATTAATTACCAAGTTATATTAATGATCAAACAGGTTGCATGTATCCTACATTGCTAATTATGTATTAATTTGAATTTAAGCATTCTGTTGACTTTTTAAGGTAAGCTTTGACTCGACAATTAACATAGTTAGAGTGGGAATATGAAAGTACCCTTATAAGGGTTTGTTACCCACCTAATTACCTACTTATAGGTATTTTTAATTCGAGATTTTACTGACTAATTATTGATTAATCTCGAAGTCAAACCTTAATTACGACGGTTTGAGTTTTAGCTAAATAACTAAGCTAAAATGGATTAAGGAGGATTAAGGACACTTACAAGAGTCCTAATTACTGCTAGGGATCACTAGGAAGTTGGCTTGATGTCCAGAGAGCTCCAGAGATGAAGTTGTGAACTTTTGAAGTGAATGCACTAAAATGGTCACAACTAAAGCTCCTTATATAGTGAACTAAATGTCACAAGATCTTGCCAAGGAAGTCTACATGTGTTGTGAGATGATCCCAGGTGCCCCTATGTGGCTAAATACTGCCTAGCAAGTCCCTGATTTCGAAAACCACTCATGAAAGGCGGTGGAACTGGCTGAACAGGCAGCTGTCCGTTTTCTGTTGCCAGCGACAGCCTTACGGACAGTAAGCCAAAGCCCTTGCGGTCCGTATGCTCCTCTTGCGGACCGTATAATTATATGGTTACGGTCCGTAACCGACCCTGGTCAGATACGCCGAGATATGCACCTTGCGGACCGTAAGCCTAGGGCCTTACGGTCCGTAATCCGCTGACCAGAACCAAAATATTTTATAAATTTCAAGCCTTGACTATGCAACTTCGTAGACTCCGAATTTTCATGTTTTTATTGCAGTAGGGGACCACCTAGTCAGCCATTGCATGACTAGCCATGCATTACACTCTTTTGGGATCTTGTGGGAATTTTGAAATGACGGAAATCTCAAGAATTTCTCTTGGATTCTCATATAGTTGGACAAGAATTAAATTTCAAGTGTAATTCCCCAAATCCAGAATTTATTTACTGAATGTTACTGTAACAATTTAAAGAATCCAATGTTCCATTTAAGAATGGAAGTATTTATTTAGAAACAACCGGCTAATATATCAGATGTTTATCAAACGATTTAAGGATCTTGGGATTTATAATTTGAGTCGCTCAGAGGTGTTTTAATAACATGTCGCCCTTGGGTCGTTCAGAGGTATTTTAATAACATGACGCCCTTTTTAAATCATACCATACATCCTTATTTGATCCGGGTTCTTGACACATTTGTCTCACATGACACGTGTCTTTATTCTATTGGACATGAATTTTCGAGGTGTTACATCCTCACCCCCTTAAAAGAAATCTCGATCTCGAGATTTATGGAAACAATTGAGGGTATTTTTCTTTTATCGTGGACTCTAACTCCCACGTATACTCGGGACCTCTACGGGCATCCCATTTGACCTTGACAATAGGCACAAGCTTCCTTCGAAGCCTCTTTACCTATCGATCCTCAATCGACACAGGTTTTTCCACAAATTTCAGGCTCTCATCTATGTGCACATCTGCATGTGGTATGACTAGCGATTCATCGGCTAGACATTTCTTTAGATTGCAGACGTGGAATACATTATGAATACCACTGAGCTCTTCTGGTAAGTTTAACTTGTAAGCCACTGACCCTATACATTCGATGATCTCGAATGGTCCTATATACCTTGGGCTTAACTTACCTTTCTTACCAAATCGCATCACCCCTTTCCAGGGCAATACTTTGAGCAAAACTTTATCGCCAACCTCAAACTTGAGAGGTTTTCACCTTTTATCAGCATAGCTCTTCTGCCTATCCCAAGCAGCTTTTAGGCGGTCGCGAATCTGGACAATCTTGTCTATCGTCTCAAAGACTATATCAGGACCTGATAATTGAGTGTCTCCTACTTCTGCCCAACAGATGGGCGTTCTGCACTTTCTACCATATAATGCCTCAAAAGGTGCAGCCTGAATGCTGGTATGGTAGCTATTGTTGTAGGAGAACTCGACCAAAGGTAGGTGCTTATCCCAGCTACCTCCTAAATCAATCACACATGCACGAAGCATGTCTTCCAAGGTCTGGATGGTACGCTCACTCTGCCCATCCATCTGAGGATGGTAAGCCGTACTGAAGCTTAAGCGCATGCCCAAAGACTGTTGGAAACTTTTCCAAAAGTGTGACGTGTATCTGGTATCTCTGTCAGAGATAATAGCCACTGGTACTCCATGTAGCAACGCGATCTTATCAACGTACAGTTGGGCTAACATGTCGGAGCTATAAGTTTCCTTAATGGGTAGGAAATGTGCTGACTTAGTCAGTCTATCAACTATGACCCATATAGTATCATTCCCTTTCTTTGTCTTTGGCAATTTGGTGATGAAATCCATCGTCACCATTTCCCATTTCCAAGTGGGAATTTCAGGCTGTTGCAGCAAACCTGACGGCTTCTGATGTTCAGCCTTGACTTGAGCACACGTCAGACATTTAGCTACATAAGCAGCTATAGACTTCTTCAAGCCTATCCACTAGTAGTTTGCCTTCACATCTTGGTACATCTTATCAGCTCCAGGATGAACGGAATATTTGGAATTGTGGGCTTCCTTGAGGATAACATCCCGAAGTCCTCCATAAACAGGAACCCATATCCTTCCATTTAACCTTAAAATTCCATTTTTACCATAGGATAACTGTTCTTCAGTCACTCCTAACTTTTCCTCAGGATAATTAGCTTCTAGCACAGCTTCCTTCTGTGCAACTAACAACCTTTCATTCAAGCTATTCTTGATTTCAATGCTTTTGGCATTGATTCTTATTGGCTTCACTCTCTCTTTTCTGCTTAAGGCATCTGCAACTACATTAGTGATGTGTGTAAAATGCAACATATAAATTACATCAAATGAGGCATAAAACTAACCCGTTTTAAGTACTAATGTTGGAAAAAGAGTGTTTTTGTCTTCCTTTTGTATTTTCAGGATCAAATGAGCTCAAATTAACAAAAGAAGCAAAGAGACAGCTAAATCTAACATAAATACAAGAAAAGGAACATAAGTGGATTGCCCGACCCCTCGACAGCATTCTCCCAAGCAAAACAGAGAAGGCAGAAGACTGAACACGCCCCGTGCTCAGCCAGCACGGGGCCGTGCCCAAGAAGCAGCAGATAAGACAAACTTTTAGAAGCTTCTATTGCCCACCACGGGGCCGTGCCCAGTGAACACGGGGGCGTGGCGAAAGTACTGCAGGCGCATTAATTGTAATTGCGAATTACAATTAATGAGGAGAGAGATTGTCAGACAGGCACGGGGCCGTGCCCAGCAGACACGGGGCCGTGCCCAGGCTTCTGTTTAGCCTATAAATAGGAGTGCTTGGCTTCATTGCAACTCATCCCTTGGCACACCACCTCTCTCACACTTCATCCACCACCCACCACCATCACAACACCATCATCCACCACCATCATCCATTGTCCATCATAGAGTGTGTGAGTCGTCTCGGGATCCAAGATTGATCGTAAGAGTTCTTGACAATCAAGGCCATGTTTGCCTAAGTCTCTTACATCACTTGGTGAAGACAAGTGTTTAGTATAATACTTTTTATTTTTAATCTTTTGCACTTTTTATTTGGTTTTGTATTAATGACGTTAATAACTAGTTGCTTATATTGAAGGTGACTTTTCCTTATCGTTTGTCCATTGTGTCTTGGCACTATTTTACTGTCTGTATAAAATAAAAGATTTTCACCATTCATATCTCCACGGTCTATATGGAGGTATGTTGGCTACCTGGTCGGGGGTTAAGGGAACAGTTTGGTAAGGGTCTTGCCCTTGTTCAGCGTTTAGAGGTCCTGCAAGGGACCTGGGTCAAATTTAGTAGGATCTCCTTCAATACCTGATGTGCTAAAAGTGGTTTAACTAAATTAACTAAATTAAACCCTAAACTAGACTCTCTAAGTTTTAAATTTATAAAACTAAGACTCTCTAAACCCTAAACCACACGACCGGCAAGTGTACCGATCGATGCAGTATAGCCTAAGGAAGTCCGAGTATCGAACCCAAGAGACTCTAATGAATTACGCTAATGACTCTATCTAGACTTAGACTGACACGACTCGACTAATTTTATTTATTGATTGGGGGGTTTCTAAATATCCTAAATAAAATAATAAAAAAATAATGCTAGAAGACTCGAAGAAAAGACTAAACACGAATGTGGACGAAGGTTTTGACCAGTGGTGATGAAGACTACCTAGGCTAGACGCAAGCTAAACTCAGAATGGATCTCTATTTGATGATTTTGTGGTGTGGAACCGGGATCTTTGGATTCTAAACCTATTAAGACACCATTAAGCCCCTCAAACACTCTCAAGGCGATTCTTATGGCACTACCTAGGCTGTTACGCTCACCGGTTTTCTAGATTTCTTTTCCGTCCTCTACTTTCTTGAAAGTGCTTATGTAAGACGCTCTACCTTTCAGCGCGAACGTCTAAAGCGACAATGGGTTTTAATCTTGGCTTAATAGACAATGGAATGTTAAGTCCTTATAACCAAACCGAGACCTATTAATATCCTCGAGCCTTTCAGCGACGAGTCTAGCAGAACACTTGATTTTATTTAATTACCGATTATTACTTCTAAGGTTACTTACTAGATTTTCACCCTAAAGGATTAGAGCTTTATTATGTGATATAGACACTCACCAAAACCTAAAACCCTAGCCCGACTCTATTATGTGATAAAGACCGTCACCAAGAATCGAACGAAGCAATAAACAATAATCAAACAATCACAAGCACGCATATGCACCAAGTTAAATTCCCATAGCTTTTACAGTACAAGAAAGATCCATAACCATGCCAAAAATCGAATAAAAATCCAAACTTTATTAAGCTATTGTCATTACCTAGGTAGTTAAAAGATCTAGCCAATCATAGTCAAGAACGAGAATAATAAACAAGGTTTAATAATAGAATTCATTGAAGTAAAAATAAAGAAACTAAGAAAACAAGAAATTAAATAGATAGAACCCGGTTAATTCTTGTTCCTTAAGCCTCTTGTTTCAACCCCAATAATTCTTGAACTCAACCCTTGCAAAATTCCACCTTCGATCGTGATGTGCGGCTGATATTGTTCTTCGTTCGTCTGATCCGATGTCACGTTCCAAGAATGATTCAGCGTCCCCCACTAATTGCCGTCCAATGTCTTCAAACTCCCGCTGATGTTTATATGTATTCGCCAATGATGATTCTCCTTTTCTTTTCAGCCCAGGCCCAGCCGTGATTCTTATATGTCTTCTTAATATTGCTGATCGACCATGTTATATACATAACATTGTTTTAAAAATAGTTTCAAAGGCCCAATGTCCTTCGTAATTTCACTTTTTCGAATATATGTAGTATATATCCTCAATTCAAAAGGTGTCAGTCCAACACAAATTATATTAGCAGCCTTTTCTAATCCTCCACACCTTCAAATTAATGGACTCTGGCCCACATAATACCCGCCAATCAACAATAAATATATGCAAGCCTTTTTATACTCCAATTCATAATAATGGGTATATATGCATGGCTGCCACCGTCAGATAGCATAGAGATAGCGGGCTCGGTCCACTCACATAAAGTAACAGCAATTTTACTTCGGTCATTGGCATCCTACTCTGCCCAACTGGCTGGTCATTTCCATATTACCCGTTTTTGTTCCATTTGCACCAGGACCTGGCAAAACACAAAATAATATAATATACTACTAAAAACTAAATAAAACAAATAAAACTTATACAAAAATTATAAAATCTACACGGGACAAATATGTGTATTTTAACCTACATCAATACCCAAAGGTATTGGACGGCGGGGATCCAAACTCTTTGACCCCCTGATAAGTTAACTACTATTAATACTATAACCCGGCTATTTAGGACTGTATCCCTGCTGACTCAGACTACTTAGTCGAGGGTAACGTCACCTCCAAAAGAGGGGCCTACCATAATTTGCATTAATAACTTAATTCATTATCTTTCAATAATCCGACCCTTTAGGATTGTATCCTTGCTGACTCAAACTACTGGGTTGAGGGTAACGTCGCTTTCAAAAGAAGGGGCCTACTACAATAACTAAGATAATCTCTTAAAAAAGTGCAAAAGTGCGAAAATAATCAAAGGTTATACTAACACACGAGTCGGATCCAAGTGATTCATCTTGTCTATCTGTTTTTATTTTTATTTTATTTTTCAGCATTTAGTTAGTTTTATTTTTTTAGTTTAAAAAATCTTTTTCTAACATTTTGGTTTGGTTAGACGTTGAGGATAAACCGGTACTAAAAGCTCTTGTGTCCTTGGACGACCTCGGTATCTTACCAACACTATACTACGTCCACGATGGGTGCACTTGCCCATATGTGTGTTTAGTGTTAGTAAATATCGTGTTTTATAAATTTAAAACTTGGCTAAAAGTGTAAAAAGGGCTTAAAATATACATCTAAAATATAACACACTTCACGCACATCAAGTTTTTGGCGCCGTTGTCGGGGACACAAGGATTTTAAGAAAGTTAGGAATCAACGGCCTAATCATATTTTTTATTTTTCTTTTTAATTTTTAGGATTTTCTTAGTTTTTCAGCTTCTGCAGAGCTCAGCACGGGCCGTGCCTGCTGAACACGCCCCCGTGCCCAATCATTTGAACTGGCAATCTTGTTTTAAGTCAGACAGTAAGCTGAACACGGGGCCGTGCTCACTCAACACGCCCCCATGCCCAAGATTCACTTACTGAAAACAGAACCATTAGATCCCGGCGGTTGGTAATTTCGGACACAAACATGAGTGATGGTAATTCTTTTTACTTTCGGCACTCTTATGGTACGTGGTGTCAATTATGTGGAGGCGAACATAAAGAATTAGAATGTTACTTTCTAAATTATAAGCCCCACTACATAGACCCACCGACTCCCTATCACCTTAAGAGGGGTGAAAGTAAAAATAATCACTATCTCTCCCTCGAATGCGCCCAGCCAGATATTCTAGGAGAAATGCTCCTTGACGAGTTATTTCAACTAGAAGATCTAATTCTAAATTGGTTAAAAGAGCTTAGGAAGGATTTCCTTAATCCACCCCAAGACGATGACCATGAAGAAATGTTGGGATTGCATTCCAACAATCTCGTCGCTCCCAAAAATACCTTCATACCTATCAAAGACTTGGACGATAGTCGTTCCTGTGCCGATTGTGCCGTGAAGGACTCCCCATCGACTTTGTTCGGTGCATACATAGACCTGAGCGATTCGGCATATACCTTCTTTAACGAGAGCCCGGGAAAGGGTTGGACTTGTCCACCTAGAATAAAAATAGGAATTACCCTCACCGACAACCTCTTGCGTTCTCGCCTTAGTCTAGGACAATTAAGGTATCTTAGCCACTTTGGGGTTGTTCCAACCAGTAAGGAACCACCCGATATCAATAAGTTCCTTAGAAATAAAGAAATTCCATATGACAGCTTCCAGACACGGGGCCGTGTCCAGGTCAGCACGCCCCCGTGCTCACCTAAAAGATTCTCTGCTGATTTTGTCAGAATACGGACAAAATGTGTCAGGATTTCATCTGCACACGGGGCCGTGTCCAACCAACACGGGGCCGTGTCCAGTGCGCTGTCGTTTTCTTTAAATGCAGCTTGATTCCTGCTCATTTTTGACCACTTCAAAAGACAGAGATTCCTGGGATCTTCACTTATACCATCCTAGGTAAGTTCTAAAAGAAGGTTCCCAAGAACCATCTTGTCCCTTCCACTTTTATTCATTACCTCTTCTTTCAATTTTTTTCAAACATTTCCTCCATGAAAGCTTGGGAACTCCATGATTCCAACCTTTAATGAGAAGTTTGTAAGATTATTGGCTAAGGAATCTAGTTTAATGTTAGTTGTATAACTCTGTTTTAAATTATCTGTGCTTAAAACCCGGCCGAATGGTACGCCATGCACCCTGAGCCTCCGCAAAGGGTAGTGCAAGGAGTACCGGTGAGTATTCCCCCTCCTCCACAAGTTGCTGAGGAAAATGAAGTTGCCTTCTTCCTTCCAAGGGAGATAGAAGAATGGCTTTAACAACATCTAGGGAAGAAAACCGTCGGCCGAAAGTCCTACTACATCGGGAAACTATTCTCGAAATTTTCTTAAAAAGTAGAACTCTTTAAGATAACTTCGTGTACCTCCTGACCTAATTAGTTAAGTTTTTATTTTATTTTATTTTACTTTAGGAACGTTATGTATCTCTCTATGGTTTTAATGGAATGATGGTTTTAAGGGTTGAATGGGTCATAATAAATAAAACACACTCATGGTGGTAAAGGATGATAAGGGAAACGAGAAACATGGCCCCATGCACAAGGACAAGGCCACCCGACAACAATTTCTCCATTACAGTAAGTTCAGCACGGGCCGTGCCCAGCCAACACGGCCTCGTGCTGAACACTCTACAGAAAAATGCCCAGTTCAGGTAACTGGACACGGGCCGTGTTCACTAGACACGCCCCCGTGTCCAGGCTTCTGTTTCTTTTCTTTAATTATCGTTACTGGCACCTGAACACGGGGCCGTGCCCGGTCACCACGGGGCCGTGTCCAGACCGCCAGTAACATAAATTTTTGCTTTTAACACCATGTTACACATTCAATTAACCTAAAAATTTATTTTTGGGACACATTGAGGACAATGTGTAATTTAAGTGTGGGGGGGGGGGATGCTAAAATCTTGAATTTTGCAAGTCCTAATAACAAGCCTTACACAAAACTCTATTGGAACCGCTAATCACCCCAAATTTTTTTCAAAAATTTTCATTTTTTTTACTTGTCTAAAGTTTAAGTTGGGAATTCTAATACTAATAAGGTTATATTTTTACAAATTTACAACCGATAGCGCCGTGATAAAAAAGAACCAACATTAGAAAATTATGAAACGACATGACAAGCTTAGTTAAAATTCGATTATATATATTGATCACATAAAAAACCCATTCCCAGAAAAAGTGAGTTTTGAGCCTTTATTGAGCATACAAATATACATCTTTACGCTAAATGCTCATTTTTCGTTTCTTGTGTGAATAGCCGCTTGGTTCTTACGACTCTAGAACTTGCCACGACAATTCATTCCCGGTCCTTACCAACTTAAACCCAAGTAAGTAAATGATGGAGGCATTAGGACTAACCCTTTTTTCTTTCAAAACCATTATTTTTATTTTTCTTTTCACCTACCCAAAAATCCCCCTAGTTAACCCCTTTGAGCCTAAACCTTTTCATTTCTTAACCCAAAACCCTTTTTACCCACCAAAAACCCTTTTTATTTTTACCCTTTATTTTAGTAACAAGCTCGGTTTTCGTGTGACTAAAAAAAAAGAATTTTACAATGAAGTTAGAAATAAACAAACAAAGCTCCTAAAACAAAAGCTTGTTTGAAGAAATACTTCATTAAGAATAAAAAGTCACTAAAACAAAATGTTTTACGAAAACCGACGCTTTTTACGCTTTTCGCCTTTTTCTACTAACCACTAACCCAACCACCCACCTTTAGCCCAAGCCTTCACCCAAAAAGTCCTCTTGATATTTACAAAAGGTATAAAGTTAAAAAGGAGGAGGATTGATTGCTTGGCAAGCTTGTGGTAGGAATAAGTTCCATGCCGCTCTCAAGTGATTCACTAAAAAAATACACCTTCGGCCGAGTGTGAGTGATTTCTCCCATGAGGTATGTGAACTTGTATATAAATGGAATTTTAAAAAGGCATGTTATGCCCAAATAAGTAATTTCTCTTATGAAACGTTCTAAATAAATCATAACGAATAGGATTGTAAATAAATAAAAATAAAACCCAAGGGATTGGGATTTCGGCTCGTACCTGCACCTCCCAAAGTGGTGCTTCTTGCAAATCTTGCACTTGGGTCTATCACCCGATTGTTGATCACCTTTCTTAGATCCTGGCCCCTTCTTGTGGTCGTTGTTTCCCTTGTGCTTTTTGTTTGATCGGCGCGAATTGTCATTGTTATGCTTTCTCTTCTCAGCGTCCAAGTTCCTTAGCGATCTTTGCCTGACCGCGTCCAACGTAAGTGACAAGGAAATATCAGCTGCGGACCTGAAAGTAGCGGGCCGAGAGGCCTTCACGCTTGCTTTTATTTCTGGGGCCAAACCCCCAATGAAATGTGCGATTCTCTTGGGTTCCGGGGTCACAAGGTAAGGAACCAACCTTGACATAGTATTAAAACTTGTGAGATAAGCCTGGCAATCCAGGTTCTTCATGACCAGAGATAGAAAATCAGACTCTATCTTTTCAACCTCATGCTGAGGACAGTAATTTTCTTTGATAAGAGCAACAAATTGCTCCCAAGACATGTTGTACAATGGAACTTTTCCAGAAGCTTGAATCAATGATCTCCACCATGCTAGGGCTTCACCCTTAAATGACTGGGATACAAACTTTACAATGTCCCTTTCAGCACAACCACTAATGTCCACAACAGTGTCCATTTCATCCAGCCAAGTCATGCAATCCACAGCGCCCTTCTCCCCAGTAAAATTTCGGGGTTTGCATGAAACAAAGTACTTGTACGTGCATCCTTTAGCGCGAGGTGCATTATCGAACACTATCTTCTTGGGGTGAACACTGTTCTCATTTGAAGAATGTCGATCATCATTTTTCTTAGACTCATCCTTCTTAGACTTAGGTGGGGTAGGTGGTGGTTTACTGTGAGCCTCAGAATGGGTCTTAGGCTTAGAATGTGGTGTAGACAGGGTTCTACTTTGGGTCCCAGAGGACTCACTGTTCTGCCTATCCAAAGCTTTTGTGACAGCATTATCCACTAGCGCTTGCAGCTCCGCACTAGTTAACTGTATTCTAGCGTTATCGTGGTTTTCCACTGGATGACTATTGACTTCATCCGACCCAGCCATGTAGCTTCAATTGCTACATATAAAAATATGGGCAAGGTTTAAGAGCTTTTACATTATTTTATATTCCATTAACCATGGTTTTCAAATTGCCATTTTAGGTTAATTTGCTACAATTTTAGGATCTTTATCATTACCCTAAATTTTAAATTAATAATAGCACATAAGGCCTAGTCACAAGGACAATTTAATCTAATTATAAACCAGGATTTTATAGTATCCAGGTATTTAGGTTTGAACCACAGTTCATCACCTTTTCTTGACAGGGAGTCGTAAGCTACCGCTGTACTTAGTCCCGGAGGACATAAAATTATTGCCCGCAGGCACTTCGCCTTTAAGGGGAGGCTATATAATTAAGGGAATTTAAATTAACCCTTCTTAAAAGATGGCCTGTGTGACTTTACTGATTCACAGTTTGCCCAGAATGTTAACATACTCAGAGATGTTAACAAAATTTGGAATCCTTTGGACAGGTTCTACCGTCTTGGCCATGTCTACAATGACACGTGGCTAGGTTTTACCCCCAAGATTCTTATAATAATTAACGCAGAGCAATCCAAATTTGAGATGTTAAATTGGATCTAAATCTAATCATGGAACTGTCATCTTGGTCTTGTCTTAAGATGACATATGGCTAGGTCTTGGCCTTTTTAGATTTTTGCCATTTTAATATAACGGTAGATCTCTTAATAAAAAGTTAATTTCATTTATGTTATATGTCATGATTATGCACATAATAATTAATAAGCAAAAATGAAAATTTTAAATCAAACATCTCATTAAGATTTAAACAGTACATCTTGCCCTAAACGGGACTTCTACAAAAATAACATGCCCACGCAGGGGCGAAAAACAAACAATTAAACCCACGCAGGGGCAAAATACAAAAAGACAAGCCCACGCAGGGGCTGATTACAGAAACAAAAAGTCCACGCAGGGACTGATTACAACTAAACAAATAAACAACAAAGGTCTTTAATAACCCCTTCTCTTGGACTTCCCTTTGAGTAGGTTCGACAGACCCTTAAAGAAGCCTCGGTTGTTCTCCCGTACCGTTCGAATTTCCTCTTCACAGTGGTCCAATCTATCGAGGACCTCTTGCTGGCGCTCCGGCGGGATCAGCTGCGGCTGAGGCGGCTGATTCAGAGGTTGAGGAGGTGGCGAACGCTGGTACCCATAAGTTGGGTAACCAGTGGTCCAAAGACCACCATAGGGACCCTCTGGGTGACGAGCATTGTAGTCCCATGCCTCCTGGTATGGGTCCACATTGGCATAGTCATAATGGGAATGAGCCGGCTGCTCAAAAGGGTTATACGCCGCTGAACCGGCGTATGCAGGGATTGGGTTATCAAAACCCAATGGTGGCGCCATAGGCGCATAGTTGATCTCTGGGATGGGGTTTGATGGACCCCCCATCTGCGGGTCTTCTTCTTCCTCTTGGAGTGGCGGATAATGACTTCTACTCGAGGGCTGAGGAGTGCTGTTGCGGACTCCTCCTTGCACGGACATCCGTGCGTTTGACCTTCTCCGCCTCGGTGGATCCGGAGGCGGTTGCTGTTCCACTGGTGGTGGTGGTGGCGGAGTGACTGCCACAAATCGAGAATCCTCAGAAGGATCCTGCTGCTGTTGCTGCTGCTGCTGCTGCTGGTAAGGGGACGAGTGGTGAGAGGGAGTGAAATACCAGTCAATCTGCCTGAACCTCGCCTCGTAGCTGTCAGGACCACGATAAGGTGATCCATGAAAATATGACCCATCGCAGATTTCGATGGGGTGGTTCGGGGTCCCAGTGGCAGGCTCCATGGGATCCGTATCTTCATCCATGTCATTCTCACCCGAGAAGTGATACTCGGGTCCTAGTGGGTTAAAACCCACGGGTTCTTGAATAAAATTAGCCGGGTTAAACCGGCTTTGAAAAGCAGGGGTAGGGTCACCAAAAGAATGGTGCGAGTTTGACCACTGCAACGGTATAAAGGAAGGCAGAGGGTAGTCGGGCTCGTTTTCAGATTGCGGCCCGAAAGAATGCAAATAAGACGGTGAGGAACTTAAGGAGACTGATCGCCTCCCGGGTTCAACATAAACCCTCCACGGCTCCTGGGGGCTAGTGCTCATTGTAATAGATGGGGTACGCCGGTCGAAGGCCCGGCTTCATGGTCGTGGCCCGTAACTGGGCCCTTGCCTCGTCCTCTCAAAAACCTTGGCGACATTCTTAACCTGCAAACATGATTAAGATAACAACAACAAATATATAAAATAAAGACCCGAATAAAACAAAAACAAAACAGAGTTTGTCCTATGTTCTTTTTCTAGACTCGGAACTCGAGGAATGTGCAATTTGTGCACTGAGATTAAACACAAAAGGCTAGTGTTTAATTCACTCAGTGTTGGCTTTGATACCAACCTGTCATACCCCTAATTTCCACGTGTCACCGGTGGGCCCTGTGGGGGAATATCGAGACGTAATTGATATCATCATAGTCAAACAACACAAATTATAATGCACAGCGGAAGCAAAAAGATAGATTTATTTCAACCAACAAATTGTAATATCCAAGTATCACAAGTAGTCGAAAAAGATCCACAGGCGGATAAAAATAAAAAGGAGAATTGTTCAATAGATTCATTGCATCCAAGCTTGCGAGACTCTAAACGATGCTAAGAAGAGGCCAACCTATTACGTGTAGAACCTGCACTTAATCTTTTTGGGGAAAAATACGTCAGTTTACACTGGTAAATACAATTTAACCGACTCATTTTGAAAATGTTTTAAAAATTGATTTGAATGCACATGGCACAAAACTTTTTATAACTTGGGATAATTAATCAAATTTAAACTTGTAACAGAATTACATGTTTGTTATGCGTTTAGTTGCCCGGTTCATTCCGGGTTTAAGATTAATAGACACACCACATAGTATAAATCCGCGGCGGGAAACCAACGGTTATACCTTAATAAATATGGACACATTGTCGGGTGTACGCCTACACCCGCGTGTCAAGGTCGTTGCCATTTCATGAATGATACCAAGGATATCCGGGACATGGTCATTAAACTCTCAAAGGCGTAAAACAAACAAAACCAATTTTCAAACGGGTGGTCATCTTGATAATACTTAACCACTAATCGATTAATGTCAAATGCCCGACCAAGCGGTATTTTATATACCGTACCCCAAGCCCGTATAAGGGAAAATAAGTTAAAAGTATTTACCTTTGCAAGTATAATTCACAATAAGCAAGTGCACGTATCTTTTATTGGATCTCCTATTCTGGAACGAAGGTTTATAATAACCTATTAGAATCCTAACGGGTCTTTAATTTAACCTAAGCTTACACCGGTTAGTTTTAATAAAAGAATACGGTTCAATCGCATGGAAGGCGAAGACCGGATTAGAATGTGGTTTTTGACCCGACAAGCTTGCATGCTTGTTTAATATGGGCAACATAATTACATTCTGGATTTGAGACAATAAAGACATGGTTTGACCCGTTTCGGTTAGAATGTGTAAACTAGTTACATAAGCCGATCCGAACGCGAAAGTGCGTAACGGGTAACCATATGAATCATATACAAGTTTCCTAAGTTAATATGCCTTGAACATGTTGTGATATCAGCAAGATACCTTCTATTATGCCCCAAATGGTTTTAAACCCAAACTATGCCTTATAAGGGCATTTTGGTCATTTTTCAGGGTGTAAAAGAGTTAAACTAGTAACCTGAGTTACATATCTGAATAAATCAGTAATTATACTTAATTTATTATGTTATAACAGTAGGGTATCATATATATGTGAATTTTATTAATTATGACCATCCTATGCATCGAAAGGGCATTTTGGTAATTTCACATAAGCCTAAAAGGTCACAACTGGAAACCTGAGTTTAAAACTTTAGTTTACTGTTATAATATAAAAATTTACTGAATATATCAGTAGGTATCGACCTTTATACATATAAACTAGTTTTGATACATACTATCTCGTAAAAATGCCTAAAAAGGCGATTTGGAGCCATTTCCGGGTTTTGTATAAAAAGCTGATATTTTTAATATTTCAGAGGGCTCAACATAATTATTTTAACATAACAAATCAGTAGAAAAAGGTTTAAGGTCAAAAGGATTTATAAAACTCATTTTATAGCCAAAAAAGGTAAAACCGACAATAATCGAAATAAGCTTAAAACTCTAAGTTATGCTCCGCCTAAAAATAAATAAAAACCTCCAAAAATCCCAAAATATTATTATATATCAGTGGGTATAAAGTTTTGTATAAAAATTTGGGTTTAGATAGGCTATATGCAATTTACGCCATTTAATTACTAAAGAAGCTTCTAATTACGCTAATGAGCATAACTCTTAATCTATACCTCAAACTGGTCTCAAATTTTTGGTGCAAGCTTATAAATTAGTAGCTAAGGTGTCTACCCTTTTATATTTTGAAAATCATATTTTAAGGTCATTTGGGCATAATGGTCAACATATAAGCATTTAACGGAAACATGCATGTGAATAGGATATCTAATGAACCAAGTTGTATAATCACAGAGTGTTATACTAACATGTAAATAGGTCCAAAAGAAGCTCTAAGGCAATCCTAAACTTGGCTTAAACGGGTCAGAACTGAAAGTCAAAGCAGAAGTCAAACTATACGACTTTCGGTTCCAAACCGAGCCTAAACTGAAAATTGTCGAGTTGAACATGTTGGGACATGTTCTTACATTAATTACCAAGTTATATTAATGATCAAACAGGTCGCATGTATCCTACATTGCTAATTATGTATTAATTTGAATTTAAGCATTCTGTTGACTTTTTAAGGTAAGCTTTGACTCGACAATTAACATAGTTAGAGTGGGAATATGAAAGTACCCTTTTAAGGGTTTGTTACCCACCTAATTACCTACTTATAGGTACTTTAATTCGAGATTTTACTGACTAATTATTGATTAATCTCGAAGTCAAACCTTAATTACGACGGTTTGACTTTTAGCTAAATAACTAAGCTAAAATGGATTAAGGAGGATTAAGGACACTTACAAGAGTCCTAATTACTGCTAGGGATCACTAGGAAGTTGGCTTGATGTCCAGAGAGCTCCAGAGATGTAGTTGTGAACTTTTGAAGTGAATGCACTAAAATGGTCACAACTAAAGCTCCTTATATAGTGAACTAAATGTCACAATATCTTGCCAAGGAAGTCTACATGTGTTGTGAGATGATCCCAGCTGCCCCTATGTGGCTAAATACTGCCTAGCAAGTCTCTGATTTTGAAAACCACTCATGAAAGGCGGTGGAACTGGCTGAACATGCAGCTGTTCATTTTCTGTTGCCAGCAACAGCCTTACGGACCGTAATCCAAAGCCTTTGCGGTCCGTATGCTCCTCTTGCGGAACGTATGATTATACGGTTACGGTCCGTAACCGACCCTGGTCAAATACGCCCAGATATTCACCTTGCGGACCGTAAGCCTAGGGCCTTACGGTCCGTAATCCGCTGACCAGAACCAAAAATTTTTATAAATTTCAAGCCTTGACTATGCAACTTCGTAGACTCCGAATTTTCATGCTTTTACTGTAGTAGGGGACCACCTAGTCAGCCATTGCATGTCTAGCCATGCATTACACTCTTTTGGGATCTTGTGGGAATTTTGAAATGACGGAAATCTCAAGAATTTCTCTTGGATTCTCATATTGTTGGACAAGAATTAAATTTCAAGTGTAATTCCCGAAATCCAGAATTTATTTACTGAATGTTATTGTAACAATTTAAAGAATCCAATTTTCCATATAAGAATGGAAGTATTTATTTAGAAACAACCGGCTAATATATCAGATGTTTATAAAACGATTTAAGGATCTTGGGATTTATAATTTGAGTCACTCAGAGGTGTTTTAATAACATGTCGCCCTTGGGTCATTCAGAGGTATTTTATTAACATGACGCCCTTTTTAAATCCTACCATACATCCTTATTTGATCCGGGTTCCTGACACGTTTGTCTCACATGACACGTGTCTTTATTCTATTGGACATGAATTTTCGAGGTGTTACAGGGCATTACCCTCCCGATATTACATTAAAAAGAAGAAACATGAAATAAAAATAGCGATCTGTTTCGGGTCGTGGCGATCGTGTGACTACATAAAGCATTTCTTCAAATGAATCCCGTTCCATGTTCTCGGGACGGGGGTTCCATCAATTTTTCAAGTACATAGGATCCTTTGTCACTAGCTTCCTTCACGCGATACGGTCCCTCCCACTTTGGGGCCAATTTTCCAGGAGCCTCGACTCGACTTGCGTCGTTGCTCCGGAGCACATAATCCCCAACTTTAAATTTATAAAGCTTGGTACGGGCGTTGTAGTACTTCTCAATTTTCTTTTTGTACCGGGCTTCTTTGATTGCAGCTATGTCCCGACGTTCTTCCAACATATCGAGATTAGATCGGAGCTCCTGCTTGTTCTTTTCCCAATTTTTACATCTTTGATTCGGGAGCCCATTCTCTGCAGGGATTACCGCTTCGGTGCTGTACGTAAGGCTGAACGGTGTTTCTCCGTTACTTGTCTTGTGTAGGGTTCGGTGAGCCCATAGAACGTTCGGCAATTCGTCTGCCCGTCCTTTTCCTTCGTAACCGAGCCTTCTCTTTATCCCATCGATGATTCGGCGGTTTATCTGTTCGACCTGGCCGTTCCCTTGAGGGTGAGCGACTGAAGAGAAGACTTGGTTAATTTTCAAACTTTCACACCACCGCTTGAATGGATTCTCCGCAAACTGTTTTGCGTTATCACTCACTATATATAGCGGAAGACCGAAGCGACACACGATTTTTTCCCAGAAGAATCTCATCACATTATAACCGGAGATGACCGTAAATGGCCTTGCTTCCACGCACTTGGTGAAATCGTCTACTGCCACCAGCAAATATTGAGCACTTCCGCTTGATCCCGGGAAAGGCCCAACTATGTCTACGCCCCATTTTTTAAAAGGCCATGCGACGGTTACTGGGATCATCTTATTCTTTGCTCGGAGACTTATTGGTGCGTGCTTTTGACATTCATCACATTGTTGGAGTTCTTTCACCGTGCTTTTGTGCATTCCAGGCTAATAATACCCTGCATTCTTTAATTTAGTTACAATCATTTTTGGCCCGGCATGGATACCACAGATACCATAGTGTATTTCCCTGATGATGTAACTGGCTTGCTCCGGATCAAGACATTTTGTTAAAGGACCCAGAAAGGTCTTCCGGTACAGTCCCCCTTCTTGCATTTGGTATTGAAGTGAATTGATCTGGATTCTTCTAGCTTCCGCCTTATCGATCGGCAAGACGTCATGCACTAAATAGTTGACGATCAGAGTCATCCATGTTTGAGCTGCGGTCAAAACTTCCACCCGTACCTCCTTTGCGAGATGGCTGAACGACACAGATGCTAGTTTACTCAAAGCATCGACCTTCTTGTTTTTGCTGCGGGGAATGTGTTCAACTTTGCACGAGTCGAATAGTGTCATTGCTTGCTTTACTTGCTCTAAGTATTTGATCATCTTAGTTTCCCTCGCTTCATTTGCGCCGTTTACTTGGTTTGCTACAAGCAACGAATCAACATGGGCTACGACGCTTTTTGCTCCGACTTTGGCTGCCAATCGTAAGCCAGCCAATAATGCCTCATATTCGGCTTCGTTATTGGAGCTTTTGAATTCTAGACGGAGCGCATACGTCATGTCTATGCCATCAGGGTCGGTGAGTATTAATCCGGCTCCTGCACCCTCGGTACTCGAAGCTCCATCCGTATACAAAAACCAAGGTTAGTTCGGAACCTGTTCCGTTCCCCCCACTTCTTTGTCCTCTGGCATCTCAACCAAGAAATCGGCTATCACCTGCCCTTTCAATCGGCCTTTTTTTTCTGAAGGTGATGTTGAAAGCGCCTAATTCAATTGCCCACTTTGTCGTCCGACCCGACACTTCAGGTCGTCGGAGAACGTGATGGATTCTTTGGTCTGTTCAAACTGTCACAC
Organism: Helianthus annuus; assembly: GCF_002127325.2. Classification (NCBI taxonomy): domain Eukaryota; kingdom Viridiplantae; phylum Streptophyta; class Magnoliopsida; order Asterales; family Asteraceae; genus Helianthus; species Helianthus annuus. Next base: position 90,323,477 of record NC_035449.2, read on the forward strand.
CCTCAAAATACATAAGCGGAGAATCACCACAGGAGGCGTGACATGACCAGGATCAAGCCACCAATTATATTGAACAACGTATTTAAAGTAAATATAAAACCAACCACAATATAATTGGTGTCCAAACAAATTAACCAAGTTCAAGTTATCAGCGGAAGCATAAAGTGTAAAACCAAAACATAAGTTTTAAAAGTTCAAAGGTTCAACATGGAACTCAACAATCCATGTCCCACAACGACTCCTCCTTCTCGTGCAAGCTCCATAAGAGTACCTAACGACCTGCAAGGCATGTAACAATGAGTCAACAACAAAGTTGAGCGAGTTCACGGTTGGTTGTCCATTTTAAGGTTGTTCCAAAAACCATGAGTTAACCATTTCCTTGTTTCCCAAACCATAACCAGTGGGGGCTTCCCCATGAAAACCACTAGACCGTTACCATATCGACAACTGACTTAGGTAAGTTGTGCCCTACGTCAATGTCTATCATCATTGACTAAGTGCCCAGATCCATTAGTACACGCCCGTCCTACCGGAACGGTGTGAGGCTTGTCAACCCTAATAGCGCTATCAACTAATGACCCGCTCGCCAGTGGCCTGGCGATTAAGTCGATATAAAAATGAGGGACTTCATGATAGAGTTTTGTCTAGTAAGTTATTTGTTGTCATCCTTCCTACGGAGTAATGGAGGTACGTAATCTACCCAAGGAGAATATGCAGGTTTAATGTTGTCATCCTTCCCATGGAGGATGGAGGTACATATTTGTTGGAGAGTGTGAAATATATGTGTTTAAGGGCTTATCTTACATGTTTTGTTCGGTTCTATGTGATTATACGTGTTGAATTAGTTTATTGCGAGTGTTTGCATGTTTGCAGGTAAAATGCGTAATTTAGGTAAAGTTTTGGGGTTTAAAGATTAAGCGGAACATGTGATATTGATAAAGGCAACATATGCAGCTTACGGATAAAAGGAAATTCCAAAGGGATTTTAGAAAAGGTTTTAAAAATAAAATCCTACAAGGGAGGTGCATACATGGGGACTGATTGGACAACAATAAAACCTTTGTGAAAACTCTAAATTGGGGGATAAATGTTGGATGAGACTTTTAAGAGGGGAAGTAATTAATCAACATGATTATTCTCAAAAGTGGGCATATTCACGTGAAGAGTGGGGGTGAATTTTCTATGCATCATTAATTGAATAAAGAAAATTCATCAATCATCCATCATCATTAATTAATAGAGAGAGAAGACATCATTTGTTGCACTAGAAGTCAACAACATGAGACATCATCACTACTATAAAATCACAAAGGATTCACAAAGTGGGGATGCATGTGATGGGGCAGACCTCGAGATGTGTGGGAGAAATGTTATAAGCAGCCATAATCACATGGAGGTTTTTTTTGTGAGGGGAATTTGTTGGCATATATAAGCATGCATGGCTTCACACAAAAACAAACAGCAAGTATCACATGTCGCTTACGCCAGGAATCCGTAAGTTACGAATGGTGCATGGGATTCACAAAAAGGAACAGCGAGTTCCACATGCGGCTTACGAAATTAGCATGCACCTTACGGTTATTAATGGTATATGCACGTGCATATTTATCTGGCAAGGGTTAAGGGTTTAAAACCCTAATTAATTACACACGGCTGGGGGGCGGCCATCCCTCAAGACTTTTGGCTCTCAAGATCACACGACATCATCATCATTCACATCGAATACCATCATCATTCCGCAATCAACTACCATCATGATTTCATCTTTCTTTCAAGCTATTGAAGGTTGTTCGAGCGTCATGAGCGGCTAGTTCTCCCGTGACCGTCTCCGGGACTAGGGTTATGTTTGAACATCGGGTTTGCTTATGTTTACAACTTTTTGGATTGAGAATTGATTAATCTTTCGGTTAGTTATTCTTATTGTTTTTGTTTCGATTAAACAATATTTGATTATCGTAATCATTTGAGTTCATCAATTATTTGGTTTGTTCATCAACAACTGGGATTAAATTCTAGGATGTCATTGTTTTAAACCTTTAATCATTGAACTTGACTATGTTTATGAAATCTAAAATTGGTAATTAATTGGATTACTATTCAGTTGCATCAATCTTTCGGTTTCGATCGTGGATCATTGCAATCCAATATATTGTCCGTTAATTATTTATCAAAACAAGTTTATCAAATCATGTCTATGTGATTTCCAAATAGTGGTAACTAAGTAACCTGATTTTCTGCATAACCTGAAAACCCGGAGATTGGTCCATTCTCTCGCAATTGTTTACAACTTTAATTTATATTTGTTTTCACAATCACTCTCAAACTGCAAAAAGCAATTAGTTTAGAAATAGATGATAGTTAAAGTAACGAACTTTTACACTTTCCACTGATTCCCCGTGGATTCGACACCCTACTTGCCCTTTACTAGTAAAAGGTGAATAGGACACTTTCTATTATATTTTGACCGACCTTACGACATCGATCAAAATGGCGCCGTTTCCGGGGAATCGGTGCGCTTAGTTTAGTTTGTTGTTTTTCGTAAAAATTCAAAAAACCTAAAAATTAAAAAAAAAATCCAAAAATATTTCCTTTTGTTTGTTTCTCTTGTTTCGTTCCATATTGCGCTTGGTTTCTTGTTTGTCTGTGTGCAGGTAATCCTCGTGTTGCATGCATACCAGGTTTTCAAAGAAATCATCACCGCTTTTGTTTGATTCAGAGATAGAAAAGACTGCTCGACAGAATCGCGTTCTTCTACGTTCAGCAGTGAAAGCTAAAGCTCAGTCGTCAATAGTTGCTCAAGACCTTGAACAAGCAGCTAACGAGATGGCTGACCAAGAGCCACAAAACCAAGCTCCACAAAACGAACCAATCCCGCCCATTCCAGATCCACCAATCCCTCAAAACCAAAACCAGCCCAATAACCAAAACCAGAATCAACCCCACCACAACCATTTCCACAATTCAACCCAGGCCCACAAAACCAACCGTGAAATCTGAATCTCCGACATGGGGAAATTATTCGTCTCAACCAACCACAACATCAACACGGGTATGATGAGGGTTTTCAACACAAAGAAGGCAGTATGCATACTTGGGAATCAGGTTAGGAAGAAGATGATAATCAGAATCAGTATGATGGGAGGTACGCGGATTACAGATACGATGAGGGGTACAATGTGCATCAAGGCTATCCGGTACAACAACAGGTCAATCAAAGACATCACATCCCGCAACCGATTCCACAAAATCAAGTTCATAATGGAGTCCCGCAGTTTAATGCGGGAAGAGCTAATAATCGATTTAGGGGCGAGCAGATACAATTTGTGGATGGTGTCCCACAAGTCGTTCAAGGGGCACCAATTCAAGGCGTTGAAGGTCACTGTCGACCAGTTGTAGTACCGAACTCGTCGGCTATAGTCACACCGATTGGAAATAATAACCGACCTTTTGAGGTAAGGCCTCAATACTTAGGCCATTTGCCTGAGTTTTATGGAAAAAGGACCGAAGAACCATACTTGCACATTGCAAGTTTTGATTCAATTTGCCAAACAATTGGGGTTCCTGTAGATCCCAAAACGTATCTGGATCACAGTGGTTGGTTGTTTTAGTCCAAAACACCTATTGATTAAGTGTTTGAGCTATGAAGAGTCAAGAAAGATCAAGAATGAAGATGAAGCTAATGGATTGATGAATACAACTAGTGTTGTATTGAATCCAAACAGTAAGATATAGCAATGAATAACCTTGGAAATCAGATCTAAGCACAATATGAATGTAAACAACACTTGATTCCACCAAGAGCCAAAAGCTTGAATAAGTTACAATGCTTGGGGTATTTATAGTAGACTCCTGACTTGCCAGCAAATTTATAAATTTGCTGGAATCTTAACTACACCAAGTCAGGATCACAACTTCTAGACAATTACAAAATAACCCCCTAAACATTCAAAATACATACAAACTACTATCAAACTAATCCAGCACAAGTACCAACGATCTCATAAGCTCTAACAATATCCCCCCTAGATCGTTGCGTGCTTGTCTTCTCATTCTTTCGTAGTAACCGCTGGATCTTCCGTAGCTTGCTTTTCTGACTCGGTTGGATTTTCTTCAAGAACTATCGTTTCTGGTGGAGCAATAGTCTCCGTTGGTGCTTCCGGAGTTTCCTGAGTAATGTTAGCTTCACTTGATGGTTGGTCCTCCTTAGCGGCCTCATATGTGGATGAGGCCGGAGGTGTTGGTGTGGCTTGAGAGGTGGTGATGGTTGGATCAGCTGTTGAAGCAGAGCTACCTTCTTTCGTTTGCTCATGTTTCTTTTTCTTTCTTGCTTCTTTCTTCTTTGCAGCCTTTTCTTTTCTCTTTTCTATCTTGTCAACCACATCCAGCATATCTCTTTTAAGTTTCCATGCCCGCTCCACCGCTCTCGAAAATAACGCCGCCTCCTCCAAGTTAGCATTTCCTGCTCCCACGTTTATACGGTTGGCGTTTAGTAGTGTCAGATCAGAGAGCCCAAACATGAAGACATCCATTGGATCCAGAATACGGATATCTTCATTTTCATTTGATCTGATGACAGCTTCACCAGTTTGACTATCATAGAACCATTTCTTGAAGTTTGTGAGAGCGACCGGAACATCTTTTGGGATTTTGATTCGAGTGACAACTTTGGCTGGGTTTATCACCCACGTCACCTTCCCCTTTCCAGTGATTGGATCTATGGTTGTTTTGGACACTCTGCGCCTGGGACGTTGAGGGACGTGATTTTGAAATCCCTTGTTACATTCTTTAGCAATGATGCGTTCAAAGTCCCTTCCTATTCCTCTTTCGTTGTGATTCAGTAAATCTAGACGCCCGAGTTCCCTGAGATCCCATCTTGGAAGTGTAAAGAGATCAAATCCAGTTGCAAAGTACTGAATTACCCCACCACGTCTTTTAACTACGAACATTCCTCTGAGATTATCATACTTCCAACTGATAATCTTATCGGTGGCTTCAGATTTTTCAACTTTGATGACTTGATGAAAGTCGGGAAGTCTTTCTCTCTCCTTTTTGAACCACTCCGGGTGCTCAGGAGCAAATGTTTTTCCATTCTCTTGCTCATATAAAACTTCATCCTCCAGCCCCCATTCAATGAATTTCGATGGCATATCTTCCCGATCGATCTCTTCTTCATCACTTTCATCACCTTCTGATACTTTGTTAACAGACTCTAACCGCCTCTTCTTTGCTTCAGCCTCCTTTTCCTTACGAGCTGTTTCTGCTTCAATAAAAGCATCAAAGTCAAAAACTTCGTCGAAACTGAACATCGGCTCGATTTTCGTCTTTTCACATATCCCTCGCATCATCCTGTAGAGTTTCTCCAAGCCAGCTTGCTGGAATCTGATAAATTTTGCCTGCTTGGCCATGTACGCCGTCATATCCTTGTTCTTCTTCCTCTGTTCTTTGAGTTTTTCCCTCAGGATGTTAGTATCATTCACTTGATTCTTTAATAAACATATTTCTTTTGCCACTGACGCCCCAGTGTCTTTGATCAATCTGTCATACAAGTCTTGAAAGGGACGGAGCCTTTGCGGAACAACTGGAGGCTTTGAAATTCTTGTGGGTTTGACTGGAGACACCTTTGATGGCCCTTGACTTGCTTGTGCCTCATATGGATCAACAAGAATCTCGTCAACGAAATCATTAAGTGTTTGAATTTCTTCTGGTATTGTTTCGGGCATTTCAGACGGAGATATTTCCTTACGCTTCAGACTTTTCTCTCTTTTCTCTTTCTCTTGCATTGCATGAATGGCTCTTAGATCTTGAATGTGTTGACGATGCTCTTCAGTATCTGCTGCCCTTATAGCTGAACTCATGAGACGTTCAGAACCCTCTGTTGTCTTTTTCTTCTTTGGGGGTTCTTCTTCAGCAGGTTGTTTCTCTATTCTTTTCCCTTTGCCTCTTTTTTTCTCTGGCAGCTGCTTCGTCCTGAGCCTGAACAGCTTTCTGCTGTTTAGCTTTAACACCCTCTTTGTATTTCTGATACGCTGCCTTAACGATTGGTAATCTTTCAGCTCTATACATCCAATCATGCAGCAGAACCCATTCGTTGGTTTTTATTTCGGTGTACTGTCGGCTTGTGGGCACATGAAACTTGTAGGTGATTCCATCATTTGGCAGATCTTTGTGTTGATCGTTGATGAGCAGTTGAATGAATCTCGGGTACATTGCCCACGTTGCACCATTTGCATTCTCACGCATATAATTGAATATTAGGCCCGAGAGATTGAATTTCTGATTGATACATAAATTTAACATAGCCGCAGACCATTCTAGATTCAACCCGTCAAATCCGCCTTTTCGATGAGCTAGGCTCATCGAAATCACGTGAACTATAAATCTCCAATCCCGGGTGAGACCACCCCTCTTGATTTCTTTCTTGTTTCTGAAATCTCCAGCGTATCCCATTCCTCTAAAACCGTCAAGAATATCATCTTGACTAAGACTTTGCGGATCTTCACTGTTGTCTTGAAACCTTAGAACTTGACGAATCCTGTCTTCTGTCACTTCCACTCTCTTGTTACGAACAGTTGAGACTATCCCTGGTTTGTTGTTGATGGATTCCAGCTTCACGTTTTGCCAGAAGTCTTGAATGTGTATTGGGTAGACTGCAACTGAGGTCTCCACCGCGTATCCGATCATGCTGTTACGTACCCATCTGGTTACGTCTTCAAAATCAGTAGGCACTGCATCGAGGTCTATGCTTTGATTATGCTTGAGTGTTTTATCCCATTCCAGAACTTTCACCATGCTGCACAGAAAACGAGGCAAGTTAGAAAGGGTAAATACGCAATGAACTATACATAGAATGGAACGTACAATTGATATATACAATTTTTTATTAATTATCAATCATAAGCAAAATAAAAAAAAAATTTTAAAAAAAACTTGATAATTTCGCTGCCAGGTCAGGATATTTCATCGCTGCCAGGTCAAGATCTTTCATCGCTGACACATGTTACCGAGATCAGGCATTTGATCAGTCAGCGATGAACGAGCATCGCTGACTTCGCTAACAAACCGACCCCGATAACCTTTACTAATTTCGCTATGTTCGCTGGAGATCAGACAAGAATTCACGGATAACTTCGCTGGCGAACATAGCGAAGACAGCATTTCTTTTCCGGTAACGGTTTACCAGCGAACATATCGATCTAGATCGCTATCCGAGCGAAATAGATCTTTCGCTGGTCGCTCGAACTCGCGTTCGAGACTTTTGGTCTTCCCCTACCTAAGTTCGCTAAGATCGCTGCCACCATGTTAAAATCGCTGTATTCAAAAGTTTCTTACAAAACCCTTTTTAAAACCCTTAAACAGTTCATAATCAAACAATACCCTTGTGACCTTTTTGCCTAATCTAAACAATATAAATTCGAAGGACATCGGAATGAAAACTGATGTGAACATGAACATGATTATAGATTTCAAACACAAACCCAATAAATATCCCAACAGCAAATCCCCAATAAACAACCCAAACCCCCAAACAAAAGCAACACAATGATATCTGCCATGACTAAGGATTTAAACAAATAACTACCAATTTGATGAACGATAAACTATACAAACAAGCATACCTTGATATCTTTGATTGAAAATGAAACTTGTGTTGATGATAATGATCAGATCAGAGTTAAAGAAATGAAGAAGATAGCGAGACCGGCGATGAAATGAACAAAATGAAGTGAAAATTTGAAAATTTTAACAGTTGTAAAAATATATATATATGTACGGTTAAAGATAACCAGCGAACTTGTAAGTTCGCTGGTATCTTAAATTCGCCGCCCTTGTTGCCTTGACAAACAGTTTTTGATTTCGCGTGTTGATTTCAAACTTTCTCGAAAAACGTGCCCATTTTTGTTTAAAAACTTTGTTTATTTCAGAATATTCACAGTAATGCTAAAATTTGGGCCATTTTGACTCCGAACTTCAAATTTCTTGCTTTGCGAGGATTCATTTAACTCAGAATTTCCTGAAATGTCTGACACTTACCGAACTTACCTGCAGAGGATCATACTGCCAACACTCGCCACAATCTTTATATATTATTATTATTATATTACTAACCAGGGCACAAGAAAAACTGTCAGTATGTTTGTCCGCTTAAATCCATGCATCCTTCTTTCAACATACCTTCGGAGAGCGTGTTTTATCATGTTTTCGGTAATATTGACAAGTCTTCGATGGCCCCCACACAAGCTATTGAAAATAGAATCATTACGCCCTCGTGAGTCCCACATCATGACATACCCCCGCGATCAAGGTATGCACAAAGATTCCTCATAACGGGTGAGTATATTGGATTCATTCTCTTCAACGATAGAACGGAGATCAGGTCTGTACTTTCGTACAACAGAGATTCCAGGAACTATCGAGGGTTAAGATAGATAGTTCGGCTAACAGGTCAGTACTACCGTACAGCAGAGTTGCCTACTGATCTATCAGAGAATTTGGCCAAAGATGGCACTTATTATGGATTTTGGCCAATAATGGCGCTTATTATACAGGGTTTGGCCTTTTTTTTTTTTTTAGGCACTTATTAATAAGAGAATATCATAGCGTCTAGGTCAGTACCACCGTACAGCAGAAGAGCAGCTATGATATCCTCCGAACGAAATACCAATATAAAGACCCGAAATCTCAGACTTTGGCAATCCGTCAACGCAAGATTCAAGACCATTAAGCCATATGCCGCAACGTGTTACCCACTGAGATACGTAATGCCTGAGAAAAGCCAGAATTCTTGTGTAGACATTATGTTTGGCTCCCTAACAGCAGTTTACTCGTCGGTGTTGCTGAATCTACCGACACGTCGTTGCTTGGTACCCTGATTTTATATTGTATTCTGTTCAAAGAAATGACAAAGTGTTAGCAATTTTCTATCACTTCCTCTACCGGGAGTCTGACATAAGCATTTGTTTAGATTTTCTGAATATCCCCCCTAAAATTTTTATTTTCGTGAGTCCATTTGCCCGAAAATAAAATTTTAACCAGAAAATCTTTTTGGTGGGCGACGTCTTTCAATACTAGTTTTATTTTCAACCAGCAAAAACTTTATTATATTTCTTTTAATTAAAAGTTTTTTTTTTTTTTATATCAACACAAGATTCATTTCCAGTCAAGGAAATTAACCATTTCTAACCAGGTTACCAACTGGTTAAAACGAGTTTTGTCAAACGCTTTCGTGAAGATGTCGGCTCGTTGCTGTGTGGTATCCACCGGCACCACTTGAATGTATCCCTTTTCATAAGCATCTCGAATTGCGTGAATGCGAATTTCGATGTGCTTGGTTCTTGAGTGGTGCACGGGATTCTTCACAATTCCCAGACACGCTTCATTGTCGATGAATATCGGAGTCTTCATGATGTTGATTCCGTAATCCAGCAACTGATTTTGTATCCAAAGGACTTGTGAACAACAACTGTATGCCGCAGTGTATTCCGCTTGAGCTGTTGACGTGGATACTGTTGTTTGCTTCTTGCTTTGCCATGAAATCAACCGGTTTCCCAGAAATTGACATCCTCCTGATACGGACCTGCGATCTACTTTGCAACCTGCATGATCACTGTCAGAATATGCAATCAAATCAAAATTACTATCTTTAGGATACCAAAGCCCTAGTTTTGGAGTTCCTTTGAGATAGCGGAAGATGCGCTTTACTGCAATTTCATGGGATTCCTTGGGATTTGTTTGGAACCGAGCACAAAGACAAACTGCCCACATGATGTCAGGTCTGCTGGTTGTCAAGTACATCAAAGAACCGATCATTGAGCGATAGAAGGATTTGTTCACTGGCTTTCCCTGAGGATCTAGAGTGAGTTCTGTTTGCGAGGCGAATGGCGTGCTTGCAACTTTGCAGTCATTCATGTTGTACTTCGAGAGAATGTCCCGAATGTATTTAGCCTGATGAATCAGAATTCCGTCCTCCTTTTGCTTCACTTCTAATCCCAAGAAGAAATTCAGCTCTCCCATCATGCTCATCTCGAATTTTGCTTTCATGATTGTTTCGAACTCTCTGCACAAAGCCTCATTGGTTGACCCGAAGATAATATCATCCACGTAGATTTGGACTAACATCACATCTTCCCCTATCTTCTTGGTGAAGAGAGTCATGTCAATCGTTCCTCTGGTATAACCACATTCCAGCAAGTATGTGGACAGAGTCTCGTACCATGCGCGTGGAGCTTGATGAAGGCCATAAAGTGCTTTATCCAATTTAAAGTAACGGCCTGGAAAGTGAGGATCCTCGAACCCTGGAGGCTGACATACGTAAACTTCCTCCTTGACTTTTCCGTACAGAAACGCACTTTTGACATCCATTTGAAAGACCTTGAAGTTTCTATAAGAGGCGTACGCCAGGAATATTCTGATTGCCTCCAATCGTGCGACTGGAGCAAAGACCTCTTCGTAGTCAATCCCTTCTTCTTGTCGAAAACCCTGCACCACCAATCGAGCCTTGTTCTTGATAACCACCCCACGATCATCCATCTTGTTTCGAAAGACCCATTTAGTACCGATAGGAAACTTTCCTTCAGGTAGATCTACAAGTTCCCATACTTTGAGCTTCCTGAATTGAGATAATTCTTCTTGCATTGCCTGAACCCAGCTGGAGTCTTGAATAGCGTCTTCGATGTCACGTGGAACTGATTGTGATAGAAAAGCTGCGAAGAGACCTTTGTTGATGCTTGCTGACTGCCCGCGAGTACGTACTCCTTCTTCTACTGCGCCGATGACATTTTCAAGAGGATGATTTCTATTTGTCTTGTATCCTGCATTTGTCAGAGATTCGATTTGCTGCGGAAGGTTGGTGAAGTGTTCGTCGACATAAATTATTGGTGGATCATCTTCTTGAGTTGGTTCATTCACATTCGCCTGTGAAAAAGAAGCACCATTGTCTTGGGTGTTCTCAGGCGAAGTGTCACCGTTTGTTTCATTTACAGCCAGAATCGGATCAGCAGATGATGGAGATAAGCGGGTGGTAAAAGGAGTCAAACCGATGTCAGACGAGTCAAACAAAGGTTCAACTTGAGTGTCTTCGACTGGCTCAGGGTCTGACGCAATCTCCGGAATTTCAAAGTTATTGAAGATCACACTCACATCATAGAACCAGTCAGGAGTGCTGCCAGTGTTGGTGTAATTTCCTTCTTGAAAGTCCACGTAGTACGATTCAATCACCATCTTTGTTCGTTTGTTGTAAACACGGTAAGCCTTTTGTGTGGATGAATACCCCATAAAGTAGCAGATATCACCCACTGCTTCAAACTTGACGAGATTTTCTTGAGTGTTCAACAGAGTGCACGAACATCCGAATGGCCTGAAGAAATCTATAAGTGGCTTTCTTTTGAAGAGAAGCTCGTATGCTGTCTTTCCATGAGGTTTCACGATGAGCACCCTGTTCAGAACGTAGCATGCCGTATTAACTGCTTCAGCCCAGAAGATAATTGGAAGCTTGGAGTCCACCAGCATGGTTCTTGCCGCTTCAATCAGCGTTCTATTTTTGCGTTCAGCAACTCCATTTTGTTGGGGAGTTCTGGCTGCACTGTATTGAAGATGAATTCCTTTTTCTGCACAGAATGATATGAAAGTCTGATTTTTGAATTCAGACCCGTTGTCGCTTCTTATAGACTTCACTTTCAGTTTGATCACGTTCTCTATCAGGGGAATGAATGATTTTAACACTTCAGCAGTCTCGCTTTTTGCTTCAAGAAAATATACCCACGAGAATCGAGAGTAATAATCTGTTACAACCAAACAATAAGAGCTTTTAGCAAGACTTTTAACACTGATAGGACCGAAAAGATCCATGTGCAACAATTGAAGTGGTGCAGAAATCGTGTTCACTGCTTTGGACTTGTGTGGTTTCTTATGCTGCTTTCCCTGGGCGCATGCAATAAATTTTTCAGAAAATGGAAATTCTTTGATTGGAAGACCTCTAACTAAGTTCATTTTAGATAGTTTATTCATATTTTTGAAGTTAACATGCCCCAGTCGTCTATGCCAAAGCAGTGACTCCGATTCTGACGCTTTAGAAATTAAGCATGTCAAGTTGTCATTTGTCTTGGCGTTTTTCATGTTGAGCACATATGTGTTGTTCTGTCTTGGAGCAGTGAGCATGATCATTTCTGCAGGAACAACATAATCAGGCTTCAGGAACAAGCATTCCATGTCATTGAACAGCACCGAGATCCCTTTATCACACACTTGAGAAACGCTCATGAGATTATAGCACAGCTCAGGAACATAGTTGACATTTTCCAGCGTGAGGGATTCGGACACTACATCTCCTACTCCAACAATCTTTCCTCCCTTTTCATCGCCAGCAAAAGACACGAAGTCACCATCAATAAAGCGGAAGTTTTTCAGTAGTTCCTTCAATCCAGTCATGTGTCTTGAACATCCGCTGTCTACGTGCCAGATGTATTCCATGAGCATTCGAAGCCATTTCTGGAGTTTATTCTGACATACACAAATACACAAATATACAGGTTAGTTTGATTTAGGAACCCAGATCTGTTTGATTTCAAATCTATCGTGGTTTTGACCCACTTTGACCTCTTTTTGTTTCCAAAGATACGCAGTTGAATCAACCAGATTATTAACAGATTTCTTAAGATAATTTAGTTGTTGCGTGACGTTTGTAATAAAATCATGCTCTGGTTTAGGAAACTTTTTGGTTTTACAATGTTTCGCTGTATGTCCTAAATGACCACAGCGAAAACATCTTTTATGTCTGGGTCTTTTGGTGTGAGAAGATGATGTATGTGATGAGAGTCTTGAGCTTTCTGCTTTCTTCATTTTCTTGTCCACTCTGCTTTCATCTTCGGGATATTCTTCATCACTGTCTGAATCGAGTGAGCTTTCAGACGTGTTGTCCTCGCTTGAATTTTGTTCTTCACTTGCTTCACAACTTGAATATTCGAAGCTTTCATCACTAGTTGCTTGATCTTCAGTTGAGGTTTCTGAATGCGAACTTTCTGATGTCTGTTCGTCTTCTGTGGTAATGACGCTTGAATCTACATTATCTTGATCTTCAGTAACGTTCTTTTCCGATTCTGTCATACCTGTTGTAGGATCGATCTCCGACCTAAACGAGTCGTTCGGAAGAGCTCAACTCCGTTTCAGAGGCGGAAACAAAGAAACAAATGCGTACACAGCTAGATTCACACTTTAATCCTCTTGTATATTGATTTTACAATGTTTACATTCACAAGGAAAACCGGCAATACCTCGGTATCAATTCTGAAAATCTGTTACAAATGAAATGACAAACTACCTATTTATACTAGTTATGAACCGCTCGAAAGACATTGCTACAAAAGCGGTTCATGTAAAAACCGAATAAGCGATTCCAACAGTTGCCGTAAAAGCGGTTCCCCTCTCTTGACCTTATCAGCGAATCCACATGTTGACTATTAAGAGATCTGACATCATGCATGAATAAGCGATCCATCCTTTAGACTTCAATGTAACTTTTGTCTTCACAGGAGCTTTGATCTAATTGGACCATAGAATGGTGAAAACCCATTGGACCAATATTTGGTCCAATCAAAATCATTCTTGTATTTGACTTTCTTTGTTTTGTGAATGTGAATGATAATATATAAACGGCCAACATTATAATATTTGAATGATGACATCACTAGTGATGTCACCTAGGTGATGTCACTCGTGATGTCATCCCCGATCAGATCCGCACCGTGACCGAGACTTGACACTAAGACGAAGCCGACAAATGACTGCACCAACAGACTCCCCCTCAGATGTTGACGAGTCTTAAGTGTCGAGTCTTCAACGACTTCAGTCTTTCTCACAGTCTTCGGGCTTCTCTCTCTCTATCTTCAGACTCCCCCTCTCGATTTGCTGGCATTCCTTTGATCTTCAGCAACATCTTCAGGATCGACGTCTGGCTTTCCTGCATAAACTCTACCTCAGAGTAAATTTCTTTCACATATATTTATCAAACATATGAACTTGCACCAATCCAGATTCTCATTCAAAACAAACACAGATTTTGATGAACCACTTGAAAAGGTTAGATTATGAAAACAATTAATTTCATACAAACACTCCCCCTCAAGAATTGCTCATCATGTTTAGCACTCGGAATTTTGAAAATCAGCTATACAACATCAGTTGTCGAAAATCTTTTTGACTTTTTCAAAATTTATGCTAAAACACACTTAAAATCTTTTTGTATTTTGAAATAAAGAAACTAAAATGCAGAAATAAACTATTTACAAACAATATTTTTTGTGAGCTCGTGCAAGAGGATCATATCAGTTTTGAGACAAATCACCAACACCGTTAAGCTTTAAACATTCTCAGTTTTAAACAATTTACCTAGATTGTCAGTATGTTTGTCCACTTAAATTTTCACACAAATTTCAATTGACTCGAGATACGAAATTAATGTTTTAGAGACTTAAACTTAATTGTGTATCACTCCACTTGAATATACTCCCGTATCCAGATCCCAAATATTCAGTCTTACAGGTGAGTATACCACAGATGATATCTGTAAAGGGGTTAAATGCGAAACCGTGAGAGCTCAGGTCAGAACTTCCGTTCAGCAGAGAGATGACGGCTCGACTTTTGGTGGGTCCCCTTTAGAGGATCTTTTTGCATTTCAACACCAGCGACTATCAATTTTATTGTTTCATCAGCATGCTGAGGGCGAAGCTTATGTTTCAAAGCTTTAGCAGAAAGTATTATCCGGGGACTAGGTCAGTACTTCCATACAGCAGAAGTCCCGGGATAATACCCCAGATATCACTGAGTATAAAGACCTAGTATCTCAGAATACGGGACCTTTCAAACAAGATTTCGGGGGTTACCCATATATTCAAGAATAGTTACCCACGAATTAAGCAAGTTTGATTTAGGTTTATATCTCGTTTCAATTTACTAAATGTGCGAAAATCTACTGACACATCCGCAGTAAGATTGTTTAACACTTTTTAACTTTTCATTTCTTTAGCGTGCCGTGATAGACCACTGATGTACTATCATTTCCTCTTTTTCGCAACAAAACTCATTTTTGAATTTTATCATGTTTTTGGCTTTTTCAAATTTTCAAATGTTTTTGGATTTTCTGAAATTTCCCTACTCCCCCTAAAATGCAAACACATATTAAAGAAAATTTGAAAACTTCTAAATTTTTACCTACTAGAAACATAAAAAGTAAAACAAACTATACAGAAACTTGACAACCGACACTGAATCACATCAAATCGCCATTCACTAGGCATAAACAATCAGAACTCCCCCTATCACAAATCATTTTCTCATTTAGATTTCAAAACATTTAAGTTTGTTTTAATCAAAATGATTTTTCCGGAAAATGAATTTGTGTTGATATCAACCACTTGTAGGTTTATCAATTTTAAAACGGGGATGTGGTTCATCATCTTGTCTATCTTTTCTCATGAATAGTAAATCAAGTACAAATTAATGTCCCTGATTTACCATTTGCATCTAAGAACCATCTGTACCACTTGTAAATGTAAACACTTCAAAAATTTATCCACAAATACCACTTATGGAAACAAGATTACCACTTGTAGATACAATGGCTACCACTTGTAGGAATGTGACCTCTACATTACCATTTTTCAACTAGAATGCCGATTCCTGCTTCACAATTACCCACCTGGAAGCTCCGGCATAGTCCTTTATCCTGTAAACAAAACATTCAAGCATTAACCACAAATATTCAAACTTCTCAAATACTAGAAAGATGCCGATTCATGATCCACGATAAAAACTTGGGATCTCCGGCATAGTCCTCTCACCTGTAAAATCATTCAAACATTAATCACAAACATTCAAACAAAATTTTAAACACTAGAAAGATGCCGATTCATGATCCACGATAAAAACTTGGGATCTCCGGCGTAGTCCTTTAGACTATCATGGAAAACAAACATCCATCCAAGTCTTCTCAGACTTGATGGATTTCAACTCCTGAGCAGTCGGGTTGTATGTAGCCTTTTTCGTAGCGTAAAAATCTTTGACCCCCTTTGCTCTTCCACTCAACATTTTCCCAAATATCTTTTTAACATTCCCGTTGAATGTTTTTTCGACATCAAAATCATTCTTTTCTTTGTAGAACTGATTCGAAATCTCAGTTTTTCCCACTTTCTTCTTTACTTCCTCAAACTTCAATGATGGAAACTCCTCATCATTCACTAAAATTTTTTTTTTCAACCTGTGGCTCTTCTGGCTTTGTGGAACCAGATTCATCGCCAACATTCACTTCACCTTTCTTCGCAACCCACACCTGGTTGTCTTTTCCTTTCTTCTCATCCTTGTTCTTTTGTGAACATTCACCAACCTCGAATTTTGAATTCTCAAACATTCTAAGTTTTTCAGTCGGTGGTTCAACATCAACAACTTTCTCTTTCAACTTCTGAGACACTCCCTGTTTTGCTTTGGCATTCCGTGTACAGTTCCATGCAATGTGACCGACTTCATTGCATCTGTAACAGGTACGAGTCTCTCTTTGATAACAAATCTCATCTCCATTTTTCTTTTTCTCAGCAAGAAACTCTTTGTTGGACTGTCTCCAGAATGGTTTCTGTTGTTCCTCGTCTGAGCTTCCACCTGACACAAATTCAAATTTTGTTTTAGAATTTTTCATATTTTTATCATTTTCTGGTGGAATAAAACCTAAACCTTTCTTTTTATAGCTATGATTTTGGTTAGGTTTCTTTTGAAAACCAGAACCAGAATTGTAACTCTTTTTCTTGTTTAAACGCTGTTGAACTCTAGAAGTATATTTTTTAGATTTTTCAAAATTGTTCAAAACTTTTAATTCAGGAATATTAATCTCTACTAGTTTAAAAATTTTGTTAATTACTTCCGTTTTGATGTTCATTATCGGAAACTCTTTGTTGTAATATAATTTGTCAGAACCATTCAAAGTATAAACAACTTCGAATGTTTCATCATCCAAATTTGCTTTCGATAACAAAAATTCTTTACTGTAACACCGTTTGACCGACGAATTTTGACTGTTAACTGACGACTTTGACCCTCCAGACTTAGATTTCGACTCAGACTCCTCATCAGTATCCAACACTTGATCGACCACCTTTTTGATTAGAACAGACTCATGATCAGTATCGGACGAGGTAAACGTCACATCAATATTTTCTGGTAAAACGTCAGTTGTGTCGGTTTTAAGCTGTATATTGACTGCTTTTGCAAGTTGTTCCTCATTTGGTTTCCTAGGTGAATACCCATCCCAAATTGGAGGTGGACACTTGTTATAGCTAACAGTCGGTTTCTTACCACAGTCTTTCTTCTTCGTTAGCTTCTCGTCTTGAAAAACTTCCAAACCTGCAACAGTTGGATAAACACGATCAATGAGATAATCAGAAGTGGTATAGCTTAACAATAACCTCCTAATTCTCTCATTCTCTATCTTTTCCGTTTCCAACTCTTGCTTCCATTTGGCACTCTCTTCAATGTAGAAGTTTATCGCTTTTTGCTTCGACATTAAAGTTGCATTCATCATTGTCAGCGCCTGTTCTCTCTCAGTGTTTGTTGTTTGTAGACCAGTTACTGTTTTGTTCAATATGTCGTACGATTCCTTCACGTAGTTGAGATTGAACAATAACTGCTCTTTCTTTTTCTCATACTCAGCTATGATGTCGTCTTTTGCGGCACACTCTTTGCATACTTCCAAACACTTCTCACACGGCTTCACAACTTCAACAATCTTTTCCACTTCGATTGTCTTAACAACTTCAATCAATTTTTCTACTTCAATCACCTTTTCTACTTCTTTCACAACCTCACCAATCTTCTCAGCCACATTTTCAGAAATTTGAAAATCATCTTCAGATTGAGTTTGTTGTTCTTGAGCAGCTCGTTTTTCCTTCAGTTTCTCCATCCGTTCTGCAAAATATAAATGAAAACTATCAGGAGAAAGATGAGACATAGCAACATTTATATGTTTTTCCTCATCATCACTGCTGCTGTGATCAGGTGATTGATCAAACTGAACAGATTTTTCAGAATCACCAATAGATTTTTCAGAATCAACATCAGAAACACCAGAATCAGATGGTGTTTTATCAAATACAACTAGTTTTTCTGAAACAATTTCATTCTGTACACTCTCATCAGAACTTGATAAACTCTCATCTGAACCGTCTGAAATTTCTCCAGATCTTTCTGAAAGTTCATCGGTACTTTCTGAATTTTCAGCAGATGATACAGACTTTTCAATCTCACTAGGCACATTCACACCAATCGATTTCATCCAAGTAGCAAACAAATCTGGCTCTCGGACAATCTTGGCAATGAAAGCTTTGTAATCTCCCTTCTCATCCACAAACATATCCCAACTGAAACCTTCTGGTAGTTTCTCATCATCTTGATCGATAATGCGTTCTGCAGTGGCTTCAGATGATATGTAATCACTCCAGCTGAAATCTACAACACATGCTCTTTTGGAATCTTCAATTTTTCTTCCGTGAGCTGTCTGAGGTTCCTGGGATTGACCAACTTGCTGATAAATAGCTTTGCGGTAGTAATCATCTTTCCCGAATGGATTCTGTGCTCCGCTAGCTTCTCTTCCTTTGCACTCCCGCTTGAAATGGCCCTTCTCCCTGCATCGAAAACAAGTAACTTTAGATTTATCAAAACCTAAAGTAGAAACATGTGCATCAAGAAAGTCATTTCTCCCGGTAATGGTTTTGAATTTCTCAGCTCGACGAAGAACACTTGCAAGACACCATTTGATATCCATAAGTTCCATTTCCTCGGCGTCTATTTGGTCGTAATCCTCTTTGGTGAGCATAGGATTTCCAATCCGACCAGCAACTAGACCTTCATAGGATAACAGAACTGAACCCAGAAGTGCCATGTGGTCTTTCGCAGTGTCTTCAGAGAAGCTTTGACCTTCTGGAAGGTTGAGAGCTATGTTGCACTGAATTATGTATCCATTTCCGGTTTTCGTACTCTGAGACTGAAAGCTTGTGTTAGTCTCTTTCGGATTCACACTCGGAAACGATGAAAACCCGCTGCTGCTCTTGTTTGAACCCTGATCAGCTTTCTCAGATGAATCTCCAGCACTGAAGGCGGTTTGAATCTTTGGACTTCTTTCAGCTTCAGAAACTGGAACACTACCTTTATAGTACATTTTAACATCCTGTTGACCACTAGGACTGTTCATTCTAGCGATCTTTTGCTGTTCAAGATTCTGAGCCTCTAATTTTTCAATAAATTGCCCAATTGTCAGTCCGTCATAAACACCCGTGTTTTTCAATATCATCAAATACGTTCCCCACTCTTTCTGAGGTAACGCGTCAGCCAATTTATCCACATACTCTTCACGTTGTTTATCAACACCAATCATTGTTAATGATCTCACTAAGTGACAGTATCTTTCAATCAGCGTCTTAGTATCCTCTCCTGGTAAACTGCTGAAAAGATCAAACTCTTTCTTAAGCAATGCCTTTTTGCTTTTCACCATACTCGTACTTCCCTCGAATTTGATTTTAAGAGCTTCCCATATTGACTTAGCAGTTTTGTCATGTTCTAACAGAATGAATATATCTTCTTTAATCGCCTGCTGTAACAAACTGATCATCATTTTCTCTGCTCTGTACATTGCACGTTCTTGATCTGTAAATTCAGATATCTGCTTGATAACATTCACCTCTGTTCTTGGTAACACATACTTCTTCAAGATACATTCCCATGATCTAAGATGATTTGCTTGAACCCAGTTAAAACGATCCTTCCACCCGTAGTATTTTTCAATACTCATCAGTTTAGGGGGTTTCTGGGTTGTTCCCGTCTCATTTTCAAGATTCATGGCTTGAGCAATCGCGGCTGGAGTGCTCGGTGTAGCAAACGTGTTGTAAAAATCAGAATCCATGCTTCAAGAATCAGATAATACTTCGAGCAATACCTGAACAACACACAAACAAAAACACAATCAGTTTAAAGACTTATCAATTCAATAGAAACAAGCAGGTACTCGAACTGATGATTTTTCTGTGTGGACTGAACGTTGACCAACTGTGCGGACTTCTAGAACCCGAATCAATTGACTTGACCCTTTGAAACCTTTGAACTCCGAACCGTACAAACTGACAATTTCACTCTAACTGACCACACTAAACAAACTGACTGTTCAAACAATCTTGATCAATCCGTGCAAACTTGAATTGTCTTTTGTGTGAACTGATAGACACCAAAAACTCAAACCACGCGACTTGACTGACAAAATGACTGATCGAACCGTTGAATCGACTGAACTTCAAACCTTTTGACCTTACTTTGATGTGTACTGAACAATTTTTGGTATGACCTAACAACTCATGCAACCTGGATACTTACTTATCACCACAAAAACAATATCACTAACACAACATATGCAATTTTGATCTACTAAACAAAAAAAATGGGCGGCACCTCTTTGAATATTATATGGCAATTTAAACAAGTTTGAACAATGTAAAGTGAAAGTGGCCGACAATTGGAACAGTGGACATGTGGGCTGTGACAAGGTGTGATATTGGGCTTTGAAATTTAAAGAAAGGTGGTGCAATCCTTGGACGGTGGGCCTTAATGATTTGGGCGGTGCACAAGAATAGACGTGATTGGGCCGATATTACTACTAACTGCAATTTTGAGAATAGCCGACAGTCTTCAGAACTAATCACATGTAACCTTTTCCCAATAACTGACAACAATATGAATGATGGTCATAAAAGCGAACGATGTCTCATGAGCGGTTCTAAAATGTCATAAAAAGCGGGCCTATGATGTCTCAAAAAGCGATCCTAATTATGTCCTATAAGCGGTGCACGACTGACTCAATAAGCGGTTCACAGATTAACTTTGGAGCGGTTCATGCAAAGTTCCTATGAGCGGTTCATAAAAGTCTATATGAGCGATCCACAACAGTATTTTCGAGCGGTTCACGAAGTGATGTCAGCAAACACGAACCGCTTTTGAGAGAAAATTCAATTTTAATCAATTTTAAGCCGAATTAAGGTCTGAAAACTTCCAGGTTTTGTTAAATCATGATTCCGCACATATTGTGAGAATTTGGAGCGATTTTGACCGTAAAAAGTTGCGTTTTTCGAAAAAGAAAGGTGTAGAAGCAGAAAAATGATGAACAACGAGCTGTATATGCGAGATCTCCTCCTCCTTGGCTCTAATACCAATTGTAGGATCGATCTCCGACCTAAACGAGTCGTTCGGAAGAGCTCAACTCCGTTTCAGAGGCGGAAACAAAGAAACAGATGCGTACACAGCTAGATTCACACTTTAATCCTCTTGTATATTGATTTTACAATGTTTACATTCACAAGGAAAACCGGCAATACCTCGGTATCAATTCTGAAAATCTGTTACAAATGAAATGACAAAGTACCTATTTATACTAGTTATGAACCGCTCGAAAGATATTGCTACAAAAGCGGTTCATGTAAAAACCGAATAAGCGATTCCAACAGTTGCCGTAAAAGCGGTTCCCCTCTCTTGACCTTATCAGCGAATCCACATGTTGACTATTAAGAGATCTGACATCATGCATGAATAAGCGATCCATCCTTTAGACTTCAATGTAACTTTTGTCTTCACATGAGCTTTGATCTAATTGGACCATAGAATGGTGAAAACCCATTGGACCAATATTTGGTCCAATCAAAATCATTCTTGTATTTGACTTTCTTTGTTTTGTGAATGTGAATGATAATATACAAACGGCCAACATTATAATATTTGAATGATGACATCACTAGTGATGTCACCTAGGTGATGTCACTCGTGATGTCATCCCCGATCAGATCCGCACCGTGACCGAGACTTGACACTAAGACGAAGCCGACAGATGACTGCACCAACACCTGTTCTGGAAGGAATAAATTCAGGAATTTCCTTTGTAAGGAATTTTCCAAAACTATTCCTTTTTAATTCTGGCACACATACAGGAGATTCACAAGCAACATTATCATCACAACACGCATAATTCAAATCATGACATTCAGACACATAAGGTTCATGATCACGGGTCTCAAATGTAGGCACATGGCCTTTACAGTCATCCACAGATTTAGTTTTAGGCACTTGGCCATTACAGTCATCCAACCTACTTAAACTATTACATTCATCCTTAACATTGTTTTTAGAACAATTCCAGACGAACCAGTTAACGGTGGAATAACTGTCGCCTGAATAACCAATTCCTATTTTTGACCCTCCGCAGTCTCCATCATCATCGCACACATCTTCTTTACACTCAATGGAATCTGCATTGCTTTTAGAGCAGTTAGCAGTTGTCTCATTTTCATAAATTCATTTTGTTCAACTGAGGCCTTTTCATTTATGAGATCATTTTCGGGATGAGGAGTAGGCATAGGCACGTAGTTTTTGCTGTGAGGCGGAAAGAAAAGTTTTCTTTCATTTCCGTGCCTATCCTTATAACCAATCCCATCTTTCACAAACGTTGGTCGTTGGCAATTTTTGATGTCAGTAAAGGCCTTTTGACTGACATTCCATTTGTCTATTATAATTTGAAGTTTGTTCTTTTCATTTAAAGCTTTTTCTAATCTTTCTGTAAGATCATTAATGATAAAATCTTTTCTAAACACAAATTCTTTAAGGGTTTGCATTTCAGCCAAAGTTGAGTTCAACTTTCTCTGATATGCAGCCTCATTCTGTTTAAGCTCGTTGTTAATTTTTAAAGCTTTGTCTTTTTGCCTTTCAAACTCCAGGTTTAAGAATTTATAATGTGCCACGACATCAACGCATGCTTCGGAGCATAATTTTTCTTTAAAACTGAGTGGAATACTATTTACCAAGTCCTTGTCAGCCTTTTCTTTTGATGAATCTGCTTTCATGGCTGTAGCTTGAAGTTTATCCTTCCCTTTCTCAGATGTCTCTTTAGCAGCATCCTTTTCAGCTTGATCACCAGGCTTCACTGAAGAAAGAATACTTTTCAATCCCTTGTCAGCATCATTGTCTCCAGTTGGGATTCTTGTTGTCTGCTTCTCAAACTGCCTAGCGGATGACTCACCTGTGATCTTTTCCATCAGGGCTTTGTTGACTTGCTCCTTTTCTTCAGTGATCTCTTCACTCCAATCATAGTCTTCAACAACTAAAGCCTTTGGCGTGCTGGGAGATGCATTGTTTTTGTTCTCTTCAACAGTGATTTGTTTAACAGCAGGAGTAGTTTCACTGTTTCCTTCTTTCAACAACGGACAGTCGCGCTTGAAGTGTCCTAGATTCTTGCAGTTGTAGCACCTCAGCTTAGATTTGTCAAAGCCAGCTTTTCCAAGACCCAATCGCTTGCCTGTCTTGTCTTGAAATTTCTTTAACCTCAGAGTGATCATGGCCATTTGCCATTTCAGATCCATTTCTTCCATATCATCTGGATCAACCTGATACATGTCTTCAGCAGTAAACATCTCCTTCTTCAGTTCCCCAGACATTAGGGCTTCGTAGCTGCTCAGAAATGTGTTGAAGAGTGCCACATTTTCAGTGGATACTTTCAACGCTTGAGTATCAACAGTGATAGTCTTCTCAACAAGTTGTGGAGCTTTAGATGCGCTTGCGGAAGCGTTTGTGTAAATTAAGTCAGAAGCTTGTGGAGTGATGCCCCCTGAAGCGAGGAATGCCACATTCTTCAATCCAGCTGAAGGTTGAGTTGCCTTAGGTTGATATCCAGCAGTGTTCATCTCTCTCTTGTTAACATCCATTTCAAAGGCTCTTAGGGTGTTGATCAGATCTGACAGAGTGACAGGATTAGGATTGTTGAGGAAATCCTTCTTGATCACCATACATTGCAGGCTCCATTCCTTGGGGAGCGAATCAAGCAGCTTCTTTATTGCAGCGCGATTGGTAACAGGATTTCCTGCCTTCTTCATTTTGGTCATCATGTTTAGGAAGCGACTAATGTGATCAGACAAACTTTCTCCACGGACTCCGCAAAACATGTCGTATTGCTTCTGCACCATATCTCTCTTGCTTTCGATCAGTTCTTCATTTCCCTCATAGTACTCGATCAATGCATTCTAGAGTGCATTTGCAGTTCGGTGTTCTTCAAACATGTTGCAGTCGTTTGTTGATAAGGCCATGGTTAGAGCAGCGTGTGCACGACGATCACGTTGAATGAGAGCCTTGTCTTCGTCAGTGAAGGTAGTAGCATCATTGTTAGCAACCACTGCATCTCCTCTAACTACCGTCGGAATGTGAGGTCCAGCAGTAACAGAGAGCCACAGATTGTAATCCGTGTACTCGAAGAACGATTGAATGCGAGTTTTCCAAGTGCTAAAGTCTTCCGCTCCTTTCAACTTTGGTGGGCGAGTGGTGGTTCCAGTTTCAAGTTCCGCTTGAGCAATTGGACTTAGTTGATTTAGCGACATTTTTCCTTGATTTTGACAAACGTGAGCTGAACAGACTTAAATTCGCCAACAGGAGCTTAAATTCGCCAATGAACAATATCGATCGACGATCTTCGCTAGCTGGTTCGCTGACCTTCGCTGGTAAGATATGTAATCCTGCACGAGCGATCAACTTATCTTCGCTGACAAAACAGACACAAACAGCGGTTAGGTTAATTTCGCCGGTAACCGTGATAGGAACACTGTGGTTCGCTAGCACGGTTCTCGAAGTCGCCTTCGATAATTTCGCTTAAGGGACAAATGGTGCTATTTCGCTGATGATCAGCAATTTCGCTCGAACAATGGTCGGCGAACTTGATGATTATGCGACAAAACACTCAGCGATTCGAATTATTTCGCTATATTCAACGCTGAGTTCGCTATATTCAAGAAATAAATTCGCTGTGTTCAAATATTCTTCGCTGTATTCAAATTAATTTCGCTGACCAGAGGGTTTAACACGAACTAAAACCCTCTAATCACTCAAAAACAGCCCAAAAACCATGTTTTGATGCACCAAAATGAGTAAAATAACTCCCTAATCAAGTATTAACAACAACCTATCGATTAAACACACCAAATCAATCCATTTTAAGCCCAAAAATTTGAAAAACCTTTAAACTTTGAAAAACCTTCAAAACAATGAAAAATCTCAACAAGAACACAACAACCAAGAGCACAAAGGCTCTGATACCAAATTGTAGATCCCAAAACGTATCCGGATCACAGTGGTTGGTTGTTTTAGTCCAAAACACCTATTGATTAAGTGTTTGAGCTATGAAGAGTCAAGAAAGATCAAGAATGAAGATGAAGCTAATGGATTGATGAATACAACTAGTGTTGTATTGAATCCAAACAGTAAGATATAGCAATGAATAACCTTGGAAATCAGATCTAAGCACAATATGAATGTAAACAACACTTGATTCCACCAAGAGCCAAAATCTTGAATAAGTTACAATGCTTGGGGTATTTATAGTAGACTCCTGACTTGCCAGCAAATTTATAAATTTGCTGGAATCTTAACTACACCAAGTCAGGATCACAACTTCTAGACAATTACAAAATAACCCCCTAAACATTCAAAATACATACAAACTACTATCAAACTAATCCAGCACAAGTACCAACGATCTCATAAGCTCTAACAGTTCCGGGGTTTACAAAGGATGAAGTTAAGTTGATGCTATTTCAGTTCACCTTGAAAGACAAAGCTCGACAATGGTTCACAACATTACCTCCAGGTAGTATTTACACTTGGCAAGAGATGCAGCAAGTATTTTTGGAGGAGTATTACACGATGAATAGAACCAGTGAAGCTCGGGATGCAATCAGAGCATTCTAGCAACATTCAGGGGAAGCATTCCATGAAGCGTTCACAAGGTTTAAGGAGTTGCTTAGGAAATGCCCACATCATGAAATTCAGACATGGGAATTAATTAAGGTGTTTTATGATGGGCTATTTCCTGATGATGTAAGAGATCTCATCGCCATTAGTAATGGTACGTTTTTTACAAACACAGACGCTGCAGATTGGGCATACTTGGAGAGATAAAGTGCTACTTCTAAGAGACAGGCACAATCAAGCAGGAGAGCAAGATCAAGTTCAGCAAAATCAGTCGATTATGAAGCTGAGGAGCGGGTCGAGAAGTTGAGGCACCAAAACTTATTGCTTGAACGACAAGTGGCTCAAATGAAGTTGGGAAAGGGAGCCGAAGTTAAAACCACCAATACGTTTTCGGTGTGTACTGAGTGTGGAGAGTTAGGGCATCAAGTTGGAGAATGTGCTGTACTGGGTGGTCAGATTGATGAAGTGAATCAAATCTATGGTGAACGAAAGCAATATGATATGAAATCGAATACATATAATCCAGGTTTGCGAAACCACCCCAATTTTAGTTACGGTAATTCTGCTAATCAAATGAACCCTAATTTTCAGGTACCCATGCAAGGAGGCCAGCAATATCAGTGCCGTCAAGGTAATTACTCGCAAGGTAATTACCAAAATCAGGGCCCATATAATCCGGGTACTCAGCAAGGGAACTCCTCAAGTGCTAGTGGTGGAACGAGTGATGACAAATTGGATGCTATTATGAAGTTCATGAAGGACGTCCAGAAAGATAATGAAGTTCGAGACAAAACGTCTGAAGCAATGCAGAAGCAGTTGGGGCAGCTAGCAAAAGATCTAGCTCAGTTGAGAAGAGATCCAGGTAAGTTGCCTAGCACTACTACAGTTAACCCAGCACATCAGTCATCTAGCTTGAAAAATGGAAGAAATGTGCACATCAACGCGGTAAGTATTCTTCCAACTTCTGAATTTGGTAGTGTCACAATTACTCCACCATCACAAATAGTTAAGGAGGTGGTGGATGATGTTGGTAATAGATCGGACTCTCAACATGATCGGGACCCACCAAGGGATGAAAGGTGGGAAAGCTTTAAACAAGCTAAAATTAATCTACCCTTACTTGATGCGATTAAAGAGAGTCCCGATCAAGTTGAGTTTCGGAAAGAGTGAAGTACCCAAAAACGGCTTCACAAGTTTCCTAAAAAACTTGATTTGACTGCAAATGTGAATGCCGTTTTGTTGGGTACCTTCCCCCGAAACTCCAAGATCCAGAAGCACCCATTATTTCAGTACAAGTGGGAGAATTTAAAATAGAATGGGCACTTTTGGATCTTGGAGCGTGTGTTAGTATTCTACCAGGGAGTCTATATGACCAATATGATTTTGGTCCGCTACAAAAGGTCAACACCACTGTGGTGTTGGCTGATCAGACTCCCATGTGTCCGAGGGGGATTGTAAGAGATGTAATTGTTAAGGTAGAAGAGTGTTATTACCCAGTTGACTTCTTAGTGCTTGATTGTGCTACAAGTTCAAAGAACACGCACTCTCCAGTTATTCTGGGTAGACCGTTCTTAGCGACTGCTCATGCAATTATAAATTGCGTTGATGGAACGGTAAGTATGAAGTTTGGCGACCGCGAATTGCGGTTAAATGTGTTTTCAAATGCTACTGATCTTCTTATTACAGGTGAACGCTCAAAAGCTGAAAGTGGTGAAGAAAATGTCTCTCCTGCAAAGGAGATTCAAGCCAAACATGAGTGTTTTATGGTTGATAGGTTTGAAGTCGCAGCGAGCAAAGCAGTAAGGAAAAAGGAAGGTGTGGCTCATGAGGAGTTCGAGAGAGACAAAGGGAAGCCACGATGGAAGAAGAAGAAAAAGAAACCGCCTGAAGTTGATAATGCAAATAGGAGGGTGGAGTTATTTGGTCCAATGTGGAATACAGTGGACGGCTTACTAGAGCATTGGCGGAGTACATACGTAGAAGCCATGGGACGCAAGCATCCCACTCGACCACCATAAGGGTATATTAGGTACGGTCTGGTTGAAGACCTATAAACTTAGCGCTCTCGGGAGGCAGCCCGAGGATGTAGAGTAGTATATATTTGTTTTGTTTTTTTGCGTGAGTATTTTTGCAGGTAATCATGTTATTCATCTCTACGGATGCAATGGTCCAAGTGTGGGGATGTTTGGTGAAGTCCCATATGTTCTACTTGCAATTGCGAACAATGCACGGATTAGAGTTCAGTCAGAACTGTCCATACTCAATCTCCATTTGGACAGGGATGATCTGCAACCTAATTGTAGAGATTGACCCGAGTACTTGTGGACACGACCGCGAATGAAATTCTATACGGTCGTGGTAGAACATGGCGCACGAGGATTCTACGTTTTAAACCAGGGGAGTCTGTTCCATTTTTATTATCGCATTTTTATTCGTGTTCTTGGTGGTGTTAAACATTATGTGCTAGGGAATGTGTTTTTGCTTATTGTGTTAGGAACGGTCGCTCATGATGTTTGTTAGTTGGCATTCCCGGGTTTTGTTTTAAAAGCACTATACATTGGGGACAATGTCGCCCAAGTGTGGGGAAGGGAAATGTTTGGGACAAGAGTTTGAAAGAGGTTGAGAGTGATTGAAAACGATGAAAAGCGAAAAAAAATTGAAAATTTTGAAAATTTTAAAGAATTTCATCGCCTTAAGTGAACTAAATGGATACGAAAACCGAACGTTTCAATCACTAATGGTTTCCTTGCCGGTAGTAAACTAATATAGTCCCTTGTCATGGTCGTTCTTTTAAGTTTCATGAGAGTAGGTCTGACAGGTGTTTTTTAAAAAAAAAAGAATTGAAAAGAGATGTCTATTTAGGGGTAACATGCTTTAGATTGTATATGCTACGTGTCGGTAGCCCTTTACCCTTTCTTGGTGAGAATTTTGAGCCTGTAGAATTGATAGAATTATTTACATAATGACTTCATTTGTTGAGAGCAGGCCGCATGTTATTCTGTGTTAGAACTTGTATGATTTGATGAATGCTGAGACTGGGGTTTGATATGTGCACGTAAATGATAAAGGCATTAGGATATCCCGTACACCTGTTTAGCCCCATTGAGCCTATTTACCTTTCGTTTGTCCACCTAATATGCATTGTTGATACCGACCGTGAACGACAGATCATGAAAAAAAAGAGAAAACAAAGAAAAGAAAAGAAAAAATAGAAAAAGAAAAAGGAAAAAGAAAAAAAAAACAGAAGTGTTTTAAATATTGTTTATGTCTTGGGTAGAAACCAACCCAAAAGTTTGTTATGTTTGCAAATAAAGTTGTCACGGTTTGGTCATTTGTTTGTTCGCCACATAAAAAAAAAGAAAATAAATATAAGCCAAAAATCTTCCTACCCTTGCCCTAAGCCCAAAACCGAAAGTCCTTTTGATGCGTGTCGTGCTACATGATACAGTGGAGGTGTGATTGTCATACAAGCATATGATTACAAGATTTCATGTTTGGTTTTGAGTGTTATACATACTAGCACCTTACATGCTAGTTCAGTTTTTAAACTGAGAGGAGAGTTTATTGTGAGGGGCGTGTAGCATGTGTTAAAATCATAAGCATGTTAGTTTTGAATAGACAAGTCTCGAGTTTTAGAAATTGCACCAATTGCTTGTTGGACTGTCAATCTTGATTGTGTCAGTCTATGGAACGGGTATGACTTGGAACTTAAATTGTTGCATCGGTTAAGGGGTTTAGAGGTGTTGTTACTATGGTGAGTAGTTCCGTAACGGTTTGCTTGAGGACAATCAAAGGTAAGTGTGGGGATGTGATGGAGAGTGTGAAATATATGTGTTTAAGGGCTTATCTTACATGTTTTGTTTGGTTCTATGTGATTATACGTGTTGAATTAGTTTATTGCGAGTGTTTGCATGTTTGCAGGTAAAATGCATAATTTAGGTAAAGTTTTGGGGTTTAAAGATTAAGCGGACCATGTGATATTGATAAAGGCAACATATGCAGCTTACGGATAAAAGGAAATTCCAAAGGGATTTTAGAAAAGGTTTTAAAAATAAAATTCTACAAGGGAGGTGCATACATGGGGACTGATTGGACAACAATAAAACCTTTGTGAAAACTCTAAATTGGGGGATAAATGTTGGATGAGACTTTTAAGAGGGGAAGTAATTAATCAACATGATTATTCTCAAAAGTGGGCATATTCACGTGAAGAGTGGGGGTGAATTTTTTATGCATCATTAATTGAATAAAGAAAATTCATCAATCATCCATCATCATTAATTAATAGAGCGAGAAGACATCATTTGTTGCACTAGAAGTCAACAACATGAGACATCATCACTACTATAAAATCACAAAGGATTCACAAAGTGGGGATGCATGTGATGGGGCAGACCTCGAGATGTGTGGGAGAAATGTTATAAGCAGCCATAATCACATGGAGGTTTTTTTTGTGAGGGAAATTTATTGGCATATATAACCATGCATGGCTTCACACAAAAACAAACAGCAAGTATCACATGTCTCTTACGCCAGGAATCCGTAAGTTACGAGTGGTGCATGGGATTCACAAAAAGGAACAGCGAGTTCCACATGCGGCTTACGAAATTAGCATGCACCTTACGGTTATTAATGGTATGTGCACGTGCATATTTATCTGGAAAGGGTTAAGGGTTTAAAACCCTAATTAATTACACACGGCTGGGGGCAGCCATCCTTCAAGACTTTTGGCTCTCAACATCACACGACATCATCATCATTCACATCGAATACCATCATCATTCCGCAATCAACGACCATCATGGTTTCATCTTTCTTTCAAGCTATTGAAGGTTGTTTGAGCGTCATGAGCGGCTAGTTCTCCCGTGATCGTCTCCGGGACTAGGGTTATGTTTGAACATCGGGTTTGCTTATGTTTACAACTTTTTGGATTGAGAATTGATTAATCTTTCGGTTAGTTATTCTTATTGTTTTTGTTTCGATTAAACAATATTTGATTATCGTAATCATTTGAGTTCATCAATTATTTGGTTTGTTCATCAACAAATGGGATTAAATTCTAGGATGTCATTGTTTTAAACCTTTAATCATTGAACTTGACTATGTTTATGAAATCTAAAATTGGTAATTAATTGGATTACTATTCAGTTGTATCAACCTTTCGGTTTCGTTCGTGGATCATTGCAATCAAATATATTGTCCGTTAATTATTTATCAAAACAAGTTTATCAAATCATGTCTATGTGATTTCCAAATAGTGGTAACTAAATAACCTGATTTTCTGCATAACCTGAAAACCCGGAGATTGGTCCATTCTCTCGCAATTGTTTACAACTTTAATTTAGATTTGTTTTCACAATCACTCTCAAACTGCAAAAAGCAATTAGTTTAGAAATAGATGATAGTTAAAGCAACGAACTTTTACACTTTCCACTGATTCCCCGTGGATTCGACACCCTACTTGCCCTTTACTAGTAAAAGGTGAAAAGGACACTTTTTATTATATTTTTGACCGACCTTACGACATCGATCAATATTCTACCTAAGGAGAATATGCAGGTTCCGTTTTAGTTTCTTAACCCATTCTCAAACCACCGGGAATCCCATGCCTTATAGAAAGTGTGAACTCACCTTAGGTTAGCTCGACAGATACTCGAAAACGTCACTTGAGCTATATGTGGTCAACCATGTCCTAACATGGTTACCATACAAGTCAGGTCTAGGTTCAAGTAGTGCACATAAGTTTTACACATAGACTAACAGGTTACAACACGTGATGATCATGGCAAACACATAAAACACATTAGCAGTCAATTATATAAAAGGGCCTAACTTGTGCTACCCGGATGATTGGGCTATCAAGCTTGTGCGAGCCCAATCATCTTGTGCGAGTTGGTAACTAAAGCCCAATGAGCATACGGCCCAACCTATTGCGCGATCAGCACAACTTGTGCGATCCACAATGGGTTGTGCGATCCAAAAACCTACCCGGCCCAATAACATAAGTAACCCAAAATTCACCCGGCCCAAACAAATAATCAGAACAACATCTTGTGCGGTCCATTTATCTTGTGCGATCTAAGACTACTTGTGCGATTGAGTTTTGGGCTGTTCGGCCAACCAGCATAACCTATCATGTTGGGTGGCCCAACATCATGTGCAATCAGCACAACCTTGTGCGATTCACAAGATGTTGTGCGACTGTGCTTTAAGAGGTTATACCTGGTGCTTTAACTGTTGTACCCTAACCTATCTTTTGCGACTGGCTTGCACGACCAGCCTTGTACGTTTAGCCTTGTGCGATTAGTTTTAGGTTTCCTAAAATCATGCAATCTTTTCTAACAGTTTCCAATTTCCTCTTCATTCGATTAAATCAATACTAATAGTTTCCAAACATGCTATAATCGATGAATAAGGGTTTTAACATCAATTTCCTATGAACCCTAATCATGAATAAAACATGAACATTAATCATAACACTTAAGCATATTAACATGGTTCATGCTCTTGATCACTAGCATGCATACTATCATAACAATACACAAATCATCTGCACATAAACACATTACAGCCGATTAGCAAGCATTCGGTTAACAATCATCTTTAACATCATTCGATTATCAATCCCTATGTTGATCCACACCTATTACACATGTGAGCCGATTATATAACACTAAACCTTAACCATTTACATCATAATCAAACACATAACATCCCTAAATCATCATGTAAAACATATAAGCCAATACATCATCTATCATGCAATCGATATTAATACACTAACTAGTTAAAGGATAGAACGAGGGTTGATCCGAACAAGAAAGCTTCGAGGAAAAGAGATGTTGTTGCCGTCGGCTTCGAGAGAGAGGGAGGAGAGAACTAGGGTTTGGTGTGTTTTGTGTTTTGCAAGTAATGAGGAGTATACACCCTCCCCATGAGGTTACGCGCAACAAATGGAATGGGCCGAACCCATCATGGGCTGCCCTTGTGGTTCGAGTACAAGAGTGTGGCCCGAATGGGCTTGTGTGATTTCATACATACATTACACAAGGTCACATAACACGTAGCACGCATTCATTAAAACCAACATATCAACTTGTCATATAGAGTTCATACACGTTACATTCAACACAAAAATAGGTCCAGAATTACGAGTTGTCACATCATCCCAGAGTTGAAAGAAATTTCATCCCGAAATTTAGCACGTACTCACTGAGGAAGCTAGTTAAGTTGCATGGTTTTCCTGGGGCGTCACATCCTTCCCCCGTTAATTTGGAATTTCGTCCCGAAATTCCGCAGTATCTTCAGCCTCTGTAGTGGTTGTAATTTTCTCAAACAACTAGGGAGACTTGTGTTTCATCTGGTCTTCTCGTTCCCAGGTAAACTCTGGGCCACGACGGGAGTTCCAACGAACTCGAACAAGAGTAATTCTGGTGCGCTTGAGAATCTTAACATCTCGGTCAGTAATCTCTACTGGTTCCTCGACAAATCGCAGCTGATCGTCGATAGTGAGCTCCTTGAGAGGAACTATGAGGGTCTCATCTGACAGACACTTCTTCAGATTCGACACGTGGAAAACGTTGTGAACTCCGCTGAGTTCTGCAGGTAGGTTTAGCTTGTAGGCCACCTTACCTATTTTCTCTATGATTTCAAAAGGTCCGACATATCGCGGGTTGAGTTTGCCTCGTTTACCAAAACGAACTACGCCTTACCAAGGTGAGACTTTGAGTGGCACTCGATTCCCAACCTGGAACTCGAGTGGTTTCCTACGCTTATCAACGTAGCTTTTCTGACGGTCACGAGCTGCCGCCATTCGCTGTCATATCTGAGCAATTTTCTCGGTTGTATCTATTACAAGTTATGGACCAGTGATTTGGCTATAGCCAACCTCCGCCCAACAAAGAGGCGATCGGCTTTTACGTCCGTACAATGCCTCAAACGGAGCAGCCTGGATGCTGGTGTGGTAGCTATTGTTATACGAAAATTCCACTAAAGGAAGCTGTCTTTCCCAGCCGTTACCAAAGTCAATTACACATGCTCGAAGCATGTCTTTGAGAGTTTGGATGGTGCGTTCGGACTGCCCATCCATCTATGGATGATATGCTGTACTCATGTCTAATCGAGAGCCAAAGGACTTGTGCATTGCTTGCCACAATTCAGATGTAAAACGCGCGTCACGATCAGAAATGATAGAGGTTGGCACCCCGTGCCTAGGAACCACTTCCTTCAGGTAGATGTCTCCAAGTGTAGAAAACTTATATGTTTCCTTGATAGCTAAAAAGTGTGCAGATTTTGTCAATCGATCCACTATCACCCAAATGGTATCATTTCCGCATTGAGATCTGGGTAGGCCAGTAACGAAATCCATAGAAATTTGTTCCCATTTCCATGTCAGTATTTCTGGTTGTTGGAGTATGCCTGATGGTTTCTGGTATTCTACCTTGACCCTAGCATAGGTCAAACATTTACTGACATAGGTCGCTATGTCAGCTTTCATATGGGGCCACCAGTACGTAGTCTTTAGATCGTGGTACATCTTATCCGAACCAGGATGTACTGAGTAACGAGACTTGTGCGATTCATCCATCACAAGCTCACGTAGATTACCATAGAGTGGAATCCAGATACGCCCTGTCACGTAATAAGCGCCGTCTTCCTTTTGTTCTAACTGTTTCCTTGATCCACACAGAGACTCTGCCCTGATGTTTTCTGCTTTCAATGCTTCAGCCTGAGCATCTCGTACCTGAGTAGGAAGACTAGATTGGATGGTAAGTTGTAACGCTCGCACGCGCTTAGGTTTAGATTCCTTTCGGCTGAGGGCATCGGCCACCACATTGGCTTTGCCCAGATGGTACTTGATCGCGCGCGCATTCATAATCGTTCAGGAGTTCGACCCATCGACGCTGTCGCATGTTTAACTCCTTTTGCTCGAAGATATGCTGGAGACTCTTGTGATCGGTGTAAATGGTGCACTTGGTACCGTACAAGTAGTGTCTCCATATCTTAAGAGCAAACACCACTGCTCCCAACTCCAAGTTGTGAGTAGTGTAGTTCTTTTCGTGAACTTTAAGTTGGTGCGATGCATAAGCAATGACTTTATCCCGTTGCATCAACACACAATCAAGTCCTTGGATTGACGCGTCGCAATCTACCACGAAATCGTCTGTGCCCTCAGGAAATGAGAGAATAGGTGCGCTACAAAGTTTCAACTTCAGGTGTTGAAATGCGGATTCCTGAGCATCACCCCAACGGTAGGTGACACCCTTCTGGGTAAGAACAGTAAGAGACTACGGAATCTTGGAGAAATCCTTGATGAACCTTTTGTAGTAACCCGCCAAGCCCAAGAATTGGTGGATCTCTGTTGGTGTACGGGGTGCAGGCCAGTTCTTGATCGAGTCGACCTTGGATTGATCCACATGAATCCCATCCTCGTTTCCCACATGGCCTAAGAAGTGGACTTCACGAAGCCAGAAGTCACATTTAGAGAACTTAGCATACACTGTTCTGTTCGAAGAAGTTCCAAAATAAGTCGCAGATGATGCTCGTGTTCCTCCCGACTCATAGAATAGATCAGGATGTCGTCGATGAAAACAATAACGAACCTATCTAGGTAAGGTTTGCACACTCGGTTCATGAGATCCATGAAGACCGCAGGTGCGTTTGTCAGCCCGAAAGGCATAACCAGAAACTCGTAGTGCCCGTAACGAGTCCTGAATGCTATTTTGGTGACGTCCTCATCTTGGACTCTCAGCTGGTGATATCCCGACCTTAGGTCAATCTTTGAATAGTAGCTCGACCCTTGCAGCTGGTCGAATAGGTCATTAATACGCGGAAGCGGATAACGATTCTTCACGGTCACCTTGTTGAGTTCGCGATAGTCAATACACATTCGGAAGGTACCGTCTTTCTTCTTCACAAACAAGACTGGAGCTCCCCAGGGCGAAGAGCTAGGACGTATGAAACCCTTATCCAAGAGTTCTTGCAGTTGAGAGGATAATTCCTCTAGTTCTGATGGGGCTAAACGATAAGGTGCACGTGCTATGGGCGCTGCTCCAGGAGTTAGCTCGATTTGAAATTCGACTTGACGATGAGGTGGAAGACCAGGTAATTCCTCAGGAAATACCTCTGGAAAGTCGCGTACAATAGGAATGTCTTCTATCTTCTTCTCTTTCGCTGAGGTGTCAGTAACGAGAGCTAATATAGCAGTGTGGCCCTTTCGCAAACACTTCTGGGCCTTAAGAAAAGAGATGATGCCCACGACAGCACCACTCTTGTCACCATGAATAACGAGAGGTTCCTCACCAGAACGGGGAATGCGGACGATTTTCTCCTTGCAAAGAATCTCCGTTTGATGTTGAGATAACTAATCCATCCCAATAACAATGTCGAAGCTACCAAGAACGATAGGGATAAGATCGATAGAGAAAGTCTGACCAGCAAGGACAATATTACAACCCTTAACTATGTGCGTGGCTTCAAGACTTTTACCGTCTGCTAGTTTTACAACATGCTTGGTGTTCAAAAGTGTTGGGGTACGCTTAAGCATCTGACTAACTTTTAGGGACACATAACTAGTATCGGCACCCGAATCAAATAAAACAGAAACATAGAAATCATACAGTAGGAACTTACCCGTAACAACGTTGGGATCGTTCCTCGCTTCACCCTAACCAATCATGAAAACACGTCCCCTGGCACCATTGCCTTCATTGTTACCCCCATTTTTTCCATTCCCTTGATTGTTGTTGTTGTTGTTCTGATTCCGGTTCAGCTAGGGACAGTTCCTCTTGAAGCGGCCTTCAACACCACACTGAAAACATCCTTTATTGCCCTGCTGTTGCTGCTGCTGGTTCTGTGGAGCTTGTTGTTGTTGCTGACGATTTTGATTTGCAGGATATGGGCTCCTGCATTCCTTCGCTGCGTGACCAAGCTTGTTACATTGATGGCAGCGACCTTTGTTGCACTGCCCACTGTGGTGCATGTTACATCGATTGCACTTAGGGTGATTTCCCTTATACCCACTTTGACCTTGATTCTGACTGTTTGAGAATTGCTGACTAGGACTCTTAAAGTCGTCAGTCTTTCCCTGTTGAGATTGGGACTGATTAGAAGTAGAACCTTTGCTCGAGGTTCCATCCCATTTTCGCTTGTTGTCACTAGGAGCATCAGAGGTAGTTGTAGCACTAATACATTTGGGTAGCCTGTTTTGCTCCACCGCCTGGTCAGTGAGACGATGAGCTAGTCGTATAACTTGCTGAATGGTTCCAAGGTTAGCAGAAGTCACATGGCTCTAAATTTCTAGCACTAAACCCTTGAGGTACAGCTCGATACGTTTGATGGGAGGGTCTACCATAGTAGGACACAAGATAGCCAGCTTGTTTGATCTCTTCGTGTATGCTTTGATTTCGCACCCTGACATCTTCAAATTGAAAAACTCCACCTCTAGCTTGTGGACGTCGTCTTGCAGTACTCCTCTTTAATCAGCTCCTTAAAGTCGTTCCATGGGGTGGCATTAGCAGCTGCCAACCCTAGCATTTGAACTTGCGCTTTCCACCAAGTCAGTGTGATGCCTTCAAGTGTTCTAGTAGCAAATTTCACCCTTCGTGCTTCAGGCCATTCACACATTTCGAAGACCGATTCGAGCTTCTCGAACCAGTGAAGAAGGCCTACTGCTCCTTCTGTGCCGTTGAAGGTACTGGGTCGGCAATCCATGGATGTTTTGAACGAGCATACAGGTGGTTGAGCATGCTGACCTGTTGCGCGAGAAAGAAAAGACAAGGTTAAGCACGAGAGTTGGTTCACGAGGGTAGGATCTAAACATCCTAGGATGGGTCGAAATGGCAGGTTATACCTCCTGCAGGGGCTGCTGCGAGTGTCTTAGCAACTCGTTCATTGATAAGAGCCGTCAGCTGGGCTTGAGTCAAGTTCAGACGTCCACTCATGATCTTCACATCGAAGGAAACACAAGTAAGAAAGGTGTCGCGAAAGTGCATAAGTGTGGAGTGACAGAAGAGAGTAAGCACACAGAGTTCAAGCAACAGTTGTTATACTAGCTAAGCATACCATGATCAATGCACTACTTAAACTATCAGGCTGGCAATACAATCACAAACCATATCACCTATTGCGTTGAGTCTTGCACATGGAGCGAAGCGTTGTTGTGGATCGTTGAGCACTATACAAGTTATAGTCTGGTTTTGTCAAAAAGCTTTTCCCTTTTTAAAACCAAGTTCACTATAACCAATGGCTCTGATACCAATCTGTCACACCCCCAAAATCCACAAGCGGAGAATCACCGCAGGAGGCGTGACATGACCAGGATCAAGCCACCAATCGTATTGAACAACTTATTTAAAGTAAATATAAAACCAACCACAATATAATTGGTGTCTAAACAAATTAACCAAGTTCAAGTTATCAGCGGAAGCATAAAGTGTAAAACCAAAACATAAGTTTTAAAAGTTCAAAGGCTCAACATGGAACTCAACAGTCCATGTCCCACAACGACTCCTCCTTCTCGTGTAAGCTCCATAAGAGTACCTAACGACCTGCAAGGCATGTAACAACGAGTCAACAACAAAGTTGAGCGAGTTCACAGTTGGTTGTCTATTTTAAAGTTGTTCCAAAAACCATAAGTTTGTTCGAAAACCATGAGTTAACCATTTCCTTGTTTCCCAAACCATAACTAGTGGGGGCTTCCCCATGTAAACCACTAGACCGTTACCATATCAACAACTGACTGAGGTAAGTTGTGCCCCACGTCAATGTCTATCATCATTGACTAAGTGCCCAGATCCATTAGTACACGCCCGTCCTACCCGCACGGTGTGAGGTTTGTCAACCCTAATAGCGCTATCAACTAATGACTCGCTCGCCATTGGCCTGGCGATTAAGTCGATATAAAAATGAGGGACTTCATGATAGAGTTTTGTCTAGTAAGTTATTTGTTGTCATCCTTCCTACGGAGGAATGGAGGTACGTAATCTACCCAAGGAGAATACGCAGGTTTAACGTTGGCATCCTTTCCATGGAGGTTGGAGGCACATATTCTACCCAAGGAGAATATGCAGGTTCCGTTTTAGTTTCTTAACCCATTCCCAAACCACCGGGAATCCAATGCCTTATAGAAAGTGTGAACTCACCTTAGGTTAGCTCGGCAGATACTCGAAAAGGTCACTTGAGCTATATGTGGTCAACCACGTCCTAACATGGTTACCATACAAGTCATGTCTAGGTTCAAGCAGTGCACATAAGTTTTACACATAGACTAACAGGTTACAACACGTGATGATCATGGCAAACACGTAAAACACATTAGCAGTCAATTATATAAAAGGGCCTAACTTGTGCGACCCGGATGATTGGGCTATCGAGCTTGTGCGAGCCCAATCATCTTGTGCGAGTTGGTAACTAAAGCCCAATGAGCATACGGCCCAACCTATTGCGCGATCAGCACAACTTGTGTGATCCACAATGGGTTATGCGATCCAAAAACCTACCCGGCCCAATAACATAGGAAACCCAAAATTCACCCGGCCCAAACAAATAATTAGAACAACATCTTGTGCGGTCCATTTATCTTGTGCGATCCAAGACTAC
This sequence comes from Helianthus annuus, assembly GCF_002127325.2. Classification (NCBI taxonomy): domain Eukaryota; kingdom Viridiplantae; phylum Streptophyta; class Magnoliopsida; order Asterales; family Asteraceae; genus Helianthus; species Helianthus annuus. Next base: position 90,362,870 of record NC_035449.2, read on the forward strand.
TTGTGTGATTGAGTTTTGGGCTGTTCGGCCCAACAGCATAACCTATCATGTTGGGCGGCCCAACATCTTGTGCGATCAGCTCAACCTTGTGCGATCCACAAGATGTTGTGCGACTGTGCTTTAAGAGGTTATACCTGGTGCTTTAACTGTTGTACTCTAACCTATCTTGTGCGACTGGCTTGCGCGACCAGCCTTGTACGTTTAGCCTTGTGCGATTAGTTTTAGGTTTCCTAAAATCATGCAATCTTTTCTAACAGTTTCCAATTTCCTATTCATTCGATCAAATCAATACTAACAGTTTCCAAACATGCAATAATCGATTAATAAGGGTTTTAACATCAATTTCCTATGAACCCTAATCATGAATAAAACATGAACATTAATCATAACACTTAAGCATATTAACATGGTTCATGCTCTTGATCACTAGCATGCATACTATCATAACATTACACAAATCATCCACACATAAACACATTACAGCCGATTAGAAAGCATTCGGTTAACAATCATCTTTAACATCATTCGATTATCAATCCCTATGTTGATCCACACCTATTACACATGTGAGCCGATTATATAACACTAAACCTTAACCATTTACATCATAATCAAACACATAACATCCCTAAATCATCATGTAAAACATATAAGCCAATACATCATCTATCATGCAATCGATATTAATACACTAACTGGTTAAAGGATAGAACGAGGGTTGATCCGAACAAGAAAGCTTCGAGGAAAAGAGATGTTGTTGCCGTCGGCTTCGAGAGAGAGGGAGGAGAGAACTATGGTTTGGTGTGTATTGTGTTTTGCAACTAATGAGGAATATACTCCCTCCCCATGAGGTTACGCGCAACAAATGGAATTGGCCAAACCCATCATGGGCTGCCCTTATGGTTCGAGTACAAGAGTATGGCCCGAATGGGCTTGTGCGATTTCATACATACATTACACAAGGTCACATAACACGTAGCACGCATTCATTAAAACCAACATATCAACTTGTCATATAGAGTTCATACACGTTACATTCAACACAAAAATAGGTCCAGAATTACGAGTTGTCACACGAACCTCGATTGGGTGAGCTTGGAAGTATTGCCGGAGCCTTCGTGAAGCATGGACCAAGGCTAGAGCTAATTTTTCTAGATTTGGATATCTTGTTTCGTTGTATTTTAATGTCCAACTTACGTAGTAAATGGGAATTTGAGCTCCGGTTCGATGGGCAACTAAAACTGCACTGATAGCGCCGCGTGATGCAGCCAAGTACACTGTTAGCACCTCATCTTCTTCCGGAATGGTGAGAGTTGGTAATGTGCCTAAGTAAACTTTGAGTTCTTCGAAAGCACGAGCAGCCTCATTAGTCCATTTGAATTCTGATCTAAAACTTTTTCTCATTACGTCCATAAACGGGAGCGATCTGTTTGCAGCTTTCGACAAGAAACGATGGAGAGCAGCCAAACGTCCCTTTAAGGACTGAACTTCTTTGACCGAGGTTGGAGGCTTCATGGTAAGAACGGCGTCTATCTTTTCGGGGTTGGCTCGTAAGCCTCGCGATCCGACCATAACACCTAGAAACTTCCCTTCTTTTACTCCGAACGTACATTTTTTAGGGTTCAATTTCATATTGATGCTTCGGAGTTGGGTGAACCTTTCAAGTATATCTTTCAACATATCCTCCTCATCGTGACTTTTGATCAAGATATTATCAACGTACACTTCCAAATTTCGCTCGATTTGGTCTTTGAAGGCTTTGTTCATTAGCCGTTGATATGTAGCACCGGCATTTTTTAAACCAAAAGGCATCTTTGTAAAGCAGTAAATTACTTCATCAGTGACAAAGGCCCTCTTATCTTCATCTTCGACCGCCCTTTGTATTTGATGATACCCTTTATAAGCGTCTAAGAAACATTTTAGCCTGAACGTGGCAACAGAATCAATCTTCTCGTCAATCTCTGGTAACGGAAAAAAATCTTTAGGGCACGCGTCATTCAAATCAGTGAAGTCGATGCACATTCTCCAGGAGTTGTCTTTCTTTCGCACCATAACTGGGTTTGATACCCAGGTTTGATACTGGACTTCTCGGATGATCCCAGCATCTAGGAGACTTCTTATGTCTTTAGCAATTGCTTTGGCTCGATCTGGTGCCATGTGTCTCTTTCTTTGTGCTATCGGCTTAATTGATTCTTTCACATTCAAACGGTGCTGGGTTATGGATCTGGGAACTCCCTACATATCGGAATGTTGCCAGGAAAAAATGTCAACAGAGTTGGTTAGTAATTCCCATAGGAGCTTTTTGGTTTGCTTCGGGAGCTGAGCCCCGATTGCCACTTGCTGCTCCAGGAATTCTGGATTAATTGCCCAAAGTTCCGTAGGTACTTCAGATTTTTTGGGGCTCGTTTCTGCTGCGTGTCTAACCTCTGCGACGAACGAATTCGACTCGGAGAGGATAGTGGCGACTCCTGTCTCGGTTGGGAATTTTATAGCTCCATGTATTGTGGAACTGATTGCTCCAAGAGCTCTCAGCCCAGGGCGCCAGAGTATTACATTGTATGACGAATGAATACCAACGACCAAAAAGGTTAACTGGACGATCCTATTTTTGTCATTATCTTTGAATGTGGTTGGGAGGGTAATCTGCCCCATCGGACAAACGACTTCTCCCGAAAAACTTATCAACGGAGTGGACACCTCAATGAGCCTTTTCTTTGTCTGGGGAGCCAGCTGCTGGAAACACTGTAAGTACATTATCTCGATGGCACTCCCTCCGTCTACGTATACTCGTCGGACCAGTTGTCCCGCAATCTCTGCCGATATTGTGATCGGACCATCCCTAGCATCCTCCGGGTCGATCAGGGGGAAGTACGTAGGTTGGTGCATCCAAGCTGCTATGTGTTGATTCGATCGCTTTACCCACCTTGGTTTGGTGGATCGAATCATATTGATTCCGGCCTTGGTGTTTGAGTTGTCGGCCGCGGCTGTTGACTTCTTGCCGTCCTTTACTTCTTTTACGAGGTGAGAAAGTTTTCCAGACCGTACAACTTTTTCAATTTCCTGCTTTAGTAGCCCAACACTCATCAGTCGTATGCCCCTTGTCTCGGTGATATTCACAGTACTTTTTGGAATGCTTGTCTGATGTAGGTCGTTGTTTCGAAGGCACAGGAAACAGTGTGGTTTTCGTACTAAGGATCTCGCTTGGCGACTTTGTTAATTCGGAGAAAGTGTTGAAACGTACGTTACCAGTCCAGAAGTTGTTTCGATCAGACTTTTGGTATGGACCACGACTGCGATTCCAATTATTGTTTCTATCCTTTGGTGGTGACGCATTCCGCCTCCATGACGCGGTTCGAGCCTTCGCATTTTTCGCTACTGTTTCATTCGGCTGTTCGCAGGCGTTTTTCCCCGAACAAAGGCTCGGGCTCGTTCCATAAGCACTTCCATGGTTTTTGGGAGATCTTCATGGAGTTTTTCCACGAGCTGATTGTTTCGTACTCCGTGATAGAAACCGGAAACGCGGAGTTGATCAACTGCTCCGCTGATCTGCATGCTTTCTCGGTTGAACCGATCAATGAAATCTTCCACCGATTCCCCATCGCGACGCTTTATGTGGTGAACTTCAGTGATGTCTTTCGAGTAGCGTCGGTGTTGACAGAAGTTTTGCAGAAACATACGCCGGAAATACTCAAAATGATCGACCGATCCTTCCGGTAGTTCATCAAACCATACCCGTGCTGATCCGGTGAGAGTCTGAGCGAACATATGACACCATGCTGGCATGGGCCACTGTTCGACCTTGGCTGCTCCGGCGAAGGCGAACATATGATCGTCTGGATCAGACGTACCATCGTAAAATATCAACGTTGGAGGCATCTTTAGCTTCGCCGGCAGCGGCGCATTAGCAATCCTTAACGTGAACTTTGACTGAGAAGTCATAGATGTTGGCTACGGCATGATCAACTCTTGATCCTAAGGGTTTAAACCCATAGAATCCTGGGGAAACAGGTCGTAGAGACCGTTATTTACTGGAGCGTTCATAAGAGTGGAAACTTGTGAAACACATGTTATAAGAGTGGAGATTACAGGACTTACCAGAGTTCCGGAAGTGAAGACTCCGGTGGAGATGGGATTAGCCCCTGGGTAGGTACTATTGAACAAGTTTGTCCAGAGACTCTGTAGCATTTCTTCCCGATGTTGCTGCTGCTGGAGTTGCCATAGCAGATCGGCATTTCGTAACAGAAAAGCATTATCAAAGTCAGGCAACGGCGTGGAAACCGGAGCAGTGACAGAAACTGTGGTTACATAACTTGCAACTAAAGAACTTGTAGGTGGAGATACCATTGCCGAACCCAATAAAGCAGCCGAGGTGACGGGAGCTAAGGAAGCGGCTGTTATAGGAACAACCCTACCTTCTAAAATATCATTATAAAATGGGAAGGTGTTTGTAGATTCCATAATTTCGAATGAAGAGAATCAACGAAGTAGATTTTGTGAATTCGAGGGGATGGTGCCACTGAAGACTCAAAAACCAGTTGGTCCGAGCTGGTATGAACAGAGCTTCAGATGACCTTGACAGAGACCTGTAAGATCACAAGGAAGAAAACACACCGTTAGCCTCGTCACAGGGAGGGGGCCTCTCTGTGACTAAGCTCGGGCGTGAGAATAAGTATTTGTGATGGAGGAATAAGTCAGTGAGAGAGAGAGGGGAGTTTAGAGGGAGAAAGTAGCGATTACCCCTTGTTGGAGGTCTTGGCGGGGTATTTATACCTTTTGGGTGTGCTGGCGTGGCAAGTTAGTTAGGGTCGGACCAGATGCTGTCAGGTAGTTAAGGCTGTGGGCCCTTAGTTAGTTAAGGAAAATTCTACCGGTTAGTCGTTCCGACTGGAGACACTAGGTCCGGTCAATCCTTTGGCCTAACGATCCGACCTTATTTTTATCGAGTTCGGTCCGCTCTAAGACGTATCCTCATCAGTCGCCAAATCCGTTAAAAGGGGAGACTCATCCTCGCACATCATAGGTTCATCCATTAGGGCTCATCATCCATATCCTATGACGTGGACGCCTATGTGGAGGCCTATCCATTGAGGATGGGGCTCCTCCACATCTTAGGGGGACGGGGCATCAAGCGGGTAGGGCCTTAAGGGTAAGTAACCATGCCAGGACACTGCCGCCACCCCAAGGGTAAGGCCAGCGGGTTGGTGAAACTAGCACTGGTACCCGCTTGAGATGTTTGTTTTCTAGGTAAGTGTTGACTTTTGAGATGCGCTGGTGGCTTGTGATTGGTTGGGGCATTCAACTCTATTAAGTACCCATGTCATAACATCGCCGCCACTACTTACTAGTTAATGGATACTTAGTGTACTTTTTGAGTTGTCGAGTGATAGTTGGTCAGGACCAAGGTACTTACCCTATAGTGCCCCTTCCCCCGTTATAGCCTTATTGCCCTTGTATGGGGTGGGGGGTTGGGTTGGAGTCATTGTTCGAAACGTGGTACTTTTGGGCTTCACCAGTCCACACCTAAAAAAGTGGGGTGTGGAAGGGGCGTGGCCAGACGGCGTTGGGGTGCCATGTTAACCAATTTTTTTTTTTTGTTTTTTTATATTAATCATAGAATTTAATAAAGAAATTTTAAATTACAATAAAAAATACATTACATTAGCAAAAAAATAAATAAATAAAAAAACAGTCAATTATTTTCATCTTCATCTTCAATGGAGTCAAATCTAGGAAGTGTCAAAACATGTTCTACCAAATCAGCTCGAAGGTTTGAATTTATTTATTTAAAATCATGTTGTGTAGAATGATGCATGCACACATCACGTTTCTTATTTGATATTTTTCATATAATCTACAAGGCATGCTAAAAATGTGCCACATTTTCTATAAAACACCAAATGTTCGCTCAACGTCTTTACGTGCCACCATCTGAACTTTATGAAACTTTATTCTTTTCTCTTGAATATGATTTCATAAAAACAACCCACTCCCCTCCCCCCCCCCCCTCCCCGCCGCCCCACGCCATGCTTCACGTGATCAACGCTGGCACAGTGTGGGTTAGTCAGCGTTGCCTAGCATCCCCGCCCCAGCCAACGCCCCACACCAGCTAGTCTAAGATCCATCAAAGGATCAATCATTACCCCGCATGTCCTCTCATCTTAGTTCAACCCACAAATGCCATCTTCAAAAACAAGCGGTCCATTGGATTGCATGTCAAAACAAGTATAGAAGGCGATTCCTCGTTTAGTCGATCAGACTCATTATACATTCCACCTAATGACACACAATCCCATATCACCATTCACCATTTGTTTATCATAATTTTGTAATGAAGAAGAAACTTTAATCACGCACCATATTTTCAAATTCATATTTTTAATACAATATATTTGTTTTTTTTTCTTATTTCCCGTTATTATTTTATAAATATTTAAATATAGTATAGATCAAATCTAAGATCCAAGTAATTTCTTGACAAGGGTTTGAACATTATGCTCACTATCAATCCATATCCCAAATACAAAACAAATCAATGCCAATGAGTTCCAACTTCTAATCATACTTTTCTCTCCAAGAATACACCAAAAACATGACCCAAGAACTGGCGAGCATCGTATCCCCAACAAGTTGCTTCGGCCAATCTCTCGCCAAATCTTCAAGTCTCCTCTCAAAGTAAACTCTCCAAACAGCCATTGACAAGTGAAGCACCACACACCCTTTAGCAAAAAACCCATGAAACTCCCGATCTTTAACAAATGCAACCATAAAATATATGAACCCGATCCCACAAAGCAGGAATCCCACAAACGAATGCGAAGTTTGTATCAACAACTGATCATGCGGAGTGGATCCCGACAGTTTCCTAGCAGTCTCAATGCCATGCCCGAACACCGAGATCTCATCGAGGTAAAACATGATCAAACTACCACAACATATCGCGATCAAGGAGTGCAAAAGACAGATTACAAAAAACCCAGATGACTCCATTGAATGACAGCAAAATCCCAGTTGTTGTTTGAGTTTGACTTGTTCTTTCAATGTCGTGTAAGACACTTTTTATAAAAGATTGGATACATTGGATGCTAAGTATGGAAAATTTAGGAGTTTGTAGAAGACGATGATAAACTAAACTTTTAGGGTTATGTGATGTGATCTGATCTGAAATTGGGATTGGAGAGGTGAACTGGAAGTATTGATGCGAAGATGACGGGGAAAGAAAGGTGGGAATGGGCGTCTTGAAAGAAGTGCATTGTAAATTGGGTCGACGGTTTGTCGTTTAATATAATTATGTTACCAACTTGCAATATTTTTGTTTGTTCCTATGCACCAGAAGATAACGTGTGTTGCCAATAATATCTTCATCAAGTGTTCGAAGGTTTGCATTTCTCTTGAGAGATACAAGTTCAACTTCCACTTGATGTAAAGTGAGACATTGGTGAGCAATGATAGGAGATTCAGGGAAACCTGTGTTCGATCCTTGAGCTAAACAGGTTTTACCGGTAATTTCACCGTCGTGCCTACGAACGGGTGAGTTACTAGATTTTCTCCGAAATTGGTGATGGACTCGGGTACTCTCGGAGTACTCCATTTGCTCCAGTGGGTGCCCAAAGAGTACTCGGGATTAATTCTGTTGATCGTTAAAAAAAAAAAAAGAAGATAAGGTGTGTTTGGTTTGTTATAAGAAGCTAAAAAATTTAAGTGTGAAAAAGAGTTTAGATTATCAGTTCAGAACATAACATAACATGTAATCTATTGTCTTTGTCAATCTATCATTATATAAATTGTTGTAAGGTTTGCTAGAGGGGTGGGTGGGGGGGGGGGGGGGGGGACTTTGTTAATTATGTTCTCACAACTTTCTTCTACATATACAATTAACTTCTAGACTAGATTAGATCGGATTATTGGATCAAGACCCGTAGGCATCGGCCATCTAGATGATCACCATTGAGCCTTAAGGAATCATTGGTAGTGATGACGGGGTAGCCCAAATCTTCAATAACATGACTAAAACACATAACAGCTAAAGAGGTTGAACGGTTAAAGGGTTCAAAACCCGCGAAGTATTGTGAGCAGAAAAGTCCATGCACAGTAATCAGTTACATCAACTGATATCTCACCAACTCAGCCGAAAAAGTAAACATGTGCAAAAGAGAACAACATTTTGTCCGCAGGTCTAAAGCCTTCAACCCCTAAAAGGGTAAGCCTCCTACTGCAGCAAGGTTCACTATGTCAAAGATTTCCCATTTGGGAGAAAACCTTCCTTATAAATGACACTTCACTACATTCATTTCGGACATTCCGGATCAGCTCAGATCTTCTTGGATCTCTGATCTTTCTTCTTGTCTCACGAGAACTTGTTTCACACAAGTCTCTCTTCTTTTCTTCAACTCACATAATTTACTTGCCCATGCATCTGAGGCTGAACATCCTTCAGCCGAAGATCTTAAGTAAATAACGAACATAACTAGTGAACCTCCTTCTACATCTAGCAAACGTAGGAGGACCCCACGACCTGCGTTAGGAAAACTTCAACCCTTGAAGCCTTTTGCCTAACCAGTCTGTCCATTACTCAAGGTCTCGTATTTGTTGTAACAACAAGTTGGCGCCCACCGTGGGGCTACGCCAGTCGTTTCTCTCAAAAGAAGACCAGTAGTGTAGCTCCATTCTTTCTGAAATCGCCATGTCCGAATGAGAATCTCCGGGAGAGGTAAATCAAGTCCCACGTACCTCTACCCCCATCACTAGCCAAACTCATGTGGCTATACCGACTTCTTTCTCAACACCGGGGAGCACTCCTACAGGAGCAACATACCCAGAGTTTCTCATCTTCCAAACACCGACCCCGTCTCTTTCAGGAGTTCCATCTCCTAACGTCGATGCTTCCAACACTCCCTCACGTATTGACCTTACCCCTGAAGGGTTCGCTAATAACTTCTTACGGTTAAGGTCTCTCCTTAACCAATACGTGAGCAGGGAAAGAGACAAAGGAGTGAGGATTAGGCTGGATTATGACGAACTAGAGCCATCGTTGTCTCCTGGACCTCCCGTTCTTCCTTTCACAAGCTCACAACCAACCGTGTCCAGGAATGAAGCTGGTCCCAGCCATCCACCTCCAAATCCCAGCCCATATACATACACCAGGCCAGATCCGACATCTTTTCCTCTATTCTCTTCTCAGCCAGTTACAACCGGTGCTCCATTGGGGCACGAGCTAACTTTATATCAGCTGTTACAATCTAGTGTTGCAAGCCTTCCACCTCCAACAATAACCACATGGGAGCAAGCTCTGTCTGTTCTCCCTTTGGCACGAAGTGCCGTTATGAGTGCTCCTTTAGGAGTAAACTATGCAGCTGCACCCGAAAGCCTTCAAGGCTTCAACCTTATGCCACAAATGATGGCTCAAATGATGGCAAGCTTCTTGGCAGCAGTTCATCAACCAAGTAATGACCTCTCAAGGGAACACCAACAACAACCCGGGTACAAGGATGGAAGAGGATTTGGCCAAACCATACAAACCAAGCAATTTGTCATGCTTTTCTCAGCAAATTATGACTTTCAAACCAGGATAAAGATGCCCTGCCACATACGAACCTATGATGGGAAGGAGGATCCAGAAGATCATCTCCAGATCTTCAAAGGAGCAGCAAGGATAGAGAAATGGTCCAACGCTGAATGCTGCTTGATGTTTATGCAAACCCTCGTTGGATCCGCTCGGATCTGGTTCAACGACTTACCAGCCCGAAGCATTCGAACCTTCGATGATCTAAGCAAAGGCTTCTTGGCTAGCTTTTTACAGCAAAAGAGATATGTGAAAGACGCCACTGTGATCTTCCAGATCAAACAAAGGGATGATGAAAGCCTCAGGGATTTCATCGAAAGATACAAAAAGGAAGGTTTAACGTATGTGGGAGCCGATGAAAAGATGAGGGTTGCAGGCTTCATGAATGCAATCACTTCTAAGTACCTCACCAGGGACTTTAACAAGTGCCTGCCTAAAACCTTGGAGGAAGCCCTTGAAAGGGCTGAAGCTCACATCAGGGGAGAAGAAGCGGTTGACATCAAGGAACATTGGAAGACGGAGATACACGTTAATCAACACCCAGATGAACACGATGTCCTACACAATAATCTTACCTCTTATATAATGCTATAGTTTTTATTTCATAAGTGGGTCTATTCCTAGCCATTGCACCAGTCCATGCGAACTGGTTAATGTGATGGCTAGATATTATTGTCAACAATGATAAATCCATCATCCCATGGTCATGGTCACACTACATCTTTGATTCTCTACGCATAAACTCCCATAAAATTTTTCTCTAATTTAAAATAGCTTGATAAACTCGTCTTTTCGATTCGTTGCGATTGTTATGGGTGAAATTCTGTTAGCTGTTTATGATCTGTATACCAGACGAGGATATTGGTAACATCCTGAGGCAGTATCCTGGCCATTACTAACAATTTGCTTGTAGACGTTGGCTACAAGGGACTAACGTTCATGAGGACCAAGTCACCCTGAAGACTCGCTCAAATTAGTTAGGAAAAAGGACGTTGAAGCCGAAAGAAGTGGTCTATAACGGTCACAAGGGAGTATAACAAGCACCCGGATTTTTAGGATAGTTAGTTAATTCTTGAAACTCTAAATAAGGAAGACCAGATCATAGGAAACACACACAATTCGAGCTCTCTAACTCTCACACTCTTCTTTCTAGTACCAATCACACATTAACACTCACTACTTGCAATCATTGTAACACTTAGTAGCGATCTGAGCATTATCCTGCACTGTATCCTGGTTATTCAAGCAATAAGAAGAACAAGGCAGCCGACGATTGTCTCCCGAGGTTTTATGCTGGAGATCTAAATTGATCAAGGGCTTTCCTCGTATATCATGTGTCCACTTTTTACTTTTGCAGCTCATTCTTTGATTATTGGTATATCTTTATATCCTGAGGCTATATCCTGAAACTGTTTTCATAAACAATCAAACCAACATATTTTTTACAAGCATTACTAGCACACTACCTCACAAACTAATTTGATTACTAAATTGCTTCGGTAATTTTTGACCAAAATAGCAATCACTTATTGAACCCCTGAAGATGGTGATGTATTGTTATTATAACCATATAATTTTCTATTATATTTTCGCGTCCTTGTAATGAAACTTCCTGGCTACGTATGTGATGTTCCTAACACACACACTTTACTTCAACCCTTCAAGCTTGCTTGCTTTCATACATGTGTGACTCATTACACACTCAATTTCATACATAGATTTTTGTGAATCCATTCTTATTCGCATACGGGCAAGCTCGACGACTGTGGAGAACGCTCCGATTGAACCGGAACACTACAAATTCGACCAACCATTAGTTTTCTACATAATTCATATTGCGTCAACGCCTTCAATGTAATGTTTCCAACAACCGGTAGTGTCACTTTATTTCTATTTATGCCGCTTGTGTGCGACCAACTGCATCCTCACCATCGAATTTATTATTTGACTAGTGATTCTAAAATAATTATGTGGAACAGATTGATGACAACTGTAACATTCCGCAATTATTGTATTATGTGTTCTCGTATTCAATAATTGTAGTCCGAGACTTATGATCATAATGGAACTCATTTTATTTATTTATTTATTTTCTCTCAATAATTGTTCAATCAAACATAGGTATATTCATATAATCATCAAGATACATTTAAATCATTCGAAAACCGACTTATATTCTGTAAATTCAATATTCGAGACCCAATCAATCTACTATTGTGTCATACTATGTTTATAAATTATGTTAGAAACTCCAACTTATACAAATAACAAAAAGAAAAAGAAATGCATAAAACAAACAGGCTCATGACATTAGGCCCATATAAAAACAAAAAAAAATATAAATTGGCCAATTTTCAACTTTGCATATTTCTTTCACCATCTTAAACCCTAATCTCTCACCTATAAATAACATACTCATTCCAACACTTTTCTTTGCCATTTCTCAAACAATTCTTCTTCCCTCTTGAAAGTGAATTCCATCTCCTTTCACCTTCTTCTCTTCTTCTTCTTTTCTTTTTGTTTTTTCATACTTCCCCATATTGGAATGTTATCAAATGTTTACTATGGTAAACAAAGATGGTGCATCACCAAAATAAGGACCAATCTTAGGTTTTATTTTATAACTTTCAACCTTTCACTATTGTATGTCATTTATATTTTATGACCAACCAAGATCATCACCTAAGTTGATTATTCTTGGTGTAATAAAAGGGTACAATGGATGACATTTATCATGCCTCTATAACATGGTCATTACATTAATAACTCATTGCTAATATATTATCTAACTTACAATTATTATTCATGCCTAACCTAGATAATATTATTAACTAACATATTATTACCATGTCTAACATTACTAACCCATACTAACTCTTTAATCATGCTACTAACAATTACTAACCCATACTAACTCATTAATCATGCTACTAACTACTAACTCTTCTAATCATACTACTTATATTTTTAATTTTGTCAATTACTTATCTAGTTTTACAATTACATCATTGTTATCAATTCATTAATTATTAGTACATACTAAAAATATATGAAACCACTAACTCTTTTAATTTTTTCATTTACTAATTTAGTCTTGCAGTTAGATCATTATTATCAATTCATTAATTATAATTACATACTAAAAATATATAAAAGTACTAACTCCATTTAACTTTTGTTATTTACTTATTTAGTTTTGCAATTTAATTATCAAAGTCAATCCATTATTTATTATTATGTACTAAAGATATATAATATTAAACCTAGCCATGACACCAACCAATTTATAGTGGAAAGTTGTGTGTAAAGGTAAATATTTATCTTAGACTAAATTTCTCAAACTTGGACTTCTAGTAGGTGAAATAGTACCTACAAAATACACATAAATTAATAGTGTCCAAAGTGAGTGTTTAGTCAAGATAATATTTTTATGTATTTTCATATATTATTATTATTATTATTATTATTATTATTATTATTATTATTATTTATTTCTTATTCAAGTCTCATTTACATTCCAACTTCTAAATCCTTGTACTTACACACCTTGTTCATCCTTGTTAGGATAATTTGGTGCTTCAACCTCGCAAGACGATCATCTCACGTTTGTGGAAACCACTTGCAAAACCGTGAGTATACTTGATCCCTTTTTCATTTTAATCACTTTGGGTGCAACATGTACACTTATACAAAAACACGCAACACTATTAAACATGTTTATTCAATCACACTCTATCCACGATTAAACATGAAACATGTTATACTTGTTAATCTCATATGCTATGTTACATTGTGTCTATATGCTCATTAACTTTGCAAGCATACTTTAACAATTATAGCGTTACAGGATTAACGCCCCGCCCGTATACTTGTGGTATTGTTAAGTAAAACACATTACACCTTCTTCATTTCGACGATGTTGGGTAAACACGATTGCGTTAAACCCTGGTTTGACATATAGCTTACACACGTACAATATGTTAGTAACTTGTATACATTTGTCATGTTGGATATGAGTACACTTAAAACATTTTTCATATTATGCTATGTATTCAAACTTGTATACTCGCCAACATATTTGTTGATCTTTATTTTAATACATGTTGCAGGTTGATAGTTGATGATCGAAGGAACACGTTTAGGGTGGACTTAGATACACACTTAAACAAATAAACAATGTTTTGATTCATGTTTTCGTTGCTACAATTTGATGTATTTGTTTTGATTGAACAATGTATGAAATTTAGCATTTATGAAATTTTGATTAACTATATTGTCACAATTAGTGTTATGATGCAATGAGCAATCTTGGGATCATCTCACTCCGATGTTTCCGCCATCGGTTGGGGTGTGACAGATTGGTATCAGAGCCATAACTATAGGGAACTAGGAAAAAGTAGGAATGCTTTTACTTAGTCTATAATATAGGAACATTATCCTTGTTTGTGCTTTTAAACTACTTGCATTCTATCTTAATTGCTTTCTATCTATTTCTTTGGTCTTTAATATACATGCCTTTCCTAAGGCTAACACAATACACACTTGGAGGCTTGGTGAAGACACTCTTATATCACAATCAAAATGACTCGCCAAAATAGGGGTGATTCCCACATTTGGTGATGACTTTCAATCCGCGTACCTGATATTTTGCACGAAATTTACCATCAAGTTGGGAGTGACATCCATACCTTGATGGAAATTTCCGTTTCATTTTCTAGTGGACCTTTATCATTCGATAAGTACCAACCACACTAGGGTACGATGTTACGAAGTTAAGGGTGAAACACGCATCTTGATAACTAGTCCCACTCATCGATTTTCAATCTCGCCAAAGTTTTGATTTTCCAATCAACTAGCGACGTGTAGTAACTGGAAGGAAATATACCGATAATTGCTTCTCGACGAGAGTATTTGTCTATTAGGCCAAAGCACGTTTCCCTAACTTGAAAGGACTTCGATTCACTTTGGAATAGTCTCAGTTACGTTCCGTGAAAATCCATCTTTTACGTTAAATCTCTTTTATGCTATCTCAATTTTAATGTGTTTTACATTTGTACGTTATTTCATTTCAACTTTGGAGACACAAAATTGCACTATCCTCGCAATAAAAAACAATAATAATCTCTCATGAACAAATTAAATTTACAGTGCTATCATTATTCTTGTTACATTGTGTGAATTCTTGTTATGCTATGTGGAACATTAATGTGCTTTGTGATGCATTCATGAAAACAAACTACTTTAAACAAAACATTATGATCAAGTCTCATCCATTCCTATGTTTTTTGAATCTCTAGATGTCTTCTAGTCGCCTTTCCAACTCACCCAAGAGGTCTAAGACTAGATCCAAGAAGAAGATGTTAGCATTCATGGCTTCCCAGATGGCTCACATTATCCCTTAAATCATCAGCAAAGTTACAACCAAAACCACACCTAACTCCTCAGTCGACTCTAAGATTGAGCCACCTAAACCTACTTCCTTCAACTTCAAACACTTCTCAGCTTGTAACCCAAAACCCTTCACTAGAAATGATGGTGTGATAGCGATGCTCGAGTGGTTTGACAGCATCGTCATTAATAGTGAATGCCCTGAAAACCTTAAGACCCGCAGTGCTACTAGTGTCTTTAAATCTAGAGCCTTAGATTGGTGGAAAGATGAGCACAACATTCATTCCAACGAGGAATCCTACGCTCTTCCTTGGTCTGATGTTAAGGAAATGATGATGACCGAGTTCTGCCCTCCTCACGAGCAGCAGAAGCTCGAAGAAGAATTTTGGACCCTTAAACAGATTGGTGACGACAATCTTGGAGGTGTTATGCTTTCCTAGTTCTATTGGGTTAGTGTTAAGTTGGTGATTTAGCCCTCTATCGAGAGGGAAGAGGGAAGCAGGGCGACAGCTAGTTGCTTTCTGGTGAGTTGCTATCGCTCCTCTCCTTTCAGTCGAGCTAGGCTGAAGACTTTCTCTTTCTAGCCAAGAAAGCCCCCAAAGGCACGTGTCGTTGGCTAAGCCCTCACTTAGGATGAGTCATGCGGGCCGCCTTGAAAGAGAATTCCCACTGCTTTGCCTTCGATGAAAGCCTAAATTCAATATGAAAGTGGGTTCTTCTTCTTCGATTCAAGCAAGTCGACCATAAGGTGAATCGATGATTGGTGAATCGATGACCTGACTGAAGCCATTCCTAGCCACCATCACTTTCGGAATAGTTTGTCTTTACTTTACCAGCTTCTCTATGATATCAATCACTAAACTAAACAAAGTAGCAAAAATCATAAGAGAAGAAAAGTTCACAGAAGGTTGAGAAGTAGTACGGCTAGTTCACCAGATTCTACCACTGTAGGGCCAAATCATAGTCAAAAGAAGAGTTTGATCCTGGCACAGAAGGAACGCTAGCTATATGCTTAACACATGCTAGTCGAATGTTTACGGCTAGGACTACTGGGGTATCTAATCCCATTCGCTCCCCTAGCTTTCGTCTCTCTGTGTTAGTGTCGACCCAGTAGAGTGCTTTCATCGTTGTGTTCTTTCCGATCTCTGCGCATTTCACCATTCCACCGGAAATTCCCTCTGCCCCTACCATACTCCAGCTTGGTAGTTTCCATCGCCTGTCCAGAGTTGAGCCCTGGGATTTGACGGCGGACTTAAAAAGCCACCTACAGACGCTTTACGCCCAATCATTCCGGATAATGCTTGTATCCTCTGTATTACCGCGGCTGCTAGCACAGAATTAGCCGATGCTTATTCCCCTAATACCGTCATTGTTTCTTCTTCGGGAAAAGAAGTTCACGACCCGTGGGCCTTCTACCTCCACACGTCATTACTCCGTCAGGCTTTTGCCCATTGCGGAACATTCCCCACTGCTGCCTCCCATAGGAGTCTGGGCCGTGTCTCAGTCCCAGTGTGGCTGATCATCCTCTCGGACCAGCTACTAATCATTTCCTTGGTAAGCTATTACCTCACCAACTAGCTAATCTGATGCGAGCCCCTCATCGGGCGGATTCCTCCTTTTGCTCCTCAGTATACCACCCATTTTAAGCAGCTTAGCTTCATTGTACCTCACCTCATGTCGACTCCTGAGCATACTATCAGGAAGTACCTCCAAGGCTTATCCCCTGCTATGCGTGATACTATCGAAGCTTCACAGCCTGAAACCATCGAGGTAGTTTATCGCCTCGCATCCAGCCTCAATAACAACCGCATCAGAGACAAACAAACCGCGAAACCCACCTCTACCAAGTTAGCCAACCAAATTACCACTGAAACCAAAGCCCAATTGAGTGGCAGCAAAAGCAAGAAACGAATGTTTCAAAACCAAAGCTGTAACACGATTCTCCCTACTACCACCCCAAATCCTACCACACTTGAAACTACAAAGAAGCCTTACATTGAGATGCATCCCAAGTGTAATACCTCCCACTACCATTACCCAGCTAACACCGGTTGCTGCCATTGCAATACATGCAATCGGTTTGGGCATACAACCGCTTATTGCCATAGTGGTCCCACACCACAAGGCAACCAAGTTAAACCTGCTCCTCAAAACCCAAAGCCAGCCAACAATGTCAGAGTTGCTATAAGTTTGGAGACACTACTCACCTTCGCCCTCAGTGTCCTCAGTTGAATCAAGAGCAACAGCAGCAACAAGCACCACGAGGTCGAGCTTTCAACATTAATGCAAACCAAGCTCAAAACGTCAATGAAGTCATGAATGGTACGTTTCTCGCTAATGACATTTATGCTTCTATACTATTTGATACTGGCACGGACAAAAGCTTTGTGTCCATTGAATTCAAACCTATGTTAAATTGTACACGCTCTAAACTCAACAAGTCGTTCACACTCGAAGTTGCCAATGGCAAGTCCATCACAGTTGACTCCGTTCTTCGCGATTATTTCCTCACACTCAACGATCACGTCTTTTCTATCGATCTCATACCCATGCAATTGGGAAGTTTTAATATCATAGTAGGCATGGATTGGCTTCGTAAGAACCATGTTGAAATCGCTTTTCATGAGAAATATGTTCGTTTGCCTCTTCCTTTTGGCGATACTTTACACGTTTATGGAGACAAGCCTTCAAAAGGACTAAAGCTTATGTCATGCACACTAGCGAATAAGTACTTACGTAAACATAACTTTGCCTTTTTAGCCCACGTTGTGGAAGAAAAGGGCAAGGGAAAGAGCATAAGTGATGTTCCAGTTGTGTGTGATTTTCCTGACATCTTTCCTGAAGATCTACCTGGTCCTCCTCTATCTCGATCTGTTGATTTTCGCATTGACCTTATCCCTAGCTTAACTCCCATTGCTAAAGCTCCCTACCACCTTGCACCTTCAGAAATGCAAGAGTTGTCAAGTGAAATTCAAGAGTTGCTTGATAAAGGTTTTGAATGTGTATTGATTATCGAGAGCTTAACAAACTAACTGTCAAAAAACATTACCCTCTCCCTCGCATTGATGATCTTTTTTACCAACTCTAAAGCGCAACATGCTTCTCTAAGATCGATCTTTGTTCAAGCTATCATCAACTTCGTGTTCTGAAGAGGACATCCCTAAAACCGCATTTCGCAATCAATATGGTCACTACGAGTTCGTGGTTATGCCCTTTAGCTTGGCCAACGCACCTGCACTCTTCATGGATATTGCACCACGCGAGCAGAGTCGTGAGTCTGCTGTGGGGGGAACCGTGCGCCCTCGATTATTGCCTCACCGATTGGTTTGCAGCGGCGCACCACCGGTAGGGCCAGTCGTTGTTGTACGGGAGGCGTACATCACCCAGATTGCCCTTTCATTAGGCCTCATTTCATAAGGACCCATTGTTCATCGCGGGGGCACGTTTGAGCGGATTAGATTGACACGCGAGACACTGATCGACATGCATATCACACACGACTTTCCCGGTATCGGCCTTTGCTTTCGCGACCATGACGACCACATTTTTGTCCTCGTCGACCTGTTGGACGAGTTATTCGATGTGGAGGAGCCTGCCACGATAGGTGGTTGCTGATCCCGAAGACGAGGAACCTGCCTCTTAGCTCGACCGAGAGCTCACACCACCGCCACCGCACCCGCATGAGGTGCTTTAGAACCCATAACACGTCCTGTTTGACCAGATGCTACCGGTTGTCATGCTCGTGTAACAGCTGATGGAGGACTGGATATAGGCGTAGATCGATGCCCACCACGCCCGTACTGAGGCCCTTTTAATGCGGGCGATCTAGGGCGATATCCAGGTGGCTATTGATCGTGGTCGGATCGCCTACCAATGTAGCCGTTATCGCCACGCTCGGGTCAGGATACCAAGCTGTCTGGCACCGCTCATGATCTGAGGCCGTAAGGCACCACTCAGGATCCGGATCGGATGGTTTAGTATAGTTTGTTTTACGTTTTTGTATTTTGGATTATGTCATGTATAAACAAACTTATAATATAGTTAAATTTGTAGTTTAGGTTTATTTATATTTGTGATGTTTATTTACAATGTTTAGATTGGTTGGTTACCTATAATGTATAATACGATATGACATGTCACAATACGATATGATATATCACGATACGACACGACACGACACGACACGACACGACACGACACGACACGACACGACACGACACGATACGATACATCACGATACAATACGATATGAAACGACACGTCAACATAAAATATAATACAAAATACAAATATGATACGGTACGTCACGATAAAATATAATACAAAATACATATATGATATGTCGCGATACGATATAATATAATACGATACGTCACGATAAGATATACTACAATACGCCACAGTAAAAATATAATACAAATTATAATTATAAAACACATAAAAGCAAAAATAACCAACAACCACACCCAAAACACCAAACTTTAAACAAAAAACGATATGGTCCTTATATGGATCGTGTAGGGCTATATGATCCGTATAAGACTAGCCATCAAACATAGACTGACCCTGTCAGTCTAAAGTTGTCTAAAGTTAACCCTCTGTGGGTCGTATCACCTTATACGATCCGTATTGAAAAACAAAGTACACCAATAGATTTCAGGGTGTGACAATAGACCGAAACTTCAAAATAATCTAAGAAAAAAAATCATTATTTACAAGTCCCAGTTCGAAATAATCTAAGAAAAAAAAATCATTGTTTACAAGTCCCAAAGCATATAGCGAACATGTTATTAATCCGTAGCGGAACTAGAACATTAACTCAGGGGTATCCTAAAATTTTTTTTACCGTGCAATCATACAATATTAAAAAAAACAACAATAAATAAATAAAGTAAAAAAATTCTTTTCGACCGCACAAACCGTATCATTTTTCAAAAATTCCGGGCCGATTCGATTGCGTAAATCCGTCTTGACGAGCTTCAATTTGGAAAAAAATTTAGTTATTTGGGCTATTATTTGGTTATTTGGACTAATCTAATTTGCTATTATTTAGTTTTTGGGGTTATTATTTGGGTTTGTATCATGATCACCAACTGGGCTTATTATTGGTTTGTAAAATTTTTTTGAGGGGTGTCCTCGTAGTTGTTTAGAGTTGTCCTTATAAAAAAATCGAAAAAAAAAAATAAATTTTACACTATCGGAAAAAAGTTGAGCCGTATCCCGTGCTACGCATGGACCTTCTTTAGGTCCGCCCCTGTTATTAATGGACCCGAAATCAAAGTAAAACAAAAATAAAAGAAAAAAACATTGATAGTCACACGGGCCCACTATTTCCATTTCAATTAGGAATTAAACTCGTAAATGAGACGAGTATTTGAGTATGAGATTAGGTTTATAATTTTTCATGAGTATGGGATTTGGTAATTGCAGATGTGATTACCCGAAATCATATACATGTTTAACCATACCATATGCCTGAAAGATGTGCCTGAACATCATTAATTTTCTTTTTTATTGTTCATTAGCCCTAGTCTAGTAGCGATTATTTGTAGGAGTTTCTTAAGTAAAAAAAAAAGCTTTTCTTTTTGGATACGCTTCTGACAATTTTATTTATAATTTTTATAATATAAAGTATTAAAACAAAATTATTTAAAATTTGAATGCTAAGAAAAAATTGTATTTTGAAATTCTAACAGGTAATTGTTAACAAACTAACAGGTATATCATATACTCGACATGTATCTAGCTGTGTATGGGACATGGTTTTACAACTAGGTATGTGATTGAGATTACCAGCACTTGTATCAAACACGTCCCATTGTCATCCCTAGTTTCTATCCGTTGAAGCCCTTGTACATTGGCACTTCTGCATCCTGTGTTTTCTAGTAAAGCCTTGTGAAGGACAATGTCACATGTTCTACGGGTTGCCCTCATGGGCTTGCATTGTAGATAGACTTAGAAACGTTTTTCAATCAACTATGTTTAATTTGTTATTAGCTGCAAAATAATTTTATTAGACTGAAGGAGTCGATTAGAGCATTCACATTGGAGCCTCTATATTAATAAATTCTATATAATATAGAGGAAGAACTAGAGGAAACAACAAAAACACACCCACATTGGAATCTCTACAATAGAGAAAAAATTAGAGATACTAAAGTACATCTCTATATTTAGAGGCTTAGAGCATTCACATTGAAGCCTCTATATCAATACATTCTATATAATATAGAGGAAGAAATAGAGCAAACAACAAAAAACACCACTACATTGGAATCTCTATAGTAGAGAAAGTCTTGTGAATGTGTAAGAAAGAGAAATAAATAATAAAATAAGTAATTGTAAGTATGATCGAAATATAGATAGAGAGTTGGATGAGAAATGTTTTTGAAAAGTAAACATAATTTAGAGAAACATGGGCTTTTTTAATTAAATTATATGGATGGAGATAAAGGCTCCAATGTAAATGCTCTTATATCCAACTCTCTATATATTTATTGTGGCGTGTAGGTAAGAGAAAAAAATAATAAAATAAGTGTTTGTGAGTAGAATAGAGATATAGATAGAGAGTTGGATGTGGGAGGTTTTTGAAACATCTACATAACTTAGAGAAACATGTGTTGTATAATTAAATTAGGGTAAATTACACTTTTCGACCTTTATGTTTATATCGGATTGCAACGGATAGCCTTTAACTTCAGTAATTACAGTTACAATCCTTTATTTGTAAAATCCATTACACCTTACGTCCTATGGCCCTAACTTGGTTGAGATTTTTAGTTAAGAATGACATGTGCCTTACACATGAGGGCAAGTTAGTAATTTTACTAGTATAAAGGACAAAACATGTAATTTACCCTTAAACACATAAACAACTCACCCTCTCTATCTCATCTCACTTCTCTCTCCAACCAACTACCATCACCATCCACTCACCACCCCCATCCACATCTCCACACCCCCCTTTTTCCCCAAACCTCCTCAAAACCCTCAAATCATGTAACCCTAACTCAATCAAACCATTAGAACTCAAAGAATTCATCTCACATTGTTCTCTCTTCGCTCTCTGTTCTCTCTCCACCGCCACCACCACCGCCACCGTCAACTATTCTCTATGCCCTCTCTGTTCTCTCTCCACTGCCACCATCAACAAAGAAAACATGGTGGCAGCGTGGACATGAGAGAGAAGTATCGGAAGAAGCTGAGGAGAACATGCGAGATAAACACTCCTTGCAGAAGCCATGGCCGCACTGAAGCAGCAATGAAACCCTATCTTGTTTGTTGTACCTTGTTTAACACCTTGTGCAACAATGTATCTTCATACTTGTTGTTGGTGATTTGAGATCTTGTTGTTATTGTTATTGTGGTTGTTATGGTGATTGTTGTTGTTGAATCGGAAATGGTAGATCCATTGATGGATGGATGGATTGATTGATTGATTGGATTTGGGAAGAATAGCTGGAGAGCACACACGGGAAAAGGTTTTTTGGGGTTTTCCGGTGGGTTATGTAATAGGATTATTGGATTTGGGTTTTTCGATGTTATGGTCGGGTAATTAAGGCTTTTTTTCAGGAGTGTTTTGGGGGCAATGGTGGTGGTGGTGGTGGTAAGTAGTGGCAGTGACGGAAATGCGTGTGGGGTAGGTGGTGATGTGGTGGTAGGTGGTGGTGGTGGGTGCAAGTGGAGAAGAAAAAAGAAAGCGGAGATGAGGTTTTGAGACTCTGGAGAGAGAGACAGGTATATGTATTTGTTTAAATATATTTTAAATATACTATTAAAATTAGTAACTTACCCTCATGTGCAAGGCACATGTTATATTTAACTAAAAATTTTAACAAAATTAGGGCCAAAGGATGTAGGGTGTAATGAGTTTTATAAATAAATGATTGTGACTGTAATTATTTAAGTTAAAGGTCATCCGTTAAAAATGTAATTTACCCACTAAATTATATAGATGGAGAGAAGTCTCCAATGTAAATCCCCTTACAATACGTGTAAGTCCGGTAGTTAAATAAACAACTAATATGTTTGTTTTATGCGATGGTTACGTAATCCGCTCCTAATTGTTTAATATATGTTTTTGGTGCATTCTCTAGCAGTTTTTTTATGATATTTGACTGTTAAAAAAAATATTGAGATCTGTTGAGTTTTTTAAATACTAAAAAGTGCCCTTCTTTAAATATCATTTAAATACTGATTAGCTTTGAATAATTGAATATGATATGATACTATTTGTGTTGGCCCATAAGGTCATAATGTCAGGTTAGGCCGATTCGTATGTTGAGCCCAACCCCTTAGACGAGTGGTGGTGGGCTATGGGCTTATAGTCTTTTACCAATTCACAAATAATAATTCATATAAACTAGTGGGAGTCACCGCGCTTTGCATCGGACTTTTGGTCGGTATCGGCTCGACTCGTTACAGTTTTGGTATGATGTTTGTACTCAATATAGCAATTGGCATGTATTATACCAAAACCGAACGAAACCAC
Source organism: Helianthus annuus (assembly GCF_002127325.2). Lineage (NCBI taxonomy): Eukaryota > Viridiplantae > Streptophyta > Magnoliopsida > Asterales > Asteraceae > Helianthus > Helianthus annuus. The sequence continues at coordinate 90,386,308 of NC_035449.2, forward strand.
TCGATACAACTTATGATGCGAAACAAATTCTCTATGTAATTTATAAATTTATGCAATTAAGTGGTATTTTAAAAACTAAGAAATAAAATTGTTACATAGTTTCATTTGATAAAAGGATAATTATATGCTAAACATTTAATATAGTCATCCATTATTATATTAAAATAGTATTTTAAAAATAGCATAGCATTATTAATATTAATATATGATAATAGTAAAAGTGAATCAACAGTGATTAAGGTTATTTTAGGTATTTTATTAAAGATAATACGTGTTTAAGTAATAGGTGAGACATGTTTTGTCACACCCCCCAAAATCCACCATGCGGAGTACCACCGCTTGGAGGCGTGACGTGACCAGGATCGAGCCACCAATCATACTGAACAACGTATTTAAGTGAATAAAGCCAACAACAATACGATTGGTGACCAAAAGCTAGTTAACCAAGTCTTAATTTAAACAGCGGAAGCATAAAAGTAAAGTCCAAAACATAAATCCATAGTTTATAGGTTAAAGTTCAAAACAAGTTTTATAAGTTCATAAGGACTTAAATATTAAGTACGGAACATGACAGTCCGTATCCCACAACGACTCCATCCTCGTGCAAGCTCCAGCATTTAGCGACCTGTAAGGCATGTAACAACGAGTCAACAACAAAGTTGAGTGAGTTCACGTTTGGTTGTTTAGTTTTAAGTTGTTTCCGAAAACGTGGTTTGTCTTTCGTTGGCGCAATTGCCGTGGGGGTTACCCCGTAGTTGAAAGAAAATTTAACCAGTTCATTCTTTATTACCCATACCCTGTCCATGATTGGTGGTGGCTTCCCCATGTGAACTACTAGACTGTACCATATCGACTACTACCCAAGTAAGTTGTGCCCTACATCAGTGTCTATCAGCACTGACGGTTTGCCATATTTCATTAGTACACGCCCGTCCGACTGGCACGGTGTGAGGTTTGTTAAACCTAATAGCGCTATTAACTAATGACCCGCTCGCCATTGGCCTCGGCGATTAAGTCGATATAAAATGAGGGACTTATGATAGAGTTTTGTCTAGTAAGTTTTAAGGTTGTTGTCCTACCCAAGGAGGACGAACGTACGTAGTTCTACCCAAGGAGAATACGCAGGAATAATATTGGCATCCTACCCAAGGAGGATGGCCGTACATATCCTACCCAAGGAGGATATGTAGATTCAGTTTTAAATTCGTTAACCTATTCCCAAACCACCAGGAATCCCATGCCTTAGAAAGTGTGTGAACTCACCTTGGTTTGCTCGGTTAGATTCTCAAATACAGCTAACAGTCAGGGTCGGTCAATCACGTCCTAATATAATTACCATTTAATCATTTAGTGGTTTTCAAATAGAGCACAAAGTTCCTACACGTATCTATCACATAACATGCATTACTTTAACGGTTTATGCCCATGTAACCTCCCCAATCTATTCCCATTCACAAATAAACATACGACATTGCACATAACACTTTTATCGACACATAACATGTTAGATCATTCACAGATAACATATTCGACATTTAGACATGCAATCACTACTTATGTCGTTTCAACTTAATTATCCGAAACTGGGCTGTTTTCGAGCATTTTAATAAAATAGTTATCTTATTTCAAAAATTCCCAACTTTCTACAGAAGATGCTAAACGATCCAAATATTATTGTGTAAAAATATCGGGATCCGATTCATTACAAATATTTTATTAAAAATCATTTTCCGGACTGTACTCAGATTTATTATTTTCTGACTGCAGCCCACGGAATAATTCACTAAAAATTCATTGTAAGTCAGATTGACGAAATTCCAGTGGGACAATTACTAAGACATCATTGTCCATCTACTTTACAGATTTCATGGGCTGATTCGACACGGAACTCAAGTTATGACTGAAAACATATCACCAATTTTCTGCAGAAAAATGCATCTCTAGCTGCTGTTACGGAATGACACTTTAAAAATAGTAAACGAAGTCCAAAAATTATGATTCCAGTGCCATTAGAACCGTATTTCATAATACATAAATCTAGGCTTCAGAAAATGCATTTTTCGTTAAGTTATGGTTCTGTTACAGCCAGTTAAAGGCGGCTGGAAATGCAGATCAGCAAGCTGTTTTCAGTCTTTTAACATTATAAAGTGTGTTCGATTGATTCCGTTAACATGTTTAGCGATCACAACAACATCAAACATCAATATTAACTAGCAAAATCATCATGAAATCAACAAGAATCATAACAACACAAGATCTACATGATTTACACACACATCTACTCTTTATCCAACATATTCATCTTATTTTCAAGTCTTTAAGTTATGATCTTGTGTGTTCTTGGCTTTTAGCCATTATATCACTTATAAACCACTTTAAACAAGATCAAGGGAGTGTTTAGGAGAACTTACAACTAGCTCAAGGCTAGGGGAGAATCAAAGCGAAAACTAGGTGGATAAAAGCAACATAGAGAGGTTCTTGAGATTCCGAAAGCACCGAGCCTCCTTGTATGAACCCTTTCACCTTTGTAAGTATGTAAAATGGCAAGATTGAAACTTGAAGGTGGTGAGGTAGTGGTGATGGGGTTCGGCCGATTGCAAGCAAGGAGGGAGAGAGAAAGAAATTTTTTTGAAGTGTGGTTATGAATGAGATGGTAACCCCTTGGTCCTATTTATAATCCATTCATCCTAATTTAACCACTAGATATTGTGTTTAGTAGATATTAGACAAGCCTCAATATAATATTCAGAAATTGGTGGTGTGTGTTCCCTAGGGGAACCGAATCAGTCAAGGGAGGGGGGGTATTTGGTTCGATTTCAACTAGATGGTTAGTGTCTAGTTATGTTAAGTTAGGAATTAAAATAGGTTATTTGTGTGTTATGAAATATAACGGGTGTTAAGGTGTTCGGGGACCCTAACTGGCTCAGAAAAGGAAAAACAGTGTCATTAACAACATTTTTATGTTCCGGGTAAAGTCCGGTTGCTCGGTTTGATACTGTTCCGTTAAAGTGCTTAATTAATCCGTAAAGTGTTATACATATGTATTTTTGTAACGTTTTTTATTTTCAATACTCAGGAAAGCATAACGGACTATTTAATGACTTTTCTGCATACTACTAGTATGTTAACAAGCACACGTAAGCATAACACAGATATCAGAAAGCAGTTAAGTAATTCCACACAGTCGTCAAGCACTTTAATAATAAATTGTACGGAATACATGGAATTACGAGGGTTGTCACATTCTCCCCCTGTTAAGAAAATTTCGTCCCAAAATTTAGCTCGTGATTACTGAGGAAGCCAGTTAAGTTGCGTTTGTTTCCTTGTTTTCCTGGGGTGTCACATGTTTAACTAATATGACACGTCCTCGCCAACCAAACAAATCACAAAACCCCCTAAATGGTTCAATCACAGAAACACATAGAACCGGAAGAAATCTAGCAAGTGTGAGAGAGAAAGATAAAAGGAAGAGTGATGCAGTGGAGAGCCACATGTGGAAACAACAGTGGTACCGGGGTTTCCGGTCACTGCAGCGGCGGTCAACAGTCGCACCCTAAGTGGTGGCTAGGGTTTCAATTGCAGTTTCCGGAGGCATCAGCGGCACCCAATGGTGATGAAGATGGCTTCAAGAAGCTCCGGCGAAATACCTAGGGTTTCGGCTATATTCCGGCGAACTTCCGGCATAAGGATTAAAACTTGCATGTTCCATTTTCAAGTAGATCGGTGACCGGTTCGTTTGCATGTGTGCTTCTCCGATTATTAAGGTAAAACCCATCTACCTCACACTATCAATCTTATATTATCTAACCGCAACATCTCTGCCTCTGTTTGTTTCTGCCCGGTAATGTCTGGCAACCAAAGTTGAGATTATTGTTGGGGTTTTCATCATCCTATATGTTCGTCGTCCTCTCTTCGTTTCTTTCATTGTAGATGACGGAGTTTAGCCGTGGGTTTGATGTTGGGATGGTTTCTGGGTTCAACCTCCTCTGAACTCTTTGGGGGGTTTTTAGAACTTTGTGACATTTTGTTTGGTTTTCGTAAATACCTTTGATGTGATTACAAAAAGGAAGGTGGTTCTGTTTCTGTTTGTGTTAATGTTTTAGATCACCAATCAGCAATGTGGATCCTACTTTTTAGTGGATTAATTTGATTTGAAGCTAATTGTGGTGGTTGTTTTAAGTGTGGTTGGTTTATGTCACTTTCTGGTGTATTGGGTTTGTTAATGTCCTATTGAAGAAAACTTGAAAGGTATATGATTGTGTAGTATGATCCTATTTTAACATGATTGGCTTCAACAAAACTAAACTAAAAGAACCCCAAATTGGGGTTCATAAAGGAATATATGCTGAAAAAACAGGGAGATTGATCAACATAATATTTGTTTTCAGTTTATGATGATAGAAAACCTAACAAACAATAAATATTGTTCATGAATTTAGTGAATTAAGTTTGCTAAACGAATTGATTTGGGTCTTCTCAAAGTAAATAGTGATTTAACGGGTCAGTTTGGGTATTCTCAAATTAGACATTGATTTTAGTTTGTTAAAAGGGCTGGTTTGGTTCTTCTAAAATTAAATAGTGATTTTAGTTTGTTAATTTATTTTCTTTTCCAATTTTGGTGTCATCATCTGCAAGAAGCTAATCATCTAATCCAATGATTTTTTTTTGTTCAATTTGTATGTATATATGTTTCAAAAATCTTCAATAGTTTGAAAGTTTGACATGCATCTTACTATTAGGCTTAAATAAAGAAAGTATATATATAATTTTCTAATATTATTAATAGTTTGAAAGTTTGGAATTTACAGTCAGGTAGGTCGGAACAATACAATGCTGGAAGAACGGGTGTTTTAAGACCACTTGCTGGTTGAGTGCACTATTGCTAAAACAGTTTGGTGGATGGTGTGTGTATGGTTAAAAGTCCCTATCCCAACAGAGTTTAATACGATTACTCAGATGTTGGAACATTGTCTTAATCTAGATAAGGGGGTTGTCGTCTTCGTTACGACTCTTTGGGAGATCTGGATTAATTGGATCAAAAGGTTTTTCATCGAAAGTTCACAGCTGCAATTATAGTGTTGGAGCACATCAAAGTGGAAACCTACTGGTGTATGGTGAAGAGGAGCAGAATCGGTGGTCTCAATCTGGACAGTTGGAATAAGTTTTGAGACTCTTGAGTTCAGATATGAGTGTTTCTGTTTTGGCTATGGTCTTTGCTATTATTTTTTTCTTTTTTTTTTTCCTTTGCTAGATGTTTGGTGCTCTTAGCTTCTGCTTATTTTATAAATAAAATGCTCTCTTGATTGGCGAAAATAAAATTGGCTTCAAATAAAGTTTTGTATCTTGAATTTGACATATTAGTTTTTTTTAACTGTGGCCATAAACATGTTACTATTTTTCCAGTGGGTTGCAATTTCTAGGTAAATTAAGTAGATTGAGACTTGATTAAGTTGGTAATACGAGACTTTGTGAGACATGATAAATTAGCTAAACTGATACTTGGTTAATTAGGTGCTTTACATAAGTTCTTTTTTTACCTCATATAAGTTTATTTCAATTAAGTTCTATGTCAATTTGAAATTAAAAGAGGAATCAAATTGTTCAAAAAGATGGTGCCAATTTTTATAACAATAAAACTTATGACGTTTCCGAACTTGGGGGAGGACTCCCTAACCCCTGGGTCGGTCGGATGCTAGCTATGCAGCTGCAGTTTCTATGATCACTTACGCAATTGTGTTTTTGCAGTTTTGAGTTTCCTCTTTTTAGGCCGGACTATGAACCCCATCTCCGGTATCGAAATTTGTGAAACGGGTTTTTTCCCTTGAGATGATGTTGTCTGTAGTAATGTACAAGTAATCGAAATATAAAAGTATATGTTATCAATCCGAGAACGATTAGACGATTTGGTTTAGCGTGCTGCAACGCGCGCGAAGTTTAAAGCTAGTTATATATAATTTCAAGAGTAAACTTCCGTTTTGCTCTTTGTGGTTTGATCCTTTTAACAGTTTTGTCACAATCCTTTAAAATTAGTCATTTTACTTCCTGATGTTATGTCTTTTTCTCTAATTTACTCCATGACCCTAACTCCATTAGAAATGTTTGTTACATTGGAGGGTATTTTGGTAATTTATATATAAGAGTAAGGATAATTTAGTAATTCTACATATAAATATATTATATTTATATAAAAAACACCCACACACAATCTCTTTCCTCCCTCTTCTCTCCCTCTCACTGCATATGCTCTCTATCTTTCTTCTTCATAACCCACCACCAGCCATCATCTCTTCTCTACCAGCCACCAGCCATCAACCACCACCCCCACCCAATTTCCACCACTGACCTGAGCACACTCGGTCACTCACACACCACAGAGGCACTTCATACAACCCCTAGAACAAGCCACATCTGATCACCACTATCTTTCTCACCACAATAGCCTCTTTCTCTCTTTATCTCTGCAGCCCTTCACTAGAAGAACTAGGGTTTGTCGTCATCAACTCGTGGAAGGAAACAATAGAGATGTCTCCGACGACTGTAATTTATCTCTCTCTCTCTAAACACATTCGAACTCTTAAAATCTAGGGTTTCAAAACCAATTATTCCCCTAAATAGGTCTGTTATAGGTCGCGATTCACGACTGTAATTCGTCTCTCTCTCTCTCTCTCCTTGAACATACGCAAGAGAAAGGCACATGTCGGAACCCTTGATTCTGAGCAAGAAAGACACTGTAATTCGGCTCTCTCTCCCTGTTCTTGTGTTTTCTTTTTAAATTTGGGGATTTTGATGATAAAAGTCGGGGTTTGATTCTAGGGTTAGTTTTGATGATAAAAATTTGGGGATTTTGATGATAAACGACGATGGATCTGAGTTCAGAAGGTGACAGCCTTCAAGGTTTTCGAGCCAAGAGCTCTAGCTCCGGTGACTTTACACACTCGGATTATGACGGTGACGCTGGAGTCCATTGGAAGCGTCGTTGGGTGTGTTCAGAGATCTCCGATGTCGGTGGTTTATGTTGGTGGTCAGGTGGGGGTGGTGCAAGGTGGTGGTTGGTGGGGTGGTGCAAGGTGGAGGTCAGGTGGGGGTGGTGCAAGGTGGTGGTTGGTGGGGGTGGTGCAAGGGGGTGGTTGTCAAGTAGAGATGGTGGGAGGTGCTGGTTGTCAGGTGCAGACGGCGGGAGGTGATCGTTGATTATGAGAAAGAGAGTTACTAAATAATAATTGAGAGAATGAGAAAAGACTGAAATGCCCCTCATGTGAGGGGCACATGACAAGGATTTAACGGTGGAAATGGATGTCGTTTGGGGCGAGGAGTAAAATGGTGATAAGCTTCATAGATCAGGGAGTAAACTGGTTATTTTTAAAGGATTAGGACAAAACCATTAAAGTAACCAAACTACAGGAAATAAAGCGACAGTTTACTCTAATTGCAATAAAGCCCACAAAGTCCACAAAGGTAAATACTATTTTTGTTTACCTAAACCTTCTCCATCATCTTATATAGCAAAGCTAAATACTTAAAAGAAAGTCAAATAAAGTCAAACTGTTCATCCAAATGTTATGAATTAATAATATATATATATATATATATAGCAATTATTCTTTCAGCCAAAATGCAATAATTATTTTAAAAGGCAGATGGTGTCAATACCTTATAGAATTTTCTGAACACGTTTGATAAACGGGTTATACGACATAACACGATTAAATGATTAAATATAACCCGTTCAATAATACAAATTACACGATACATTTAACATTACTAAATATTCAACATATTTATGACACGACTAGCCAACCACGATTAAGAAATAAAAATATACAATTAACATGATAAATAATAGTTTACCAGAAAATAAAGTCCAAATTTAATCATCCTCTTATTATAATTTAATAATGTATCTAAATATATACAAAAGTATAAAAATTCGTCATTTTGATAAACAGATTATGAATTTGTTATGTTGACTTATTAACATATCTAACACGATAAGTTAAACGTGTTATGCAAGTCAAAACAAATTTAACGTGTGTAAAACTCATTTAGAGACATTTTAATTGTATCCTCTTAATTATAATTTAATAATGTATCTAAATATATACAAAAGTATAAAAATTCGTCATTTTGATAAACAGGTTATGAATTTGTTATGTTGACTTATTAACATATCTAACACGATAAGTTAAACGTGTTATGCAAGTCAAAACAAATTTAACATGTAAAACTCATTTAGAGACATTATAATTGTGTTATCAAAGTGTCAAGTTGTTTATACAAAAACCTATTATTAACTTCTTGTCAAATCATACTGTGTTAACTAACACTATATATTATGAATCATTAGTAAAATAAAAAAAGGTAAAAAGCAATCACCAGTAAATCTGAGTGGGTTTGGTTTGTAGTTAATATTGTGAGGTCAAAGAGCACCAAGTCAGATCTCTTCTGGTCCCTTTTCTTACTTTATTACCATAGTTATTACTATACCATCTCAACAGCTTCTTCTTTGAAAATATTATTACATTGTAATGCTCATATCCAAGGATTACACCCATATTAATATATCATTATATTGTAATGCTCCTCCAAGGATTACACCCATGTTGTATAATATATTATAAAACGCTGGTCAGCATCTACAGTTTCATTTTTATATTTTCTTTCTTTAGTTAAATACAACAAAGCAAACTTAAACCAAACACAAAAGATGTGTTTATGAAATTATGAGCTTTGCTGCGAGCTTTTTCATCCATTTTCGATTCCAAAATTCCTAGTTCTCTCTCTCTCTCTCTCTCTCTCTCTTTTTTTAGTAAATTACTATTTTGGCTCTTATTGTTTAGCGAGTTTAACTCTTTCAACTTAAAAAAAATCATTTGACATATTAAACCATGAGGTTGCATTTTGTAATGGTTTTGGCCCTAACACTAACTATGTTACTTTTATCGAGTTAAGTCTAAGGGTATATTGATTCTTTTATACCTTAGGGGTTGTTTATGTAAGTTACAAAGTTATTTTTTAATATTAAAGCATAGGTGAATCAAATGTCGGAAGGATAAGTCTTTCAATCCCCAATCAAACATCCTTAACCGAAAAATTCGAAGATCCATTTGAGGACCATTCCCATCGGTCCCTTAAAGTTTGTAGACGAACCTGAGAGACCAAGCCCGTAAGTTCCTCAAACTAAATGTCCTCCCTTCCACCTCTGATCGGGTGCCGCCACATCCAAGACGAAGATAACATTTATCTACTTCAAGCGTTGGGTAACCATCATAACGTTTAGTTGCAATAACATAATGCTTTTTGAAGTGTACCATTGGTAGTTACTATAGTTGCTAATGATAGTTGCTAGCTACTATAGGACAATTTTTTAATGATAGTCAGTTCCAACTGATGCTCAGGTTTTACTTATGAATCCAACAACCATTCAAGATCAAAAGAATTTCCAAAGGCTTTTAACATGGTAAATGAATTTTCACTCATTGTGGACGTCACACACCACGAGGCACCTAGTAGGGAAACCATGAGGCTCTCCTTGGAACCTCACCAAGGGCGTGATACCCTCTTAAACCCCAGGTAACTAGGTGGCTTTGCCCTTTGAACCTCGGGTTGATTGGTGTCGAAAATGAGAGTAGTTTACAAACTTGCATTGCATACATCCTAACTTATATAAACGTGTATTCTAATTTTCTTTTTATTGTAGTAAATTTAACAAACTAAAATGACTTGACTACAATAAAGTCCCCCGAAAAGAACTCTTTATGGTTATACTATCGAAGTTATGACAAAATCCCTAAACCAAAACCACATTAAATTTTGCTCTAGAAAATAAGTTAATTGAATATTCAATCTCTTCTTTTTTCAGTTTTATCGTTATGTCCCTAGCCCCTAGGCTGGCGGACCCAGGATTTTATTTCAATGGGGTCCATTTTCGGGTCGGTCCTTGTTCGGGTCGAGTTAAAGTGAGGTTTGAACTAGATTTAAAAAAAAAATAAGAAAAATGAGCTTATCAAGTATTGAACCCATGACCTTTTGGTTGAAAAGAGGAAGATTTACCACTACACCAACTTTCTTTTTATTTCTATGGTGTCCACCTAATTGTATTTATGGGGTCCATATACAATTTAATATACCGAATCTACTATTTTTTTTAAAAAGATTGGGGTCCGGGGACCCCGGTGGCACCAATGTGAAACGTTATATTAATCTTACCATTACATTAAACAGTCTACAGCTATAATTTAATTCAATATAATATAATCTGAGAGCAAACAATTGAAATATGAAGTGTTTTCAATAAGTAAATATAGACTAACATGAAGATGTTACTTTAATGAATTTAGTTTGATTAAATTATAGGAACATGATCAAAAAGTGAAAAAGATGAAAGAAGGTAAAAATATTATGTGTGCCATAAATCACAAACAAAATTATTTTCAAATCCCACTTGTGTAAAAGTATATTAAATTAACATAAATTCATACACTTTTTAACTTAAATTCACCTTTCAGCATGTTGCTTTCTACCAGTAAAGTAAGTATAAAGTAATTACATGATTATTACCTAAATAACAAAAAAATGAATAACATATTTATCAATATTCAATCAATAGTATGATTTTATTGTATTAGTGATACGCTTTGTGTAGTTTTACTGATCAGATTCAATTACACACATGTTAATTGGTATGAAAAGGTATTTGGATGGATAAATTGAATAAAGAAATGGTCAAATATTAAACAAAATGGATTTAAATAAATCGAATCTGTGATCTATCAGTAGATAATAATCCATACTTATGGTTTAATCAATGGTGCTCCTAACCTTCATTTCACTTTGTTGCGAAGATCAATCCTAATAGCATAATGTTTATAGACTTATACTTGATTTGCACTTGATTTCTTTCACAATGATGATTATAAATGAAAGGAGAAACGTACAAGCGAAAACAAGCATAAATCATGTGTAACTCGAGTGTGAGTCTATGATAATTATGCTACTAGGATTGCCATTGGCAACATATATAAAAGTTGAGAGTGTCAATGATCAAACTGTAAGGATAAATTATTATAGGCTAGTAGGTCATAGTTTGGATTATTAAAAAGAGAATTTCATTATACAAACACACACACATACACACTGTTGAAATATTATCATTCAATGTGAAATGAATTTGTTGTTATTACTGTTATTGCTGTTACAAGTGGTTCTTATGTTTTGGTTGAGTATGGTACATGTTATTATAAGCAAGGGACTATTCTGGAACATTAAATGAAGATGGAGGTGCCTGCTGTAAGTTATTAGGGTTTGCGATGGAAACTTGTTAACTTGAAGGTTCTACGTGTATGTTTTGAAGGGTCTGGTTGTAATTTTGTTAGATCTGGTATATAAAAGGGCTGTATTACTGTCGCGTAATATCTCCCCTTTTATCACCAGACTTTGTTCTCTCTCATTGTTGTTGCTCTCGAACTTGGTGTCTGTTAGAGATCTTGTTGATCTCATCTTGAAGATCTGTGTGAAGATCTTAGTATTTTCTGTATCGTTCTTATATTCGATCAACTGATATTTCATCAGTTGATCGTTGTATTGTTGGTAATCGTTATAGATCTTACTGTGTAAGATCTAGGGTTTTGGTTGGGCCTTTTTTGGTTTGGGTTAAATCAATAAAAGTTTTGGTCACATTTGTCGCTATTTCTGTTGTTTCTGTTTGATCTTTAGTAGTTGCTTATAGATCTGTACCATTTTTACATGGTATTAGAGTTTGATAGCTTCTGATTTGGTTGTTTTTAGTTATCCGCCCTGATTGTTCATTGTTTTTTGTTAAGGTTTCTGTTCTCGGAAACTGTGATTGGTGCTTGATCTTCTCAGATCTGGTGTCTCTGGTGGCTGATCTTCTCAGATCTGGTGTCTCTGGTGGTGTTCGTATTGTTGTCGGACGAAACCCTAAAATTAGGGTTTGTTGACTTCTGTGTATCTTCTCAGATCTGACTTTTGTGTTAGTCTCTGAAACCATTGAAGTTTCAGGGCAAACTAAACTGAAGTGTTCTTAGTGGTTTTCTGTGTCAGATTTTGTAGTTCTTGAAAACTACAGATCTGATATTTTTTGAAGACTTTTGCACCCGCTGTACGATTGTTCCTATCCTCTCTCTTTCTTTCCAGTTGAAGTCGGGGTAGTGAGGACCGGCACTTCTTATTGTTGTTGTTTCTTGGTTATTATCTGTGATTGTTTGATCTGTATTACTTGTTGTTTATTATCTGTGGTTGTGTGTTCTGTATTACTTGTTCTTTATTCTATGTTTGTCTTGTCTTGCTTGTGTTTTAGGTTTTTTAGGTGTGTAGTGGCTCCTGAGTAAAGGCTTGTCCAGGCACCTCTGAGTGACGAACCTGGAATCTGGTCCCTGACTCAGCTTCACCCTTGTTTGTTGTCCTCTGGTTGTTTTTTTTGTGTTGTCTGTTGTTCTTTTTTGTTTTTGGTTTGTGTGTTGTTTGTGCTCTATTATCATGGGTGATGGTGAAGGTACTTCACAGACCTTAATTAGCAAACTGGATATAGGTGATCCTCTGTATTTGCATCCGAGTGATTCTAGTTCATTGACTATAGTTGGAATAAAGTTAAAAGGTACAGAAAACTACAGGGTTTGGTCTAGTGCTATGAGATTAGCTTTAGAAGCTAAAAATAAATTTGGTTTCATAGATGGTAAATGTAAAAAATCTACTGATGATCCTATGCTAAGTAGTCAATGGGATAGATGCAACTCGGTTATGTTAACCTGGTTGCTAAATTATGTTTCTGAGGAATTATACTTAGGTCAAGTTTTTTCTAAACTTGCATCTGAGGTTTGGTTAGATTTGAAAGAAACTTATGATAAGGTTGACGGTTCTGTTGTTTATGATTTATATAAAAAAAAATCAATTGTATCTCTCCAAATGGGAGCCCTGTCTCTGAATGTTATCATAAACTAAATACCATGTGGAAACAGTTTGATGCTATGGTTCAGTTACCCACATGTTCTTGTAATGCTGCAAAGGATTATAATGATTTTTCAACTCTTATTAAGCTAATGCAGTTTCTTATGGGTTTGGACGATGTATACCAGCCTATAAGAACAAATTTATTAACAAGAGAACCGTTGCCCTCTATCAAAGTTGCTTTCTCGATCATATCTAGGGAGGAGCCTCATAGAAACACTAGTAGTAGTTTCAAAAGTCAAAGTGTTTCGTTTGTTTCTAAGGCTAATCAGCCATTTGATTCTAAGAAGAAACCTTTTAGAGGATGTAACACCCCGAAAATATAAAACTTTATATTAGAATTATAAAGTATTAAATAAATGAGAACAAACTAACTAGGAATAAATAACCCAGTTAGTCATGAGTCTTGTGGTAACATGATGTATGCTAACCAGACTACTAAAATTAACTACTTTAGACTCTCTAAGCTAGACACTAAAAAGCTTTAAATCTAGACTCGACCTAAACCACACAATCGGCAAGTTTACCGATCACTGTAGTATGACCTAAGGAAGTCCGGATATCGAACCACGAGACTCTACTAATCACGCTAACTAGACTCTAATAAACTCTGACAGACACGACTCAAACTGTTTAATTGTTTTTTTTTTGGGGGGGGGGGGGGGGGGCGTTACTGAAAATCTAAGGAAATCTATTAAACTAATTATTAACTAAAACTATGCTAATACGAAGTAATATGAAGACTGTTCTTAGATGATGAAGAAGACCACCTAGACTAGAATCCTGGATTGATTTTAAGAATTTACCAATTAAGTTAACCACATGTTTTATGGAACCGGGATCTTGTGATACTAAACCTATTTACTCGGCTGAGGAGATAGCCGACCACTTATTCACTGGTTGTCATTCCGCTATCATTGTTTGGAACGGGATTTCTACTTGGTGTAAAATCCCGTTTATTGTAGCTTTTTCGTTCAAAGATCTATTCGGTATTCACAAAGAAATCTCCGGCTCCGACAGGAAGAAGGAAGCGGTCCAAGGTATCGTGAGGATTGTTTGTTGGAGCCTTTGGCGTGCTAGGACAACGTTAAATTCGCTAATTCCACGGTTAGAATCGTGAACATAATATGTGAGGTTAAAGCTTTAAGTTATCTTTGGTTTTCGAGTAGGTCTAAACATAGAGGTATAGATTGGAAGGATTAGTGTTCATTTGTAAATAGTAATGTGGTTGTTTGGTTGGTTCGTCGGCCCGATTTGGGTCGGCGGCTGTTAATGAAAGTTACGTTTCAAAAAAAAAAAAAACCCTTCTCGAGGTGAAACTTATGGAACTACGTTGGTCGTTAATCCTACCGGTTATTAGACTTCCTTCCTGTTATCTAATTATTGTGTAAGTACCCTAATATTGACCTACTCTTTTCCAATTATAGATCTAGGGTAGTTTGAGTTTCTTAACTTGACTTGATAGACTAATAAACCGACGGGGCCACTAAGGCACGACTTTTTCCAAAGACTATCTAAAGCAATTCGCCGGGTAAGACCTACCAATAGCCCTGCACCTTCCAGCTATTAGGACTAGTAGATTTTTGAAATCTAGCAAATTATTAACTATCACTTCTAAGGTTTATTGGACAATTCACCCTAAAGGTCAAAGACACAAGGTCAAAGATCTAGCATGAACCTATTCCGTAGCAGACAACCACCTAGATTCACACGAAGCAATTGATAATAATTAACCAAATTAAAGTACGCATACACACCAAATTAATAAACCAAACCTCTTACAAAACACAATTAATCCATAAACACATGTGTGACAATCCGAGATTTCAAGGTCCATTCCATACACATCAGTGATTTCATAATCCTGTTTTACAATTTGATTCATGTGGTGTCGAGTGTAGTTCTGTGAATGATTAATAGTTTATGTGTTATGTTTGGTGGTTGTATGTGTGGTGTTTAATATAATTAAATGCAGTTTAATTACGATTTAATATAAATTTCTTCCTCCTCTTTAGTCCCGATGAAAAACCAAGCTTTCGCCACCCTCAAACTCGACGAAGAAGGGGTTCTTCACCGAGCATGTCTTTCGCCGGAGAGGGCAGTAGGAAGTCGCCGTAAAACGCAAAAACCCTAAGTTCTCTCTTGTTGTTCTCTGTGAGACGGCAGTAGGAAGTCCCGAAGCTTTTCCATTTCGATTCTTCGAATCAATACGGTATTACAGTTAGTGTCTTGGCCTTGTTCAATAGATTAATTCTAATATGTGGTATTATGATGTGATCTTTGTGATGATTTGTATGAAACTGTGATGATTTGTATATGTTTAGATTCGTGGGGATGTGGCTTGATAATCCTGTTAGATGAATCCGTATTGTGAAAATCGAGTAGCCTGATTTGTGTGGTCATTGGATGTTTGGGATCAAGGAATGTTTAGTATGATTTGATGATTAAACCAAGGGTGGATAGAATGATTATTATGAGATGAAACGGTATGTAGGGCTTGTTTGAATGAGTGCACTCACTGTTGTTTGACCCATTGATCTGCTGATGTGTAACTGTTATGTGACTAAGATTGATATGAACATCATAATGTAACCGTTGTTTGATCCTTTGATTATGCTGAATATGCGTAACTGATGATTATGTGGCTAAGGATCTGTTAACTGACCTCGACGAAACATTGATAATGTTTCGTCATGTAACCCGACGAAGGATGGGTTTTTCGCCAAGCACCAATATGACGAAAGATAGGGTTCTTCGTCGAAGTGGTATATGACGAAAGATAGGGAACTTTCGTCGAAAGGGGGGGGGGTCTTTGCCGAAGGGAAAACAGATTTGGGCTTGGGCTTTGGTAGATAGCCCAGTTAACTGTTGTGTGCTATTTTATGTTATACATGGGATGTGAACGCATGTGTGAACTAAGTATATGCTATGTTATGTACAATGATGCTTGTGATAAATATAATCCTTGAAATACGTGAGTTAATTGATAAGTCCTACAACTGATTGTTATTGGTAACCACAATAGGGTTGGTTGACTAATTGGACGGGTAATTAAACATACCGAGCAAATCAAAAGTGAGTTCATTCCTCTTGAGCATGCGTCCCTGTGGTTGGGACAGTCATTGGGTATCCCTGAGAGGGATAGGTTTTTGGGTAAATCAATTGGGTATTCCTGAGAGGAATACGTCTTGTGGGTAAAATCGGGAATGTTGGATAATACACTAATCCTATCACCTTTAAGTCCCATCTTGTTTGTTACCCGAGAGGTAACGGAGTATTAGTTGGTAGCGCTATCTAGGTTTGGCACCCTCACCCCGTACCTGAGAGGACGGGTGTGAACTAATGACTCAGTCATGCCCAATGCTTTGATAGGAGCATTAGGGAACGGGCAAAATAAATCTAGTGCCGTCTTGTATTCGGGGTATTATCAACATTGTAATCAATGAACTGAACTAAACACTTGGTAACTAACGTTTTCATAAAACTATCAACTCACCAGCGTTGTCTGAAACACTTGTTGCATGCTCGCAGGTCGTTAGATGCTTTGGATGAGGAACTTGCTATCTGGATGGCTGGAGTGGTCATGGGTCGCAGTGCTTGGATATGCATGTCTTGTTTATGGAATTCATATACATTGGGTTTTGAAACATTTAAACAATGAGTTACTATTTGCTTCCGCTGACACCATTTAACTTGAATTATGTTTTATTAATGATTTACTTAATGAATGGGAATTTTGTTAAACATCGTATGGTTAGTTCAATGTGATTGGTGGCTAGATCCTGGTACGTCACATGCCTAGCGGGGTTACCACATGTGGTATTTTGGGGGTGTGACAGTTTGGTATAAGAGTCACTGGTTATAGTGAACTAGGTTTTAAAATGTTTTTATAAAACCAGACTATAACCGAACAGTTCAGGAAGCGACCATGACACTCAGTTCCAGATTGCAAGGTCCGTCTCTCGTTTACTTATTGCACATTATATTTAGTGAACACTTGTGAATGACATTGCATGTGAACGCACACTTAACACTATAGTATGAGTTCTTGTGTTGTAGCCTACATCATGTGATTGATAGTGTGATACTCCTCTGAATCTTCATGAATAGTGTTGTGGTGTTTTGTCTTATTACTCGAATTTGAGGAACCTTTTAGCATAAGTTGGGAGGAGCTGAGATAAACATGCAAATCGCATTACTATTATGGGTGCACACGTAATAATAATGTGGGGTGCATGTGAGTCCCAGTGAGGCCTAACGAGTGTGAAAGGGGTTCCGCTCTGTTGTTTGGTGTAAACTAGTAGTCCGTAGAAGTCATCGTGGGGTTTGACTCCTACCTTATCTCGACTCTTAACCCTTCTCCTTTTCTTATATAGAATCATGAGCGGATGAGGTCATGGACGTGGTCACATTGCTATGACTCAGGCCGAGTTGACTGACCTGATCAACACCCGTGTGGCTGAGGCTTTTGCAGCCTATCAAGCCGGTACGATATGTGCCAGATACACTTTATTCTTGTTTCGCGTACACAACTCTTACTCGTGTGCTAAATTTTCTTTCGTCCTTAGGTCAGAAAGCAAACCAGAATCAAAACAATCCGCCTGCTTGTACATTCAAAACGTTCATGGATTGCAAGCCACAGACATTCAGTGGGACTGAAGGGGCTGTGGGACTACTGAGATGGTTTGAAAAAGCAGAATCGGTGTTTGCGATGTGTAATTGTCCTGCTGGGGACTGGGTAAAGTATGCTACAGGCACACTCGAGGATGGTGCCTTGACTTGGTGGAATGCCCAAGTCCAGATGCTGGGCATTGAGATGGCAAATGCTACTATGTGGGACGATTTTAAGGAGCTGATGTGAAGAGTACTATCCACGTGATGAAGTGCAGAAACTGGAGAACAAGTATTATGATCTGAAAATGGTGGGGTCTGAGATCGAGGCATACACGAAACGATCACATGAATTAGCTAATATGTGCCCGAATTTATCACGACCTCCACACCGAAGAATCGAGCTGTACATAAATGGATTAGTCCCACAGGTGAAGGGCTTGGTTACTGCAGCGAACCTCAACAATCTAGCTCAGATCATCCGCTTAGCTCACAAGATCACAGACCAGGAGGTGGAGCGTGGCTCGCTACCACCGCGTGTTTCTACTACTGCCACTACTGCTACAGCTACTAACCCTGCTACTGACAACAAACGTAAGTGGAATGAAGTGGACAAGGTGTCCAATCCGAATCAGTCACAGAAGAAGCCAGACAACAGTATTAACCGCAGTTTTAGCGAGTCGTCTTCTGTGAACCAGAACCAGAGCAACAATTCGAATCAGGGTTCCTACATGGGAAAGCTACCAAAGTGTAATAAGTGTGATTTCCATCATCGTGGGCCGTGCACCCAGGTATGTCACAGGTGCAACAAGGTGGGCCATACGGCTAAGGACTAAAGGGTTTCACTTCCAAGGCAGCAGCAGCAACAACCCCCACAGCAACAGCAACAGCAGCCACACCAACAAGGGAGGCAGCAGCCTCAGTAGAATCAGGGTAATCGCAAAGGGTGTTTCCAGTGTGGTGACGAGGGTCATTTTAAGCGGGATTTCCCTCAACTGAATCAGAATACGGGTAACAACAGTAACACAGGGAATAATAATAATGGGAACAATGGTGGGAACGGGGCGCGTGGAAGAGTATTTACCATTGGTGCTGGGGAAGCTCGCAATGATGGCAACGTGGTGACCGGCACGTTTTCTGTGAGCAACCTATTTGCTTCTGTTTTATTAGACTCTGGTGCCGGTTGGAGTTATATATCTTTAGGGTTCAGTCGTCAGTTAGGGTTGACACCCACACCTCTTGTATATAAGCACGTAGTAGAATTAGCTGATGGTAAGTTGATTGAAGCTTCACATGTTCTTTTTGGTTGTAAACTCGATCTTCTGGGTCAAGTGTTCGACATTGACCTACTCCCTGTTACTCTTGGAAGTTTTGATGTGGTCGTTGGCATGGATTGGTTGTCTAAGAACCAAGCAGAAATTCTCTGTAAAGAGAAAATCGTGCGCATCCCCCTCCCCAGCGGAGAATCTTTGTCGGTTCAAGGTCATCAAAGTGGTGCAATGGTTGGCATCATCTCAGCAATGAAGGCTCAGAAGTGTTTACGAAAAGGCTACCCTGCTGTTTTAGCTCTTGTTACTGATACCCAACTTGAAGATAGGAAGATCGAGGACCTTCCAGTTGTTCGTGAATTTTCTGACGTGTTTCCTGATGAGCTACTTGGTTTACCTCCACACCGTCAGGTGGAATTTCAGATTGACCTTACACCAGGAGCAACACCAATTGCCCGTGCTCCTTATCGTCTTGCACCAGGAGAGTTGCAAGAGCTGTCGAATCAACTCCAAGAACTGTTGGATAGAGGTTTTATCCGGCCTAGTTCCTCGCCTTGGGGAGCCCCAATTTTGTTTGTGAAGAAGAAAGACGGGTCCTTTCGTATGTGTATAGATTATCGAGAACTCAATAAGGTGACAGTCAAGAACCGCTATCCTTTGCCGCCTATCGACGATCTGTTTGACCAGTTGCAAGGGTCAAGTTTCTACTCGAAAATCGATTTAAGATCGGGCTATCATCAGATGAGAGTCCGAGAGGAGGATGTTCCAAAAATGGCTTTTCGAACGCTGTATGGCCATTACGAGTTTCTGGTTATGCCATTTGGATTGACGAACGCACCGGCGGTTTTCATGGACCTCATGAATCGGGTGTGCAAACCGTATCTCGACGATTTTGTCATTGTGTTTATTGATGACATCTTCATCTACTCTAAGAGCAAGGAGGACCACGAGCGGCACTTGTGCCTTATTTTGGAGCTCCTGAGGAAGGAGCAACTATACGCGAAGTTTTCCAAGTGTGACTTCTGGATTCGAGATGTACACTTCCTTGGTCATATTGTGAATGAATCGGGGATTCACGTGGATCCTGCAAAAATCGACGCTATCATAAATTGGGCAGCACCGAAGAATCCTTCGGAGGTGTGACAATTTCTTGGTCTCGCTGGGTATTATCGGAGATTTATTAAAGACTTCTCGAAGATCGCTCAACCTCTCACCTCGTTGACGTAGAAAGGGGTGGTTTACTCTTGGGGATCGAAGCAGGAAGATGTTTTCCAACTCTTGAAACAGAAATTCTGCAGTGCACCGATCTTGTCTTTACCTGAAGGTACCGAAGATTTTGTGGTATACTGTGATGCTTCTATTCAGGGTCTCGGTTGCGTGCTAATGCAACGTGAGGAGGTGATAGTTTATGCTTCTCGACAGTTGAAGGTTCATGAGAAGAATTACACGACTTAGAGTTGGGGGTCGTGGTCTTTGCGTTAAAAATCTGGAGGCATTACTTGTACGGTACTAAATACACTATTTATACCGATCACAAGAGCCTTCAGCATACTTCGACCAGAAGGAATTGAATATGCGGCAGCGTCGTTGGGTAGAACTCTTAAATGACTATGACTGTGCCATCAAGTATCACCCAGGTAAAGCTAACGTTGTAGCTGATGCCCTTAGTCGGAACGAAACGAAACCCAAATGTGTTCGAGCCTTACAGCTCACTATTCACTTGAATCATCCTGATCAGATCCGTTCGGCTCAGATTGAAGCATTGAAGGAAGAAAACCTGGAAGCTGAATACTTGCGAGGCATAGAAAAACGACTTGAGAAGAAATCAGAAGGTATTTATTATTTTATGGAGCGGATATGGATTCCTTTGTTTGGTAACCTTAGAGACCTTGTGATGGACGAAGCGCACAAGTCTCGGTACTCTGTTCATCCAGGCTCGGATAAGATGTACCAGGACCTCAAAGTCTTGTATTGGTGGCCGAAGATGAAAGCTAACATCGCGACGTATGTGAGTAAGTGTTTGACTTGTGCGAAAGTCAAGGTGGAGTATCAGAAACCCTCAGGCCTGCTTCAATAACCAGAAATACCCATGTGGAAATGGGAGCAGATTGCTATGGATTTCATCACTGGTCTGCCAAGAACTCAAAATGGAAACGATACCATCTGGATGATCGTTGACCGCCTCACGAAATCTGCGCACTTCTTTGCGATCAAGGAAACGGATAAGTTCTCTCAACTTGCTACCATTTATCTGAAGGAGGTGGTTTCTAGGAACGAGGTGCCAACCTCTATTATCTCTGATCGTGATCCGCGTTTCATATCTGATTTGTGGCAATCAATGCATAAATCGTTCGGCGGATGGTCAAAGTGAGCACTGCGTATCACCCACAGGCGGATGGTCAAAGTGAGCGAACCATCCAGACACTTGAAGACATGCTGTGAGCATGTGTGATTGATTTTGGTAAGGGCTGGGAGAAACATTTGCCACTGATCGAGTTCTCCTACAACAACAGTTACCACACTAGCATCCAGGCAGCTCCCGTTTGAAGAGTTGTACGACCGAAAGGGTCGTTCTCCTCTTTGTTGGGCTGAGGTGGGTGACAGCCAAGTCACAGGTCCGGAACGTGTTCTCTAAACATCTGAAAAGATTGTCCAAATCAGAAACCGTATGGCGGCAGCGCGCGACAGTCAGAAAAGTTACGCTGATAAGCGTAGGAAACCCTTGGAATTCGCTGTAGGTGATCGTGTGATGTTGAAAGTCTCACCCTGGAAGGGTGTGGTGCTCTTTGGGAAGCACGGCAAGCTTAATCCACGCTATGTTGGGCCATTTAAAGTTTTAGAGCATATTGGTAAAGTGGCGTACAAGCTCGAGTTACCTGCTGAGTTGGGTAACGTTCATGATGTATTCCATGTTTCGCGACTAAAGAAGTGTTTATCTGATGAAACACTGGTGGCGCCACTTCAAGAGCTGAGAATTGACGACAAATTGCAGTTTGTCGAGGAACCAATAGAAATTATGATCGGGGGGTCAAGGTTTGTAAGCACAGTCGAATACCAATTGTGAGAGTTCGTTGGAACTCAAGGCGTGGGCCGGAGTTCACGTGGGAATGCGAGGATTAGATGCTCACTTATTCGCAACTGACCAACCTAAACCTGATGCAACTGGTGAATTTCGGGGCGAAATTCCCTTTCAAGTTGGGGATGATGTGGCACCTCGGAAAATCCACAGTCATCCTGATCTAACATCTTGTCGCTTTGGAGTACATGTCAAATTTTGGGACACAATTTCTTTCAAGTTGGGGATGATGTGACAATTTGAGATTTCAAGGTCTTTTCCATACACATCACTGATTTCATAATCCTGTTTTACAATTTGATTCATGTGGTGTCGAGTGTAGTTATGTGAATGATTAACAGTTTATGTGTTATGTGTTATGTTTGGTGGTTATATGTGTGGTGTTTAATATAATTAAATGCAGTTTAATTAAGATTTAATATAAAGTTCTTCGTCATCTTTAGTCCCGACGAAAAACCAGTCTTTCGCCACCCTCAAACTCGACGAAGAAGGGGTTCTTCGCCGAGCATGTCTTCCGCCGAAGAGGGCCTTCGGCCCAGAATAGTTCGCGGCCCAACTGTTGTGCGTTATATAACTCCTTGTAATAAGTCTTCGTAAAACGCAAAATCCCTAAGTCCTCTCTTGTTGTTCTCTGTGCAACGACAGTAGGAAGTCCCGAAGTTTTTCCATTTCCATTCTTCGAATCAATACGGTATTACGGTTAGTGTCTTGGCCTTGTTCAATAGATTAATTCTGATATGTGATATTATGATGTGATCTTTGTAAGATTAGGGTTCTGTTAATATAATTGTAAACCTAGAACCTGTTTGATGAAACTGTGATGATTTGTATATGTTTAGATTCGTGGGGATGTGGCTTGATAATCCTGTTAGATGAATCCGTATTGTGAAAATCGAGTAGCCTAATTTGTGTGGTCATTGGATGTTTGGGATCAAGGAATGTTTAGTATGATTTGATGATTAGAACCAAGGGTGGATAAAATGATTATTATGAGTTGAAACAGTATGTAGGGCTTGTTTGAATGAGTACACTCACTGTTGTTTGACCCATTGATTTGCTGATGTGTAACTGTTATGTGACTAAGATTGATATGAACATCATAATGTAACCGTTGTTTGATCATTTGATTATGCTGAACATGCGTAACTGATGATTATGTGGCCAAGGATCTGTTAACTGACCTCGATGAAACATTGATAATGTTTCGTCATGAGTAACCCGACGAAGGATGGTTTTTCCGCCAAGCACCAATATGACGAAAGATAGAATGAAAACAAAACAAAGTTGTTCAAACAAGAATTCATGGTTACAAGTTTCGAAAGAGAGAAATCAAACAAACAAGGAACTAAAGAACCCGTGCAAGTCCTCAATCTTCAAACCGAACTCGAACCAATGATTCCCTTGATCAAAGCTCTTCAAACGCAGCACTTCAATCTCCAACATAAGCTTTTCGACTCCACAAATTCGTAACCCTCGTGACGGCAATTTTTTTCGCATATATACTCGCACATCTCATCAAAACCTAGCTGAAAATCACCTTTTCTGTGAATTTGGGGGCTAGATGCTACGCGTAGGGTACCCCCTTAGGGCTAGGCGTACGGCGACGCCCCCTAATCCCCTCTCTGCAATTTTATTATTTTCTTGTTTATTCAGCTATCTGACTCGCATACGCACCCCATTTTTCCTCCAAACTGCTCGTTTTGACTTGTTTTTCATCACTTCAAGCAACGGGATCTGAAATCATAGCTTAACGTCAGCAGTATCGAAATTCTAACCTAAACTAGACTCAAAATAACCAAAAACTGACCAAAATATACACTATAAACATATATACTTTGCAGTACATCAAACATCGCCACACTTAGCATTTTTTCCGTCCTCAAAAAAAGATATATGCAAACGGAATCATAGATAAGCAAATCATCGGGTTAAAAACTATTTATATTTATTAAATTCGAAACTTATGTTAGCCACGATTGCAAATATATTTGTCCCTTTAAACTCGAACCCGGTTCCTAGCCCTCATCATGCAAGTTTAGTTCAAATATGGTCAGTCTACCTAGGGTCTCACACTAGAAGCCACAGTCTATCTAATCGCGCCTCAAGCTTATGGAACAAAAGGAACGATCACTGGACCAATTCCTAACCGTTTTATATCAAAATCAAGAGAATTTAAAATCAAATACATCTTTTTTCATTTTTTTTCTTTTTCTCTTTTTTTTTTCATTCTTGAGACTAGACGTTGCTTTACCTAACCTAGAGGTATTCCGGCTGTAAAGTCGTTATCCCCAACTCGGATTACATAGGCATCGGTAATTTTTTTCTTTGCAATTTCGATTTCACACATCCTAGAGGCATTCCGGTTGTAGAGTCGCTATGCCCAACCAAGACTACATAGACCTGTGCTACTTTCATTCAGTTTCTAGCTCAATTTTTTTTCTATTTTTTTACATGATTAAAAATTCTAACGATTTTGACTTATAACGGTATTCCTTATACTATTATCCGAAGTTTCAATTTCCCATTTTTCCCAGGTGAGCACCCACTAGCAAACCGACAATTAAAGTATATTAGATCAAAGGAACCTAGAACCAGACCGGGCCTATTCACATATCCTAAACTAGACATAAGCACGACTATTTTTTATCTCTTATTATTATTATAACCCGAATAAAAACCCATCTATTCTATCATTTTCTGTCTTTATTTGCAAACTCAAATTCAAAAGACATTTTCAGTTTTTCAGTTTTTCAGTTCTTTTTTTTAACTAAAATGCAATTACACTACGACTCTAATGTCCCATCCCCACACTCGAGATTTGTATTGTCCCTAATGCAAGAGTAGAACAAGACTCAAACAAACAAAACTAGAACTACCTACGAAAGAAAAACAAAAGAAAATAAAAAGAAAAACAAAACTCTACAATGAAAAAGACTTAGCTCGAAAAATATGAGACTGTCAACGTGCCAGTCAATTCCATAAGTGCCCTCCAATACTGAACGAGCTCAGCAAACAATACCAAAACTCTCTCTCACGCGAACGAAAAGGAGTTCCAATCATCAACCTAAATCAAACATACCATACCATACCAAACAAACTACTACCAAACATCCATAGTACCAACATCCGAAGTTCAAAAGAAAAATTAAAAAAAAAAACATATTGTCTTACTAATACAACCCAATCGAAATACAAAAGCAGCATAAAATAAAATAGTTATAAAAGGATATATGCCGCTTCAATCCATCTCCATCACTCGTCATCTCCCTCATCATCCATATGATGCACACCTGAACCTCGTGCCTACTGCCATCCATACCGGACACCATAACCATAACCACTCTGTCCACCCCACTGATCATACCCCGGATACTGTCCATAGACGTACGGAGCCTGTTGTTCACCGCCATAAACTGACGTGGCGGAAAAGCACCCTGTAAGATATTTGACGCCTCAATACCTGCTGGCAGCTGAACCTGTGCACCCTGTCTGAACTCCCATTCCAGCGTATCCGAATTTGACAAAATACCCGCTAATTGTAGATTCCCAACACTCTAGTAAGTCGTTGGAACATTCTCTCTCATCTGCTCCAACTTATATTTCGAGAAAGCACCTAAATTAGTCACCAACCTAGTAATGTACGGCCCAAGATCCATCGCCGCCTGTTTCCCCCCTCTGCGAGGCCGATTACAAGACCATGCGAAGAAACTTTCCAAATTCCAATTCCTCTTTTCAACCATACACATCAAGGTAAATAGATCTAACCAGTTAGCCTTGTTCTCACCCGACCTTCTTGCCACAATCGTAGTTGCCAACACCTTCAAAATGTACCTATGGACCGGATCACGAACCGTAGAGATAAGGTTCGTGCCGGAGAACGGTGCGATGTTCAAGAAAATTGGTTTTCACAAATTTCACTAGCTTTTCCCTTTCTTCACTGTCTTCTTCAAAATCCAAGACTGGATGATCAACAAGCCTTTCAACTCGAGCATAAATCCTCCGATCTCGTCCTCGATATTTGATCTTCTTTTCTTTGGGTTACTGGATGAGCCCTCACCTGACATGTTCCTGCAAAACACGAAAGATTTAAGCGATACGAATCACACAAACAAAAAAAAACTAATTTTTTAGTTTTTATTAATTTTTTTAATTTTTTTTAGAATTTGACAATTTGGAAACAACCATATAGCATTATGTGCGCGACTGAAACCGAAAATAAAATTGAAGAAAAACATGGGTCACCGTTTACAAAAGCGTAAGTTAAACACAACTTTGCCCGAATGGAGATTGAGTACGGGCAAAATGTTGTGAACTTGTACATGCATATTAGTAAACCCGACACTTAACTCTAAGTACTAACTCTAAGTAAACTAACTGGACTCAATGACTCGAACGACTCAAGACTCAATGTACACTATCTCCTCCCGGCACGCTAATTGTCCTCAATTAAGCATAAGTGCCAAAATATCCTAACATTGAGGCTAAACAGGTGAGAGTTTGAAACTTTGAAACCAGTGGCGTTTTATGCAACAAAAAGCTCATTTAGACAACTAATTAGATTTGCAAAAATCAGTTCAAAAACCTATTTTTTAACAAAAACCTCTTAGTGTTAGCCAAACAAACCCCACAAAGCTCAAACACGTGGCCTAGATGTCCAAACATACCCCACAAATCTCAAACACCCGCAAATAAACCAACCTGAACCATCCGCTAGCCCCATCGTGTATAATCATTACAAACAAACCCAACCGCATACTACTAACATTAGCAAAACATCAAAAATCACAACTTTAACAAGCCACTCAAACCCTAGACCTAAAATATAACTGACCCGACACTTACAAATGAAAAAGGAAGTTACCTACTAACGAGAAATCACAGAAAACATACCTTGGAGTCGGATTTAGCAAGAAAAATTTGGTCTTGAACTTGTGGTGCTCAAACTTGTAGAAAACGCGAAGAGTTATAACGATTTCGGGTGAAATTGATGGTGTGATTCTGGTGATGTAGGAAGAAGAATGGTGTGATTTGGTGGAGAAATGAGTAAGTTATGGTGGAAAGATGACATTGCAGCTAGGGTTCGTTTTTGGAAGAAGATGAATGGTTGTGCAGCAAATAAGGTCGAAAAAACGAACTGAACTGGCCTGGGGGCGTCGCGTAACGTGTAGGTCTGGCGGGGGGGGCCTTCGCGTACGGCGGCGTCTTAAAAGAATTAAATTTCTGACCCCCCTAGGGGTAGCGCGACGAGCCTAGACATTACGTCTAGGTCCGTTTTTCACAGAATGTTTCGAAAATTTTGAGCTTTCATGCCTTAGAATTTTTCTCAAAAACTTTCTCATCCATCCAAAACTCCCAAAATTTTTTCTAAGTATCATATAAACATATCTGGGACCTCTTTTCTCATGCTTTCTCGGTTCCGTAGCGGTGACGAAACCTGCGAAATTCTCAAAGACACAAAACAAAGACCGAAAATCTACCAAAATACTGTTAGAAAGCAAAAATAACTCATACGACGACTCTTATACAAACGATACAAAATGTACACTTGGGTTTTCACCCAAAACACTAAGTGGCAGCTTTTGGTGGAATTTCAAGAGGAGTTTCCTCCATCTCATTCTAATCTATCGCCCCTCCAATATAGTGCTTCAAATGGTGGCCATTTGCCTTCCAACTCCGGCCATCGAACTCATCCGTAATCTCAACTGCTTCATACGGAAATACGTAATGTACCATATACGGTCCCGACCACTTTGACTTCAACTTCCCCACAGACAATTTCAATCTCGAATTGTAGAGAAGCACTCTATCACCCTTGCTAAATTCTTTGATCTTCCTCAACTTGCGATCATGTAGGGCTTTCATTTTCTCCTTAATGCCCAAAGATCGAGCATAAGCCGCATCCCTATGCTCCTCAAGCTCATGGATTTGAAAGAAACGTTTCCTAGCGGCTTCGGTCATATCAAGGTTAACGGTTTTTAAGGCCCAAAGTGCTCGGCGTTCTAGCTCTACGGGAAGATGACAAGCTTTTCCATAGACGATCATAAATAGTGTGGTTCCCAAGGGCGTTTTGTAAGAGGTTCGAAACGCCCACAATGCATCGTCAAGCTTGTCAGACCAATCCTTTCTATTCTTTCTGACAGTTTTCTCTAAAATACGTTTGATACCACGATTCGTGTTCTCCACTTGACCAATTGTTTGTGGATGGTATGCGGTAGACAAACGATGAGTGACTCCGTAGCGTGCAAGCAACTTTTCCATCAATGAGTTGCAAAAGTGAGTACCACGGTCACTGATTAAAGCTTTAGGTGTACCGAAGCGGGAAAAGAGTTTCTTCAGGAAACTCAATACTACTCGGGCTTCATTCGTAGGAAGAGATTGAGCCTCAACCCACTTAGACACGTAGTCGATTGCCACAAGTATATAACGATTCCCTTTTGAGACGGGAAAGGGTCCCATGAAATCTATGCCCCAAACATCAAAAACCTCCAACACTTGGATTGGGTTTTGAGGCATCTCATCTTTGGCAGAAATGTTGCCGGTTCGTTGACAAGCATCACATGTTTTCACGAACTCAACGACATCACGAAGTATGTTAGGCCAATAAAATCCACAATTGAACACCTTTTGTGTAGTGGCATAGGCACCATGGTGGCCTCCCGTTAGACCTTCATGCACATGTTTAAGGATATTCAACCCCTCTTCTCTCGACACACATCGCCTTAGAATCCTATCTCCCCCTATTCTAAAGAGAAACGGATCATCCCACACATACTTCCTCGACTCACTAAGGAACTTCCTTCTTTGTTGTGTGGTCATTCCCTGTACAATATTCCCACTCGAAAGATAATTCGCCAAATCAGAAAACCATGGCAATCCCTCCTTCTCAGCCTCTACAAACTTAATCGACTCGTGAGGAAATGTATCTCCTATCTCCTCCTCACAAATCTGCTCTTTCCTAGGGTCCTCTAAACGTGAAAGATGATCGGCTTCTACGTTTTCGGCCCCTCTCTTATCTCTAATTTCGATGTCAAACTCGGAAAGCAATAGAATCCACCGAATAAGTCGGCGTTTGGAGTCTTTCTTTTGGAAAAGAAAACGCAATGCAGAATGGTCGGTGAAAACTATGGTTTTGAAGAGCACGAGGTACGAGCGGAATTTGTCAAACGCGAAGACTACGGCTAAGAGTTCTTTCTCCGTAGTGGTGTAAATCTCTTGAGCATCATTTAACGTTTTGCTCGTTAGTAAATGGGTTGGAAGTGCTTGTCCATTCTTTGTCCTAATACCGCTCCAACGACATAGTCACTCGCATCACACATGAGCTCAAATGGCAAGCTTCAATCGGGCGAGATAAGAATAGGTGCACTCACAAGCTGTTCCTTCAAAAAGTTGAAGGCCTTAAGACACTCCTCGTCAAAGACGAATGGAACATCTTTCTCTAGAAGACGGGTCATGGGGCGAGTGATTTTAGAGAAGTCCCTAATGAAGCGTCTATAAAAGCCCACATGACCGAGAAAACTTCGAATCGAATTTACGCTAGTGGGTGGAGGCAACCTGCTAATGGTATCTATCTTCGCACGATCACCTCTGCCATCCCTCGAGATCTTATGTCCTAAAACAATACCTTCAGTCACCATGAAGTGACACTTCTCCCAATTCAACATCAGCTTCGTCTCAACACACCTCTTTAACATCCTCTCAAGAATCCTCGAACACTTATCGAACGAGTTACCATAGACCGAAAAATCGTCCATGGAAACCTCTATGGAACTCTCAATCATATCCTGGAATATGGCAACCATGCACCACAGAAAGGTAGCTGGAGCGTTACACAGCCCAAATGGTATGCGTGGGTACGCATATGTGCCATAGGGGCATGTGAAGGTGGTCTTATCCTGATCCTCCGGTGCGATGGGGATCTGGGAGTACCCAGAAAAACCGTCGAGAAAAGAATGGAATTGTTGACCCGCGAGACGGTCCAACATCTGATCGATAAAGGGCAATAGGAAGTGGTCCTTTCGGGTGGCATCATTCAACTTTCAGTAGTCGATGCACACTCGCGACCCATAACCGTACGAGAAGGGATAAGCTCATTCTTGGAATTCATGACAACGGTCATCCCTCCCTTCTTAGGGACAACTTGAGTGGGACTAACCCATGGCGAATCTGATATGGGATATATCATCCTGGCATCTAGGAGTTTTAGAACCTCCTTCTTCACCACCTCTTACATGTTGGGCTTGAGGCGCCTTTGGGGTTGCACCACCGGTTTGAAATCATCCTGCATGAGTATCTGGTGAGTGCAATAAGAAGGGCTTATGCCCTTAATGTCGGACAACCTCCATGCAATGGCCTCTTTGTTGGCCTTCAACACTTCCAACAACCTCAACTTCTCCCCATCCTCCAACTTCGATGAGATGATAACGGGTAGCTCGGAACCCTCCCCTAAAAAGGCATATTCTAAATGAGATGGAAGGACCTTAAGCTCTAAGGATGGGGGTTGGGTGGTGTCATCACTAACGGCTAGCACTTCATGAATCAAAGGAATCCCCTCATCTTCAACTTCATCCAACCCTAACGTACTCTAGACAATGGTCAACACATGAGATGAATGAGTTCAAAAAATATACGGAATGGAAAGGACCACTATAGTCATCGGAACCACTCGGGTGGTTCATGGAACGATCTATTTCAAAGGTGACTCTCTCCTCACCGACCCTAAGTGTGATCTTACCATCGAAGACATCTATGGGGGCTTTAGTGGTATGCAAAAACGGACGACCAAGTATGATAGGAACTCTCTCATCCGCTTCCATACCGAGAATGAAGAAATCAGGGGAAAAACAAACTTGTCGACCTTAACAAGCAAATTCTCGACTATACCCCTCGGGTATTTCACAGACCGATCGGCTAAAGATAATGTCATACGGGTAGGTGAAAGTTCGCATAAGTCTAGCTTCTTGTAGAGAGAGAAGGGCATCAAATTGATGCTGGCACCTATGTCGGCTAAGGCTCGAGTATTGGTGTTACTACCAAATAGACATGGAATAGTAAAAATGCCAGGATCGATGAGCTTCTCCGGAAGCTTATTCAGAACGACTGCGGAGCACCCTTCATTCAACGGAACATTCGACAACTCCCCCAACTTCTCCATGTTTCTAAGAAGGTCCTTTAAAAACTTCGCGTACTTGGGCATAGATTGGAGTGCTTCAATGAAAGGTAGATTAATCTTCAATTGCTTGAAGATATCTAAGAACTGCCCGTATTCCTTGGAGTACTTTTGGTTCCTAAGACGTGTAGGAAACGGGACACGCAAATGATCTACGAGTGGAGAAGGTCTAATGTCTACGGGTGGTTTCTCTACTTTCTTTTCTCCTTGAGGCTCACCGGGCTGTCCTGTACTTGCTGGGCATAGCCTCGATTGCACTTTGCCGGGAGCCTCCATCTCGATTTCTTCATCTACAATCTCCTCATCCTCTTCTACTACTCTCTCCTCAACCATCGGGTTCCCTACGGTTTTGCCACTACGAGTGGTAATGGCTTTGGCATGGGCGTTAGGGTTCGGTTGGGTGTTACCCGCAAACTGACCGGGTAACCTCTCTTTAAGCTTCCTAGACATGTCACCTACGACCCTTTGAAGGTCTTGGAAAGAGGCTTGGTGGTTCTTAAGCATAAGGTCGTGTTCGGTAAGGATCTTTTGGGTGGTTTGGTCCTTAACGACTAACTGGCTCATCATGGCCTCTATCCTCTCAAGGCGACCCCCTAAATCACTATTTGAACCCTGAACTGGTTGAACTTGACTACTTGACCCCCCATCCCTGACCTGCCCATTGAACCCCTTATTGAATTACCCATCTGAACCCCCATCAAAGAATGAACCCTATCCCCTGTTTGGATTTTGATCGCGAAGACGTGAGGCTTTAGCGAGAGGAAAATATTTGTTTAGAAAGGCCTGACGGAGGCCCGCCCAAGTGGTAAAAGTACCGGTTAGCTGAGAATCCAACCAAGTAGCCGCACGGCCGGCTAGTGAAAAGGCGAAGAGCTGTAAATAGGTAGCATCGTTTGGGGCTCCATGAAGGCTAAAAGTAGCAAGCATACGAGAGAAACGGTTTATATGGGCGGGGGCGTCCTCGTCATCGCGGTCGTGGAACTGGATGTTATTGGTGATGGCTTGCATGGCATATGATGGAATCCGCCATGAGTTTTCGTTTACTATGGGTGGAACGGTGATGGGTGAAGCAAGACCGGTGAAGCCTTGGGTGGCTTGTTGATGGACGGTCTGTCTTGGATTAGCCATTTGTTTTAAGTTTATGTTATCTGGGGCGCTAGAGGTGGGACTATCGGGTGGGGAAGCTTTAGGTGTTTTAGGTGAATGAGGCGGTGAGGGAAATGGGGTGGAATCGTAGTTTGGAAAATGAGAAGAGGATGAAGTACTAACCTGCGGGCCTTGGCCCAATCGAGATGATAACTCTGTGACTGGTGGCTTCGGCGGCGGTCCGTGCGAGCGCAGATGTTGCATCCACTACAAGCAAAAACCTAAATATGAGAAAAATAGACACTAGTCACTAAGACTCAAAACGAGAATAAAAAAATAATAAAAATAAAAGACTCAAAACAAAACAAAACACGTAGCACGTATATGTCAACTAAGTCTATCAAAGCTAATAAGCGCAACGACGCCAAAAACTTGATCTGTGCTAAACAGACTACTAAAATTAACTACTTTAGACTCTCTAAGTTTGACACTAAAAAGCTTTAAATCTAGACTCAACCTAAACTACACAGGCACGCCTCAAACTGTTTAATTGTTTTCGGGGGGGGGGGGTGGGTTACTGAAAATCTAAGGAAATCTATTAAACTAATTATTAACTAAAACTATGCTAATACGAACTAATATGAAGACTGTTCTTAGATGATGATGAAGACCACCTAGACTAGAATCCTGGATTGATTTTAAGAATTTACCAATTAAGTTAACCGCATATTTTATGGAACCGGGATCTTGTGATACTAAACCTATTAAGACACCAACTAAGCCCCTCAACCCTTCTCGAGGTGAAACTTAAGGCGCTACCTAGGTCGTTAATCCTACCCGTTATTAGACTTCCCTTCGGTTATCTAATTATTGTGTAAGAACCCTAATATTGACTTACTCTTTTCCAATTATAGATCTAGGGCAGTTTGAGTTTCTTAACTTGACTTGACTTGATAGACTAATAAACTGACGGGGCAACTAAGGCACGACTTTTTCCAAAGACTATCTAAAGCAATTCGTCGGGTAAGACCTACCAATAGCCATGCACCTTGCAGCTATTAGGACTAGTAGAATACTGAAATCTAGCAAATTATTAACTATCACTTCAAAGGTTTATTGGCCAATTCACCCTAAAGGTCAAAGACACAAGGTCAAAGATCTAGCATGAACCTATTCCGTAGCAGACAACCACCTAGATTCACACGAAGCAATTGATAATAATTAACCAAATTAAAGTACGCATACATACCAAATTAATAAATCAAACCTCTTACAAAACACAATTAATCCATAAACACATGCAACTAACTAAAAAGGTTTAAACTTTATCTAAATCCATTCATTGTAGTCTAGGTGGTTTAAGCGTTTAGCCAAGCATGTTAAACAATGAAAACAAAACAAAGTTGTTCAAACAAGAATTCATGGTTACAAGTTTCGAAAGAGAGAAATCAAACAAACAAGGAACTAAAGCACTTGTGCAAGTCCTCAAACTTCAAACCGAACTCGAACCAATGATTCCCTTGATCAAAGCTCTTTAAACGCAACACTTCAATCTCCAAAATAAGCTTTTCGACTCCACAAATTCGTAACCCTCATGACGGCAATTTTTTTCGCATATATACCCGCACATCTCATTAATACCTAGCTGAAAATCACCTTTTCTACGCATTTGGGGGCTAGACGCTAGGAGTAGGGTACCCCCTAAGGGCTAGGCGTACGGCGGCACCCTCCTATCTGCAATTTTATTATTTTCTTGTTTATTCAGCTCTCTAACTCGCATACGCATCCCGTTTTTCCTCCAAACTGCTCATTTTGACTCGTTTTTCATCACTTCAAGCAACGGGACATGAAATCATAGCTTAACGTCAGCTAGGGCTGGCAATTTTACACGAATACACGAATACATGACATGAACCTACACGAAGTTAACATGTATCGTGCATGGCCTTAACAGGTATCGTGTACCAAACAGGTAGACACGAGATTACCTGTTATTTTTCGTGTATTAACAGGTTAAATACCTGTTTACCTGTTAATACCCGTTAGTACACGATTAGAAATTAAATTAAATAAAACTCATCAGCCATGTGCGTGTGGGTTCCTTAATTCCTTTCTATTTCATTCCTCATTCAATTAAAAAAATAAATATACCCTAAACTCCCTCTGTAACTCTCAGATAGCATGTCGTGTTCGTGTTTTTGTTCGTGTTAACAGGTATTAACAGGTAATTTTCGTGTATAACAGTCGAATAGTCGTGTTAACAGGTATTAACAGGTAATTTTCGGGTAATCATGTCATGTTCGTGTTCGTGTTTGAAAAAAAGGGCACGATAAGTTATCGTGTCGTGTTCGTGTATGTGACTTCGTGTATCGTGTCTTATCGTGTCGTGTCTTATCGTGTACGGGTATACACGATATGCTAGCCCTAACGTCAGCAGTATCAAAATTCTAACCTAAACTAGACTCAAAATAACGAAAAACTGACCAAAATATACACTATAAACATATGTACTTTGCAGTACATCATAACATATAAGTGGATTAAAACACCCAAAATATAAACTAAATAGGGTCTTAAGTTGTTAAACAAAATAAACACTTATGTGTGTGTCTGGTCGATCAAAACACAGGAGCAAACAAAGATTCCCCACCAAACCCTAGTTCTTGCCAAATTGATCAAATTGAAGGCTTTAATCAGTTCCAAATCGATTTTCAAGCACGAACTAGTGATCACCTCATTGAAGGGATCATAAGGTATGCAAAACTTTAGTGTTTTGATTCATCTCAAATTCTAGGTAAATTGCGAAAATCGAAATTGAGCTTGATTATGTAATGCTTAGATGAAACTTGTAATGAAAACAAGTTGAAGAGTGAATCCTAGTTGATAATTTGTAGAAAATATGTTTAAATTTATAAAACTCATGATAATCTATTCATAGGTTAAATGGGTTTTACAAGATAGGATGAACACATGAATTAAAAGTTAACTATCAAAAGTAGTATTACTTGATTTCTATATGATGATTTGATGATAGTATGCATGCTTAACATGATGAAATCAAAATATGTGATTGAAATTGGCGAAAATAACAAGTTATGAACTTGATTCTAGTTATGTAAAAATTAAACCCATTAGGTGTTCGTTAAAATGCCTAAGTGAGGAATGAAGTGTTAAAAATCTGATGAAAACGCATGTTTGATTTTTATGGCAAATTATGCGTTAAAGTTTATAACAAGGGTTCTAAATTGATTGTGAATTGAACTCTTTAGGCAAAGAATCTGGATCGTCTAGTGGACAAGCCGGAGGGGATACGCGCTTGAAAGGGGTGCTCTAAAGGTACGTGACTCTAGTCCCATTAAAATATGCATAAACGTTTGCATATAGTTGTTAATGGTGTCATAGTGAAGTATATGCGTTTAATGTGTCATTGAAGTGACGAAGCTCACTCGACGATCAAATGGGTCCAAAATGATGGTTAGAAATAGGTAGGATGTCATTGAAGTGATGGTTTTCACTCGACAACCAAACGGGTCCAAACTATGCCTTTTAAGCGATCATGTGTGTAGGGACTTGAAAGTCTCATATTATGCTAGAGTTAGAAAGCAAAACGCTAAAGGATTGGATATACTAAGTTAATTTATGAACCTGTGATATCGGGTCAAACGATTAATAATCAATTGCACAAGTTGCATAAGGAGACATGCTCGAAATATGAGAAAACGAGCATGGAAGTCTATTGTGAGCGTAAAACCATGTAATAGTGCTGATACGCCAAGATTTACAAGCATGAGGAATGGGTAACTAAGTCTAGTATGCCAAAGAATTGAATGATGAAAAATATGCACACATAGCTAATGGGTCGGATAATCGAAACAAGGATTTTGTGAACCAATCATTCATAAACTGGGTTTCGTTATGTGAAATTTACATGGTTAGATCCGTAATTTTATTACGGACACGTAGGAAAAAGAATCGATTAAAACGGACATGTGAGTAAAAAGTTATGAGCCTTTAAAGTTAGAAATTATAGAATTTTCGGAGCTGGGCAGATATGCAGGTCTAGAAACTGGACCTTCTGGAAAACATGTTTCCCTGCGGCACGCGCCGGGGATTTAAGGTGCGGGCGTGACACGCAAGGCCGCTAGCAGCACGCGCATGATTATGCAGAGTCTGTCGCATGGCGTGACATACCAGAAGTTAAAAAAAATAATTTTTTTGATATCTGTATGATATCGGAACTTGTTTATTCATGTTATAATGTTGTCAAAACTAACAATTTGTGTGGTTTTGACCTTAGGCGATGCTTGTCTCATTTCGGATCCTGATCAAGCAAGAATGCAAGAACCGAACACAAAGTTTTGTAGCTTCCGCGCTAGTCTAGTCTTGTTCTAAACAATGTTTGTTTTGTAAACACTACTTTATGTTGAATGTCTTAAACTAGTTAGTTGGTTGTGTTAGACATCATAACTATGAAAACTTAGTTTTTAATAACTAAGTTTTGAAAATTATGTCATTTGGAATTTAAAAATCCATGTTTTGATTAAAATCTTAATTATGAGATGGGTCTTACAAGTTGGTAATCAGAGCTCAAGGTTGTTAACAAAGTGTGTTCGGTTCAAGCTTGATCAAACATTCGGTAAGAATTAGTTACTTTAGTAGAATTTATTATTGTGAGAAAAAAGAGATATGAATAGACGTGCATGGGAAGAGCGTGTTAACACACTCAAACCCGGAAAGTGCACTAAATGAGAACGGTTAAAGCACGTTATGAACTTGGATAAACCGAAGTGAACAAAGTATATGCTATAAATGAAATGTTTAACAATTGGTATAAACATTTCAGTTTCAAGATGGCAGAAAAAGATAACAATGACGCGGTGCCGATAGTCACTGAGCAAATGAAAGAAGTGATTGCCGAGGAGGTAGGAAAGGCAATCGAGAATAGCCTATCCGGTTTTATTGATAAGATCCAAAATATGGTACTTTCGGTAGTCGAAGAACGGACCAAGAAGTTGGAAGATAGTACCAACGTAGCAAAGGAAAAATCTGGAGAGCGGCAGGGTTGCTCATATAAAGAATTCATGGCATGTAAACCACCACTTTATAATGGAGAGGTGGACCCGATAATATGCCAACAATGGCTAAGTGATATCGAGGGAGTGTTTGAGAGAACCCACTGCGACACAAGTGACTTCGTAGCCTTTGGTACGGATCAGCTGAGAGGCCAAGCAAAAGATTGGTGGGATAACAAGAAAAAAGAGATTGGAAGCGAAGCGGCGATGGCAATGACATGGGACGAGTTTAAGGTACCATTTCTTAAACACCACAGTCCTAAAGCAGTCATAAACAGAATCAAGGAGGAATTTATTCAGCTAAGGCAAAAGGGTGAATCCATCGATAAGATTACGGGTATCTTTCTAGACAAACTAAGATTTTGTGACGAGTTGGTGACGTCCGAAGAGCAGAAAGTGTAATATTACTATAATATGCTGAGCATAGTATATCGGGAGTTTATGACTCCCACGAAATATGAAACTCTCACCAAAATCATAAACACTGCTCGAGAAAGGGAGACAGAGCTGAAGAAGCAAATCGAGCGAGGTGAACGGAGGGTACAGACTGTTAATCCAAGCCCTACAAAGAAAGCACGAACTACGGAGTCGTCTAAGAAACAGGAAGGGAAAGGCGGGTCGCCGAGTTGTAAGGTCTGCGGTAAAGGTCACAAGGGCGAGTGTCGGTTCAAAGATAAGTCGTGCCCTATATGCGGAAAGACAGGGCATACGGCTGCGTTATGCCCGGGAAAAGTTTGATTTGTTATAAATGTTATCAGCCGGGTCATAAGAAATGATAATGCCCGGAGTTAGTCAGAAGGAAGGATGGCAAGGATCCGCAAACTGAAACTCCTAAAGCAAAGGCCAGATCTTTCCAGTTAACCGCGGCCGAGGTAAAGATGGAACCCGATGTGGTCTCAGGTATATTCGCCATAAATTCAATTCCTGCACATGTGTTATTTGATACGGGTGCGAATAAATCTTTATTTCACATGGGTTTATTCGACATCCTTCATTTGTATTGACGAAATTACCTATGCCTTTAGAAGTAGAAATAGGTGACAACAAAAGTTTTATTGTGTGTGACGTATGTCAAGATTGTAAGATGAGTATCAATGGTGAAGAATACTCAATAGACTTGATCCCGATGTCAATGGGAAAATTCCAAGTAGTGGTCGAGATGGATTGGCTATCCCGACATCACGCGAAGGTCGTGTGTTTCCGCAAGGAGATAAAACTAACGTCTCCAAGTGGAAAACACGTTACCATCTATGGCGAGAAAGGGGGTAATCCCGTAATATGCTCAATGTTAAAAGCTCACAGATTTTTGAAACGCGGATGCAGAGCGTTCATGATATACGCAAACGAACCAGACAAGGGATCGCCAAAGATTGAAGACTTACCGATGGTACGTGAGTATGCTGATGTGTTTCCAGAAGATTTACCGGAAATCCCGCCTGAACGGGAGGTAGAGTTTGGAATCGAATTGATTCCGGGCACGAAACCGGTGGCCAAGGCGACGTATCGGCTCGCGCCATCGGAGCTACAAGAATTGATGTCTCAGATTCAAGACCTGCTCGACAAGGGGTTTATTAGGCCGAGTGTGTCTCCGTGGGGCGCACCGGTGCTATTTGTGAAGAAGAAGGATGGGAGCATGTGAATGTGTATCGATTACTGGGAGTTAAATAAACTCACGGTGAAAAATCGATACCCGCTCCCAAGAATTGATGATTTATTTGACCAACTACAAGGTACGAGTTGGTTCTCCAAGATTGACCTTAGATCAGGGTATCACTAGTTGAAGGTTAAGGAGGAGGATATACCGAAGACGACCTTTCGTACACGGTACAGACATTATGAATTCCTCGTGATGTCCTTTGGATTGACCAATGCGCCTGCGGCTTTCATGGACCTCATGAACCGGGTTTGCAAGCCGATGTTGGATAAGTCGGTGATAGCATTCATCAACAACATCTTGATATATTCAAAGAATGAAGCAGAACATGCAAGCCATTTACGTGAATGTTGGAGACGCTCAGAAGAGAGAAATTATATGCAAAATTCTCGAAATGCGCTTTCTGGTTACGAGAAGTACAATTTCTCGGGCACATTATTAGTGCGAACGGGGTGTTGGTAGACCTGTCAAAAATAGAAGCAGTGGCGAGATGGAATCCTCCGAAGAATCCTTCGGAAATCAGAAGATTTTTGGGGCTTGTGGGATATTATAGGAGATTCATACAAGATTTCTCCAAGATTGCTGCGCCGTTGACCAAATTAACTCGTAAAGATGAAAAGTTTTATATGGGGCGATGATCAAGAAAAAGCATTCCAAACGTTTAAAGAAAAATTGACCCGCGCTCCGGTATTGACATTGCCAAACGGAGTTGATGATATGGTAGTTTACTCGGATGCATCACATTCGGGGCTCGGGTGCGTTTTGATGCAACGAAGCAAGGTTATATCCTATGCCTCGAGACAACTGAAAAATCATGAAAAGAAATACCCTACACGCGATCTCGAGTTGGCGGCGGTGGTATTTTCCTCAAAGATATGGAGGCATTATTTTTATGGGAAAAAATGCACTATCTTTACCGACCATAAAAGTTTGAAGTATTTCTTCGATCTGAAGAAATTGAACATGAGACAGAGACAGTGGTTGGAAACAGTCAAAGATTTCGATTGTGATATACATTACCATCCCGGGAAAGCTAATGTGGTGTGTCACAGCCCCCGACCCGGTTTTACCCGTTTTAGGAGCCGCGGGACAGAAACCCGTGGTATTGATTTAATTTGGCATCGGAAATATTTGACAGGATCTTTTTAAAACTGAAAATGCCCAATTATTTTATTTCACAGTTCGGGACAACCCCCGTAATTTACAATAAGGGTAATTTCACTGGGAAACCCCTGTTTTACAAAAACATGTTTATTTATTTTACTGAGCCACTACTTCAAGCTTGTTAGTGCTCCGTAGCACTTTTCCTTGATTCACAGTAGGTCACCTGAAACATGTTTTAAAAATATTTTATCAGCAGGGAAATACTGGTGAGTCATTCAGGTTATATAAAACGACATCTTAGTTATGAATTACAGCATAAGAGCGACTACAATGGCTACTATCTCATTTTTATCCAGCGCCGTGTCACACCCTGGTGACGATGGTCATACCACTATTGGGTCCTTTCACCCAAGTAGTGATGATTATCACTGTTAGGTTGGTGAACCTAACCGTGAGAAATTAGTAATGTGCACAATACCCCACTTGCCAGTGATTCAAGATAACCACGACTTAATCCCTGTAATTATACCTTTGAAAAATAGTTGGAGTATTGTAAAACACTATTAATAAAAAGAGAATGACTCACATTGCAAGTTTAGATGGGCAGAGTTTAGCCTACTGATTTAGCTGTGTAACCTAGTTTAAATAACAATGCATACGAAACTAGGTCAGTAACTTAATACAACATTTACGACAAGCTCACGAAATCAAAACCCTCACGACGAATGACAAAGTATAGCACAGATTCGGGCAGCACTTAAACATCCATCGGATCGGTTTCAATTGATCGGACATTGTATCGTAGCAGTGATCGAGTTATTACCCTGTTATCGCAGCAGAGACTCGGTACTATAATTATTTTGAAGGATATAGTGTATATTTGTGCGTACAACATGAAACTCAACGTCGAAACAAGCAAACAGTTCAAGTCCCAAGCCCATGGATTTATAGCCCGATTTGGAGCCTCCCACGTGTCGCGACAGGGTCACCTGCACCTGTCGCGTGTCGCTGGGAAAGCCAAAGTAGGCTAGGCCTGCTTTGTCACCTGCTTAGCCCTGATGAGTCGACGAAATTCGATTTTACGTGTTTTATAACCGTTTTGAGCAGATAAACATAATTAGGGAATACCCCCTTGAGTTTTAGGGTGCCCTGATCCTAGTTCCAACTGTTCTGAAAATTTTATGGGTTATGTTATACTACTTGGGGGTTTCAATTAGGGTTTCCTAATAGACATTAATAAAATAAGGAATAGTAATTTTGGCGAGAGTTGTTACATGGTGGCGGATGCGTTGAGCCGAAAGGTAGACTATACACCAATTCGAGTATGATCGATGCATCTAATTGTGACATCGGGTCTACTTGAACAAATTTAAAAATCTCAAGTTGAAGCAATGAAAGAGGAAAATTTGAAGAAAGAAAGAATAGTTGGTCAATTGAAAGAATTGGTGGATGGTAACAATGGGTTAAAGACTCGATACGGAAGGATATGGGTCCCAAATTCGTGTGGATTCAAGACGCTCCTACTTGACGAAGCTCATAAATCACGTTATTCTATCCATCCGGGGGCAACCAAGATGTATAACGATTTAAAGAAAAACTATTGGTGGCCCGGAATGAAAAGAGATGTTGTAAAGTATGTAGAGAAGTGCTTGACTTGTTTACAAGTCAAAGCAGAGCACCAAAAGCCATACGGTAAGCTACAACCATTGGACATCCCAGTTTGGAAATGAGAGCAAATCACAATGGATTTGTTGACCAAACTGCCCAAAACCAACCGCGGATACGATGCTATATGGGTAGTTGTGGATAGATTGACAAAAAGTGCTCACTTCATTCCGATTCGTGAGAGTTATACGTCTGAAAAGATGTCAGAAGTATATACCAATGAGATAGTGGCATGCCACGGGGTACTGATATCCATCGTGTCCAATAGAGATACTCGGTTCACTTCGAAATTTTGGCGCGAATTCCAAGTGCAAATGGGAACTAAATTGTTCATTAGCACAGCGTACCATCCACAAACAGATGGACAAAGTGAAAGAACAATACAGATGTTGGAAGATATGTTACGGGCATGTATTATCGACTTCGGGAGAAGTTGGGATGTTTATCTACCGCTAGTCGAGTTTTCATATAATAATTGTTACCATGCAAGCATCGGTATGGCCCCATACGAGATGCTTTATGGTAGAAAATGCTGAACCCCGGATGAAGTTGGTCCACGTAAGCTTGCACATAAGGATGTAGTCTGAATCACGAATGAGAAAATTGATTTGGTCCGAGCCCATTTGAAAGTGGCTCAAGATCGACAAAAATCGTATGCAGACAAAAGAAGGTGACCAATTGAGTTTCAAGTTGGTGACAAAGTTTTGTTAAAGGTATCCCCGTGGAAGGGGATTATTCGGTTCAGAAGAAGGGGAAAGTTAAGCCCAAGATTTATTGGGCTATTGAAAATCATCGAACGGGTTGGTAAGGTCGCATACCATCTCGAACTGCCCGAGGAATTGAGTGGGATACATAGCACGTTCCACGTATCACATCTTCGGAAATGTCTAGCTGATGAAACCGCTTATATCCACTACGACGACATCGAGGTGGATAATAGTCTCAACTACGTAGTGAAGCCGATTGCGATTTTAGATCGTAAGGTGAAGAGTTTGAGGAACAAAGAAATTGACCAAGTGAAGGTCAAATGGGAACACAGAAAAGGTTCGGATACCACATGGGAGTCCGAAGAGGAGATGAGATGTCTCTACCCTACACTATTCGGTACGTACCCTGGTTTCGGGGACGAAACCTTTTTAAGGGGGGTGGACTTGTAACACCCCGAAAATATAAAACTTTATGTTAGAATTATAAAGTATAAAATAAATGAGAACAAATTAACTAGGAATAAATAACCCAGTTAGTTGTGAGTCTTGTGGTAACATATAAGTGGATTAAAACACCCAAAATATAAACTAAACAAGAGCTGAGGGACTTAAGTTGATAAACTTGAAACTTGAATTAATAAAACAAAATAAACTACACCAAACACACACTTAAGTGTGTGTCTAGTCGATCAAAACACAGGGGCGAACAAGAATTCTCCACCAAACCCTAGTTCTTGCCAAATTGATCAAATTGAAGGCTTTAATCAGTTCCAAATCGATTTTCAAGCACGATTAGTGATCACCTCATTGAAGGGATCATAAGGTATGCAAAATTTTAGTGTTTTGATTCATCTCAAATTCTAGGTAAATTATGAAAATCGAGATTTGATTATGTAATGTTTAGATGAAACTTGTAATGAAAACAAGTTTAACAGTGAATCCTGGTGGATAATTTGCAGAAAATATGTTTAAATTTATAAAACTCATGATA
This sequence comes from Helianthus annuus, assembly GCF_002127325.2. NCBI lineage: Eukaryota > Viridiplantae > Streptophyta > Magnoliopsida > Asterales > Asteraceae > Helianthus > Helianthus annuus. The sequence goes on from NC_035449.2 coordinate 90,429,671, forward strand.
ATCTATTCATAGGTTAAATGGGTTTTACAAGATAGGATGAACACATGAATTATAACTATCAAAAGTAGTATTACTTGATTTCTATATGATGATTTGAGGATAGTATGCATGCTTGACATGATGAAATCAAAATATGTGATTGAAATTGGCGAAAATAACAAGTTATGAACTTGATTCTAGTTGTGTAAAAATTAAACCCGTTAGGTTTTCGTTAAAATGCCTAAGTGAGGAATGAAGTGTTAAACATCTGATGAAAACGCATGTTTGATTTTTATGGCAAATTATGCGTTAAAGTTTATAACAAGGGTTCTAGATTGATTGTGAATTGAACTCTTTAGGCAAAGAATCATGATCGTCGAGTGGACAAGCCGGAGGGGATATGCGCTTGAAAGGGGTGCTCTAAAGGTGTGACTGTAGTCCCGTTACATTATGCATAAACGTTTGGATATAGTTGTTAATGGTGTCATAGTGTAGTATATGCGTTTGATGTATCATTGAAGTGACGAAGCTCACTCGACGATCAGACGGGTCCAAAATGATGGTTAGAAATAGTTAGGTTGTCATTGAAGTGATGGTTTTCACTCGACAACCAAACGGGTCAAAACTATGCCTTTTAAACGATCATGTGTGTAGAGACTTGAAAGTCTCATATTATGCTAGAGTTAGAAAGCAATACGCTAAAGGATTGGATATACTAAGTTAATTTATGAACCCGTGATATCGGGTCGAATGATTAGTAATCAACTGCATAAGTTGCATAAGGAGGCATGCTCGAAATATGAGAAAACGAGCATGGAAGTCTATTGTGAGCATAAAAACATGTAATGGTGCTGATACGCCAAGATTTATAAGCCCGAGGAATGGGTAATTAAGTCTAGTATGCCTAAGAATTGAATGATGAAAAATATGCACACATAGCTAATGGGTCGGATAATAGAAACAAGGATTTTGTGAACCAGTTGTTCATAAACCGGGTTTCATTATGTGAAATTTACATGGCTAGATCCGTAATTTTATTACGGACACCTAGGAAAAAGAATCGATTAAAACGGACATGTGAGTAAAAAGTTATGAGCCTTTAAAGTTAGTAATTATAGAATTTTCGGAGCTGGACAGATATGCATGTCCAGAAACTGGACCTGCTGGAAAACATGTTTCCCCGCGGCACGCGCCGGAGTGTTATGGTGCGGGCACGACACGCGAGACCGCTCGCGACACGCGTAGGATTAAGCAGAGTCTATCGCGTGGCGCGACAGAACAAAAGTTAAAAAAATTTATTTATTTATTTATTTATTTATTGTTATTTGTATGATATCGGAACTTGTTTATTCATTTTATTTTTTTTTTTGACCTTAGGTGATGTTTGTCTCATTTCGGATGCTGATCAAGCAAGAATGCAAGAACCGAACACAAAGTTTTGTAGCTTCCGCGCTAGTCTAGTCTTGTTCTAAACAATGTTTGTTTTTTAAACACTAGTTTATGTTGAATGTCTTAAACTAGTTAGTTGGTTGTATTAGACATCATAACTATGAAAACTTAGTTTTTAATAAATAAGTTTTGAAAATTATGTAATTTGGTATTTAAAAATCCATGTTTTGATTAAAATCTTAATTATGAGACGGGTCTTACAGAGGATCTAATCCTAATCTAAAATGCACTAACTGTAATATGATAGGTCACACTATTGACATATGTTATGAATTGGTAGGATATCCTCCAGGTTTTAAAAAAAAGGGTTGGTCAGGTTGGGAAAAATGTGGTAACTAATAATAAGTTAAACTTGGCTTCTGGTTCTTCTATGTCTCCTTTCTCTTCTGAGCAGATTGCCAAACTGTTAAGTTTTGTGAGTGAGAAAACCGGGTCTGATCCTTAGAGTTCCAATATGGGAGGTAAGTCTAATTGTGTGTATGATGTTAATGCTGGTTTTGTCTGTTGTTCTAGTAGTATAAATTTTGGTTTTGATTATAATTGGATTGTTGATTTGGGTGCTAATCAACACATGGTTAATACAGACAAAGATATGTTTAATAGTATAGATGTTTCTGAGTTTGATCTTAAATTCTCACATCCTAATGGAACTAGTGCCAAAGTGTCTAAAATTGGTAACATTAAACTTGCTGATGGAGTTATTTTAAATGATGTTTTCTTTGTTCCTGATTATGGTGTGAATCTGTTGTCCGTTTTCAAATTACAACAACAACAACAACCATACCCAGTAAATCCCACAAATAGCAGAGCTATTTAAAGGGTCTGGGGAGGGTGGGATGTAGACAGACCTTGCCTCTATCCATAGGGATAGAGAGGCTGCTTTCAGAGAGACCCTCGGCTCGAAAACGAACAGCAAACCAGCAGACCAAATCAAAGAATATAGAAAGAAAACATCATTTAAATTAGCTAAGGATAGTCATATTACTGTCATATTTAATGAGAATACCTGTTCTTTACAGGATTCGAAGTCAAAGAAAGTCCTGGTGACTGGTAACCAGGACAATAGTCTATATTTTGTTAACAAAAGTGGTAATACCATTAATTTTTGTTTTAATAGTTTAAATAATAGTAATCTTTGCACAGTAGGTTAGGTCACCCTGCAAACCAAGTTCTAACTGTTTTAAAAGATGACTTAGGTGTTAATAAAGTTGTTAATCATCCTTGTGATGTCTGTCGTAGGTCTAAACAAGTTAGAGAACCTTTTTCGTTAAGTGATCATAAAACTAAATCTGTTGGTGAGTTAATTCACTTGGATATTTGGGTTCCGTATAAGGTGACAAGTAGAGATGGTTATAAATATTTTTTAAATGTGGTTGATGACTACTCAAGATCTGTTTGGTGTTATTTGTTAAAAAATAAGACAGAAGTTTTTGAAAATATTCAAGTCTTTTATGAGTTAGTGTTAACTGAATTTAGTAAAGAATAAAGATGTTTCGAAGTGATAACGGAACTGAGTTTGTTAACAATCAGATGAGGTTATTTTGTAAAAACAAAGGTATAATTCATCAAACTACTTGTGCTTATACACCATAACAAAATGGCGTTGTTGAAAGGAAACATAGACATCTCTTAAATATGGCTAGGGCTCTTATGTTTCAGGGTGGTCTACCTCTTCGTTTTAGGTCTGACTGTATCTTAACTGCTGTATATCTGATTAATAGGTTGCCTTCGTCTGTGTTGTTAGGAAAAAGTCCGTATGAGTTGATGTTTAATTTTAAACCCTCTTTAATGCATGTTAGGAACTTTGGTTGTTTATGTTTCAGTACTTTCTTAGATGATTCTGATAAGTTTTCCTTTTGTGCTGAAAAAATGTGTGTTAATTGGTTATTCTAATGTTAAGAAAGGTTATAAGTTGTGGAGTTTGGATAAAAAGGGAATTTTACTCAAGGGATGTAAAGTTTTTTGAAACTGTGTTTCCTTTTAAGTCTGAACATGTGAATAACCAAGATGAAACTGTTTTTGATAAACTGAATCATTTAAATTTTTTTGAAAGTATTGAAATGTCTTCTTCCACTGTTCCCTTCACTCCCGATGATGAAGAGGGGAATACTGATTCTCACGAGGTGTCTTGTGATGATGATCAGCAACCAGTCCCCTCTACATCTGCCACCACTAGTAGTGTTGATGAAACTCAACACACTGAATCTAGGGTAGAGGATAGTAGTGGAGGTGGATCTGGCATGGCAGAGGACACAGGAACCTTAAATGTTGAGACTGTCCCATCTGAGGGAAATAATTCAAATCTTAGGAAGTCTAGTAGAGTTTCTGTATTACCAAAAAGGTTTAAAAATTTTGTTATGAATAGTAAAACTAAGTATGGTATAGAAAAGGTTGTTAAATATTCTTGTCTATCCGTTGATAATCTATGTTTTGTAACTTCGTTAAATAAAATTGTTGAACCTAGTTGTTATGAAGAAGCTATTAATAATCCTAGGTGGGTTGAGGCAATGAACAAGGAAATGGAAGCCATGTTCAGGAATGATACTTGGGTGTTAACTGATCTTCCACCTAATAGGAAACCAATAGGGTGTAAGTGGGTCTATAGAGTCAAATATAAGTCTAACGGTGAGGTAGAAAGATTTAAAGCCAGGCTAGTTGCAAAAGGCTTTAATCAAAGAGAAGGTCTTGATTTTGGAGAGACCTTCTCGCCTGTGGTAAAAATGGTGACAATTTGATGTGTTATAACACTTGCCGTTCAAAATAGTTGGCCTATGTATCAACTTGATATCGATAATGCATTTTTATATGGTGCTATAACTGAAGATGTATACATGAAATTACCTCAGGGTTACTATTCAAAAAATGAGACAAAAGTTTGTAAATTAGTTAAGTCTCTATATGGACTTAAACAGGCACCCAGAAAATGGAATGAAAAACTGATCGGTGTTTTACTTAGTATTGGGTTTGTTCAAAGTAAATGTGATAATTCATTGTTTATTATGTGTAATCTGTGTTCATTGCACTGCTTGTCTATGTGGATGATATCATTGTTACTGGTAGTTCTAAATCTAAAATTGATAAGGTTAAAAAACTGTTAAGTGACAGTTTTAAAATTAAAGATTTAGGTATGTTGAAGTATTTTCTTGGTATTGAAGTGTTGTATGAAAAAGATAGTGTTAGTTTAAATCAAAGAAAATAATGTTTGGAATTGTTAAGTGAGTTTGGTTTTTTAGGATGCAAACCTGTTAGTAATCCCATTGAGCAGAATTATATTGTTACTTCCAAAATTGAAAAAAATCAAAATGATTTAAAGAATATTATTGGGTTTCAAAAGTTAATTGGTAAACTAATATACTTGTCATTAACTAGACCAGATATTAGTTATACTGTCCAGTTTCTTAGCCAGTATATGCACAGTCCAAAAGATGTTCATTTGCAAATAGCTTTGAGATTGTTAAGGTACTTGAAACAGAGTCCTGGTAAAGGACTATGTTTCAAGAAGTCTAAAAGTTTGAAGTTATATGGTTATGCAGATTCTGACTGGGGAAAATTCTTGTCCACCAGAAAACCTGTTACTAGTTAATGCATGCTTTTGGGAAATTGCCTTATTTCTTGGAAAAGCAAGAAACAAAGCACTGTCTCAAGATCAACTGCGGAAGCTGAATACCGAGCAATGTGTTCAGTGACTTGTGAATTAATTTGGTTACAAAATTTGTTAAACGAATTAAAAGTTGAATGTTTGCTGCCTATTGATCTATATTGCGACAGTCAAGCTGCTATTTCAATAGCAACTAATCCTGTTTTCCATAAACGAACCAAACATTTTGAATTTGATTTACATTTTTAAGAGAAAGTTCAAAATGGTGTCATTTGTACCAGAAAAGTTGACTCAGAAAGTCAACTAGCAGATTCATTTACAAAAGGACTCGGTGTTATACAACATCAAGAATTTTGCACTAAACTTGGGTTAGTTGATATGTTTCACAGTTGAATGATGGGGGGATGTTGAAATATTATCATTCAATGTGAAATGAATTTGTTGTTATTACTGTTATTGCTATTACAAGTGGTTCTTATGTTTTGGTTGAGTATGGTACATGTTATTATAAGCAAGGGACTATTCTAGAACATTAAATGAAGATGGAGGTGGCTGCTGTAAGTTATTAGGGGCTGCGATGGAAACTTGTTAACTTGAAGGTTCTATGTGTATGTTTTGAAGGGTCTGGTTGTAATTTTGTTAGATCTGGTATATAAAAGGGTTGTATTACTGTTGCGTAATATCTCCCCTTTTATCACCAGACTTTGTTCTTTCTCATTGTGGTTGCTCTCGAGCTTGGTGTCTGTTAGAGATCTTGTTGATCTCATCTTGAAGATCTATGTGAAGATCTTTGTATTTTCTATATCGTTCTTATATTTGATCAACTGATATTCATCAGTTGATCGTTGTGTTGTTGGTAATCGTTACAGATCTTACTGTGTAAGATCTAGGGTTTCGGTTGGGCGTTTTTTGGTTTGGGTTAAATCAATAAAAGTTTTGGTCACGGTTTGTCGCTATTTCTGTTGTTTCTATTTGATCTTTAGTAGTTGCTTATTGGTCTGTACCATTTTTACACACACACACAAACAGGGTAGAGATAGTGAATCTTGAACACTAACCAGAACATCTGTTGGACCTACAAAAGAACATAATTTCTAAAAGCCAAAACATGCTAAGAAGATCAATAAGAAAACAACAGATGATACACACTCCTCCAAAGATAGTGAATCTTGAACACTAACCAGAACATCTGTTGAAGATTGCAGAGATCTGTTTAAAGCATGGAACATTTGTTGAAGAAGAGGAAACCTCTGTTTGATGGCCAAAGCCCTGTTGAAAACAAGCACTGATCATAAAGACCAAACATCTGTTCTGGCCAAACAAATGTTTGATACAAGTCAACAGCAGTTTAAAGAACAACCGTTAGATCAATGTAACAGTACAATGCTTAGAACAGATGTTTTATGTAATGGATCAGATGTTAGCTTTTCGCAGATTTTTGCTAACATCTTTGGAATCAAATAAGAACAACCCGGACGTGTGCATACCCAACATGGAAAATGTTGGACACGAGGTGGGGTTGGCTTACTTTAATTCTTGGAAGCTACTTGAATCATTGTATCATCTAGGTTACCAAGCAACCAAGTGATCTCAAACTAGACTAGTGCATTTTAAACATGGCAAATGTTTGAAGACTTTGTGTAGTTTGGTCACTTTGTTACTAGTAAGTTTGTTACTAGTAACTTTACTTGGTAACTTAGGTGTAAGATTGGCAAACAAATCAAGCAAGTGAAGTATTGGAAACATAGTTGGAAAGTCTAGACTTCCATGGTTCACACATTACCAAAACACAAGGCTCATCACACTGAAAATGGTGAGTTTGGATGGTTTCAACACTTGTCTAGGTTACTTGGAACCTTTATAATAGAAAGTTTAAGTGGTATTTGACCTCTAATCTCATGGAAATCAACCATACTCAAGTCCCACAATCATGAGTTTGCTTGGGAAGAAGGTAGGCACAAGTTTTTAGAAAGTTCATGTAAAAGTTTAACAAAACAGAAAGTTTAGACCTCAAAATGGTGATGCCCACCTTAATTTACCATGGTTAACTTGTGGAAACACTTCTAGAGGCGTTCCAAGTGTTTAAGAACAAAAAGAAGTGAAGAAAACATGAAGGAAAGTGAGATGGAGCTTACTTTTGGACTTGATATTATTTTGCCCAAACTTGCAAAAGATCAGATCGTGAGAGTGTTTTGAGTGAGTTTAGAGTGTTGGAAAAGTGAAATGAAGGCGTGGGAAGCTTGTTTATATAGTGGTTGAGTAGGGTTTGTGTTTTAATGGAGAAATAAGGTTATTGGGGAAGAAAGAAGGTGAGAAAACGTGACCAACCCGTTTGAAGGAAATAGCTCGCTACGGATTAGCTATCCTTGTGTCGCGCGGCGGATGAAAGGTTGAAGCCCACGTGACGCAGTGTGTTCATTTGACAGCCAGAGTTTGGTTTTTGACATGTTTGGCCCCTGAACTTGTATGTATATGTTATAACTTATGTTTTAATCACGTTTTCAAGTATAAGATGTGTATGCATGTACGTATTACGTATTGTGTGCGTATGATTGATAGTTTGAATGTATACTAAGTCTCGGTTTTGCATATAAACACAAGTATGATTGATATAAATACGAATTTCTCATTATGATCGAAGTCTCGAATTACAAGATTGGAAATCAAATACGAGTACAATTTTCTAAAAATAGAATTACGAATGGAACTTTCTAAATATGGAAAGTACAGAAATGCGAAGCATTACATTTCAGTTTGCATAATCATTGTTACTACATCAATGGGTGGGAAATAAAGACGTAGAGCATTTAATTATGTTTCAAATATGGCACGCGTAACGTTCATTTTATAGTCCATATATGGTATGGTTACCTTAGGTGTTACACTTGATGTATTTGGGTACTCTGTTCGTTCTTGTCGGTTTCCCGCTAGTCTTCTTTTTTTTTATATTAATATATTTTATTTTATTGCCGTTAAAAAAGATATATAATACTATATTTATATCTGCACTACCTATAAAGCATAATATATAGGAAAAAGGGAATTTCTACTTATTTTAACTAGATACATTAGGCGAATGTTAAATTTCTCAAGAAACAAAAAAAAGATATATATAGTACTATATCTACATCACTTCAATTTGCCCAGACCCCAATCGATTCAATGGGATTGAATGCTCAGGCCGAGAACTTAAAGGTTTTCGTTATTGAATAATGGGTCAAATTTTATAAATCCCGCGGCAATGCTCCCCACTAGTATATGAAAAATATTCTTAATCGAGTCACAAATATTGTCAAATGAAATTAAAAATGTAAATAATAAGTTTTGTGTCAAGTTATCACAACTAATATAAGATTTCAATTTCCGCTACTCAATTATTTTGGAGTCCTGGAAAGTGACAAAAGGTTGAATATTTTGTTGAATCATTCAATGTTAAATTCTACAATATTACTGCAATAAACTATGGGTATCTTGAAGTATCCGGTGCAGCACACAGGAAATGAATCTTTTTGTGTTATGTTATATTAAGGTCTAATTTAAGTTATGTGTCGTTTTTGCCTAGCATGATAAAGTTAACCTATTACCCGGATATCAATCAAGTCGTGGTTCAGCTGCAAAGCACGAGGGTAAAATACTAGTTAATTGATACATAGAAGTCTACACATAGTTAAGTTTAAATTTAAAAATGCACAAGGGTCGATGAGCCAAAATGATCTTCCTATTTAAGGCTCGAGCTCAGCCTCGATAGCTAAACAAACTTTATTTGAGGCTCAGGCTTGATAAAGGCTCGGCTCGTTTCAAGCTATTTATCAATTCCATCCCGAATAGCTTGCAAGCGGCTCGACCCGTTTGCACCCTTAACTGGAATCATTGATAAACTAAATCACAACAGATCACCCATAACATCATCAAAGAAAATCTATCATTAAGTTATTGACAAAGACAATATTGTGACGAACACTTAATGATAAAATTACAATATAGGGCATGTTGATGATTAAAATCTCGTGGTGAATACATGTGTAAGTTTAAGAATCATATTATAGGGTGTGTGTTAGCTGTTAAAAAGACTTACAGATAGAATAAGAGTACCCATCCATCTATAAAAAACTTTAAGAGAAAATTTAGCTATGTTTTGATAAGACTAGAAGTAAGGGTCTAACTAAAAACAGATAAACAAGTGTATGAACAAATACACTATAGTGATTTATTCGTAAAAAATAATAATGCTTATTTTTTTTAACAGCAAAGAATCTCACGTGTAGACCCACCCAACTCGGGGCTATGTCAAAGGTCGACTCCTCAACCGCCATAAGACCGTGCCCCCTGATGCGCCAGAACTGGATGGAATTCTTAAACCCTCACCCTCTGTTAGGTTCAAACCCAGGATTAAATTAAGCCCCGCTCGTCCCTTCACTCAGATGTCCCTCGAAAATGGCCCAAGCAGAAATCGAACCTACTTCTCCACTAAGGAGGACAGACCTTTTGACCAGTGGACCAACATCTCCGGACAATAATGTTTAGTTACCTAAATTTTTCTGGAGTTCTTAGGAAATAAAGACACGGATATACTGTGCTTCAATAAGTTTTTCAAAAACTGAAGGACTAGATTGTAAATTGAGTAAACTGTCATTTTGGTCCCTAAGGTTTGGTCACTTATGCCACTTTAGTCCAAATCTCAAACCTTTTGCATCTGGGTCCCTGTGGTTTCAGTTTTATTGCCATTTTGGTCCAAATTGAAATCCGGTCATATTTGTCTTATAAAATCCTTGTATTTTGTCATTTTCCTCAGGGGCAAAATGGTCATTTTATGTTTGAACCCTAATAAAAGAACCATCTCCTTCCCCACAACTCCATTTTATGTTTGAACCCTAATAACAGAACCACCGCCTTATCCACCCCACCCCAACCTACCGTTCTCCATCACCAAACACCATCCTCCATCTTCACTCTGAACCGACAACCCTCTACAACACCATCATCTCCGCCACTCATCTCCTTCAACTACCGGCAGTCGTCTTTAACCTCCGTCTTCAACCAAAGCCGCATCGCCTCCACCACTCGAATCCGATCTCCGACTCAGGAACGTCTTTGTTTCTCTTCTGTTTTTCTACTGATGTCCCGAGAAACCTGACTTCAAGAGGTCTGCCTACGTTCTGCAACACTCCACGCTCCGATGACTACACCCAAACCAACCCACATCCTCATTGACCCGGCTAACCCCAATACCTATTTAAGTCGTACTTCCTGTTACCGGACCGAACAGTTTCAGTTCTGTAACTTTTGCTATTTCATCATGGAATTGAAATGGGTTTGATACCAGTGAAACCGATTGAAACCCACCACTACTGTCCATCGTTATAGTTCCCCTTCGCCTGATTTCAACAGCCAATGAAACCCTTTCAAGCAGCTCACACAATGGGGATGTGTTCTAGGCTAGGGTTAGGGCTCACATTCAAATTGGGGAAATTCATATCTAGAGATTGGTGAGAAGGAGGTGGTGGTGGCGGCTGTTGTGAGGAGGTAGTTGTGGCGGTGGTGAGAAGGGGGGGAGGAGGAGGTGGTGGTGGTGGAGTTCATGGTGGCGGTAGTGTTAGAGAGAGGAGAGAGGGAGAAAGAGACAGAGAGAGGGGGGGAGAGTAAGAGAAGGGAGCTGAGAGTGGTGTTTTAAGATTTTTATTTTATTATATATATATATATATATATATATATATATATATATATATATATATATATATATATATATATATATATATATATAGGTAGAGGATCCTGTACAAAGTGAGACTTTTCTGAGAAGTGTAAGAAATAATTTGGGAATGACAAGTGTCCTTTATCTTAATTAATTCAAAAGAGTGTATTAGTAATTTTCCATTATTATCAATTAATTGATTTCCAAAGATAACTGCCAAAAACTGGCGATGAGATATATCAGGCGAATTCGAATTGTTCTATACATTTAATTGTTTACGGTAAGTTCTTGTTTTAGTGTTATATTCCCCAGTCAATAGTGCTATATTATGTACAGGCCATCTTTAATCTCCTTTTCATAGTGTTTTATCCCCATCAATAGTGTTTTATTCTATATAGTGTCTTACGGTAAACAGATAGTGTTATATCTTTCTATAGTGTTTTATCATGTAATATATTGTTCCTTTCATAGTGTTTTATCCCCATAAATAGTGTTTTATTCTGTATAGTGTTTTACAGTAAACAGATAGTGTTATATCTTCCTATAGTGTTTTATCATGTAATATACTGTTCCTTTTCATAGTGTTTTATCCCCACCAACAGTGTTTTATTTATGTATAGTGTCTTACAGTAAACAGATAGTGTTATATCTTCCTATAGTGTTTTATCATGTAATATACTGTTCTTATAGTGTTATAAAAGTTGTTGTGAAGGAAATCGAAGAATTTATTCTGTACGAGAAATTCACTGATTTTTAGGAGATTGATGGGGGTTTTGAAATGGTTACCATGAATTCGCTGATTTTTAGGAGATTGATGGGGGTTTTGAAACAGTTACCATATTTGAAACGTTGGAAAAGTCACTATTGCCCTTCAATTTTACATAAGGTCCTTCTAATTAAAACACAATTTACATTTTTATACCATATTGATCTCAACCATTAGATCAAATATCCAATGGTTTAAAACACTTCTTACCCTTCTCACATTTTAGACACTTTTTACCATATCCCTACCCTATATATATATATAGAGAGAGAGAGAGCGAGAGAGAGGAGAAGGATCCGTTAGGAACCACCCTTTATTGCGAGAACCGCGAGAACCAGTGTGAACACATGGCAAAATTGTAATTATGTGATATTTGTTATAAAAACACGCGCCCCTCTGTTTCACAACTCTGTTTAGATCCACAGTTAGGGTTTCATTCATCCCCTCTGTTTCACAACTCTGTTCAGATCCACAGTTAGGGTTTCGTTCATCGGATCAGAACTTTGTATACATCGACGAAGGTGGCCGACGGCGTTCAAGTAACTCACCGGAGTTCACGGCGGCGACATCACAACGACAACCCACCATTTACACCCTCCACATGGCATCCTCTGATTCATCAAGTGTCGATTCTCACACATCTGATGTTCCTCCTCATACATTCTCTGATAATCCTCCTCATATCCACATGGCATCCTCTGATTCATCAAGTGTCGATTCACACATTTGATGTTCCTTCTCATACATTCTCTGATAATCCTCCTCATACATCTGATGTTGACATTGTTGGTGACATTGTTGGTCTATCTGCTGATAATACAGTTACCAGTCACAATACATCTACAAATACAGAACATCAAGAGTTGCAGTTCATTCGATTTGTGACCAAAGGTATTATATTAACTGTAAATGATGTATATACTTTTTAAATGATATTATATTAAATGATATGCACATGTGCATTATATTTACTGTAAATGATGTTGTATTAAATTATATGCACATGTGCATTATGTTGATTGTAAATGATATTGTATTAAATTATATGCACATGTGCATTATGTTGAAAATTATATTATGTCATTGATGTATGGATTCTGAACAAGTGCCTTATGGATGACTATCCAATTATGTATAGGATGGCAGCAAACAAAGGGGCTTGTGTGGCAGACAACTACAAAAAAATCGAGGAGGTGACTGTGTGGGATTGGCAATGGAAGAACAATCCGACAACCGGGGAGGCATTGGTGGAGTTTATGTAGTTTTTGGCGTTGCTGAGAGACACCAGATGAAGACGGGTCAATATGGGTGGGGTTGGCACTCGGAAAAATAAGTCGCCTTTCAATGTTAAAACCGTTTGAGAGTATTTGTGTGTCACAAGTGGGAACCCGTCGAGTGGCTTTGTAATGACCTGGAACGGCTGGGCTACGCCTAAAGCCAATATGTTAGCATGGAAAGGCGTCGAAGGCAGGTTACCGACAAAGACGGATCTGGAAAAAAGGGAATTCAGATCAGCAACACATTGTGCCCGGGTCGCGGATACGAGCAAGAAACTGTTGAACACATCCTCATTACGTGTTTGACTTATACGATTACTCAGTTGAATACATCAATTATCCGGTAATCACAACAAATTACATCCTTTTTTTGTCCGATTATATTGTTTTTTTGTCATCCATATACAAATAAACATAATTTCACTTGTAACCCCTTTGTAATACATATGGCATCATCTGATTCATCACATATATACCCTCCTCGTCAATCTAATAATGACATTAACAAAGTTAGGTCAACTTCAGCTTATAAAAAGACCTACTTTTTATATCCATACTATTGAATCTATGTCTACATCAGAAAATGTCGTTGTAGCCGAACACTCAATTTCCGCTGAATACTCAATTTCCGATGACAATACTTCAACATCGCTGAATACTCAATTTCCGATGACAATACTTCAACATCGATTGCTATATCACCCAGAAATCTGGTCCAACAACAATTGCAATTTATACCAACAATTACAATTTATACGATAGGAGACTAAAGGTAGTATACAGAAATAGTTTTTACATGCTTGATAACTCTATGTTCCTATATCAGTGTTTATTTATCATTGTTCATTGTTTGTTTTTCTAGTTTTTACATGCTTTACTACTCTATGTTATTATATCAATGTTTATTAACACTTTCCCGATTACTCTATGTTCCTGTATCATTTTTTATATAAATTGTTCATTTTTTTTTGTTTATCTGCTTGATCAATATAACGATCATGCACATGTGCATTATGTTGATAACACCAATACTCGTCACCAATCATGCACATGTGCATTATGTTGATAACACCCATACTCGTCATCCGTAAACTGTTAACCATCATTAACATGAACATGCACATGTGCCAACAATCCATAATCATCACAAATAAACTGTTAACCATCAGTACATAATTTTGCACATGTGCATCACATGACCAACACCCCATACTCATCACCAAAAGAAATTGTTAAACATTTATACATTGTGCGTATACACACCATATACCATATACCATATTAATCACACCATATACCATATTAATCACACCATATACCATATACCATATTAATCATCTTATATGTTTTTTCTTTTTATTTATACAGGAACACTTACGACTTCTACACCTAATGGCACACCATATTGGATACCCGATGTTGATGCTTTGATGCTGAATACATCCCTATTATAAACAGTACGATTAACAGTTAGGAGGCCGTTGATTCCAATGATACTGATGAAGATGTTGATGATGATGCTAAAGACCCTGCATATATATATATATATATATATATATATATATATATATATATATATATATATATATATATATATATATATATATGAATCTGAGGAACCTCGTAGACATTCATCTAGGCATCTAGACATTCATCCAGACGTCATAAAACATTCAACGATTCTTGATTATCCTATATAGAATGACAAACAGTTTCTAAGCATTATTCTTTTTATTTACAATCATTTTGCACTGTTTGTATACGTATTCATAGTTTATGATTGTGATCATGATACTTTGATATCAGTTACTTATTATACATAAGCGTATGTAATTTCATTATTGATCACCTAATGCACATGGTTACTGTTTTGAAAAATGCACATGTGTATACATGTTTACTGTTTCACCCCACATGGTAATTGTTTCAAACAATGCACATGTACATACATGTTTAATGTTTCACTACATATTGTTATTGTTTCGACCAATGCACATGTGTATACATTGTACATACATGAATATCTTAACTACATGTAATCTGTTTTCCTTCACATATACATCATCATATGCAATGTGGTACCCCATACGTAATAGGTTACCACATACGTAATATGATACGCTATATCAAACTTTGCACATGTGCGATACCAACATTTTCTATACCAAACAACATAATACATGAAATATTAACAAACATATCAATATACCTGAACAATCAATAGAGTTTTAACCCATCAACCACCATATAAAACATTGTATACGTCAAACTTCTTATATCAACCGTTATCGTAAAAACTACCCACATATTACAATCAAAAGACATCAAGAAAAAAAGAAAGAAATTGTCTTTATAAATTGCATATCCACAAACTACCTACATAACATTCGCATTGTTTCACAACCTCACACCTTCTGATCTTCTTTCCATTTCATAACTATCTTCCAACATTCCTCCTGTTTCAACGCCTCTTCGTCCATCATTTTCCCTGGTATTTTTCATCCGTCAACCTATTAATCAAATACGTCCTTGTTGTCAATTCATGAGCAGTTTCGAATAATTTTTTCCTGCATACATTACATATATTACATCAATTATTTCATGTATGCACATGTAACGTAAACATATTACATATAATATGTACAATGTTTATGTTTTAAGGTAATAATGCAGGTGTGCATATGCCGTAATACATTCATGTTAACTTAATCTGACAAAATATGCATATGTGCATAACTATGCACATGTGCATTAACATGACTGACCTTATCAACAGGTTTGTTTCAATAAAAAACTTAACCCTTACCAAATCAAATATCGTAATACCACCAATCATATTTAACATTAATTAGTAACAAACTATTATGACAAACTATGCACATGTGCATAAGTTTTTTTTTTTAAATGTAAATGTTATTCACAGAAGCCAACCTCCAAAACAGAGGCGGCTGAACCAACAACTACAGCAAAACGAAAAACAAAAAACAACAACTCAATACAAGAACCTAAAGACCGAAAACTAGCAGTTACCTTATATCGAAACTACACCATTTTTCCCAACTCACGGACCTATTTTTGGACCGATTCTTATACCATAAAAAACTGAAACCGACGGACTTAATATTACGGATAACCTCTCCAGGTTTAACTTGAGTCTTCGAGAACCTTTTATTGTCCCTGGCTAACCATATAAACCAACTTGTCATGAACATAATGCCATGTAAATCTTCTTTCACTTCTCTATCCAGATTGCAAAACTCAGAGGCAATTATGATATCTTTAGCCGAAAACAGAATACAAGGACTCACCTTGCACCACTGACTGATGTGATAACAGACAGTCGACGCTATCCTGCACGAACAAAGAAGGTGTTTAGCTGTTTCATCGCCATCTTCACAGACAACATTTCATGTCTCTGCCCCAACATTTCTGATCCCGGAAGTCAGCGTGGGAATACAATTTAAAACCGCCCTGGAACAAAAAATATTTCATTTTTTTGGGACCCATTTCGACTATTTCACAACGTGCTTGCTGCTGAAATCGGAGCCACTATACAGGAAGTTCTTGACAGTCTTGACCAAAAAATCAGAGTCATTACCTCCCAACCATTCCTAACCATCTTTGCCATCGGACAAATTGACATTATCGAGGAGCCCGATCAACTCGTGCCATTCCAGTAATTCTTCTGCCGAGCTTGGGCTTCTCAACTAATTCCAAACCCCCATTAAGTTTCTATTATCCTGATTATACTGGTCTGCCAACAGGCATCGTTTATCTTGTTCCATTCTAAATATATTTGGAAAACGAGTTTTGTGCATAATTGACCTTATTAGCCTATTCTATCAAATATGCACATATGCATAATTATACGCATTTTCATGTTAAACTAATATGGCAAAATATGCATATGTGCACAACTATGCACATGTGCATTAACATGACTGACCTTATCTATAGGTTTGCTTCAAAAAAAAAAAAAACCCTAACCCTTAACAAATTGAATTTCGTATTACCACCAATCATATTTAACATTAATCAGTAACAAAACTACATACAAAAAACACATAAATACCTCATTACATATCCAAAAACACATAAATATCACATTACAGATCGTGATATCACAACAGTCACCCCTAATCCCACAAAAATTATATACATCACACCATTTTCACTAATGCATATATGAAACTAAGATTTAAGCCTCATATTCACATATAAAAGATCTGAATCGACCATTAAGCGTCTTGTTAACATATAAACGAGCAAGTTGACAAATTCTCACAAACTATGCACATGTGCATGGCATAACTATGCACATGTGCATCAACATAATACACATTTGCATCAACATGATTGACCTTATTAACCTAATCTGGCAAAATAAACATATGTGCATAACTATGCACATGTGCATTAACACGGATGACCCACACGTTTGCTTCAATAAAAAACCCTAAGCCTTACCAAATCAAATTTCGTATTACCACCAATCATATCTAACATTAATCAGTAACAAAACTACATACAGAAAACAAATAAATACCACATTACATATAATTCTATCACAACAGTCACCCCTAATCCCTCAACAATCATATATATCACACAATTTTCACTAGTGCAGATATGAAATGATGATTTAAGCATCGTATTAACATATAAAAATCTGAATCGATGATTAAGCGTCATGTTATCATATAAAACTGCAAAACAAAGAGTATAAACTTACAAATTTACGGAACGGTGTAGCGACGCTGAATAATCTGTCAATTGGACGTTTGTTCTTCAGATTTTTCCTAATTGTGACAGAGTCTTCGATGATTATGCTCTTATTTCCCTAATTTGAGCAGATGACGAATATATGATCGATTATTATGTTCTTATTGCCCTAGTTTCGATTACACGACGAATACACGATGAATGGTAAGATTGAGATGGCGAATTTTGGAGATTCTGGTGTGTTGGATGTGAACTAGGATGACGAAGTTTGTAGATTTGGAAGTGGCGGACGTGAACTAAATAAAAAAGAGGATTTAATTGTTGCTTGAAGTCCAGTAAGAGGGGAAGTGATAGTTGAATTATTTTTTGTTATGTATTTACAAAATTGCCCCATGTTCACATAGGTTCTCGCGGTTCTCAAAATAAGGGTGGTTCTCGCATGAACCCTACCCTATATATATATATATATATATATATATATATATATATATATATATATATATATATATATATATATATATATATATATATATATATATATATATATATATATATATATATATATATATATATATTAATGTTTAAAATGACCATTTTGCCCCTGAGGAAAAGGACAAAATAGTAGGATTTTATAAAACAAATATGACCTGATTTCACTTTTAGACCAAAATCGCAATAAAACTGAAATCACAGGTATCCAGATGCAAAAAGTTTAAGATTTAGACTAAAGTGACAAAAGTAACCAAACCTCAAGGATCAAAATGGCAGTTTACTCTTGTAAATTTAATTAATTATAGCTTCTTAATCCAAAACTGACGTTGATTTGTTGTGGATATTGATTATGACTTTGGATCTTATCAAGATATAGCCATATGAGTTGTGATAGTCCAATTACTAATTAAACATAGTTTTTGGTTATAATTTAATAAAGATGATGACATTTGACATCATAATTTAACAAAGATGATGACATTTGACATCAAAAAATGATATACTCATAGAAACTAATGAAAATTTGAAGGATGTGAAATCTTAGCACGAATTTACGAAAGTATCACAAAGTTCATGGTTTTGAAACTTTCCTAAACGAGCTCAGGTTAATTTGTGTCGACCGGTGAACACGTTTGACTAAATATGTAGCGTTCGAATCGATGTATTGACTTCACGAATTAACATGTGTTACCAGTTTAATATTATATTTATCAGCGCCGGTTATGAAATCTACAATACATGATGGTTATTATCATAATCATTCCATGCATCTAGGCTATTCAAATAAACTTTTTTGTTTATACGCTACAAGAAATTGAATCTGTAGTGTGATGACACGGCAGGGGCGGATGTAAAGAGGAACAAGGGGTAGCCTCCGCTACCGCTTGGTCGGAAAATTTTTGACGTTTTTAGTGTAAATTTTGGAAAAATTTGACGTTTTTTTGATTTTGTTACCGCCTATTTATAAAACATTACCGCTTGGTCGGAATCCTGGATCCGCCACTGTGACACGGGTTGTCGGAATAGAGTGACTTTGTAGCGACGAAGTGTCGTCACAATAGAGTTTCTCATATATCTTGCGACGGATATCCTAAGCTGACTACATGCTGTATCTATAGGGTAAAAATAATTTATTTTATGAATGATTAATAATTAATATTAATAAATGATTAGAAAAAAACATATAAACAGGGCTTTTCCCAATAGGTCAAAAATGTGTTGTTGGTACATGTGATTACTTTATCATCTTTGTTGGTACATGTAGTCACTTATACTTCTTTTGGTAACCTGAAACACTTTTTTTTTATTAGGGCTGTAAACGAACCGAACGTTCAGCGAACAATTCGTGAACCGTTTAGCGGGAAGTTCGTTTACATTTGTTCGTTTAGTTAATGAACGAACATGAACAAGAAATTCCGTTCGATTAGTTAAATGAACCAACACAAACAACTGTCTCGTTCGTTCAATTGTGTTCATGAACGTTCGGTAACGTGTTCGTGAACATTCGTTCATGTTCGTTTGTTTATGTTGTTCATTAAATATTTTTTAGCATTATTTATTTTATTAAACCTTTTATATTCCTTAATTCTTATTTATCTCATTAACCAAACAAATAAAATAGGAAACCCTACTTCCACCTTTCTTTCTTATTATTCACATCGAAAAATACAATTGAACTTCGTCGATTTTATCTGTGTTCGTTTGTGTTCGTGAACCGTTCATGAACACGTTCATTTCCTTAACGAACGAACACGAACAAAAAATCTCGTTCGGTAAGTGTTCATAAACCGTTCGTGAACACATAATATTCTTAACGAACGAACACGAACAAGGCCTTGTTCGTGTTCGTTCGATTCGTTTACAGGCCTACTTTTTATACATCAACTAGGTGTTGCTCCTCCCGCGTTGCGAGGCATCAAGCCAAATATTTCTCTTTCATGTACGTCTATGTTTCGGTTACTTGTACATATTACTTATAACATGATCTCAAAAAACATTACATCGAGAAAACCAATTAAAATAAAACACTATCAATACTTTTGCAAAAAAAATAAAAATAAAACCATGGAAAGACTATAATTTTTAACTGGGGCAAAATTGTAATTTTTCAGGACATTTCATGTGCCACGCAACCACCAGACACGAATAAAAATTACACCGAGTCAATAATTAAAACAAAACACTACCATAGCTTTATCAATCACAAAAAAAAAAAAAACTAAAACGAAAGCATAACTGTAATTTTACACTAGAGCAAAATCGTAATTTGACAGGAAAAAAAAAACAAAAACAATGGTAAACCTGTAAATTTGAAACCGAGGGCAAAATCGTAATTAGGATGGAGAGAAAAAAACAAAACCAATGATAAAACTGTAAATTTAAACGGGACAAAATCGTAAATTGGCTGGACCAATGGGGAAGTGTCAGGCAACTATGGGAACAAAATCATAATTTTTGAAATGGGAACAAAATCATAATTTTGAACAGAGGGCAAAATCGTAATTATATTTTGAACTGGGTGCGAAATCATCATTTTAACTGAGCGCAAAATCATAATTTTGAGCTATGGGGAAAAACATTATTTTATTTTAAACTGTCGGCAAAAACATAATTTTGAGCTGAAGGCAAAATCGTAATTTGAGCTAGGGGGAAAACATATTTTTATTTTGAGTTGGGGGAAAAACATAATTTTAAACGGAGGGTGAAACCGTAATTTTAAACTGGGAATAAAATTAAAAATGAGTTTTTGAACTGAGGGCAAAACCGTAATTTTGAGCCAGGGGCAAAAATATAATTTTATTTTAAACTGTGGGCAAAAAAGTAATTTTAAATAAAGGCCAAAACCATAATTTTAAACTCAGAATAAAATTAAATTAAAAATAGGTTGGTCCAACAGGGAAGTGTCAGACAAGCTGCCTGGCACTATTCCCTCAACTTGAAAATGTATATGTAGTGCCTGACACTATTCCCTCAACTTGAAAATGTATATATAGTAAATTTAGAATATCTTTTCATCAATATAAGTAGGTTAAGAGTATAGGAGAGTAGAAGCAATGCCGACACGTAGAGGGTGCGGGATGGGTGATGGCACAAGGCCCAAACCTTCTGAGGGCCCAAACATTTTTAATTTTATATAAAATTTACGCTGTAAAAGATAAAATATATATGCATTGAATCGAGAAATAACATAAACGAATCCTTCCACTAGTGGTTACTAACTTGCCTAAACAACAAGGAGACGCGTATTCTAATCCTGGTGTCTCCAAATTCTTTATTTTAGCTTATTTTTTGTTTTTTTTCTTCCTAAACTTAGTTAAAAATAACTATTTAAAGTACATCTTAAAAATTTTATTGATCAATGAGTTTATATTAAATAGAGATTTTCGAATAGGGCCCAAATTTTTTATCTACCACAAGGCCAATTTTTTAGAATTTCGAAGACGACCCTGAGTAGAAGGTTTTGGGTTCAATTCCTATGTGTGGAAGTTTAGCCATTAAAAAAATACGTTAAGAGTATACCAAGTTAATTTTTAAAAAAAAGTGTATCATTTAACATGACCAGGGGCAGCCCTGGGGTGGGCAGGGAGGACCATCGGTCAGAACCAGATATTATAAAAGGCACGTTATTTTTAAAAAAAACCAACATGTATGTGTAATTTTTTTCTTTTTAATAGAGTATATCTATACAAACACCAATATAGGCTTACTCACAAAGCTATTCTTATAGTTTTGATTAGTTATTAGCCCATTGACATTAGGTTGTATGAAAAACTAGTTTATATTATATATTTCGTTAAATACTAAGGACACATTTTTTCAAGCTTAAACAAGGTACACAAATTCTCAGGTTCGGCCCTAAACTTTATGACAGGAAACTTCAATTTATAGAAAATAATATTATGTTGACTTATGGGAAAGTTCAAAAAGTTTAATTTATAGAAAATAATATTATTTTGACTTATAGGAAAGTTCAATTTACAGAAAATAATATTATGTTGACTTGTTATGCTTTTATGTAAAATGATAGCTCATTTCGAAAATTAGATTGCTAAAATCGTCAATGAGGTTTGGGTGTGTTTAGGGCTGTAAACGAACAAAACGTTCAGCGAACAGTTCGTGTGAACCGTTCGGCAGGAAGTTCGTTTATGTTCGTTCGATTAAACGAACGAACATGAACAACAAATTTCGTTCGATTAGTTAAATGAACGAACATGAACAGAGGTCTCGTTCGTTCGATTGTGTTCGCGAACGTTCGGTAAGGTGTTCGTGAACGTGTTCGTGAACATTCGTTGATTTGCTTTCGTTTATGTTCATATGTTTGTGTTTTAATTGAAGATCTTTGTACTTTCTTATATTTTATTTGTAATTTTTATATTATTAAACTTTTATTTATTTTTTAACCTAACAATTAAATTAGGAAACTCACTTTCACCTTGTTTATCCATCATTTCCCTTTCATTTCTCATTATTTACATCGGCAAATACGCTCGACCTCCGTTTCACAATAAGGGATTTAAGTTCGAGTGCTACTCTCTGGGCCATCTATCTTTATCCTTCATCGCGTTCGTCAAATTTATTTGTGTTCGTTTTGTTCGTGAACCGTTCACGAACACGCTCATTTCCTTAATGAACGAACACGAACATAAAATCTCATTCGCTAAGTGTTCATGAACCGTTCGCGAACACATTTATTTCCTTAACGAACGAACACGAACAAGGCCTTGTTCGTGTTCGTTCGGTTCGTTTACAGCCCTAGGTGTGTTAGCAAGTTTTATCCAAAACAATCTTTTTGTACCATATTACCCTTTACTTTTGTGACTTTTTGCCATTTTCAACCAATCGTCTAACTTTATTTTGTTAAAATCGTCCCTAAGAATTTAGAATTTTTGTCATTTTTATGCAAATGTTTACAGAAAAGAAAAAGAAGTAAATTAGAGGTTTGCATGAAAATAGCAAAAAATCTCAAAGATGAAGGACAATATGATACAAAAAAGTTATTTTGCATGAAATTAGCAAACATGTCAAAACATCAGGGACAATTTTGGCAATTTACTCTATTTTGAAATATAATACTTCTTTTTGTTATAAAAAGATATGCATACTCACAAACATACATAGCTGATGCTTAGGTTTTCGTCAAGTAGTTGTAAGTTTTTATCATAATTACTTTCTTTTATTTTGTTTGCAATCGTTTTTAAATAATATTAATAATAATATATATTCTAAGAAAATCTAATCTAACTACTATAATAAAAGAAACTAACTTTTGGACACGTGTCACTCTTTGAAGGTATCCTTAAATTTATATTTATGTAAATAAATAAATAATAAATTAATATTAAATCTTATCATACTTTAATAAAATATTATCCTCAAATCTAAATTGTTAATTTAATATATTTTTAAAACAAATACCTTTCTTATCTACTTATCTTTATTAAATATATAAATAATAAATTAATATTAAATGTTATCCTAATTATTTAAAAACATAACTTTTTTTTATTATTTGGTATACAAAATGGTATAATTTTTTTTTTATTTGGTAGATTTTTCAACCCGACTATACATGGGTTTTTTTTTTAAAGATACGACGTTTTTAGTATTTAATATACAAAATTACATTTATTTAGGACATAATTTTTTTATTATTTGGTAGATTTTTCAACCCGACTATACACGGGTTTTTTAAAGATACGACGTTTTTAGTATTTAATATACAAAAATACATTTATTTTATATGTGTAATACACATGAGTTTTAAAGATATAACTCTTTTTTATATATATTCAACACGTGTAATATACGAGGTTTTTAAGGATGTAATTTTTTATTATTTGTTAGATTTATTCAACGTATACACGGGTTTTTTTTTAAGATACGACGTTTTTAGTATTTAGTATACAAAATTACATTTATTTAATCTGTGTAATACACATGGTTTTTAAGGATATAACTTTTTTATTATTTGATATATAAAATTACATTTATTTAACCCGTACAATATACAAGGTCCATAAAGATATAAGTTTTTATTATTTAATATATAAAATTACATTTATTCAACCCGTGTATTACACGGGGTTCTAACCTAGTGAAGGATATAGGAAAGTAAAAGGTTTAATACGACAAAACAATTTTTTAATATAATGAATCAATCTATGTTTATACTTATATAATAAAAGAAATCGATGTATAAAACGTGTTATTCAGTGAATACGTCTCTTCTTTTACTTCCTGATTTCCTTTCCTACTTATTTTAATATTAATTAAATAAATATTAAATGTTGTCCTACTTTGAATGTTAAATTAAATCCTTTTATTTGTCTAATTGAAATTTTGTTCTCAAATTTAATTTGTTAATTTAAGATATCTTGAACAAACCAAATTATTTATCACGAATACCAAATTTTATATTAATCTATTATTTATTTTTATTTTCAATAATAAAAAGAGTTATTGTATCGATTTTATTACGTAATTTATAAATCAAATTGTCAGACATCGTACCAACATTTTATCACTTAAATGGTTGTTGATTTGCTTCTTCAATAATGTGTTTTACCACTATATCTTCTTTTCAAGAACCATCTCCGCAATCACTCTACCCATCGCATATTGAGTATATCCGTTAGTTTTTTAAGATATAACCATTTTTATTATTTAGTATTCAAAATTATATTTATTCAACCCGTATAATACACAAGATTTTTAAAGATATAACCTTTTTGTTATTTGGTATACAATACTGCATTTATTCAACCCGTATTATTTAGTATACAAAATTACATTTATTCAACCAGTGTTATATACAAGGGGTTTTAAAGATATTACTTTTTTATTAGTTGTATACAAAGTTATATTTATTAAATATTTCTATTACACAGTATTCTTAAAGATATATTTTTTTTCATTATTTAATATAATATTGAATTTTTTGTTTTTTTAATGACAACGTTTGCTCTTATTTTATTACGCTAATATTTTAGAATATTACACGGGGTTTTATAAAGATATAACTTCTTTTATTATTTAGCATACAAAACTACATTTATTTAACCTGTGTAATATACATGTTTTTAAGATATATCTTTTATTATTTGATATATAAAATTACATTTATTCAGTACAAAACAAGAGGTTCTTAAAGATATATTTTTTCTATTATTTAATATCTAAATTATCATTTGTTCGACCCGTGTAATAATTGTTGTTTTTTAAAGATATATTGTTTTATAATTTAGTATACAAAATGACATTTATTAAATTCGTATAAAACATGAGGTTCTAACTTAGTATTATCTCTCTTTGTATATATATTAATTCATAACATCAGGATGAATTAATATAAATTCAGAAAAGTATATATTTAAAAAAAATGAAGAATAGAGGATAATACAAATTCTAAAATCGTGTGAAATTTTAAAATAAGTATCAAGTTTCAATAACAACAAAATAGTCAAAATAAGATTCAAGTTTAAGTAACAACAAAATAATCGTATATGATAACAAATTGTACCGGTTAAAAGTGTTCGTATTAAAACTATTGAAACTTCAACATCGAATGACACAACTCCATATGACATGTTATTACATGTTTAATATATGAAAAGAATAAAATACACCCTTTTCTGCAATATGATCATGACAAACTAATAAAGGGCAAACTGAAAGCGATCAATACCAATAATATATAATCATAACAAATAGATAAATTATTTAATTTATACAGTAACTTATAATCATAAATGTGATTTAAACGATTGCCAAATTCGTCTTTAAGTTTACGAATTTACACAGGTTATCCTAATTATCGTCAAGTTAAAAATCTCTAATATTTGTGTAATTACTTTTCTGTTATGATGCCCATGTCATTATATCCTAGTGGCATTTTAGTGGTGAGATAAGGCTTATAACAATTAAGTCATGGGTTCGATTCCACAGAGATGTTTTTTCTTAGATTTATTGTGTTTCCTTCTGAATTGGTTTATAGTTGAGATGGATGTGATTGGGTGGTACCGCCGATAGAATGATGATACTACAATGGACCTTTAGTGATCCGAATTTACCGTTAAAAAAAAAACTTATCTTTTATTATCTCTAAGAAAAACTGTTATACTTTAATATATTAAAGTACCGGTATCGTAACAGACCGGTACCGACCAAACAACACTGGTACCAGTACGAATATTTGTTTTATAGGTTTTCAATCGATGTAAAACACGTGTCGATTGGCAACGATTACTATGTCAAGTGTCGGTATCTATCTTACTGGTACTGTAATCAATCAGAACAATAATGACTAAAGGCAGATAGCGAAACACGTGGAAATTACACTAGTTATATATATATGAATAGCAAGTCCCATGAACACTAGATAATAATAGCAATGTTCCTATGAACAATAGCTATATATATATATATATATAAATATTATAATATGATATAATTTTATTATTATACTTAGTTATTGACTTATTGTGAAAGGTAAATTTATTTTATCTCTAAGTATATGTGATATACACATTTAACCTGTTTAACTGTTTTATTAATCTGGTTTTTCTTTTATTACTTGCGTTCGTTGATTAAAAAAACAAATGCGTAGTTGTGTTTGATTTTTTTTCTTGCTGTTCTTATATATATTTCACTGAAAACGAGGATGTGTTTGTGTCATAGTCGTACTGTGACGAGTGAAACCGATAACGATCGGACAACAACCATAACGGTATCAGTATTATTGGATATACTTTGAATTATATATAATTTGAAACCATTTAGTTTATTTAATTTAATTTTTGATTTTTGTTCGATAACTCGCGTTCATTATCTTTTTGTATAATTGAATACCGAGTGTGTTCAATAATTTTTTCCCGCTGCTTCTCTGAAAACTTTGTTAAAAACAAAGTTTAGTTTTCAAAATAGTATCACGACGAATCAAGTTTTCAAAGTTTAGTTTTCAAAATAGTATCACGACGAATCAAGTTGATACTAGTATAGTTATTATCGGAACTGACACTTATATTCATGATTTACAATGTAAAACACAATCTTTGGACATATCAAAACTTTAAACCGTCGTTACCATACCAATACGTAACGAACCAAAGTGGTAATGACCGAATTCCCAAGCGTAATGAACTGGATAGATACCGATCAAATTCCCGTCGCATTGCGCGAAGAAAGCCACAGTATTAAAAATAATAAATAAATCTATTGAATCTTCATTGCTGGGAATAGGGATTCAGGTTACGTGGCATCATTTTATTTGCTTCTTTTTCCCTTTTTCTTTGTTTTAGCTATTATTTATATACATTTATTGTTGATAAGATGATATGTTTGAGGATTTGGCTTATTGGTTTGTTACATGGTTGCTTATGTGTGGCACGAGTTCGACTCTTTAATGTATCATTTTTATGTGTAAGTGATGTCACATGCTTCTTGCCTGCCACATCTATTTCTTTCATATATGTGTTGTGGTTTGTCGTCACACATGCACTCTACATTTGGCCGCCCATCTCCACCCCAAATGATCTCTGATGAAGCAATCCTCAGCACCAAGATCATCCATCACTACTTCCTTCTTCCCTGCCATCTTAGACAGGAACCCTAAATCGGTTTTTCCCAAAACAATGATAATGCTCTCTTCTTCTGCCATCGTCGCATCTATTATCGACACATCCACCGCGGCTCTCTCCTTCCATTTCGATTCCTTCTTCCAGGCACATAAACTTTCCCTGATCAATCCTTATTTAGTGTTCTTATGGTCACTACTTGTTTGTTAAAGAAGATAAATGAAGCTATTCGGGCTGTTTTACAGGAATTGAGAGGGACAAAATGTGGGGAAAGTTGTTTATCGGAGATATTTGTGCCTCCATTGGGCAAACCTAATTTTTGGTATATTTTTTTTTTTGGTAAATTACACTTTTCATCATTTATGTTTGTATCAGATTGCAATGAATGACCTTTAACTTCAATAATTAAAGTCACAGTCCTTTATTTGTAAAACCTATTACACTCTACGTCCTTTCACCCTAACCAGGTTAAAATTTTCAGTTAACCATGGCATGTGCATTGCACGTGAGGGTAGATTGGTAATTTTACTCACTTATTTATCTAAAATAAATTCAAACAATAACAAATCAGATTAAAAAATACAATAAAACATAAACCCATGTCTACATCCATCCAAAGCCACCTCCACTTCCACTGCCACCAACCGACCACCGCCACCAGAACTGTAAACCAACT
The DNA here is from genome assembly GCF_002127325.2 of Helianthus annuus. Lineage (NCBI taxonomy): Eukaryota > Viridiplantae > Streptophyta > Magnoliopsida > Asterales > Asteraceae > Helianthus > Helianthus annuus. The sequence goes on from NC_035449.2 coordinate 90,457,894, forward strand.
CACCGGTAACCGCCTCAATAAACACTCAAACGTTTACTTTTCCAAGAAGAAATTCATTTCTCCGGCGAGTTTATGTTCTGTTAATCAAACAATGGCGACTGAGCAATCTGTATTAGCAATAATAAGAGCTTCAAGACAGCAATCTGTATTAGCAATAATAAGAGCTTCAAGACCCAATTTCAACAACTCAGCTGGTCATTCACTCAATCTTCCTCGCATCTGGTTTCAATCTCAATGCCACCGGTCCTCCGACGTTCACCGACGACGTACTCACCGCCCCTTTTAACGGTACACTTTCTCTCCCAATCTTCCTTCATGTTTTTTTTCTGGCAACGAGCAATTCCTGAATCCTTTTGTCGGCGGCTAGATCTGAAGTTGTTGGTTCAGATCTGAAAAAGATGCATCTTTGTATCTCTCTCCTGCTCTCTCTCCCTCACGGCTCTAATCCGATGTTATAGATCTAGTATTGTCGTGGTGTTTGAAGCGTGTTGTGGCGGCGATGGTGATGATGATTCCGGTGGATATTAACGGATGGATAGAGACATGGGTTTATGGCCGGAAGGCCGGTGGTATTGACCGAATGATTGTAAAATGAAATGGGTTTTTTTTTCAGAGAATGCAATGTTATTATTGTTAAATGATATTAATGATTCTGCAGTGGTTGATGATGAGAAGATTCTGCAGTGGTTGATGTTATTATTGTTTTTGTTTTATTTATAATATATTGTAATTGAATTGATAAAAAGACCAAAAGGCCCTTATATAAATAGACTTAACTAAAAGTTTCAACCTAGTTAGTACAAAAGGAAGAAAGATGTAACGAGCTTTCAAATAAAGGATTGTGACTGTAATTATTAAACTTAAAGGCTATCCGTTGCAATCCGCTATAAACATAAAGGACGAAAAGTGTAATTTACCCATTTTTTTGATATGTGTAAGATAAAATATAGGATAAATTTTGATACGTGTAAGATATATGTTGGGTAAATTTTAATATGTGTAGAATAAATTCTGATGTATGTAGTGTAAATTTTGAATTGTATAGGATAAAATATCTTTACCCAATTAACTAAAGAGAGATAAATAATGGTACGAGTTATAAATTATTTAGTGTTTCACCATTATCCAATTTGTTCTTTGACTTATTTCTCTTCTCAACTAAAATTTCTTTTCAAAGATCCCTTCCACACAAAAACACACACACACACACACACACACACATATATATATATATATAGAAACATGATCTAGAGAAAACGCCTTAAAGTGTGAGAACAGTGAGAACGGATCCTGGCCCAACACGTGGCAGAGGGCGCTAAATGATACGCAGGGGCACGATTGTCCTTTTGTACGTTCCCTCCTTATTTCGCGTTATAAATTTGTTTCAAATAAAACTCCAAAGATTTCGTATTAGTAGTTACCTCCTTTCCAAACTTTCTCAAATCTATGGCGTCTAACGTGGATTCTGTTCGGCAAAGTAATATTTGATGACTTTTTTCATATTTTGTTCCAGCAAATCATTCAAGACATATACAACAGATTTGGCGTTTTGTTCTTTTATGCTTGTTTCATTGTTTTTTTTTTCAAATTAATATTTCACAATGTGTTGTATGCTTTCATTGGCGTTCTTCTTGTATCCATTTTTTTCGTGTTTTCATTGGTTGTTTAACAATTAGTAAAGACTAATAATTGGAGTTTTCATTATTAATTTTAGTTGTCGTTTGGGATCTAATCTATTTGTTATGTTTTACAATCATTGTCGTTTTACACCTGATTAGTTTTGAATATTATTGAGTAATATTTGTAAACATCAGTTATTACTATTTGTTAATTTTTAAACATCAGTTTTGTTAACTATGGCGTTTTCATTATCATGTTATATTTGTTAATTATTCATGTTGTTCATTATTTTTAATTATCCATCTCATAGCGTTTTGATATCACGTTTCATTAATATTATTAATTCATCACATGTGTTAACTTTTCAAGCAATGGTGTTTGTATTAAGGCGTTTTCAATTATATGTTTATTATGTCTTGTTTATTATTCAAGTAATGGTGTTTTCATCGATAATGCTATAAGGAGACAATAACTATTTTTAATGGCGTTTTTCTGAAATTGTTTCTCACAGTGTTTTTCAGACGAAGGTGTTTCTTCGAATGAAAGGTTTTGCCCCAAAACTGGTTTACCATTTATCATTCCTGACGTTAGTGAAGAGATAAAGCCCAAAATGGACATGATATTCATAAGCCTCGATGATTGTTATTCAATGTATGTTACGTATGCCAAGGCTTGTGTTTTTTCAGTCAGGAAAGGGACTGAAAAGATAAACACAAAAGGTGAAAGACATATTAAGTATTACATGTGTATGAGAGCTGGGGTATATAAGGACAAGAAGGTTGATACGTTGGACCCCAATCAAAAGGAACGGATTTTGTGATCCAACTTTTCAAAGAGGACTGATTGTGGTGCACTGTTATGCGTAATTTTTGAGGCTGGATCATGGAAGGTCTATAAGTTTGTTGAGGAGCACAACCATGATCTTGTTGAACGTCCTGATAAGCATTTTCTCCCAACTAAACGACACCTCACACAGATCCAGAAGCATGTTATACACAACATGTCTAGGTTGAATTTGGGTTCAGTTAAGGCGTTTAATGTTATGAAGACTTGTTTTGGCAGTTTTGAAGACGTGGGCGCAAGTAAAGTTGAATTTAAGAACTACAAGAGGCAAATTAACTTGTTTATAGGGGAATACGACGTTGAGATGGTTGTGAGACATTTGGATGAAAAAAAAGTCACTCGTACGATTACTTCACAGACAATGAGGATCATTTGAAGGGACTTTTTTGGTGTGATGATCAAGCTAAACGTAATTACCACGTGTTTGGTGATGTGATTTCGTTTGACGCCACATATCATTCCAACAAGTAATATTTATAAGTCTATTTTTTGTTCTTTTGGCGTTTTCACTGGTTACATGCATTGGCGTTTTTAGAGTTTACATGCATTGGCATTTTGTTACGTTTCACTTTCTTATTGGCGTTTTCATTTGCAGATATGCTATGGTGTTTGTACCGTTCACTGGTATAGACAATCACCACTGTAATGTTACATTTGGTGCTGCATTATTGGCATCAGAAACTGCTGATACGTATATATGGTTGTTGAGAGTTTTTCTAAAAGTTGTTGGTTCTCAACCAAAAGTTGTTGAGAGTTTTTCTAAACGCATGATTTCAACGATTGTTCAAAATGCAGTTATCGTATTTAACGCATTTTATAACGCTTACTATTTAACGTTTTTTTATTGCATACTACATCGCTTGATTAGGATAAACGCTATCGCAACGCAAATTCAACACAATCCCAACGCAACTCGAAACGCGGATTTACTTTTATGCATTCTAGTTATTATGTGTGTTATTTGTGTGATTGCTTGTTTTATGTTACGTGGTTATATCAATGCAGCGCTTACTCGCAACTCGCTTAAACACAACGCAAACACACGAAACGAAAGTTGGAAAACTAACTCACGCAACTCGGCTGATCGAATGACCACCCGATCGAATGAACATCCACTCAGATGACCATCCAACCGGATGGCCATCCGACCGAAAGGCCATCCGACCGCTGCCAACGCGCACCGCCTTAACTCTCCTCTCACACTATAAATAGTGCCCGTACACGTCTCTTTCACTGATTTGACGTCTCCATCCGACCACTTGCACTCAAGTCACTCTCAAGCACTTTTCTCTCGATCAAGGCTATTTCGTAAGTATTTCTCCTCAAATCTTGTACAATCATCATCTCTAATCACTTCTACAACATCTTCTCCATCAAAATCACACATTTTGTTCTCGAAATTGCCTGATTTGGACTCCTTGAGGGTGGTTCTCACTTGGTTGCTTATGAAAACTGTTGTGTGACATCATCTTATCAAGAATAGTTTAAGATCTAAAGGATTTCCACACTTTTAAACATATTCTCAACAAGATTTCAACACTTTTCAATCGTTTTCAACTTTTCTTCAACTTTCTACACAAAACCGACGGAATCTAGACTCATTCAGACTCTCTACTCATTTCCTAGTTGAGAGCCGGCTTGAAAATGGATTTCCACCGGAGAGATAACCGATTTACGGGTCAAACATGAAAGATCACCAAGAACAACTCAACTGATCGAATGGGGTGGTACCCATCCGATCGAATGAACTGAATGCGGTATGTTTTTCAGTTGTTTGACACGTCATCACACCGTCTCCGTTAAACTTCAAAATGTTAACTTAGAAAACTTTGTGAAATTTTCAAAAGTATAGGTTGCCCCTCTAATGGCCATCCGGTCGGATGACTATCCGATCGAATGACCATCCGACCAGGTGAACTATTCCTTGTTCAAAACGTTCGACGTAGTTTCAATGTCATACTAGGCATGGATTTTCTTCGTGAAAATCGTGCTGAAGTTGTTAGCTTCGAAAAGATGATTCGTTTCTCTCTTGCTAATGGCGACTAACTCTGTGTTTATGGCGAAGTATCTTCAAAGGAACTAAAACTTATGTCGTGCATTCAAGCAAGCAAGTATCTCCGAAAGGAATACATGGCTTTCTTAGCTCACATTGTAGTAGCGGAGAAGGAAAAGAAACCGATGGAAAAGGTACTTGTGGTTCGTGATTTTCCTAATGTCTTTCCTGACGATTTACCTGGTCTACCCCCGACTCGTGATATTGATTTTCGTATCGATCTCATTCCCAGAGCTAACCCTGTCGTTGAAGCCCCTTATCGCCTCGCTCCGTCCGAAATGCGTGAACTCTCTAGTCAACTCCAGGAATTATTTGATAAAGGCTTCATACGCCCTAGCACATCGCCATGGGGCGCACCTGTCCTTTTCATGAAAAAGAAGGATGGATCGTCTGAATGTGCATCGATTATAGGGAACTCAACAAGCTTATTATCAAGAATCGTCATCCTCTCCCTCGAATCGACGATTTGTTTGATCAATTGCAAGGCGTTATGTGTTTCTCGAAGATCGATTTACGCTCTGGTTATCATCAATTACGAATCCAGGAGGAAGATATCCCTAAAACCGCTTTTCAAACCCGTTATGGCCATTATGAATTCGTGGTCATGCCCTTTGGTCTCACTAATGCACCTGCGGTCTTCATGGATTTGATGAACCGTGTGTGTAAACCCTTTCTTGATCACTTCGTCATCATGTTTATCGATGATATCCTTCTCTATTCGAAGTCGAAAGCCGAACATGTGCAACATCTTCGTTTGGCACTCGAACTTCTCCAAGGGAATCGCCTTTACGCCAAGTTCTCCAAGTGTGAATTTTAGCTCGAGGTGGTTCAACTCCTCAGTCACATCGTCAATAGTCAAGGTATTCACGTCGATCCCGTGAAGATTGAAGCAGTTAAGAGTTGGATTACACCAAAAGCCTCGTCCAAAGTTTGTTCTTTTCTCAGATTGGCGGGTTATTACCATTGATTTATCACTCATTTTTCTAAAATCGCCGTTCCTCTCACCTCTCTAACGCATAAAGACAAGACTTTTGTTTGGGGAACCGAACAAGAGGATGTCTTTCAAACTCTTAAGCGTATGCTTTGCAACGCTCCCGTACTTGCTCTACCCGATGGAAACGACGGCTTTTTGTCTATTGCGATGCCTCTAACCTAGGTCTTGGTTGTGTTCTTATGCAACGAGACAAGGTTATCACATACGCGTCTCGTTAGCTCAAAGTCCATGAAAAGAACTACACAACCCACGATCTCGAACTCGGTGCAGTTGTTTTTGCGTTAAAGATTTGGCGGCACTCCCCTCATGGTACCAAGTGTACGGTCTTCACCGACCATAAGAGCCTACAACACATCTTGAACCAGAAAGAGCTGAATATGTGCCAACGCAGATGGGTTGAACTTCTCAACGACTACGACTGTGAGATACGCTACCACCCAGGCAAAGCAAATGTCGTTGTCGATGCTCTTAGCCGATGAAGCTATTTACATAGTGTTCGTAGTGCTCAAGCCCAACACGACCTCGAAGCTCTCATTCGCGACGCTCAACACACTTGTTTTCTCGAGAACACCTTGAAGGAAGAACGAATACTTGGAACCGAAAGCCAACTAGTGAATAAACCGAATGGTATCTTTCACTATCTCAACCGCATTTGGATACCTAGTCGCAATAATCTCCGAGAGATTCTGCTGACTGAAGCCCACAAATCTCAGCATTCCATTCATCCCGGTGCCAACAAGATGTACCAGGACCTCCGTGCCAGGTATTGATGGCCTGGAATGAAGAAGGATATCACTCTCTATGTTTCGAAATGCCTAACTTGTTCGAAGGTCAAGGCTGAACACCAACGACCCTCTAGCTTACTCGAGCAACCCGAGATCCCGATGTGGAAATGGGAGAGTATAGCTATGGACTTCATTACGAAACTCCGTCGCACGCCATCAAGTCACGATAGCATTTGGTTTATCGTTGATCGTCTAACTAAATCCGCCCACTTTTTACCGATACGAGAAGATTATAAGGTTGAACGATTGGCACGAATCTATACCGACGAAGTCATTTGTCGACATGGGACGCCTCGTGACATCATCTCTGACCGCGATGGTCGATTTCACTCGCGCCTTTGGGAGACTTTTCAATCCACTCTTGGTACTACTCTTAATCTCGGTACCGCATTCCATCCCCAGACCGACGGTCAGGCTGAGCGCACGATCCGCACCTTTGAAGACATGCTTCGTTCGTGCGTTATAGATTTTGGTGGTAATTGGGATTCGCATTTACCTTTAGTCGAATTCTCGTACAACAACAGTTATCACACTAGCATTCAAATGGCACCCTTTGAGGCATTATATGGAAGAAAATGTCGATCGCCTATTGTATGGCACGAGATCGGAGATGCGCAACTTACCGGTCCTGAGTTATTACAAGAATCGACTGACAAGATCCTCCAAATACGAGACAATCTCTTGAAAGCTCGGAGTCTTCAGAAGAGTTACGCCGATAAACACCGTAAGCCCCTTGAGTTTGAAGTTGGTGATTACGTACTCCTAAAGGTTTCACCTTGGAAGGGGGTGATTCGATTCAGCAAGAAAGGAAAGCTAGTGCTATGATACGTGGGACCCTTTAAGATTCTGGAAATAATTGGCAAAGTGGCCTACCAACTCGAATTACCGGAGGAACTCAACAACGTATATCCGACTTTCCACGTCTCGAACCTCAAGAAGTGCCTAGCTGAAGAAAACGTGCATGTCCCTCTCGAGGATTTGCAAGTTAACGAAACTATACACTTTGTGGAAAAGTTAGTAGAAATCATGGATCGAGAAACCCAGAAACTCCGACGTTCTCGCATTCCTATAGTGAAGGTTCGCTGAGAAGGCAAACGCGGCGCCGAGTTCACTTGGGAACTCGAAAGTGATATGAAAGCTAAATACCCACAACACTTCATTACGCCTGTGCCTTAATTTCGGGACGAAATCCTCTAAAGTAGGGGAGGCTGTAACAACCCGACTTTCCAGGTCATTACTTGTATCTGTCAATTCTTGCTTAATTGCTTGTACTCTCGAGACTCCGATTATCACTACGGGTTAACTATTTTAAACTATGTCTTCAACATGCATTTTAAATGCATGATTTTAACGATTGTTCAAAGCGCAGTTATCGCATTTAACGCAGTTTATGACGCTTACTATTTAACGCTTTTTATCGCATACTACATCGCTTGCTTAGGCTAAACGCTATCGCAACGCAAACTCAACGCAACCCCAACGCAACTCGAAACGCGGATTTACTTTTATGAATTCTAGTTATTATGTGTGTTATTTTTGTGATTACTTGTTTTATGTTACGTGGTTATCTCAACGCAGCGCTTACTCGCAACTCGCTTAAACACAACGCAACGCTTAACACACGAAACAAAAGTTGGAAAACTAACTCGCGCAACTCGGCTGATCGAATGGCCACCCGATCGAATGGACATCTGCTCGGATGACCATCCGACCAGATGGCCATCCGATCGAAAGGCCATCTGACCACTGCCAACGCGCACCGCCTTAACTCTCCTCTCACACTATAAATAGTGCCCGTACACGTCCCTTTCACTGATTTGACGTCTCCATCCGACCACCCGCACTCAAATCACTATCAAGCACTTTTCTCTCAATTCAAGGCTATTTCGTAAGCATTTCTCCTAGTCACTTGTACATCATCTTCTCCATCAAAATCATCATCTCTAGTCACTTGTACATCATCTTCTCCATCAAAATCACACATTTTCTTCTCGAAATCGCCTGATTTGGACTCCTTGAAAGTGGTTCTCACTTGGTTGCTTATGCAAACTGTTGTGTGACATCATCTCATCAAGAATAGTTCAAGATCTAAAGGATTTCCACAATTTTAAATATAATCTCAACAAGATTTCAACACTTTTCAAGCTTTTCAAACTTTTCTTCAACTTTCTACACAAAACCAATGGAATCTAGACTCATTCAGGCTCTCTACTCATTTCCTAGTTGAGAGCCGGCTTGAAAACGGATTTCCACCGGAGAGATGACCGATTTACGTGTCAAACATGAAAGATAACCAAGAACAGCTCGACTGATCGAATGGGGTGGTACCCATCTGATCGAAAGAACTGAATGCGGTATGTTTTTCCGTTGTTTGACACGTCATCACGCCGTCTCCATTAAACTTCAAACTGTTAACTTAGAAAACTTTGTGTAATTTTCAAAAGTATAGGTTGCCACTCGAATGGCCATCCGATCAGATGACCATCCGATCGAATGACCATCCGACCAGGTGAACTGTTCCTTGTTCAAAACGATTTGATTAAACTTGAAACTTTAACAATTTTCAAACAACAGAACACTCACTCGAATGGCCATCCGATCGGATGACCCTTCAATCGAATGACTATCCGTTTGAACAATCTGTCCCTTTATAACTCTCAACACTTCAACGCTTTAAAACAAATACACCTCATTCGAACGACCATCCGCTCGGATGGGTTAAACTCATTCGACTGATTCACCATTCGACACCTAGCACATTCGACTTTCTGTTTACACGCTGTTCCACGCTTACGCTACTATTCTATGCTCAGGCTAACTCCAACGCGCTCCCTTCAATTCAAGTCTGTGTTTACTAGCTAAACACGAACTGTGAGTATACTCGAACCCCTTTTCTTTTAACGCACATTGGGTGTTACATACGTTCTATTTCTGTCACGGTCCCCGACCCGGTTTTACCCGTTTCCGGAGCCGCGGGACAGAAATCCTGCGGTATTTAAATTTTAGGCGACTGCGGAAGTCTTGTAAAACAGGATCTTTCAATAATTTAAACTGCCCGTTTCATAATTTAGGGATAAATTCCCGTAATTTAGAATAATGTGATTTCTTAGGGAAATCTTTATTTTTCAAAACATGTTTCTTTTATTTATTTACATTGAGCCACTTTTCTAAGCTGAGAGTGCTCCACAGCACTTTTCCTTGCTCACAACAGATCACCTGAAACATGTTTGCAAAAGGTTTTGTTAGCGGGGAAATACTGAGTGAATCATTCATTTTACTAAAACGACCCATTAGTTATAATTCACAGTATTAAGAGCAATTACAATGTTTCTGATATCAAACCAACTACCCACGATACTTTATCACCCGACCCACTGGCCCACCTGTCCAGTGGTGTCTGTGATTATGGTCATATCACCCATTGGCTGCCCCAATGGTGAAGATTATCAAGTAATGTATACAAAACCCCACATACCGGCTGTAACTTGGTGATTACAAAGACTTAATCCCTGTAATTATAACTTTGAAAATAATTTGGAGTTTTGTAAAACAGTTGATAAAAAGAGAATGACTCACTTTGCAGATTTTACGAGCAGAGTTTAAGCCTTACTGATTTGCTTATGATTAACCTAATTTAATTAACAATGTACACACAAACGGGTTAGTAACTAATTCAGCAGATACGTCAATTCACGAGATTAAACCCTCACAACAATTAATAAGTGCAATACTTAATAATTCAATGGATTCATAACGAATGACAGAGAATAGTCAGAATTCGAACAACACTCAAACATTCAAGTCGAAATCACAATGAATAACAAAGTATCAGCTCAATTTGAGCAGCACTCAGACAATCGTTTGATAGTTATAATCGATCGGACGTTGAATCGTAATAGCGATTGAGTTATTACCCTGATTGCGGCAACACCTCGTGATCGTGTGTGTGTTTATTGTAGTATTATAGCCTTAACTCGACGTACAGACAGCAACTTTACGTCGTTTTCATTTCTCAGTTCAAGTCCCAAGGTCGGCTATTTATAGCAATTTTTTAGACTCGCTTACGGACCGTAAACCCTTTCCCTTGCGGTCCGTAAGCTAAGCAGTCTAATTCATAGGCTGCCTAGGCTCGGGACTAGCTTTGGTGATTCAACAATTGGGCCAATCAGAACATAGCAACGTTTAATTTAGATAATTATTCAACTAGGGTTTGCCCCCCTTGAGTTTTAGGGGCCCTGATCCTGTTTCCGATTGTTCTGAAAATTTTAGGGCCAATGCAGAATTACTTGGGTGTCTCAATTAGGGTTTTCTTATTGACTAATTATTGTCCTAATTATTGATTTTAGTGACAGTTGTTACAATATCAAAACACATCAACACACAACGCAAACACATTACAACGCTAAATGCTCCCACATGTTGTACGTGATCTATGAATGCTTGTTACTATACTTATACAGTATTACACTATACCGCCTCTAGCAACGATAGTACTATAGTTTGGACTCAGCACCTGTCGTGGATAGGGGTTGCTAGGGATCACATCTCTTTACTTCACGTGTTCGCTGAGCATGTGTCGCGCATACTCTACAACGCAGTCTCGTAGTTAAGTGTGAACATAGTTTTGATAGTTACTTGTTTCGCCTGTTACGTGATACATGTTGGTTATGTGTAAACGCTTTCGCTATACTATATGTTATGCAAACTTGTGTACTCAACTTTACATTTTATGTATTGACTTTATTTTAACGTATGTGACAGGTTGATAGGATGCTATGCTATGCTGTGATGAATCAAGTAGGAAGTCTAAAAACTTCACTAAATAAATCTGAGTTATCGGAACAATTTTTGTTTTTGAGACAAGCTATCTCTAATGACTGTTATTACTTTATATGTTAGTAGTATGGGAAACTTAATCTTCCGGTCTTCTATTTGTAGGGGTTTTTCTACGAATTTCAGCTTTTCATTTACCTCTATATCTTGAAGAGGTACTACCAGAGATTCGTCTGATAGACATTTCTTGAGATTGGATACATGAAACACATCATGTATTCCAGCTAATTCTTCTGGTAGCTGTAAACGATAAGCTACTGGTCCTATTCGTTGGATCACTGGGAATGGTCCAACATATCTTGGACTCAGTTTTCCTTTCTTACCAAATCGTACCATTCCTTTCCAAGGAGAAACTTTCAAGAGTACTTTGTCTCCTACGTGAAATTCTAGTGGCTTGCGACGATTGTCTGCATAGCTCTTCTGACGATCTCTAGCAGTTTTCAGTCTTTCCTTGATTTGTGTTATTTTGTCAGTGGTTTCTTGCACAATCTCTGGGCCTGATAATTGTCTTTCTCCTATTTCTGCCCAACAAACGGGAGTTCTGCACTTGCGTCCATACAGTGCTTCGAATGGAGCAGCTTCGATGCTTGAATGATAACTATTGTTATAGGAGAATTCAATTAATGGTAAATGGTTATCCCAATTACCACCAAAGTCAATTACACATGCTCGGAGCATGTCTTCCATTGTTTGTATCGTCCTTTCACTTTGTCCGTCCGTTTGAGGATGATATGCAGTACTTAAATTGAGTCGAGTTCCCATTGCCTCCTAGAAACTTGTCCAGAAACGGGAAGTGAAACGACTATCTCTATCCGATACAATGGAGAGTGGAACTCCATGTAAGGATACTACTTCATCTACATACAACTTGGCTAACCTTTCCATGCTAAAGGTTTCCTTTATTGGTAGAAAATGAGCTGATTTGGTTAATCGATCCACAATTACCCAAATAGCATCATTACCTTTTCTGGTTTTGGGTAACTTAGTAACAAAGTCCATTGTTATGAGTTCCCATTTCCATACAGGCATTTCTAACTGTTGTAGTAGTCCTGAAGGTTTCTAGTGTTCGGCCTTAACTTGTGAACAGGTAAGACACTTGGTTACATATTCATCTATGTCCTTTTTCATTCCTATCCACCAGAAATTATTTCTTAAATCTTGGTACATCTTATTGTTTCCTGGATGTACAGTATACCTAGATTTATGAGCTTCTTCTAGAATTTTATTTCTTAATTCTCCCTGCTTAGGTACCCAAATTCGTTTCTTTTGGAATCTCCAAATTCCATCCTTTCCTTGTTCTAGTTCCTTTAGGTAACCTTTCATTCCTTCGGCATCGTCCTTGATTGCCGTTCCCTGAACTTTCTTCAGTTGTTCCATTAAATCTAATGGTAGATTTAACCTAAGAGCACGGACTCGTTTTTGCTTTTCATGATACTTACGACTTAAGGCATCTGCGACTACGTTTGCCCTTCCTTCGTGATATTGAATATCACAGTCGTAATCACTTAGGATTTCCATCCACCTTCTTTGCCTCATGTTTAGCTCTTTTTGCCCAAATATATACATTAAACTTTTATGATCTGTATAGATAGTAAACTTACTTCCGTACAGATAATGTCTCCAAATCTTAAGGGCAAAAATTATGGCTCCTAACTCTAGGTCATGAGTTGTATAATTTTCCTCGTGCTTTTTCAACTGTCTAGAGGCATACGCAATTACCTTTTTGCGTTGCATCAACACACATCCATATCCTAATTTTGAAGCATCACAGTATACTTCAAAATCTTCAGTTCCTTCGGGTAAAGCTAAGATTGGAGCGTTCGTCAATTTGTGCTTTAGAATCCTAAAAGCTTCCTCTTGTCTAGGTCCCCATTCAAACTTAACTGCCTTACAGGTTAGCTTAGTCAAAGGTATAGCTATCTTAGAGAAGTCTTTAATAAATCGTCTATAGTATCCAGCTAATCCTAGAAAACTTCTAACTTCGATAGCCGTTCGTGGAACCTTCCAGTTAGTAATTGCTTCTATTTTAATAGGATCTATGTGAATTCCATCGTGATTCACCATATGACCTAAAAATTGTACTTCCTGCAGCCAGAATTCACACTTCGAGAATTTGGCATAAAGCTTTTCTTTTCTTAACAAGGTTAAGAGTGCATGCAGGTGCTTACAATGTTCTTCCTGACTTTTGGAATAAATGAGTATATCGTCAATGAACACGATTACAAATTTATCCAAGTATGGTTTACAGATTCTATTCATTATGTCCATAAATGCGGCTGGAGCATTTGTTAATCCGAAGGGCATGACTGTAAACTCATAATGACCATACCTAGTTCTGAAAGCAGTTTTAGGTATGTCTTCTTCTTGTACTTTCAACTGGTGATATCCAGATCTTAAGTCTATCTTAGAGAAATACCTAGCTCCTTGCAATTGATCAAAAAGATCATCAATCCTAGGTAGTGGGTATCGATTCTTGATTGTAACCTTATTCAATTCCCTATAATCGATACACATTCTCATCGATCCATCTTTCTTTTTCACAAACAACACTGGTGCACCCCAAGGGGATGAACTAGGTTGTATAAATCCTTTGCTTAGTAATTCATCTAACTGCTTTTTCAATTCTAGCATTTCAGTAGGTGCTAATCGATAAGGTGCCTTAGCTATTGGTGTAGTACCTGGAATTAGATGAATTCTAAACTCTACTTCCCTATCCGGTGGTAACCCAGGTAATTCTTCTGGAAAGACATCTGGGTATTCTGAAACTATAGGAATGTCCTGGAGTTCCTTACTTTTAGTGTTAATGATTACAGAAATCATTTACACCATTTCTTGTTTCCTTGAATAACTAGCCAATTTCATTACGGAAATGAATTTTAATGGCTTCCGAGGTCTATCTCCTGTAATTAAGATTACTTCTCCTGTGGGGGTACGGATTTCTACGGAATTCTTATCACACAGGATTCGAGCATGGTTGGTGACTAACCAATCCATTCCTAATACTATATTGAATCCAGCTAAATTCATAGGTGACAGGTTTGCAGAAAACTTATGGCCTAACAGTTCTATCTTTCCGTCTTGCAATACTTTGTCTATGTTGACAGAATTTCCATCTGTCGTTTCGACTGTAAAAATCTGCCTAAGGGTAGTTAAAGGTAGGTTAAGAGCTTGGCAGAATGAAGTATTAATGAAACTTTGGTTTGCACCAGAGTCAAATAATACTTTTGCATAGACGTTATGTACTAAGAACGTACCCGCTATCACATCTGGAATGAGTTCGGCTTCTTGAGTGGTCAGTTGGAATGCGCGAACATTCTTCTTAGTTGCCCCTTCAGCTTGCTTACCTTTATTATCTGCGGCTTTAACCAATTTAGGGCATTCTGTTTTGTAATGTCCGGTTTCTCCACAGTTATAGCAGACTATGGCTTTCTTTTTGCAGTTATATTCACTATGTCCTACTGATTTGCAAAAATTGCAGGTTATATTGCATCTTCCAAAATGCTTTCGCTTGCAATTTTTGCAGAATGGCGGGGTTGAGGATTGCCATGTTCCTCTTCTTTTGAAGCAGTTATTATTACCCATACGAAATCCCTGGGTAATCTTCTGAGCCAATTCCTTCTTTTGATCTTCTTCTCTTGTGCGCACCAGTTCATTGGTTAAGGTGTTGGCTAACTCTACAGCATCATCAATAGTGCGTGGTCTTGCAGCTTTAACGATGTTACGGATTTCTCCGATTAATCCCCAAATATAACGGGAAATGAGTACCGGTTCTGGCGAAGCCAGGTTAGGTACCACTCTCGCATATTCGAAGAATGTCGAAGTATATCCTCGACAATCTACGCCTATCATACGATGACTCAGGAACTTGTTTGCCATTTGTTCCTTTTCGTATTCGGGGCATAATTTTCTTTCGACAAGACTCTTAAATTCTTCCCAATTCATTGCATAGGCCACCCTTCTTTCTTTTGCTTGTAGCACTGTGTTCCACCATTCTAGCGCCCCTTCTTTGAACAGGTTTGATGCATACATCACTTGATCTTTTTCCGCACATTTACTTATTGCAATTACTGCTTCGGTTTTCTCTAACCAGCGCAGTGTTGCAGTTGCCCCTTCATTACCTGCAAATTCTGCTGGTTTACAGGCAAGAAATTCCTTGTAAGTGCAACCAGGTGTTGCAGCTTTCATTTTCTTAGGGAGTGGAGCCTGTTGCGGATTGTTATCATGATTATCATGATTGCCGCCTCCATTTACACTATGGCTAAAATTATCTTCCTGAGTACGTTTACTAGGAATGATTTGTTGTGATTCAACAGGTTTCCTAGCAGCAGCCATGATTTCTGGAATAGCATTGGCTATCCCTTGAGTGATGATATTTTCAATATCTTGTCTAGTCATATATTGGTTTTCCTGATTTTGCTCAGATTGATTTTCTTCATTAACTGGTTCATTACTAGCGTTTTCCATCTGCTAATTTATATTGATAGGAATTATTAGTATCTAATTATTGGTAATAAAATCAGCACAGATAAACACATAGATTATTACAACATACAAATATAACCAAAATTGTCGATGCCTCGACTTCTGTTTTGTTTTATATATTATATCTGCTTCAATACACACCTTTTATCTTACATTGTTTTATTGCCCATTTTACAGAGTTAGTTTTACTGTATTATTTATAATACAAACAAACTTTTCCAACCCTTTCCACTATTCTTGGATCAACTGACAGTTTAGTAGTGACGTTCCCTTTCGTCATACTTCCAGGAAATCTGCTCCCCACTTTCCCTGATCCTATTCCCAGTGCCTATCAGTTCTTCACCAAACTGATGAAGCTCGGCCAGGTTTTCATAGCTCATTGGCGGATTGGGGACAGGTTCTGGATCAAACTGTGGGAGAAAACTATAGGGACTATTGACTATATTCTGGAATTGCCAGTCGTTGGTCCACCATTCTTCCATTTGGCCTAATGGTCGTGTGTGGACTAGTGGGTCTGAAATCACGGGTTCTAGGTTTATTGGGAATTGGGCTGTGGCAGGGTAAGATAAGAGATTATTGTTGACCGGTTCTATGACATCACAATTGGCCAGTAGACGGTCTATTTCGTCCTGGAATGTGATCTCCTCAGGCTGTTTAGAGCTTTCTCCGATCTCTATTCCCTTTTGCTTTAGGTATATCCCTATTTCTGTCCCTACTGGTTTGGAACTTTCTCCGGTTTTTATTTCCTTTCCCTTGCTCACTCTTACAAGATTTTCTATTTTAGGGAGTCTCCTAGTTGCAGGTTTCCTCCTGCGCACTTTTCTCCACCCTACATATCTTCTCCTCTTTTTAGGTTTTGCTTTTTCCAGCGGTGGAGCTTGGAATTCCAGAGGTTCCTCTATGTCGGCAATGTAACCAGTGAAGTTGTGGGAGACTTCAATTCGCACAGGATAGAGGTTGAGGTTCTGAAACGCCTCGGATAGCTCACTCATGCTGTGTAGCATATATGCAAAATGCACAAAAATGCTAAGTTAAAACTTTGGAACAAAGTTTAACAAATAAACATTTTTATTGCACACTAATTTGTACAACATAACAGCAAACAGAACACACTCAGATTTATTTATTTATTTACTGGGAAGTACTTATTTCTAGATTTAAAGTTTAAAGATTTGCATTTTCTGCTATGGTAGCGAGCAGATACAAATTTGCCCATTTTTCATCTAGGTTATTTTCCCATGGTCGATTATTGCTAATTTCCTGAATCTCCGGATTAAACCTCACTCTCTTGGTTTGGGGTTTCTTTTTCTCTTGACCCTTCCTAATAATCAAATTCCTTTTCTCCGGGGTAAGTGGGTTTTCATAATTTGCTTTACGGACAAAGATTCCTTCCTCTAACTTGGTGGGAGATTTGGAGGAAGAGGTTCCCTGTTCTTTAGGTGTATTATCTAATTTGCTGTAAATAGCAGAAATCTTTTGTTTACCCGTACTGTAATTTCAACAATTAATAAGTTAATGCACATATAGTCACAGAATGACAAGTAAAATTTTCCTAATTGTTTTTCAATAGGCTTAAATCAATTAGAACAGTGAGCTTAATCAGTAAGCTTAAAAAAGTGGCTCTGATACCACCTTATTTCTGTCACGGCCCCCGACCCGGTTTTACCCGTTTCCGGAGCCGCGGGACAGAAATCCTGCGGTATTTAAATTTTAGGCGACAGCGGAAGTCTTGTAAAACAGGATCTTTCAATAATTTAAACTGCCCGTTTCATAATTTAGGGATAAATTCCCGTAATTTACAATAATGTGATTTCTCAGGGAAATCTTTATTTTTCAAAACATGTTTCTTTTATTTATTTACATTGAGCCACTTTTCTAAGCTGAGAGTGCTCCACAGCACTTTTCCTTGCTCACAACAGATCACCTGAAACATGTTTGCAAAAGGTTTTGTTAGCGGGGAAATACTGAGTGAATCATTCATTTTACTAAAACGACCCATTAGTTATAATTCACAGTATTAAGAGCGATTACAATGTTTCTGATATCAAACCAACTACCCACGATACTTTATCACTCAACCCACTGGCCCACCTGTCCAGTGGTGTCTGTGATTATGGTCATATCACCCATTGGCTGCCCCAATGGTGAAGATTATCAAGTAATGTATACAAAACCCCACATACCGGCTGTAACTTGGTGATTACAAAGACTTAATCCCTGTAATTATAACTTTGAAAATAATTTGGAGTTTTGTAAAACAGTTGATAAAAAGAGAATGACTCACTTTGCAGATTTTACGAGCAGAGTTTAAGCCTTACTGATTTGCCTGTGATTAACCTAATTTAATTAACAATGTACACACAAACGGGTTAGTAACTAATTCAGCAGTTACGTCAATTCACGAGATTAAACCCTCACGACAATTAATAAGTGCAATACTTAATAATTCAATGGATTCACAACGAATGACAGAGCATCGTCCGAATTCGAACAGCACTCAAACATTCAAGTCGAAATCACAGTGAATAACAAAGTATCAGCTCAATTTGAGCAGCACTCAGACAATCGTTGGATAGTTATAATCGATCGGACGTTGAATCGTAATAGCGATCGAGTTATTACCCTGATTGCGGCAGCACCTCGTGATCGTGTGTGTGTTTATTGTAGTATTATAGCCTTAACTCGACGTACAGACAGCAACTTTATGTCGTTTTCATTTCTCAGTTCAAGTCCCAAGGTCGGCTATTTATAGCAATTTTTTAGACTCGCTTACGGACCGTAAACCCTTTCCCTTGCGGTCCGTAAGCTAAGCAGTCTAATTCATAGGCTGCCTAGGCTCGGGACTAGCTTTGGTGATTCAACAATTGGGCCAATCAGAACATAGCAACGTTTAATTTAGATAATTATTCAACTAGGGTTTGCCCCCCTTGAGTTTTAGGGGCCCTGATCCTGTTTCTGATTGTTCTGAAAATTTTAGGGCCAATGCAGAATTACTTGGGTGTCTCAATTAGGGTTTTCTTATTGACTAATTATTGTCCTAATTATTGATTTTAGTGACAGTTGTTACAATATCAAAACACATCAACACACAACGCAAACACATTACAACGCTAAATGCTCCCACATGTTGTACGTGATCTATGAATGCTTGTTACTATACTTATACAGTATTACACTATACCGCCTCTAGCAACGATAGTACTATAGTTTGGACTCAGCACCTGTCGTGGATAGGGGTTGCTAGGGATCACATCTCTTTACTTCACGTGTTCGCTGAGCATGTGTCGCGCATACTCTACAACGCAGTCTCGTAGTTAAGTGTGAACATAGTTTTGATAGTTACTTGTTTCGCCTGTTACGTGATACATGCTGGTTATGTGTAAACGCTTTCGCTATACTATATGTTATGCAAACTTGTGTACTCAACTTTACATTTTATGTATTGACTTTATTTTAACGTATGTGACAGGTTGATAGGATGCTGTGCTATGCTGTGATGAATCAAGTAGGAAGTCTAAAAACTTCACTAAATAAATCTGAGTTATCGGAACAGTTTTTGTTTTTGAGACAAGCTATCTCTAATGACTGTTATTACTTTATATGTTAGTAGTATGGGATATTAACGTTAAATATATTATCATTAATAGTTGTTATGGATTCTCTTGGACAATCTGTTTCGCTCAGTGCCACGCCCCGATGATTCCGCCATCGGTTGGGGTGTGACATATAGAATGGAGGAGCTATCGGGCCTTATGTGAACGACATCGAGGTCGGAGAGTGAGAACCATTTTTTTGGTCAAGTGTGTAATTCTAAAACTACTCTTGTTGAGTTCATGACTCATTACGAAACTGCAATAGAAGCACAACGTCACACACAGCGGAAAAATGATCATGAATCTCGATACAAACACCCCTAGTTGAAAAGTAATTACCAAGTGTTGGAGAGCCAAGCTGCTAACATATACACGGAAAATATTTTTTGTGACGTTCAAGCTGAGCTAATCGAAATTGCGTATTGCATAAATCAACGTTACGAAGATCAGCCCGATTGGTTTGTTAAGTTTTGCATAAATGATTTCCAGCAGCCTTGTACATCCTTATTCGAGGTAAACAATGGCGTTTTTGTTTTTTTATTTGGCGTTTTCTAAATATGGCGTTTATCATAGTTTTTTAAACATTTAATTTGTTTTTTATGCAGTTGTTATGTTTGTTTATTTGATTGTCTTTTTTATACAAACATTCTCTGCATGGCGTTATATGGATATTATTTTTGGTGTTTTTAGGTAATGTACCGTAAGTCTAATTGCACCTGAAGTTGCTCATGCAGGCGTTTTGAGCTGTTTGGTTTGTTATGTAGACATATTTTTTTATGTTTTGAGAAGTTTGGATATTAGGGAATTTCCAAAACAATACATTTTGAATAGATGGCGTAAAGAGGCTTCCCAAATTGCTCTTCTGAATACTCAATGAGTCGTGAATATATAACCGAGCTTGATCCCGATGTGTAAAGTATGATGCAAGAAATTATTTTTTCAATGGAGTATACTTTGAACCGCTTATCTGGTAATAAGGAGGAGCTATCCATATACAAGGATCATGTTCAATCTTATATGAAGAAGGTTCAAGATATGCAGATTGTTGCTCATCTCCCTAGTACTAGGGATAGATTTGCGGAGATAACCGGCCAATATAAAAACGACAAGAATCCGATAAGAGTTCCTGTTGGGTATAAGTCGAAGGTTCTGGATCTCGGAAGTGCCTAAAATCCAAACAGGAGGTAGCAATAGAAAAACGAAATCAAAATCGAATCCCGGGGCCAAAGAAAGACAGTGTCAGAATTGTAAAGGCTACGGACACTACGCATCGACATGCAAAAAGGCCTTAATTAAAAGAAAATCGACATGGTCTTCGAGAGAAAGCGAAGAGTAGTTTGGCATTTTTGTTTTTTTATTTTTCCAGAACACACACATTGGAATTTGGCGTTTTATATCTCTTATATAGCCTTTTTTAATTTTTTTCCCATCTTTTTTTCTACTTCTTGTGCATAACAAACAATATAAGATCTTACATACAAACTAAACACCAAAAAAAGAACACCTTTTACTAAATAAAGTACCTTAAACCTCTAATTTGGTCATGCTAAACTCAATAATATTTTGCTGAACTAGATGGACAACATTGTTAATCCTCAGTTAAGAAAGTTGTCGAAAATATATTGTCCACCCCATTCAATGAAATTTTATTGTGAACAAAAATGAATCTCCAAGAAACGACATTGCAATTTGTGGTTTTTGAATGTTTTGGCGTTTATATTGAGGATAACCTCAATAATATTTTGCTCAATGAGATGGACAATATCCCCACTTAAAGATTTTGTCCATCACATTGAGTGAAACATTACCAAGAACAAAACTGTATCTCAAAGAAATGTCGCTTGGAATCTTTGCGTTTTGAATATTTCGGCGTTTCTAAATCTAAATTGAATGCTATTTAGTAAAATATGGCGTTTTGAGTTTGGTGTGTTCAATGGAAGGTCTGAGACGTTGTTTATATAAGATTTTTTGGTGCGTATTTTAGGCGGGTTTATATTATAATAAATGCTAGTAATGAAGTTCCGTCGTTTCAGTTACTGTTTGTTCAGCTTTATCGTTTAAAAACAAAGTTTGGCGTTTTATATCTAATGGCGTTTATATTAGGATGATGTGTGCTTTGTAGGTGAAGGCTGAAATTTAATGGCGTTTTATTCATGAGTTTGGCGTTTTGTTTAGATAAGTCTAAAGACCTTTTTACCCTTAATGAAGCGCGCCCACATAATAAAATCGATGTTATTTACGAAAATGCTAGCGCAACAATCTAGTCCATAGATTGTTTTGATCTGACGATCCATAAGCGTTCTCATTGTTCTCACACTTATCACCGTTTTCCCTAATCCTGACCCTATATATATAGGGTAAGGTTCATTTTAGAACCACCCTTATTGCGAGAACCGCGAGAACCAATGTGAACACAAAAAAATACCTAAAGAAATCCAATAAACCCACAATTTTTTTTAATATTTTTCTAATAAAAATCGCTATATTTTGTTACAAAAAAAAACGTTTTTTTTAGTCACAGTTATGGATGCACATATGCATATGTATCATTTCTTGGACAAATTCCATAATATATTACAAGTAGTAGAAAAATGCACTTTCATTTACACTACTATACGTAATACACTACTTTTCACATTACCAATATTAGAAATGCACATGTGCATATATATGTATCAATATGAAATAAGGTGTTTTGGTACAAAAAGTTTGTGATTTTAAATGAGGAAGTAGGCCCATATACATGAGTTTTGGTTAGTTATATTTAGTGATTGATGGTTTGATTATATTTGTCACTTTATGATATAATATGTAGATTGGATGGTATAAAGGGTGTTGATGTACAAATAATTGTGACAACTGTCAAAATTTCAGGTATCCGTACAATTATTAAACAATGATTAATGCTTAATAACTGTGAATTACAATTAATGACGTGAATTGCCTTCTGATTGTTGCTATGCTACATACATGTGCATCACATTTTGCTTGATGTCATATCATTATTGCATGAGAACTTTATTGACTCAAATGATGCACGAAACACAGTTAGCACAGTGATCAGACAAATCAGAAAAATGCTAACGGAGTTCAGTACATAGACAGACATTGTATTAAGACACGAAATGAGCCAGAAACCAAGTATTACACTAGTATAGTGTGTAGGAAAGTAAGGATCAAAAAACTGCCTTCCTAGAGATAGTTTAAGTGCCGGAAAGTGCCTAAAACTCACACAAAGTGTTGAATTCTGCAAAAATCAGCAATTTTCAGCATTTAAACACACTACTATCATGCAGAAATATGGATAAATGGTCCTGAATGCTTTCCTAAGTGTCAGGAATCGAAACTACCATAAAAGGGTACATAAAGCACACTAAACTGCATAGTTTAGCACCTTAACAAAACGGTAACCAGCCGAACAACCGGACACTACCCGAAACACCAAATTTCCACTAGAAGCATTGTTTTAACATTGCCAAGTTAGTTATGGTCCCCGGACATCATAACACACTATAAATCATACAACTAACTAAATCCCTAACTAGAACACTTAAAAGCTAACAATGAAATCTAACTTGGTTACAACCTACACCTATACCCCCCACCTAGTGGACGACCCAACAAGGGACCCACATTGTGATTTTCTTTTGATTAAATATTAGATCTTGTTGGTAATTTAAAGACATAAGAACCAAAGGATATCGTGAAGTTAGGAGTTTATAAGTTAACCCTTAAGATCAAGACTCTCATAACTCACCACACACCACACTTCACAACTCTCCCTCTCCCTTCCCTTGGTCTCGGCCGAGACAACAACCGACACCACCACCATTTTTCTTTCATCTTCATCCAGTTCCAAGTATACATAAAGGTGTTAGAAGCATAGTAAGGGAGCTTGGAGCTTGTAGAAGCTAACGGACCTTCTCCATTTGCTTTTATCCACTTCTTTTCTTCTCTTGATCATCCCTAGCCTTGAGCTAGTGGTAAGAACACTAAACTCTTCATTTTACATCTTGTTTAAGTGGTTAAAAGAAGATACATGATGTTAATCTTAAAGAACACTAAGAATCAAGAAGATGAAACATGAACATAAGCTTAAAATCATAAGAGATCTTGATGTTTATGTGTTGTTATGCTTGTTGATAGTTGTTTACTTATGTTAATGATGTAGATCATCATATGATCTTGCTAGATGATGATTAAAAGCATAATCTAGCAAGATGAGAGGATGAAAATGTTAGAGATTAATAGATCATCCTCATGAAAGACATGAACTTGAAAGAATAAATTGTTTTCTTGTTAAGTGATGATTAAAGTATGTTTAAAGTCTTGAAGATCTAAGATTTCAAGGATGATTTTTCAAGAAATCATGTTAAAAATACAAAGTTTACTTAAACTTGGTTTTTAAAGAAATCAACCATGTTTTTAGAGGTTAAACAAGTGTAGAAACACTTATGTAACAAGAAAAATCCAAGAAGAAACATTTTTAGAAAATGTGATTATAAGTTGTAAAGAACTAACTTCTTTAAAAATGAAGTTTTTAAATAAACCACCACACTTTAAAGGGTAACTAAGCTTACTAAACACATTAGTAAGTTACAACACATTTTTATAAATTTTCAAGTTCATGAAGTAGTAGTTTATGCTTGTTTTTGGCAAAATTGGTAAGTGTAGATTGTTTATTGTTGATTGATTGTTTTGAGTTACAAAAGAAAATGATATGCCTTGAAGGCATGGGACCTCCATTTTTAGGGGAAACTATGGCAAAATTTTTCTAAAAATTAAACACTTAGAAAAATATTTCTAAACAAATATTTACAAGTATATTTCAAACCATGGATTTTCACATAAAGTTTGCCATAAATTTTGTTACAAAAATTACAAATATTGGAGGTTGGTTTTTATAAATAAAAGTGACTAAATATGTATTTAGGAAAATATATATTTAGATGTCACCATGTGTGTGATTATTTGTATATTATGTGTATTAGTTATATTATTTTAGGACTTGAAATAATATAACTCATCAAAATACCAAGAAATTACAATCCAAAATATTACCAAAAGTCCAAGGAATAAATTCAAAGAATACCCAAAATGTTGGTGGAACCGAACAAATGAATATAACTCACAAAATATTCCGAAAAATTTATTTACAAATATATTTTTGGTAAATAATATTTTGGACACCAAGAAAACAAAAAAATATGATTTTTTACAATTATTACAAAACATATCATATTTTTGACAAGGATAAAATATATTATTTTTGGGCAAATAAAAATATATATATTTTCTTGGAATTATTAAAAGATGTGTTATTTTTGGAAGAAATATATATTTTCTCAAACAAATATGAAATACATTATTTTTGAGAGAAAATGTATTTTCTTAAATAAACTTGAAATATATTATTTTTGGAAGGAAAATGGATTTTTATATATTTTCTAAGTTAGACTTGGAAATATATTATTTTTGAGACTTGTATGAGATTTATAAGTATTTTTGCCAAAGGAAAAATTATAAATAATTTTTCTAAGTAATATTTCTTAAAATATATATTTTGGAAATATATATCAATGTATTTTTAATAGAGATATTATTCCGGAAAAATTAATACAAAATTAAGTATAAGAATACTTAACAATTACAAGAAAATACGTATTCTTGTACGTATAAATACACTCCGGAATACGACACTAATGCATGACAAAAATATACAAGTATAAGAACACGAATACAAATACACCCATCCTTGGGAAGGATATACATGTATAAATACTTGAAAAGTATCAAGTTAAAATATATTGTTTTAACAATTATTCCAAAAATTTAATAAATATAATTTAAGTTAAAATATTTATTATTTTAACGAATAATTATATAACTTGGAATAATATTGAAGTCACAAAGAAACGTAACTCAAAGACACTAATTAATACTAAGTCAAGGCACGACCCGCTCGTCTAATAGATCATAGTACGTTGTAGGTAGTTGTGTACACCGGAAGAAGCTTTGAGTTACCGTTGATTACGAAGAACGCGAGACTGTGAGTTCATGTCCCCCCTTTTCTTTTAACTGTTTTCAGTTTTATAACTTCGGGGGTGAAGTACATGTTACAAACTGTGTACAAACACTTATTCATGGTATGGTTAGCTAAGGAAAGGTACTGCTAGATCATGTGAGTGATGGGTATAACGCTTAAGACCATTAATCCTCGTTGTAGGACCGAGGGACATGAGTGATAGATCTATTTGGGTGTAGCGAGCCCACCCCATGTGGACCGGGGTTTGGCCCATGAGGTGACTATGTCTTCAAACTGAAGCCCGGTGCAAAATCTTCTAGGTTTGAGCCTTCCTACATCACGTCACCCATATTAATGGCCTTGCAAACCATTAATGATCTATTTTCTGTTTTCCTTGTTTGCTTTCATACTAGGGTCTTACAAACATACACACATACTTTCACTGATTACAAAGGTTTATTCGTGCACACAAACAAACACTTGAACTCCTTCAACTTTTGTTGATGTTTTCAAACTACATGTATTTCAGGGAATTAACTGTGGATCTGGCGGGCGTTTGGAGGTTTCAAGTTCTGTTGAGAATAAAAGATGTCATACGTACTCTAAGGGTTTGGATAATGTGTTTTATCCTAGAAAAGACACATCTTTCAAAGCCTGGTTTTATTTAGAGTCTTTTGTCGAGTCCTTATAAAACTCTAAAACTATTTGCATGGTTTGTAATATGGATTCAAAGTCTGTGTTGGTATTTCAAAACAATGATGTTTATGATATTTTAAACTTATTTAATGGATGACCATCTTTAGTTCTATCATATAGTTGTTTTTTATGGTTGAATGCAATGATATTAAGCAAGTCACACATAATCACGCTTCCGCAAAAGTCGTCAGGGTGTGACAGTTTGGTATCAGAGCTTCGATTGTAGCGAACTAGGATTCCTTCTCGAGTCTAGACTTCAATCCTTAGGGCTCTCACGAAATATTTTTACAACATGTTTTCATTGCATACACAAAACTCCCAGATCCAGGGAAACAAATAATTTTACAAACGGAAAGACACGAAACATGATTGCAAGGTTTACATTTGTGGTTTAGTCTGGGAGACTAGGTGGTTTAGTTTGGGTGACTAGGTGGTTATTCTGGGAGACTAGGTGGTTTAGTTTGGGAGACTAGGAAGGATAAAAAGGATTTGTGAGGAATGATGAGGATACATGATTTCATGATACATTGTCTTTAATTGAATGCTAAATGATAGTGGTTAATATATGTGCATATGCTATGATTGTTCTGTTACAGACACTATATCTTCATCCGAAAGTGGATTGTCCGACACTGATGACCCCATGGCTATTGTGTACGACGACGAGATCGCACCAGAGCCAGAGATCTTTACCTCGGATACTGAGAGCGACCCATATATGCTATCACACAACGACGACTACTTTCAGCCGTTTGCGTTGCCTGATTTTGGAGATGACTTACCGCTTGCTGATGGTATTCCAGACGAGGATCCTTTTGTTATTCCCATTCCAGTCCATGATCATCTTATCATCGGGCATCCCGATGGTGAGCATATCATGGCATCGATCCTCACTCTCGTTCCTTTAGTGGTCATCCCTCCTTAGGATTGGCCTTTTGATGATCTGTTTGATGATGACTTTGATCTGTTTGTTGATGGTCCTCCTGATGATGCCCATGGTGATGGAGAGCTAGATAAGGACGTTGTTGCTATTCCACCTCTTGAGATCCCTGTTATTGAGAATTCCTCTGACACTAGTTTACACTTTGTCTCAGATTCCTTTGAGTCTGTGACGTCTTCCGCCTTGCAGGTAGTTGGGTTACGACGTTATGCCACTGATTCTGATGATACGACCATGTCAGTTGCACCATCTCCTCCACACAACCTTGAGCCTGGTCTTGAGCCAGATTTTGTTCCTGCTGATCAGCCTGATGTTGCACCTGCTGATCCTGAGCCCTTACCTGATCATGACCCTATTCCTTTTGGCTTACCTGACATTGCACCCCTCATACCTGATCCAGTTCCTGCACCCGTTGACCCTCCTGTTGTTGAGCCACTTATTCCTCCACCTGCACCCGCACCCGCTGATGTTGCTCCTTTTCATCATTTGGAGTCTGATGTTCATCATGTTGATTTACCTGTTGTTTTCTTGCAGGACATACCCGCACCCCGTCCAGGGGAAGGTACTTCAGGCCAGCAGCCTAGTCATGACCCTCATGTTTCAGCAGCTTTTCCACATATCCCTCAGTCTGCACCTTTTGCTCCTTTCACTTCTTCACCACTCGATGAGCCATTCCGATGGTTCCCGCCGTACACAATGCCGGATTTCAGATCCCTACCATCCCTCTCATTTTGTTGGTTATACACGGGATGAGCAAATTTTATCACTTCAGCTCCAGTTTGAGATCATGAGTCGTAGGATTTTGGAGCTTGAGATAACACCGCGTCCTTTACCATGTCCTTGCCAGCCTGCTTTTGTCCCCCCTCATTCATCACCGTCTCCATTTTCACATCTCCCTACACCTCTTACTCCTTTCCCAAAGTTTGATGCTCGATTTCTCACCGTCGAGCAGCAGATCAGTTATCTGTTGCGTCATGTCTATAAGCTTGAGGAGGAGCTTGCGCATGTGCGCAACTTGCTTTTCTTTCCTCCACCTCCTCCTCCACCACCATCAACATAGTTGGTTTTTGGTTTATGTAGGTTGCATAGCTTTTGATGAGAGCACCACTATTGAGCTGAGCTTGTGAAGCCTTTTGGAGACCACCTTTTGATTGTATGACTTTTGTAGACTAATAGACTTGTTGGACAAGGATAGTGTAACCCTGTGTTCCTTTTGATATGATACATTTGTAAAACATGTAACGATACTTTATTGTCGATGATTAATGGAAGCTCAATCGTCATGTTCTCATTAAATACATTGTTGATTTACATATTTGTGCTATGAATGTGATGTTACATGCTTACTTGCTATGATAAACACTATTATGTATACGTACTATTTATTATAGAATTAAGACCTAACCTATACAATCTTCTTTTAGAAGATGCCTCCTCGAAGGAACACTCAGTTGCCCACAACCGAGGCAGAATTGCAAGAACGAATTTCACAGGCAATCGCACAACATGAGGCCCTACGCTCCGAACATAGCGGAGGTACCTCAGGAAATAACCCACCTCACGGTAATGTTTAAGTCACTTAAGACACATTACAATACGTTTGGACATTTCCAAGTGCGTTTGCTAATGCTTTCTGTGAATGATGTTGCTTGTACAGGCTGTACCTACAAGTAGTTCCTGGACTGCAAGCCTCTGAACTTTGACGGCACAGGAGGTGCCGTAGCTTTTGTGAGATAGGCCGAGAAGACAGATTCTGTGCTGCGAATGTGTAAGTGTGCGCCGGAGCATCAAGTCACTTACATCTGGACTATTCTTAGATGGAGCTCTATCATGGTGGAACCTTCAGGTTCAGACCCTAGGTGAGGCTGCAACGTATGCTATGACTTGGGACAAGTTGAAAGAGCTGATGTGAAAGAAGTATTGTTTAAGTGTTGGTGCAGTCATCTGTCGACTACGTCTTATGTCGAGTATCGGTCTCGTTGCGGATCTGGTCAGACATGACATCACATGTCATCACATATCAAAAAGCCAACAATCGACAAAAGAACAATTATGATAACATGGTTATTTTGTAAGTGGACCAAATGGAGGTCCAATAAGAGTTCACCAAACAAAGGGCCAATGATATGAGAGTTCAAGAAGACAAAATGAATATTGAATAGTCAAAGTGACGGTTCACTTATATGGCCAACATAAAGGTCCAATGATATGCATTCATTAGAAAACAAAAGGATGGAAAGTCAATGAAGAAGATCGCTTTTGAGGAACATTGTGGAACCGCTTATACAGAATCATGTCAGATCGTTTTTTTGATCACGTGTGGAACCGCCTTTACGGTTTAGTGTAGGATCGCCTTTATGGCATGTCCTTTTGAGCGGTTCCTAGCATACTATATATAGGCTTGAGTGTCAATTCATTTGTAACGGTTCTCAGATCTTGTACCGAGGTATTGCCGATTGTTCCTTGTAATCAAAACAGTGTAAAATCAATATACAAGAGGAGATTAAGTGTAATACAAGCTGTATACGCATCCGTTTCTTTGTTTCCGCCTCTGAAACGGAGTTGAGCTCTTCCGAACGACTCGTTCAGGTCGGAGATCGATCCTACAATTTCTAATTTTTTTTTAAAAATTTTACTCCCCCTAAAATCAAAATATGTCTCAATTTTGATTTTCTGGGAAAATTTGAAACAAACTGTACAAAAATGACAACATGATGAGAATCACATCAAATCTTTACGGGAGTATATTCAAGTAGTGGGACACACGGATAAGTTTAAGTACTTAAAACATTAATATCGTATCTCTGATCAGTTGAACTTTGTGTGAAAATTTAAATGGACCAGTATACTGACAATCTAGGTAAATTGTTTAGAACTTAAAATAAAATGAAGCTTAACGGTGTTGGTGATTTGTCTCATAAGCTGATATGATCTTCTTACACAAACTCACAAAAATAATGTCTGTAAATATTTCTTTACTACATTTTATTTCTCTTATGTTTCAAAATACAAAAAGATTTTAAGTGTGTTTTAGCATAAATTTTGAAAAAGTCAAAAAGATTTTCGACAACTGGTATTGAAAAGTTGATGTTCAAAATTCCGAGTGCTAAACATGATGAACAAATGGTTTGGGAGAGTGTGTTGGTTTTTGAAAACAAAAATGATATATATCTTCATGTGGTTCTTCAAATTGTGAAATCATTCTGTGATTGTATATTGTCTGCAAATGATTCATTAGATCTTTACATGTTATCATCAGAAGATTTATTTTTGGGTAGAGAATATGCAGGTTTTGAAGTCCAGGTTCCGATACCTGAAGAATTTGAGAGTTCAACAAGCCAGACTGCGATCCCAGCATTTCGAAAGGGGGAGTCTGAAGACATACAAGTAAAGATTGTGCGTGAAGAGTTTGTTGATGATAATGAGAAGAGAAGAGTAAGAATTGAAGATACTTTCACTGTTAAAGACTGAAGTCGTTGAAGACTCGATACTTAAGACTCGTCAACATCTGTGGGGGAGTCTGTTGGTGCAGTCATCTGTCGACTACGTCTTATGTCGAGTATCGGTCTCGTTGCGGATCTGGTCAGACATGACATCACATGTCATCACATATCAAAAAGCCAACAATCGACAAAAGAACAATTATGATAACATGGTTATTTTGTAAGTGGACCAAATGGAGGTCCAATAAGAGTTCACCAAACAAAGGGCCAATGATATGAGAGTTCAAGAAGACAAAATGAATATTGAATAGTCAAAGTGACGGTTCACTTATATGGCCAACATAAAGGTCCAATGATATGCATTCATTAGAAAACAAAAGGATGGAAAGTCAATGAAGAAGATCGCTTTTGAGGAACATTGTGGAACCGCTTATACAGAATCATGTCAGATCGTTTTTTTGATCACGTGTGGAACCGCCTTTACGGTTTAGTGTAGGATCGCCTTTATGGCATGTCCTTTTGAGCGGTTCCTGGCATACTATATATAGGCTTGAGTGTCAATTCATTTGTAACGGTTCTCAGATCTTGTACCGAGGTATTGCCGGTTGTTCCTTGTAACCAAAACAGTGTAAAATCAATATACAAGAGGAGATTAAGTGTAATACAAGCTGTATACGCATCCGTTTCTTTGTTTCCGCCTCTGAAACGGAGTTGAGCTCTTCCGAACGACTCGTTCAGGTCGGAGATCGATCCTACAATTGGTATCAGAGCCAAGGAGGAGGAGATCTCGCATATACAGCTCGTTTTCATCACTTTTTCTACTTCTACACCATTCTGTTTTGAAAAAAACGCAACTTTTTACGGTCGAAATCGCTTCAAATTTACATATTGTGTGCGTAATCATGTTTTAACTAAACTTTGAGATTTTCAGATCTAAAATCGGCTTAAAATTGATTAAAATTGAAATTTTGTTCGAAAATGGTTCGTGTTTTGCTGATGTCATCATTCTGAACCGCTCGAAAATACATCGTGAACCGCTCTTTGGACACCTCTGAACCGCTCATAGACACTATTGTGGACCGCTCATAAAACATGCTTTGAACCGCTCATAGGACAGTTCATGTCGGACCGCTTATTTGACAATTGAGAACCGCCGATATGACCGACCGCTTTTATGACATTTCTGAACCGTTTATAAGACATTATCTGACTCATCTGACTCGCTTTTTGTGATACTTGAGATCCGCGTTTAGTGCAAATTGTCCGCTCCGTTTTTTGAGGAAAATTGAAACTTATCACAACACAGTTTAAAATCTTCATCATTTAAAAAAAAGGGACTTTGAAGTGTGTGAACTGTGTGATAAATTGCATGTGATATTTGGTCAGATTTGTTGAACAACTTAAAAATTTTGTCCGAGGAATTTCACGAAGTATCATCTGATTTTTGAAACATGGAAGAGAACTTTTACAATGCTCTTGCTACACCGGATGATACAGTTTCAGCTGCGTTATTGAAGAAATTATTTGATACGTTTGTGGCTTTTGAAGATGAAACAACAACGCAGACAATTGATCGATATTGTCATCTGGTATTGAAAATGGATAAACTGAATATTAAGAAAGAGGATGATGAGTGGATTGATAAGCTAGCTGAGGCTTTACCCCAACAGAAGTGGGGAACTTATCTGTTGATTGTAAAACAAATGAGGAAGTCTCAAGTTATGAATCTGGCACAGTTTATTCAGGAAATTGAAAAGCATGAGTTGGATATCCATGAAAAAGAAAAAGTTGAAGAAAGTTCAACAAAGGAAGCTGAAGGACAGAAAACTGAGAAAGAATCTGTGAAGAATGACTCTTCAAGTTCTGCATCAGTGTGTTTCAAATGTGACAACTTGAAGACCGACAATGACAAACTTGTCAAAGATGCGGAAAGTTCGGCATTGGAGATCAAGAAGTTGAGAAATGAGAAACAGACTGATGATAAACAGATTCGTATTCTGAAGGAAAATAGTGAGAAGTTGAAAATTGAAAATGACAAACTGTTGGATGGTTTGAACAGTTTGACATTTGAAAACAAGAATTTAAAAGAAAATGTAAAGGTTTTTGAAAACGAACAGAAATCATCAGAAAATGAAGATTTCTGGATAAAATTGGAAAACAAAAATCTGAAAGCAAATGAATCAAAGCTTCAGGAACAGATAAAAGTTCTGACGAATGAAAAGTCTGTTCTTGAAATTTTGAAAAATGAAAATGAAAATTCAATCAAGTCTCATCTTGAGAGAATATCTAAGCTTGAGGAAGAAGCTAAGAATTCGAGGATCAAGATAGATGAACTTGAAAAGAAGTTGATCGGTTTTGTGACTTCACCTGACAAGATAAATATTCCTTGTCCAAAACCAATCAACTCAGTTCCAATAAGTGACAATGTCACAAACTTTGACACTCTCAAAGTTGAAGATTGTGATGAAACACCTGATGATGAAAATATCAAAAAAGAAAAACAAAAATTGTTTTTAAATTTAAAAGAAAAATTTCAGAAAACTGTTCTACAATCGACTGAAAAAGGTGAATGTTCTAAACAGAAACCTTTGAAGAAGAGAGTGGAACAGAAACAAAAAGATAATAAAAGTTCATCGGGTCGATTATCCAATCAAAAGAAAAAATTACAAAATTTAAAAAATGAAAATTCTAAAATTGTTGGTAATAAGTGGTGCAGGTTGGACCACAGTGCGTCAAAGCCAAATCCAGGAAATTGGAGGAGAGAATATCACCAGGCCAAACAATGTTATGACTTAAATGTTTGGTACAACGATGGTGATAGGTACGATAACAGGGTATGCTACAACTGCGGCTATCAGGGGCATATTGCTGTTAACTGCCAGTATTGGAGGTATGAGACCAGAAGGTGCTTTAATTGCAATATCAAAGGTCACATTGCCAGAGATTGCCCGAGGAGATC
Source organism: Helianthus annuus (assembly GCF_002127325.2). Lineage (NCBI taxonomy): Eukaryota > Viridiplantae > Streptophyta > Magnoliopsida > Asterales > Asteraceae > Helianthus > Helianthus annuus. Next base: position 90,491,160 of record NC_035449.2, read on the forward strand.
AAGTGAAAGATTGAGGGCTAAGTCTCAGAAATTGGCAAAAATTCCAGTCAAAGTCAAGCCCCAGGAACAGAAGGTTCTGAAACCTAAAGTTCAAGATAAGTCAAAGCAAGAAAAGAAAGTCAAGCTTTCACAGGGGCAGAAAGACAGACTGAGGAAGAAAAGGAAGAAGGCGAGAGAGTATCTCGAGAAGATTTTGTCCTCGGGTTCATCCGTTGGAAAGAATAAAAGTTCTGATGAATCTACTACCTCCGCTGTAAAGACAAACAAAAAGAATTCATCAGATACAAATCTGGGGACAAAAGAGGAGAAGAAAAAGAAGAAAGTGAAGTTTTTACTTCCTGGCGATGAATCTGTTTCTTTGGAAACAAAGGAGCCACATGTCGGCGATGAATCTGATAGGTCAAAATCAGACAAGCCACAGTCAGGCGATGATTCTGGTTCGTTAAAACCAGAGGAGCCTTTGGTTGAAGTAAAAAAGGAGAATTCAGGTTTAGCAATGGATGATGCAAATTTTCCACCATTGTTGAACAAGAATTCGAAATCACCCAAGGATCGTCAGGCTTGGGTGAATCTGTTTAAATGAAAAACCTGACTTGCCGGAGATCCCAAGTTGGTAATCGTGGATCAGGAATCGGCATCTTTCTAGTCTTTGAAAAGTTTGTTTGAAAGATTTTGAATAGTGTTTGAATGTTTACAGGTGAGAGGACTACGCCGGAGCTTCCAGGTTGGTAAGTGCGAAGCAGGAATCGGCATCCTGATTGGTAAAATGGTGATGTAGACGTAACATTCCTACAAGTGGTATTGTGTGCTTTTACAAGTGGTTATTTTTACAATTGATTTAGAGATTGCTTGATTGCAAATGGTAAATCAGGGACATTAAGTTGTACTTGATTTACTACTTATGGGTAAAAGATAGACAAGATGATGAACCACATCCCCGAACTTAGTATTGATATACCTACAAGTGGTAAAATCAACCAAACTTATTTTCCGGAAAAATCATTTTGATTAAAACAAACTTAAGTGTTTTGAAATCTAAATGAGAAAATAGTTTGTTGATAGGGGGAGTTCTGATTGTTTATGCCAAGAGAATGGCGAATTGATGCGATTTGATATCGGTTGTCATGTTTCTGTATAGTTTGTTTTCAATTTTCGTTAATGTGTTTGCATTTTAGGGGGAGTAGAAAATTTCTGAAAATCCAAAAACATTAGAAAATTTGAAAAATACAAAAACATGATAAAATCCAAAAATGAGTTTGTTGTGAAAAAGAGGAAATGATAGTACATCAGCGGACTATCACAACATGCTAAAGAATTGGAAAGATTAAAAGTGTTAAACAATCTTACTGTGGATATGTCAGTAGATTTTTGCACATTTAATAAACTCTGACGAGATATAAACCTAAATTTCAAACTTGCTTGTTCGGTGGGTTAACACAAACTTGGATATATAGGTAACCCCTGAAATCTTGTTTGAAAGGTCCCTTATTCTGAGATACTAGGTCTTTATGCTCAGTGATATCTGGGGTATTATCCCGGGACTTCTGCTGTATGGAAGTACTGACCTAGTCCCCGGATAATACTTTCTGCAAATGCTTGAAAAAGCGCCGCCCTCAGCAAATCGATGAAACAATAAAATTGATAGTCATTGCTGTTGTAAAAAAGATCCTCTAAAGGGGACCCACCAAAAGTCGAGCCGTCATCTCTCTGCTGAACGGAAGTTCTGACCTGAGCTCTCACGGTTTCGCACCTAACCCCTTACAGATATCAGCTGTGGTATACTCACCTGTAAGACTGAATATTGGGATCTGGATACGGGAGTATATTCAAGTAGTGGGACACACGGATAAGTTTTAGTTTCTAAGACATTAATATCGTATCTCGGATCAGTTGAACTTTGTGTAAAAATTTAAATGGACCAGTATACTGACAATCTAGGTAAATTGTTTAGAACTTAAAATAAAATGAAGCTTAACGGTGTTGGTGATTTGTCTCATAAGCTGATATGATCTTCTTACACAAACTCACAAAAATAATGTCTGTAAATATTTCTTTACTACATTTTATTTCTCTTATGTTTCAAAATACAAAAAGATTTTAAGTGTGTTTTAGCATAAATTTTGAAAAAGTCAAAAAGATTTTCGACAACTGGTATTGAAAAGTTGATGTTCAAAATTCCGAGTGCTAAACATGATGAACAAATGGTTTGGGAGAGTGTGTTGGTTTTTGAAAACAAAAATGATATATATCTTCATGTGGTTCTTCAAATTGTGAAATCATTCTGTGATTGTATATTGTCTGCAAATGATTCATTAGATCTTTACATGTTATCATCAGAAGATTTATTTTTGGGTAGAGAATGTGCAGGTTTTGAAGTCCAGGTTCCGATACCTGAAGAATTTGAGAGTTCAACAAGCCAGACTGCGATCCCAGCATTTCGAAAGGGGGAGTCTGAAGACATACAAGTAAAGATTGTGCGTGAAGAGTTTGTTGATGATAATGAGAAGAGAAGAGTAAGAATTGAAGATACTTTCACTGTTAAAGACTGAAGTCGTTGAAGACTCGATACTTAAGACTCGTCAACATCTGAGGGGGAGTCTGTTGGTGCAGTCATCTGTCGACTACGTCTTATGTCGAGTATCGGTCTCGTTGCGGATCTGGTCAGACATGACATCACATGTCATCACATATCAAAAAGCCAACAATCGACAAAAGAACAATTATGATAACATGGTTATTTTGTAAGTGGACCAAATGGAGGTCCAATAAGAGTTCACCAAACAAAGGGCCAATGATATGAGAGTTCAAGAAGACAAAATGAATATTGAATAGTCAAAGTGACGGTTCACTTATATGGCCAACATAAAGGTCCAATGATATGCATTCATTAGAAAACAAAAGGATGGAAAGTCAATGAAGAAGATCGCTTTTGAGGAACATTGTGGAACCGCTTATACAGAATCATGTCAGATCGTTTTTTTGATCACGTGTGGAACCGCCTTTACGGTTTAGTGTAGGATCGCCTTTATGGCATGTCCTTTTGAGCGGTTCCTAGCATACTATATATAGGCTTGAGTGTCAATTCATTTGTAACGGTTCTCAGATCTTGTACCGAGGTATTGCCGGTTGTTCCTTGTAATCAAAACAGTGTAAAATCAATATACAAGAGGAGATTAAGTGTAATACAAGCTGTATACGCATCCGTTTCTTTGTTTCCGCCTCTGAAACGGAGTTGAGCTCTTCCGAACGACTCGTTCAGGTCGGAGATCGATCCTACATTAAGGGCTGAGATTCAGAAGTTGGAAACCGAGTTTTGGAATCTGAAAATGGATGGTCCTAAGATAGCAGAATATGTGCAGAGATTCCATGGTTTGTCTCGTGTTGTCCCCTACATGGTAGAGCCTGAGTTCAAGCGAGTTGAACGTTTCATTTGGGGATTGGCACCCCAAATACTGAGCATGGTGACTCCTTCCAAGCCTCCAACGATCACTGAAGCCATCGACCTGAGCGTGGCACTGACAGAGGAAGCGATCAGATTGGGCAAGTTTTCGATTTCTGAGGGATAGAAGAAAGAGACACATGTCGAGTCGTCTGGCGAGAACAAAAGGAAGTTCTCGAATTTCAAGAAGGGTACCCAAGGAAACAACAACAGTGCTAGTAAGCGGAGAGATGCTAATCCACCAGCCGAGGTTAGGACTGGTGCTGCAAATTCTGAAGGCAAAGGAAAAGGATATATGGGCACCCTGCCCAAATGTAATGTATGTCAGTATCATCATACCGGCCAGTGCAAGTTCAGGAAGTGTGATAGCTGCGGAAAGAATGGTCATTCGAAGGAAACATGCTGGGCTTGTAATGGTCGTGGGAATGGCGGTCAGAGAGGAAATGGCAATGGCAATGGTTACCGTGGTGGAAACGGTAATGGGAATAGAAATAACCAGGGAGGTAATGGAAACGAAAACAGATACGTAAACCAAGCAGGAAGTGGAAACCGTGGAGGAAATAACAACAACAATCAGGGTGGTACCGGAAATGGCGAAGGTTACTTTAGTTGCGGTGAAGTAGGGCATTTCAAGCGGGATTGCCCAAAAAACAACCAAGCCCAAGGAAGAGTCTTCAACATTGGAGCTAGGGAAGCTCATCAGGATCCGAACGTAGTCACTGGTACGTTCCTTATCAATCAACATTTTGCCTCTGTGCTATTTGATACTATTGCCGACTATAGCTTCGTATCTCTAGAGTTTAAGGATATACTTGGGTTAGTTGCCAGTAAGTTAGATATCCCGTATTCGATAGAACCAGCTAATGGGAAGCAAGTAGAAGAAACCAAGCGATTAGAGGCTGTATGATAGAGCTTGGAGAGCATGAGTTTACGCTTGATCTACTGCCAGTTGAGTTGGGAAGCTTCGACGTAGTGGTTGGAATGGATTGGTTGTCGAGTAACCGAGCTGAGATCGTATGTCACGAGAAGATTATCCGCATCCCGATGACGAATGAAGAGACAATCATGACTCATGGGGAGATGCATGATACGCCTCTACGGATTATCAGTTGTTTGAAGGCATGTAAGTTTTTGCGGAAAGGATGTGTTGCCTTCTTGGCTCACGTTGTTAACAAAGAGGCCGAAGAGCTGAAGCTCGATGATATCCCTGTGGTAAGGGAATATCCTGAAGTCTTCCCCGAAGACTTGCCAGGATTACCGCCCCAACGACAAGTCGAATTCCATATTGATTTGGTTCCAGGCGCCGCGCCTGTAGCCAAGGCACCTTATCGACTTGCGCCTTCTGAGATGCAAGAGTTGTCGACACAGCTTCAAGAGCTTCTGGACAAGGGATTCATTAGACCAAGCTTCTCGCCTTGGGGAGCTCTAGTTCTGTTCGTCAAGAAGAAGGACAGTAGTTTTCGTATGTGCATTGACTACCGGGAGCTAAACAAGTTGACCATCAAGAATCGGTATCCTTTGCTGAGGATTGATGATTTATTCGATCAACTTCAGGGTTTGAGTTACTACTCTATGATTTATACTTTGCCGAAGACTGCCTTCAGAACTCGTTATGGACATTACGAGTTTCTAGTGATGCTGTTTGGGTTGACGAATGCACCGACAGTATTTATGGATTTGATGAACCGAGTTTGCAAGCCATATCTCGATAAATTCGTGATTGTGTTTATTGATGATATTTTGATCTATTCGCAAACAAAAGAAGACCATGAGCAACACCTTAGAGCCATCTTAGAGCTGCTAAAGAAGGAAAAGCTCTATGCTAAGTTCTCGAAGTGAGAATTTTGGTTGCGAGATGTGCAATTCCTCGGTCACGTGGAAACAAGGATGGAATTCACGTGGACCCCACCAAGATCGAGACGATTAAGAACTGGGAAACTCCGAAGATGCCAACCGAGATCCGACAGTTCTTGGGTTTAGAAGGGTATTATCGCAGATTCATTGGGGATTTTTCAAAAGTCGCTCAACCGCTGACCTCCCTTACTCAAAAGGATAAGAAGTACGAATGGGGAGATAAACAAGAGGAAGCTTTTCAGCTGCTCAAGAATAATCTTTGCGATGCACCTATTTTATCCCTACCCAAAGGCACCGATGACTTCGTGGTATACTGTGACGCCTCACGTCCGGGATTGGGCTGTGTGCTGATGCAGCGACAAAAGGTTATCGCTTATGCTTCGCGCCAATTGAAGGTTCATGAGAAGAACTACACCATGCATGATTTGGAGTTAGGCGCAGTGGTGTTTACTTTGAAGATTTTGGTGACATTATCTGTATGGTACTCGGTGTACGATCTTTACAGATCACAAGAGCCTTCAGCACATATTCGATCAGAAAGAGCTTAACATGAGACAGCAACGTTGGATAGAACTGTTAAATGATTATGATTGCAAAATCAAATATCATCCGGGAAAGGCGAATGTGGTGACAGACGCCTTGAGTCGCAAAGAAAGGGTCAAGCCCATAAGGGTTAGGGCTTTAGAGATGATTATCCAGACAGATCTCTCGTTGTGTATTGGTGCTGCACAGAGAGAAGCTCTTAAGAAAGAGAACTTAAAGGCGAATATCTTCGTGGGATGGAGAAAAGATTGGTACCCAATGAGGAAGGAACTTTGTATTTTATGGGACGAATTTGGGTTCCGCTTTTTGGTGGCCTTAGAGATGTTATCTTTGATGAAGCTCATAAATCAAGGTACTCGATCCACCGAGGATCGGACAAGATGTACCAAGATTTGAAGGATTATTACTGGTGGCCAAAACTTAAGGGTGATGTTGCTACTTACGTTGGAAAGTGTTTGCCTGCGCCAAAGTGAAGGCCGAGTATTAGAAGCCTTCAGGTCTTCTGCAGCAACCTGAGATGCCCATGTGGAAATGGGAACAGATCTCAATGGATTTCATAACGAAGTTGCCCAAGACTCCCAGAGGTCATGATACGATTTGGGTAATCGTAGACCGTCTGACAAAGTCTGCGCACTTTTTGCCAATCAAGAGAAGGATAACACAGGTAAGCTAGCTGAGCTGTACCTAAGGGAGCTAGTAGCACGTCATGGAGTGCCTATCTCGATTATTTCATATAGAGATGGAAGATTTGTGTCAAGGATTTGGCAATCCTTCCAAGAAGCTTTTGGTTCTCAGTTGAATCTGAGTACTGCTTTTCATCCACAAACGGTCGGTCAAAGTGAGAGAACGATTCAGACGCTTGAAGATATGTTACGTGCATGCGTAATGGACTTGGGTGGCAGTTGGGATACTCATCTACCGTTGGTTGAGTTTTCCTATAACAGCAGCTACCATACAAGCATTCAAGCTGCACCGTTCGAGGCTCTCTACGGACGCAAATGTCGATCACCATTATGCTGGGTAGATGCAGGTGATAGACAGCTGGTTGGTCCCGAACTGGTCCAAGAGACAACTGATAAGATCATACAGATCCGAGAGCGCATCAAGGCGGATCGTGATCGCCAAAAGAGCTATGCGGACCAAAGTGGTAAACCTTTGGAATTCGAAGTAGGTGACATGGTTTTGTTGAAAGTTTCACCTTGGAAAGGTGTGGCACGCTTTGGGAAGCGTGGTAAGTTAAACCCATGATTTATCGGACCGTTCAGAATCTTGCAAAGGGTTGGTCCTGTAGCATACAAGCTGGAGCTACCAACAGAACTTAATGGTGTTCATGATACATTCCATGTATCTAATTTGAAGAGAAGTCCAACTCAAGAGACAGTGGCCATCCCTGCTGATCAGGTTCACATTGACGACACACTCCACTTTACCGAAGAACCTATTGAGGTTATTGTCACACCCTGAATTTCCACGTATCACCGGTGGGCCCGGTGGGGAGAATCGTGACGTAATTGATGTCATCATAGTCAAACAACACAATATATGAATGCACAGCGGAAGCAAAAGATAAATATATTACATTCCGAATATAAAGTAATGTCAAAGTATTACAACGGAAAGTAAAGGAGCCACAGGTGGATCAAATAAAAGAAAACTATTCAACAGACTTTAGGCATCTAGAACTTGCAAGATTCCTTATTAACGCCCTGAGCTTCCAGCCAATTACGTTCAGTACCTGTCACTTAACCCTTTTTGGAAAATTCGTCAGTTTACACTGGTAAATACAATTAACCGACTCATTTGAAAAGGTTTAATAAAATTGATTTGAATGCACAAGGCTGTCACACCCCGATTTCCACTTGTCTCACCAGTGGGCCCGGTGGGGGATTACCGTGACGATGTTGGCAACAATATAGTCAAACCACACAATTATATAAATGCACAGCGGAAGCTTAAGATAAATATATAAACTTCAACCTCTGGTTGTAATATCAAATGTATTACAGAAGTTGAATATATCCACAGCGGATCAAAAATCATAAATATTGTTCATTCAGATGCAGCATCGAGTTTGCAAGACTATGTACGATGCTTAGGACGCCTATACCAGCCCATTTCGTATAGTACCTGCACTTAATCTTTTTGGGGAAAATACATCAGTTTACACTGGTAAATACATTCAACTGACACATTTGAAAATGTTTATTAAAATTGATTTAAATGCACAAGGCACAAACTCTTTTATAACTTGGGAAAATTATTAAAATCTTGTGAACGTTTTACATGTTCTTTTATGCGTTCAGTAGCCCGGGTCGTGCCGGGTTAAAGATTTATAGACACACCACATTGCGTAAAACCGTAGTATAAAAACCAACGGCTACGTCTTTTAATTTAATGTCGACAATATATACCGGGTGTACGCCTACACCGGGATGTCGATGGTCGTGGCCATTTCGTAAAATGATGCCAAGGATATCCGGGACAACGGTCATTAAACCCCCCAAAGGCTTTTAAGAAACAAAACTGTTTAAATGAGCCGATCATATTATTTAATTAACCACCTAAGCGATGGAAGAATATAATGCTCAATCAAGCGGTATTAATATACCGTAACCCAAGCCCATATAGGGGAAATAAGTTAAAGTATTTACCTTTGCAAGTATATTTCCTTAATTTGGATTAAATCACCGATAGCTTTTACTAGGGCTCCTAATCTGGAACGAAGGTTTTAATTAACCTCTTAGAATCCTAACGAGTCATTATAATGGTCGTAGCCTAGACCGGTTGGTTCCGATATGTGAATATGGTTTAATCGCGTGAAAAGGCGAAAACCGAGAATGGAGTGCGATTCTGACCCAACAAGTTCAGAGACTTGTTTTATATGGGTTTATGGTTCACACTCTGGATTTTGGGGTCCAAATAATATAATTTGACCCGTATCGGCTAATTTATGAAAACTAGTTTCATAAGCCGAACCGTGCGCGCAATAGGCGAAACGGTTAACCATGAGAGTCGTACGCTAATTTCCTAAGTCAATATGCCTTAAAGAGGTTGTGGTATCAGTAGGATACCTCCCGTGATGCCCGTAACGAGTTTTAGTTAATATTACGCCCCGTAGGGGCTTTTCGGTCATTTTAAAGACTTTTAAAGAGCTTTTCGAGTTCTACAGGAAATCTGAGTTTCCCGTACAGCTTATAAAGCTTAAAATACTTTATTTATTATTTGGAACCAGTGGCAACTGGAATCGGGTCAAAAGACCTTGTAGAACTCATGTTTTGGCCGAAAAGGGCATATTCGGTATTTACCGAACCGTAGCCATAACCGCAGGTTATGAGCGAGGTAAAAATTATTAAAAATCTTTAAAATTCCCAAAATATTACTTTAATACAGTGGGTAAAATTTTTGGTGTCGAAATCTTGGTTTAGATAGGCGTTATGCTAATTGCGCCGTTTATTACAAAAGTTTATTTTTAATTGCGCTAATTAGCATAACTCTCATTCTAGACCTCGGATTGACGTGAAACTTTAAGGACATGCTTATAATTTATTAAGCAAGGTTCTGGTCCGTTCACGTGTCCGAAATACTCGTTTTATTTTCAAAATGGCGTTACGGTCAACTTTTAGGCGATTAACGGAAATGCGCAAAAGACTCGGATAACTCATGAACCGATCACAGAGGTTTATACCATCATGTAACCTGGTCCTAAGAGAGTCCTAAGGTATATCTATACCTCACTAAAACGGGTCAGAACTGAAGTCAAAGCAAAAGTCAAACTTTTGCGACATTCGGCTCCGAACCGGGTCAATATAGCAAATGGTCGTTTCAAACGAGCGCAAACAAGTTTATATACTTAATATCATATTTTATGAGTGTCAAAACAGGTTTCTTAGTATGTACATTACATATTATGCATAAATAGCTAAAATAGCTTTCTGTTGACTTTTTAAGTGCGCGTTTGACTCGATATTTGACATAGTTAGAGTGGTGATCAGGGGGAACCCTTTTAGAGGTTTATTACCCACATAAATACCAACTCAAAACCACTTTTGATTCGTCATAAGACTGAACCATTTGTAAGTTATTGTAATGACAACCGTTAGTTACGACGGTTGTGTTTATAAGCTATAACTATGGAAATGCAAGACCATATTGATTGTGAACGACTTACAGAAGTTGTTTCTTGCTTATAGAGCAGAGATGGATGCTTGGGAGCTCTTAGAATGATCAGAGATGTGTGTTTGAGTTGTGATGAACTTATGGACATAACCTTGCTATTTATAGCCAATGTCATGGTCCAAGATCATCACACAAGGGTCTACAAGTGCCCTTGGATGAATGGCAGGTGTCTTGGAGGATTATGGGTCGAGTAGGGGGCACCCATGCCTCATTTATTGGTTCTTGGTCGTTCATAATGCTCAAAAGGCAAGATGTTACAACTTTCTGCATCTGGGCGTCCCACGCGGCCCGCATGGGAGTTCCATGCCATTTTAATGCGGGTCGCCTGATATTCAAATATCAGGCGCGTATAATAGGAGGCTCACGGCCCGCCTCAACTTATGCTTAAACTTCACGCGGGTCGCGAGAGGTTGAAATTTCAGAAATCTTAAATCTTTTGAAATGATTACGAAATCCTGGTAATTAATAACGAAATCTTTCGTAATTATTAACCTGTCCTTTCGGGTTTGAAGGGGTAACTTTGCGGTTTGGCCCTCGGTTATTTACCGATAGGGGCCTCGTGTTATTTACCCGCATTATTAGGTCCCCGATTAGTTTATTAATTATTCAGAAAGCCTTCACTTTCATTATTGACGCTTTTAACCCTTTTCCTACGAATTCGATCGTAACTTTCTCGTTTCATAACGAAACTTCGCGAAATTTATATGTTATATTTTAGTGAGTGTATAATACCGTCACAAAGCCTTGGGAACGTTAAAGGGTCACTCAGAGGTATAATTAAACATGTTGACACAGTTATCCCCTGTAGCTTGTAATCTCTCACTTTCTTTCGTGTTTCGCTTTCGTACGATCTATGATACATTCGTTTGAAGGTTCAAGCATTTATTCAGGGTTACTATACAGTATATTTACCCTTGTTGACATTTATAACCCTCGAATTTACATACTTTCAAGGTTTGTCAAAATTAGTCCTTTATTAAATACAAATGCCACGTGTAATCAAATGACACGTGTTAACACATTATTGGACGCAAAAATTCGAGGTGTTACATCCTCACCCCCTTAAAATAAATCTCGACCCGAGATTTACTCAAATAAATAGGGGTACTTTTCTTTCATTGTGTCTTCGACTTCCCACGTATATTCGGGACCTCTACGAGCATCCCATTTGACTTTTACAATCGGTACGTGCTTTCTTCGAAGTTTCTTCACCTGTCGATCTTCAATCGACAAAGGTTTTTCTATAAACTTTAAGCTCTCATCTATATGCACATCTGTGTGTGGAATCACCAATGATTCATCGGCGAAGCACTTTTTGAGATTGCAGATGTGGAACACATTGTGAATTCCATTGAGCTCTTCAGGCAAGTTCAACTTATAGGCGACTGACCCGACCCGTTCAATGACCTCAAAAGGTCCTATGTATCTCGGACTCAGTTTGCCTTTCTTGCCGAAACGCATCACCCCCTTCCAGGGCGATACTTTAAGCAACACCTTTTCACCTACATCAAAGTGAAGATCCTTACGTTTTGGATCGGCGTAGCTTTTCTGCCTATCGCGGGCAGCCTTGAGACGTTCCCGGATCTGGACAATCTTGTCCGTTGTCTGGAAAACAATCTCTGGTCCTGATAATTGGACCTCTCCTACTTCCGCCCAACAAACAGGCGATCTACATTTCCTACCGTATAATGCCTCGAAAGGCGCAGCCTTTATGCTGGTGTGGTAGCTATTATTGTAGGAGAATTCGATTAGGGGTAGGTTCTTATCCCAGTTACCACCTAAATCGATCGCACATGCACGAAGCATGTCTTTTAGCGTTTGGATAGTACGCTCACTTTGACCGTCCGTCTGTGGATGGTAAGCCGTACTAAAGTTTAAACGCGTGCCCAAAGATTGCTGGAAACTCTTCCAGAAATGAGACGTGTACCTGGTATCCCTATCGGAGATAATAGTCACAGGTATGCCGTGTAAGGCTACAATCTTATCAACATAAAGTTGGGCTAACATATCGGAGCTATACGTCTCCTTGATGGGTAGAAAATGACCTGATTTAGTCAGCCTATCGACTATGACCCATATTGTATCGTTTCTTTTCCTGGTTTTGGGTAACTTGGTTATGAAGTCGATAGTTACGCATTCCCACTTCCACTCAGGAAGTTCAGGCTGTTGTAGCAAGCCAGACGGCTTTTGGTGCTCGGTTTTGACTTGAGCACAAGTCATGCACTTTGCTACGTGGGCGGCCACAGACTTTTTCAAGCCTATCCACCAATAGTTCGCCTTCAAATCTTGGTACATTTTGTCAGCACCAGGATGGACTGAGTATTTGGAACTATGGGCTTCCTGAAGGATAATATCTCGTAGTCCTCCATAAATTGGAACCCATATACGTCCGTTCAATCTAAGGATTCCATCCTTGCTAAGAGTCAACTGCTCCTCAGTTACTCCTAACTTTTCATTAGGATAATTAGCTTCCAACACAGCCTCTCGCTGTGCAGCTAATATCTTCTCAATCAAATTGTTCTTGACTTCAATGCTCTTGGCATTGATTCGAATAGGTTTTACCCTTTCTTTCCTGCTTAAGGCATCAGCGACTACATTCGCCTTGCCGGGATGGTACCTGATCTCACAGTCATAATCATTCAGGGTCTCCATCCAACGGCGTTGCCTCATGTTCAACTCCTTCTGGTTGAACAAGTGCTGGAGGCTTTTGTGATCTGAATAAATCACAAATTTAATGCCATAAAGGTAATGCCTCCATAATTTTAGTGCAAATACAACGGCACCCAACTCCAAGTCATGGGTGGTGTAATTCTTTTCGTGCACTTTTAATTGCCTTGAAGCATAGGCAATCACCTTGCCCTTCTGCATAAGCACACACCCCATGCCCGTGTGTGATGCATCGCAGTAAACTACGAATTCATCTGTACCTTCAGGTAGTGTCAACACAGGTGCGTTGCTCAGCTTCTGCTTCAGAACTTCGAAGGACTCTTGCTGCTTTGGGCCCCAAATAAACTTTTCTTTCTTCTTGGTTAGGGAAGTCAAGGGCGCAGCAATCCTTGAAAAATTTTCAATAAATCTCCTGTAGTAACCTGCCAATCCCAGGAAACTACGAATTTCGGTAGGTGTCTTTGGCTCTTGCCAGTTCATGACTGCCTCTACCTTAGCGGGATTCACTTGGATACCACGCTCACTTACAACGTGACCTAGAAACTGAACCTCTCTTAGCCAGAATTCACATTTCGAGAATTTGGCGTAGAGCTTCTCACGCTGTAATAATTCGAGAATACAACGGAGGTGCTTCTCGTGGTCAGCTTGGCTTTTTGAATATATAAGGATATCGTCGATGAAGACTATGACAATTTGTTCAAATACGGCTTGCAGACGCGATTCATGAGATCCATGAACGCAGCCGGTGCATTTGTGAGCCCAAAAGGCATCACCAGGAACTCGTAATGACCATAGCGAGTCCTAAATGCTGTCTTATGTACATCTTCATCTCTGACCCTTAGCTGATGATAGCCCGACCTTAAGTCGATCTTCGAGAAGTAGCTTGCTCCTTGCAGTTGATCGAATAGATCATCGATCCTTGGCAAAGGATATCTATTCTTTATGGTCACTTTATTTAGCTCTCGATAGTCGATGCACAACCGCATCGATCCGTCCTTCTTCTTTACAAATAGGACTGGTGCTCCCCAGGGAGATGAACTCGGTCTGATAAAACCTTTTGCCAGCAGTTCATCCAACTGGGTCCTTAGTTCTTTCATTTCCGTTGGAGCTAGCCTGTAAGGTGCTCTTGCTATCGGAGCCGCTCCAGGAATGATGTCTATTCTGAACTCCACTTGTCTATCTGGTGGCAAACCAGGTAGTTCTTCAGGAAAAACCTCGGGATATTCAGAAATGACAGGAAGATCCTCGATCTTTGGCTTAGGTTCTTCAATTATCACCTGAGCCATGTAAATTACACAGCCTCTGTTCAAACACCTAGAAGCTTTGAGCATAGATACGTCCTCGGGCAATCCGAACTGTGTATCTCCTCGAATGGTAAGCGAATCACCACTCGGAGTCTTTAGCACTATATGCCTCTTGCCGCAAATGATTTGGGCCTGATTACGGGATAACCAGTCCATGCCTAGGACTATGTCGAAACCCGCTAGTTTGAAGGGAAGTAGGGATAGAGGAAAAGAATGGTTCCTAATGGACATTTCACATCCTTCTAGAACAGTTGAGACGGTTTCTATCGTGCCGTCTGCTAACTCTACTTCGTATTTCATATCAAGGGTTTTGATAGGCATATTTAGTAGTTGGCAAAATTTCTGGTCTACAAAGGATTTATCGGCGCCAGAATCGAATAGTACTCTTGCAAATATATTATTTACGAGAAAAGTACATGTAAGCACGTTGTCGTTCTGGACCGCTTCCTTTGCATCCATGCGAAAAACTCTCGCATTTGACTTCTTTGTTTCTTCCGCCTTCTTGGCATACTTAGGGCAGTTACTCTTGATGTGCCCTTTTTTATTACAACCATAGCAGGTTGCATCCTTGATTTTCTTGCACTCCACAGTCTTATGATCCTTGGACTTGCATAGTCCACAGGAAGGAGTCTTTGATTGCGATTGTGAGTTCGATGCAAATCTACATTTCCCAGAGTGGGGTTTCTTGCAGATTTTGCAGTTGGGCCTTTCACCAGCTTGCCCATCTTTCTTCGTCTCAGCCCCTCTCTTGCCGTCACCGTTTCCACGGTGCTTCTTTCCAGATTCTCGTGAGGTATCATCCTCACGTTTTCTCTTCTCAGCCTCCTTGCTCCTTAGTGTCCTCAGACGGACAGCGTCTAAGGTGAGAGACAAGGAAAGGTCAGTAACTGACCTGAAGGTCGTCGGCCGAGAGGCCTTTACGCTAGCCTTTATTGCAGGCTCTAATCCCCCAACGAAACGGGCGATTCTTCTGGGTTCTGGCGTCACAAGGTACGGGACCAGGCGAGACATCGTATTGAAGCTCGTCAAATATGCCTGGCAGTCCAGGTTCGTCATTACCAGTGACACAAAGTCAGCCTCGATCTTCTCAACCTCATGCTGAGGGCAGTAGTTTTCCTTAATGAGAGCAATAAATTCCTCCCACGTCATTTTGTATAAAGCAGACTTACCAGATGCCTGCACCAACGCCCTCCACCATGCCAGGGCCTCGCCCTTAAATGACTGGGACACATACTTCACCACATCCCTCTCTGCACTCCCGCTGATGTCCACAATAGTGTCCATTTCATCTAGCCAGGTGATACAATCAACAGCACCTTTCTCCCCTGTAAATTCCCGGGGCTTACAAGATACAAAGTATTTGTAAGTGCAACCCTTAGCATTTGATGCATCAGTATATTCTCTATCGCGATGAACGCTGTTCTCAGTGGACGAGTGCTTGTCGTCATCTTTCTTGGGTTGAGAGGGTGGTTTGGAGTGTGTCTTTGGTTTAGAGGGTGGTTTTGATACGGTTCTGCCTTGAGACTCAGTATATTGACGATCAAGAGCTGCCTGAACAGCATTGTCAATCAGAGCCTTCAGTTGTGCGCCTGTCAAATGCACTGGCGCATTGTCGTAGTCATCTTCATTAGTATGGCTATTCTCTCCGTTGGGATCCGCCATTGTAACTTGAATCTGTTACAGAAGATAACAAAATTTTATTCAGGAGATTGTTATATAATTGTCTTTTATGACAATTTGTCAACCATGGTACAGAGACCATATTTGGTTAACTTATTATTTCATTACATATTAGGATTTGAATATATCCTATTTCAGCTATATAAATAGTATTGGCGGCATAAAGCCTAATCACGAGGATGTTTTATAATTTTAGCCGAGATTTCAGAGAATCAAAGGCATAGAGATTTGAACCGTAGTTCTTTTATCTCTTTCTGACAAGGAGTGATAGACCACCACTGCCTTTTGTCGTTATAAGACAATTATTACGGCCCATAGGCACTACACCTCTAATGGATGTTTTAATATGGTTGGCCCGTAGGCACTACATCTCTAATGGATGTTTTAATATTGTTGGCCCGTAGGCACTACATCTCTAATGGATGTTTTAATAAGGTTGGCCCGTAGGCACTACATCACTAATGGATGTTTTTATAATACTGGCCCGTAGGCACTACATCACTAATGGATGTTTTAATAATATTGGCCCGTAGGCGCTACATCACTAATGGATGTTTTAATAAGATTGATCACCTTCATTGGTGATTTAACCCACGATTTATAAATCATTTAGTTGGGTTTTGAAATCCTTAAAGGATTATTGTATAAGAATGACGTGCGTGATTTTAACGAATCACATCTGCCATGATTGTTAACATGCGTACAGAGGTTAACAGGGAATCAGAATCTTTTCAATTAGGTCGTACCATCTTGACTGGATCTTAAAAGACACCAAGCTAGGTTTCACCTTTTAAGATTCTTATCTAGGCAGATCAATATAAAAGGAATGGTTTTGATTTATTTTATACATATTAAAACAAAACTCATAACATACATTCCATAATCTCAAATACAATTACATATTGCACTAAACGGGTCTTTCAAATAGTACATACCTCCATAGAGGTTTAAAATAAGTGACAAGTCCACGCAGGGACTAACATAATGGTAAATGTCCATGCAAGGACTTAAAAGATAAGTCCACGTAGGGACTGAAATACGATAAGTGTCCACGCAGGGACTTATTTCAAAATAGAAATTACATTAGTACAACTATTAAGGGCTAGTGGTCACGTTTCTTCTTTTTGCCCTTTAGTAGGTTCGCCAAGCCCTTGAGAAATCCTCGGTGGCTCTTTTTCTCTTCTTCGAACTCTCTCTCCACACGATCAAGTCGATGGAGTATCTCTTCCTGTTCAGGAGGAGAAAATCGTGGTTGTGGCGCGTGTTGCGGAGCTGGAGGTCTGGGAGGTATTGGATACCCATGAGCTGAGTAGTCCGGTGGTCCCATGTTTCCATGTGCTCCGTCAGGGTAGCGCGCATTATATCTTGCCGACACCACATATGGGTCGCGCTCATAGCCGTAGTTGTATTGTGCTTGTGACGGTTCGAACGGGTTGTAAGCCGTTGGACCCGTGTAAGAAGGTATGGGTTGGTCATACCCAAATGGTGGCGAATTTGGTGCAGCTGGTGCGGAGTTCGCCTCCTGTATAGGACTTGAAGGTCCTTCTTCTTGTAGTGGCGGATAGTGGCTACTACTAGAATGTCGAGGTGTGCTGAAGTGGATACCCCCTCCTCCTCGTGTAGACATACGAGCATTTGTCCTCCTACGCCTTGGCGGATCAGGTATTACTGGTTGCGCCGGTGGCGGAGGTGGTGGCGTAACTGCCACAAAGCGTGAATCCTCAGAGGGATCCTGTGGATGTCGCGGTTGTTGTGATGTCTGTTGAGGTGGCGTGTAGTACCACTCATGTCGGTCGAACAACGCTTGGAAACTGTCTGGTCCCTGATAGGGTGTGCCATGGAAGGATGACCCATCAGAGACTTCTATCGGATGCGTGGGCGTACCACGAGCAGGTTCAGTTGGATTAGTATCTTCATCCATATGGTCCTCGGAGAAATGATCTTGTGGCCCTAGTGGAACAAAACCTGAAGGTTCCTGTATGTAGTCAGCTGGATTAAATTGACCTATGTAGTAGGGAGTAGGGTCGTCGTAATTTCGGTGCGATACCGAACGTTGTAGAGGTATGAAGGAAGGTTGTGGGTTGTTGGGATCTTTTTCTGAGTTTGGCCCAAAGGAGTGCCGGTAGGATGGCGTCGAGCTGTGCGAAGTGGAATGCCTCGCGGGTTCGTAAAGATCTCTTCGTCGTTGTGGCTCTTCGCTCCGTGTCATCGAAGGATGTCTTGTACCAGATGGTCCAGCTTCGTTATCGTGATGTGTCACGACTTCTCCTCTGCCTCTTCTTCCCCTTCCTCTTCCTCGGAATATAACAGGTGGCATTTTCCTGCTTTATAAATCTTTAAATTCCAATAATAAAAGAAAAGACAAAATTGGAATAACAATTCGAATTTGTCCTAAGTTCTTGTCTAGACTCAAGTATGTGCAATTGTGTCACTGAGATTAAACACAATAGGATAGTGTTTAATTCACTCAATGTTGGCTCTGATACCAACCTGTCACACCCCGATTTCCACGTGTCTCACCAGTGGGCCCGGTGGGGGATTACCGTGACGATGTTGGCAACAATATAGTCAAACCACACAATTATATAAATGCACAGCGGAAGCTTAAGATAAATATATAAACTTCAACCTCTGGTTGTAATATCAAATGTATTACAGAAGTTGAATATATCCACAGCGGATCAAAAATCATAAATATTGTTCATTCAGATGCAGCATCGAGTTTGCGAGACTATGTACGATGCTTAGGACGCCTATACCAGCCCATTTCGTATAGTACCTGCACTTAATCTTTTTGGGGAAAATACGTCAGTTTACACTGGTAAATACATTCAACTGACACATTTGAAAATGTTTATTAAAATTGATTTGAATGCACAAGGCACAAACTCTTTTATAACTTGGGAAAATTATTAAAATCTTGTGAACGTTTTACATGTTCTTTTATGCGTTCAGTAGCCCGGGTCGTGCCGGGTTAAAGATTTATAGACACACCACATTGCGTAAAACCGTAGTATAAAAACCAACGGCTACGTCTTTTAATTTAATGTCGACAATATATACCGGGTGTACGCCTACACCGGGATGTCGATGGTCGTGGCCATTTCGTAAAATGATGCCAAGGATATCCGGGACAACGGTCATTAAACCCCCCAAAGGCTTTTAAGAAACAAAACTGTTTAAATGAGCCGATCATATTATTTAATTAACCACCTAAGCGATGGAAGAATATAATGCTCAATCAAGCGGTATTAATATACCGTAACCCAAGCCCATATAGGGGAAATAAGTTAAAGTATTTACCTTTGCAAGTATATTTCTTTAATTTGGATTAAATCACCGATAGCTTTTACTGGGGCTCCTAATCTGGAACGAAGGTTTTAATTAACCTCTTAGAATCCTAACGAGTCGTTATAATGGCCGTAGCCTAGACCGGTTGGTTCCGATATGTGAATATGGTTTAATCGCGTGAAAAGGCGAAAACCGAGAATGGAGTGCGATTCTGACCCAACAAGTTCAGAGACTTGTTTTATATGGGTTTATGGTTCACACTCTGGATTTTGGGGTCCAAATAATATAATTTGACCCGTATCGGCTAATTTATGAAAACTAGTTTCATAAGCCGAACCGTGCGCGCAATAGGCGAAACGGTTAACCATGAGAGTCGTACGCTTATTTCCTAAGTCAATATGCCTTAAAGAGGTTGTGGTATCAGTAGGATACCTTCCGTGATGCCCGTAACGAGTTTTAGTTAATAATACGCCCCGTAGGGGCTTTTCAGTCATTTTAAAGACTTTTAAAGAGCTTTTCGAGTTCTACAGGAAATCTGAGTTTCCCGTACAGCTTATAAAGCTTAAAATACTTTATTTATTATTTGGAACCAGTGGCAACTGGAATCGGGTCAAAAGACCTTGTAGAACTCATGTTTTGGCCGAAAAGGGCATATTCGGTATTTACCGAACCGTAGCCATAACCGCAGGTTATGAGCGAGGTAAAAATTATTAAAAATCTTTAAAATTCCCAAAATATTACTTTAATACAGTGGGTAAAATTTTTGGTGTCGAAATCTTGGTTTAGATAGGCGTTATGCTAATTGCGCCGTTTATTACAAAAGTTTATTTTTAATTGCGCTAATTAGCATAACTCTCATTCTAGACCTCGGATTGACGTGAAACTTTAAGGACATGCTTATAATTTATTAAGCAAGGTTCTGGTCCGTTCACGTGTCCGAAATACTCGTTTTATTTTCAAAATGGCGTTACGGTCAACTTTTAGGCGATTAACGGAAATGCGCAAAAGACTCGGATAACTCATGAACCGATCACAGAGGTTTATACCATCATGTAACCTGGTCCTAAGAGAGTCCTAAGGTATATCTATACCTCACTAAAACGGGTCAGAACTGAAGTCAAAGCAAAAGTCAAACTTTTGCGACATTCGGCTCCGAACCGGGTCAATATAGCAAATGGTCGTTTCAAACGAGCGCAAACAAGTTTATATACTTAATATCATATTTTATGAGTGTCAAAACAGGTTTCTTAGTATGTACGTTACAGATTATGCATAAATCGCTAAAATAGCTTTCTGTTGACTTTTTAAGTGCGCGTTTGACTCGATATTTGACATAGTTAGAGTGGTGATCAGGGGGAACCCTTTTAGAGGTTTATTACCCACATAAATACCAACTCAAAACCACTTTTGATTCGTCATAAGACTGAACCATTTGTAAGTTATTGTAATGACAACCGTTAGTTACGACGGTTGTGTTTATAAGCTATAACTATGGAAATGCAAGACCATATTGATTGTGAACGACTTACAGAAGTTGTTTCTTGCTTATAGAGCAGAGATGGATGCTTGGGAGCTCTTAGAATGATCAGAGATGTGTGTTTGAGTTGTGATGAACTTATGGACATAACCTTGCTATTTATAGCCAATGTCATGGTCCAAGATCATCACACAAGGGTCTACAAGTGCCCTTGGATGAATGGCAGGTGTCTTGGAGGATTATGGGTCGAGTAGGGGGCACCCATGCCTCATTTATTGGTTCTTGGTCGTTCATAATGCTCAAAAGGCAAGATGTTACAACTTTCTGCATCTGGGCGTCCCACGCGGCCCGCATGGGAGTTCCATGCCATTTTAATGCGGGTCGCCTGATATTCAAATATCAGGCGCGTATAATAGGAGGCTCGCGGCCCGCCTCAACTTATGCTTAAACTTCACGCGGGTCGCGAGAGGTTGAAATTTCAGAAATCTTAAATCTTTTGAAATGATTACGAAATCCTGGTAATTAATAACGAAATCTTTCGTAATTATTAACCTGCCCTTTCGGGTTTGAAGGGGTAACTTTGCGGTTTGGCCCTCGGTTATTTACCGATAGGGGCCTCGTGTTATTTACCCGCATTATTAGGTCCCCGATTAGTTTATTAATTATTCAGAAAGCCTTCACTTTCATTATTGACGCTTTTAACCCTTTTCCTACGAATTCGATCGTAACTTTCTCGTTTCATAACGAAACTTCGCGAAATTTATATGTTATATTTTAGTGAGTGTATAATACCGTCACAAAGCCTTGGGAACGTTAAAGGGTCACTCAGAGGTATAAGTAAACATGTTGACACAGTTATCCCCTGTAGCTTGTAATCTCTCACTTTCTTTCGTGTTTCGCTTTCGTACGATCTATGATACATTCGTTTGAAGGTTCAAGCATTTATTTAGGGTTACTATACAGTATATTTACCCTTGTTGACATTTATAACCCTCGAATTTACATACTTTCAAGGTTTGTCAAAATTAGTCCTTTATTAAATACAAATGCCACGTGTAATCAAATGACACGTGTTAACACATTATTGGACGCAAAAATTCGAGGTGTTACAAAGGCACAACATATCTTTTATAACTTAGGACAATTATCTTTATAATCTTGTATACAGATTTACATGTTCGTTGTAAGTTCAGGGCCCGATGTAGAAATCGAGTCAAGATTAATAGACACGCCACAAGTATAGGCCCACAAGAGAGTGAGATACCGTTTCCCTTATGTACTGTCAGGGGTATGCCTACACCTCGTGCATAAGGCGTGGCCATTTTATAATACAATGATGTCAGGGATATCCGGGACATGTTCATTAACCCCTAAAGGCTTTTATTTCAAACAATACAGATTAAAGCGAGTTACCTCAATAATTTAATCACAATACGACTAAACATTCAATACCCGACCAAGCGGTATTATTATAACACCGTATCCCAAGCCCGTATAGGGAAATTAAGTTAAAAGTATTTACCTGAGCTAGCAAAAGCAATTTATACTCAGCCGTATATTCTAATCAGCAAGCGCAAGTACTTCTACTGGGGCTCTCAATCTGGAACGAAGGTTTTATTAACCTATTAGATTCCTAACGGGTCTTATTTAAGTCGTAACTTAGACCGGTTAGTTTTAAGGAAAGGTTTACGGTTCAAAACACATGATTAAGTGAAGACCGGATTGGAATGTGATTTAGACCCGACAAGTTTGGAGACTTGTATATTATGGGTAAACTAAGCACATTCTGAATTTTGAGATAAAAATGATAAGGTTTGACCCGTTTCGGCTAATTTATGCAAACTAGTTAAATAAACTGAACCGAACGCGCAGGAGGCGTATTGGGTAACCGTAAGAGTCCTATACATGTTTCCTAAGTCAATATGCACTAAATATGTTGTGATATCAGTAGGATATCTTCCATTTTGCCCAAAACGAGTTTAACCCCAATATACGCCCCGTAGGGGTATTTCGGTCATATTAAAGATTATAAAAGCGATTTCCGGGTTAAACAGGAAATCTGAGTTTTCTGACCAGGTTATAAAGTTCAAAATACTTTATTTATTATTTAAAATCAGTAGCAATTGGATTCGTGTTAACATACTATGTAGAACTCATTTTATGTCCGAAAAGGGTATATTCAGTATTTACCGAATCGAGGTCATAACCGTAGGTTATGAGCAGGTTAAAAATAAATTAAAAATCTTCAAAAATCTCAAATATCATAATACATCAGTGGGTAAAAGGTTTGGTGTCAAAAATTGGGTTTAGATAGGCTTTATGCTAATTGCGCCGTTTACTTACCAAAAGGCGTTATAATTACGCTAATGAGCATAACTCCTAATCTAGACTTCCAACTGATATGAAAATTTAGGGACAACTTTATAAATCAGTAATAAGGATTATTGTCCTTTCACTTTTCCAAAATTCTCTTTTTATAGCAAAAAAGGGCATTATGGTCAACATTGAGCATTTAACGGAAACGTGCATATGGAATAGACAAACAACGAACCAATCCCAGAGGGTTATACCCCCATGTAACTTGGTCCTAAGGAAGTCCTAAGGTACTTCTAGACTCTACTAAAACGGGTCAGAACTGAAGTCAAAGCAAAAGTCAAAGTTTTGCGACTTTCGGTTCCGAACCGGGTCAAAACAGGAAATTGTCGGATCAACAAGCTTAGATCAGTTCTTAAACTCATTACCAAGTTATATGAGTGATAAAATAGGTTATACGCCTCCTACATTGCTACTTATGCGTTAAATCGAAAATTAAGCTTCTGTTAACTTTTTATAAACAACTTTGACCCGACATTTGACCTAGTTAGAATGGGAATCAGAGGGTGCCCTTTTAAGGGTTTAAAGCCCACATGATTACCAACTTATAACCACCTTTGATCCGACTAATCACTAGACCAATAAAGATTTATCGTTAAGTCAACCGTTAATTATGACGGTTTGACTTCTAAGCTAAAACTAAGCGAAAACCAATAAGGAAAGGTCAAGCATACTTACAAAGGTCCTATGCACGACTAAGGAAGCTTAGAAGGAGGTCTTGAGCTCCAGAAATGATCAGCAGATGAAGGAATGAATGAATGATCAAAGTGTGCAACAATGGGCTTTAGATAGTGTTCATATCTTCATAGATTGTTGACAACAAGGTCTACCATTGATGTTTGATCACTAACAAGTGTCCCTAAATGTCTAGGGGTTGTTTAGGCAGCTCTTGGAAGTGTTTTAAGGCCATAAATGTCGCTTACATGGGCTGAACAGGCAACAAAACGATTTT
Organism: Helianthus annuus; assembly: GCF_002127325.2. Taxonomy (NCBI): domain Eukaryota; kingdom Viridiplantae; phylum Streptophyta; class Magnoliopsida; order Asterales; family Asteraceae; genus Helianthus; species Helianthus annuus. Next base: position 90,514,916 of record NC_035449.2, read on the forward strand.
CTGCATCTGGGCGTGCCAGGCGGCCCGCGTAAGGGTCCTCCTTGGCTTTACGCGGAGCGCGTGAGCCTTCGGATCTGATTCCAAATCTTTTCATTAATTGCATGCTTGGCTCCTGGTCCTTCGAAAGGTCAACTTAACTTATCTCTTGCACTTTGACCCCTTCCAAATTACCTACAAGGGCCCCTAGACTTTTACCTATCATGCTAAGTCCTTGTTTACCTTGTTATTACCCGAAAAGTCTTAACTTTCAACGTTGACGCTTTTAACCCCTCATGTACGAAATCGATCATAACTTTCTCATTTTACAACGGAACTTTATGAAATTTGTATCGTGCATTGTAGTGAGCATAATTTACCGTTACAAAGCCTCAGGTTTCTTAAAAGGTCACTCAGAGGTATAACTTAAACATGTTGACACATTTAACCCCTGTAGTTTGAAATCTCTCACTTTCTTCCCCATTTCGTTCCGTATGATCTATGATTCATTCGTTTGAAGGTATGAGCATCATGTAGGGTTACTGTAAAGTATATTTATCCCTTGTTGTCATTTTGAACCCTTGAATTCACATACTTTCTATGTTTGTCAACTTTAGTCCCTCTATCGTATTTATAACACGTTCAAGCTTATGACACGTGTCGATACATTATAGGACACAAATTTTCGAGGTGTTACAGTTACTGATTGGAAGGTTAACAAGACTCGAAGGAGTTGTGTTAAACTCGTCAAGGTTCGATGGAATGCGTGTCACGACCCAGAGTTTACTTGGGAGCGTGAAGACCGTACGAAAGCTAAATACCCGCATTTGTCCCCCAACACCCTTGCAGCTAGTAGTAAAGCTTAAAATTTCGGGACGAAATTTTCTCAACAGGGGGAGAATGTGACAACTGTCAAAATTTCAGGCATCCGTACAATTATTAAATAATGATTAATGCTTAGTAACTGTGAATTACAATTAATGACGTGAATTGCCTTCTGATTATTGCTATGCTACATACATGTGCATCACATATTGCTTAATGTCATATCATTATTGCATGAGAACTTTATTGACTCAAATGATGCACAAAACACAGTTAGCATAGTGATCAGACAAATCAAAAAAATGTTGACGGAGTTTAGTACATAGACAGACATTGTATTGAGACACGGAATGAGCCAGAAACCAAGTATTACACTAGTATAGTGTGTAGGAAAGTAAGGATCATAAATCTTCCTTCCTAGAGATAGTTTAAGTGCCGGAAAGTGCCCAAAACTCACACAAAGTGCTGAATTCAACAAAAATCAGCATTTTTCTACATTTAAACATACTACTAGCATGAAGAAATATGGATAAATGGTCCTGAATGCTTTCCTAAGTGTTGGGAATCGAAACTGTTATAAAAGGGTACATAAAGCACACTAAACTGCATAGTTTAGAACCTAAACGAAACGGTAACCAACCGAACAACCGGTCACTACCCGAAACACCAAATTTCCACTAGAAGCATTGTTTTAACATTGCCAAGCTAGTTATGGTCCCTGAACATCATAACACACTATAAATCATACAACTAACTAAATTCCTAACTAGAACACTTAAAAGCTAACTATGAAATCTAACTTGGTTACAACCTACAACTATACCCCCCCCCCCACCTAGTGGACGGCCCAACAAGGGACACACATTGTGATTTTCTTTTGATTAAATATTAGATCTTGTTGGTAATTTAAAGACATAAGAACTAAAGGAAATTGTGAAGTTAGGAGTTTATAAGTTAACCCTTAAGATCAAGACTCTCGTAACTCACCACACGCCACACTTCACAACTCTCCCTCTCCCTTCCCTTGGTCTCGGCCGAAACAACAACCTACACCACCACCATTTTTCTTTCATCTTCATCCAATTCCAAGTATACACGAAGGTGTTAGAAGCATAGTAAGGGAGCATGGAGCTTGTAGAAGCTAAAGGACCTTCTCCATTTGATTTTATCCACTTCTTTTCTTCTCTTGATCATCCCTAGCCTTGAGCTAGTGATAAGAACATTAAACTCTTCATTTTACATCTTGTTTAAGTGGTTAAAAGAAGATGCATGATGTTAATCTTAAAGAACACTAAGAATCAAGAAGATGAAACATGAACATAAGCTTAAAATCATAAGAGATCTTGATGTTTATGTGTTGTTATGCTTGTTGAGAGTTGTTTACTTATGTTAATGATGTAGATCATCATATGATCTTGCTAGATGATGATTAAAAACATAATCTCGCAAGATGAGAGGATGAAAATATTAGAGATTAATAGATCATCCTCATGAAAGACATGAACTTGAAAGAATAAATTGTTTTCTTGTTAAGTGATGATTAAAGTAAGTTTAAAGTCTTGAAGATCTAAGATTTCAAGGATGATTTTCCAAGAAATCAAGTTAAAAATACAAAGTTTACTTAAACTTGGTTCTTAAAGAAATCAACCATGTTTTTAGAGGTTAAACAAGTGTAGAAACACTTATGTAACAAGAAAAGTCCAAGAAGAAACATTTTTAGAAAATGTGATTATAAGTTGTAAAGAACTAACTTCTTTATAAATGAAGTTTTTAAGTAAACAACCACAAAAGGGTAACTAAGCTTACTAAACACATTAGTAAGTTACTACACAATTTTATAAATTTTCAAGTTCATGAAGTAGTAGTTTATGCTTGTTTTTGGCAACATTGGTAAATGTAGATTGTTTATTGTTGATTGTTGATTGTTGATTGATTATGTTATTTTACAAAAGAAAATGATATGCCTTGAAGGCATGGAAACCTTCATTTTTAGGGGAAACTATGGCAAAATTTTTCTAAAAATTAAACAAATAGAAAAATATTTCTAAACAAATATTTACAAGTATATTTCAAACCATGGATTTTCACATAAAGTTTGGCATAAATTTTGTTTCAAAAATTACAAATATTGGAGGTTGGTTTTTATAAATAAAAGTAACTAAATATGTATTTAGGAAAATATATATTTAGATGTCACCATGTGTGTGATTATTTGTATATTATGTGAATTAGTTATATTATTTTAGGACTTAAAATAATATAATTCATCAAAATACCAAGAAATTACAATCCAAAATATTACCAAAATTCCAAGGAATAAATTCAAAGAATACCCAAAATGTTGGTGGAACCGAACAAAGGAATATAACTCACAAAATATTACGGAAAATTTATTCACAAACATATTTTTGGTAAATAATATTTTGGACACCAAGAAAATAAAAAAATATGATTTTTACAATTATTACAAAACATATCATATTTTTTACAAGGAGAAAATACATTATTTTTGGGCAAATAAAAAATATATATTTTCTTGGAATTATTAAAAGATGTATTATTTTTGGAAGAAATATATATTTTCTCAAACAAACATGAAATACATTATTTTTGAGAGAAAATGTATTTTCTTAAATAAACTTGAAATATATTATCTTTGGAAGGAAAATGGATTTATATATATATATATATATATATTCTAATTTAAACTTGGAAATATATTAATTTTGAGACTTGTATGAGATTTATAAGTATTTTTGCCAAAGGAAAAATTATAAATAATTTTTTTGAATAATATTTCTTAAAATATACATATTTTGGAAATATATATCAATGTATTTTTACTAGAGATATTATTCCGGAAAAATTAATACAAAATTAAGTATAAGAATACTCAACAATTAAAGGAAAATACGTATTCTCGTACGTATAAATACACCCCGTAATACGACACCAATGCATGGCAAAAATATACAAGTATAAGAACACGAATACAAATACACCCATCCTTGGGAAGGATATACATGTATAAATACTTGAAAAGTATCAAGTTAAAATATATTGTTTTAACTATTATTCCAAAAATTTAATAAATATAATTTAAGTTAAAATATTTATTATTTTAACGAATAATTATATAACTTGGAATAATATTGAAGTCACAAAGAAACGTAACTCAAAGACACTAATTAATACTAAGTCAAGGCACGACCCGCTCGTCTAATAGATCATAGTACGTTGTAGGTAGTCGTGTACACCGGAAGAAGCTTTGAGTTACCGTTGATTACGAAGAACGCAAGACTGTGAGTTCATGTCCCCCCTTTTCTTTTAACTGTTTTCAGTTTTATAACTTCGGGGGTGAAGTACATGTTACAAAGTATGTACAAACACTTATACATGGTATGGTTAGCTAAGGAAAGGTACTGCTAGATCATGTGAGTGATGGGTATAACGCTTAAGACCATTAATCCTCGTTGTAGGACCGAGGGACATGAGTGATAGATCTATTTGGGTGTAGCGAGCCCACCCCATGTGGACCGGGGTTTGGCCCATGAGGTGACTATGTCTTCAAACTGAAGCCCGGTGCAAAATCTGCTAGGTTTGAGCCTTCCTACATCACGTCACCCATATTAATGGCCTTGCAAAACATTAATGATCTATTTTCTGTTTTCCTTGTTTGCTTTCATACTAGGGTCTTACAAACATACACACATACTTTCACTGATTACAAAGGTTTATTCGTGCACACAAACAAACACATGAATTCGCTCAACTTTTGTTGATGTTTTCAAACTACATGTATTTCAGGGAATTAAATGTGGATCTGGCGGGCGTTTGGAGGTTTCAAGTTATGTTGAGAATAAAAGATGTCATCTGTAAGGGTTTGGATAATGTGTTTTATCCTATATAAGACACATCTTTCAAAGCCTGGTTTTATTTAGAGTCTTTTGTCGAGTCCTTCTGGAACTCTAAAACTATTTGCATGGTTTATAATATGGATTCAAAGTCTGTGTTGGTATTTCAAAACAATGATGTTTATGATATTTTAAACTTATTTAATGGATGATCATCTTTAGTTCTATCATATAGTTGTTTTTTATGGTTGAATGCAATGATATTAAGCAAGTCACACATAATCACGCTTCTGCAAAAGTCAGGGTGTGACAATAATAAAGTGAAATATTGGTAATAATATTATATTATGGATGGTAAAAAAACAATGGTATTGTATTACGGATGGTAGGAGGTAATGGTAGTGCAGTATGGATGGTATGATAGATGACAGGGAATGTGTATTCAAAGTGGTGTACTAAAACACGTTATAACATGTTCATATATATAGATGCACATGTGCATTTCTAGTGTTGTTACTGTTATAACAAGTTCATACATATAGATGCACATGTGCATTTCTATTATTGTTGATGCAAAAAGTAATGTATTATGAATGATAGTGTAAATGAAAGTGCAATTGTCTGATATTTGTAATGAATTCCGGAATTTGTCAAAGAAACGATACAAATGCACATGTGCATGGATAACTGTTACTCGAAAAAAGAAAATTTTGAATTTTTTTTATTATTGACGAAATATAGTGATTTTTCCAAAAAATAATATTAAAAAATTTTTTTTTGGGTGTTTTTTAGTTTTTTTAGGTATTTTTTGGTTGTGTTCTCATTGGATCTCGCAATAAAGGGTAGTTCCTAACGGATCGTCTCCTATATATATATATATATATATATATATATATATATATATATATATATATATATATATATATATATATATATATATATGTTGAGAGGATCATGAGAATACTACTTAAATGTGAGAAAACTAAAAAACTACAAAAAAGCTTAAAAACATCAATTTGTTTTTTGAGTAAATTACTTTTTGAGTCCCTGTGTTTTAGTGGTTTTAACTACTTGAGTCCAAAATCAAAATGTTTAACGACCTGAGTCCCTAAAGCCACTTTTCTTAACCATTCGAGTCCAATTTTTTAACTCCGTTTGAATTTTCTGTTAGCTTTTCGTTAAAAGACTAAAATGCTCCTGCATCTTATTATTATTATTATTATTATTATTATTATTATTATTATTATTATTATTATTATTATTATTATTATTATTTTTATTATTATTACGTATACTGTCTCTCACATACTGTCTCTGTCTCTCTTCCTCATCTCTCTCTGTCCATTCTCTCTTAACCACACGACCACCACCACCACACCACCATCACCACCACCACCCTAACGCCACCGCCACCACCATAACGTCGCCGCCACCATCACAACCCTAACGGCGCCATGATCACCACCTTAACGGGGCCACCATCACCGCTGCACCACTGCCGCATCACCACCACCCTAGGATGAGAAGAAGATGGACGGCGGTGTGATTTTTCCAGCGAGTTGAACTGATTCGAACCCAGGTTTCCGGTGGTGTGATGCTCTCCACTGTATCCCCAACCTAGGGTTCCAAATTTTGCACCCTTATTCAACAACCCTAGATCTTAGCCCTTTACTCAAAAAAAATTTCCACTCAAAATGCATATAATAATACCTATGATTAGCGCTGGATCAACGAGTTCAAGGACTCAAACGAGATTCAAGAATCGTTGAACTCAAGAATGTTGGTTGATTCAAAGAGAGGAACATCGTGAGAACGAAGTGATTGAGCTTAGAGAATTTTCAGTCAAGTTAGCAAAGTTGGCTGATGAACACGAAAAAACCATCAAGAAGTTGAAAAGAGCGTAGTTAGAAAAATTTATGGAGATTTGTTCTTCCTTCACAAAGTCATTGATCAATTAAATCAACACCAGAATCTGGGAGAGCCGATAAATTTTCAAGATATGTTTATCAAATGTGATGATATTCCTGAGCTTCATGTAATCCTCAAACCTAGAGAAGAAGATGTTAAAACCAAGAAAACAGATGAACCCAACTCATCATCTGGGATTGCCTGTCGAAAGAGAAAGCGTCCTGAAAAAATATCTGAGGTTGATGAAGATGAAGATGATGATGAATTAGATGACAATGCTAAAGAACCAACCTCTGACAAAGATAATGATGATAGTGATGATGATGCAAGAAATGATGCTAGTATGGGTTCATATTCTAAATCCAAATTCACAAAAGATAAAGAGGGTGCTGGTCCTTCAGAAATTAGGGAAGATGAATCAAGCCTAATCAAAGGACTCCGGAGATAGTTGTTTTGATGTTAGGAAGCCACAATAGAAAATAATCCGGATACCTTTTTTGAAGTAGGTGAACAAACTGAAACCGTGTATGTTAATGCTACCGGTGAAAATTTTCTTGCTGAACAATCTAAGCTTGCTCCTAAGAAAATCTCATGGTTTATGCATGCCAAGGCAATTCCAATAACATCTCATCAAAATATGGTAGTAAAAAAGAACAAGGAGTCAAATAAGATTCATTCATGTTTCTATGACTTTATCAGTGGAATGGATGTTGTGAAGAGATATGGTGGAGAGATTCAATACTTCGCCAACAAACACGACTTGCAATCTCTCCTATATGAGATTTCAAGAAACTGGGAAGACATGATCTTATAAACAGGAACAACGTAAATGATGCAAACATAGCAGAGGGTTTGATTCGACGTGCTTCGAGAGGTCAAACAGACACCTTTAAGCCTTAGAAAACTTGAAAGAGATTCTCTAAATCTAACAAAGGAAGAGCACATTGGTATGTGAAGCCTCCAAAGACTGTTACCAAAGTTGCAATCCCTCCTAAATTTGAAGTCTCTCTCACAAACTTTAACAAATGGTGGTATGATGAAAAGACGTGAGAAGCTGTGATCTGTACTCATAACAAAGAAGATATTCGCATCTACGATCCTATGGAAGTTTTCAGATTTCAAACCACCGACCTCATGAAACTTTTCTCAAAGTCTATCAATATCGGAACAGGAAATTATGTAAGAGAAGAAACCTTCATGTTCAATCGTGTGGCGAATCGAGCTCATGAGTTGAAGGTGGAGATGCTAAATCTGATTGACTCCATCAAAGGAAAGAAGAAAATGATTGAAGATGTTCATGCTCCTGAAACTGAAACTTCATTGCCATCACCAATTCCTCGCTCTGAAATCTCTCCTCCATCGCTAAACCCTCAAGTTAAAACTTCTTTCATTGCTCACATTGTTTCACATCAAGGAGGTGATCATGATATGGAACCTCCGACACTGAAGACTTCTCAAGTATCATGAAAAATGTTGAAGATCTGGTTGAAGGTCTGAGAATCCTTGATGATGTGTTCGAAACTGATGAACCGGAATTTACCATTCATGCGGTTCTCAATGAAGCCACAGAGTCTGGAACTAAGAATGATTAGCCATCCCAAACTTCAGAAGAATGGCTTAATTATGTTGTTTGATGACGCTGGTTATATGATCTTTGAGAATGTTCAAGCTATAAAAGATGGAGGTGTTCAAGAGATAGAAGTTGTTAAAGAAACCGACGCTCATTTAGAAACAACTGCTGATATGGTCAAAGTGTTGGATGTAACTCCAATAGAATCAACTCTAATGCTAGTCACTCCCACTGCCTAACCTTTAGAACCAACCCAACAAGACTGGTCAAGAAACATTATGCAACAGTCTCAGGGAAGTTTGTTGGAACCTATTTAAACTGTAGCATACCATACATCGTACGAGACTCTAAAGACTGCTTCAAAGCAGCTTTATCCACAGGCGACACTCAAGGCATCACCTATCTTTTGTCTATCAGTTAGTTGATTTTTTGTCTTGAACAGTTGTAAGTCAGTCATAACCGCCACTTGAGTAACGGCTATTTAATTGTCGCTAATGCACATGACGTTAGTAGGGTAGTGGCGGCAACGCACAGGGGTTTAGGTTTTTTCGTAGCGTTACACATGTCTAATACTATTTTTTTCAATGTTACAAAAAAAAAAAAAAATTCAAGTGTTTTTAAGATTTTTTGGGTTTTATTCAGTTTTCCTATTTAAATGAGCTTTCTCATGACCCATTCCCTATGTATTCATGTGTGTGTGTGGAGCGTTCAAATGAGAATAAAAATTCAATCAATAAGAATACTGTATTTTGCTTAATTTAATATTTGTAATTAATGTTATTGTAATGTTATATTATAAAACGTAGATAGATCATTAATTTGTAATTTTCTCTTTATTAGCTAAGAACATTAAATTTGCAACTTATTTTCCAATTTTTTTTCAAATAATAACTAATAGTAATAATAATTATATAAAGTGTAGGATAAATTATAAGACGTGTATGATGAATTACGAGTTGTATATGATAAAATGTTGGATAAATTTCAAATGTGTAGGTTCATACCATTAAATTTCAATATTGCTATGAGAAGCAAACTTTTTTAAGAACTTCTTTAATTAGCTCCATGCGATTACTTTGATCAAAGGTTGTGCACACTTGTTTACTTTCACACTTGTAGGATAAAATCGTCCATATATGCTCAACTTATCGTGCAAAAGATTTTCTGTTTTATATGTCTATACTTATTTACAGAAAATAAGTCAAACAAGAATAACTGAATTGGCGTTGAGCAAGAACAACTGATTTAAATACAGATCAGAAAAAGATATCGAAAATACAATACGAATAAAATTTGAAAGAGAAAAACTGAATCCAAACTGAAAATATATTGTTAGATAACTAAACAATATATTGTTAGATAACAAAAGACAAAATTCACATAACATAGAATGTAAAACAAGACATGTATCATTATCATTAACACAACGTTAGAGTTATCCAACAATGCATATATTTCGGAGTTTCATCAATTTGTAAGGGATAGTATAAGGGGTAATGCATACACTATGTTAAGATTGTCTATGCATTGTCTGCATCAATACACTATACAAATATAATTGGCAACACATGTAACATACACAAATTATACATGCATTAAACTAAGAATGCATGCAATTTTTAAAATATCATTAACAAAACAACCTATTTATGCAACGATGTATTCATTAAGAATAGATTTGAAACGTATGCGTTATATATATGAAAACATAATCACTAACACCAGTGGCGAATCTTGAGATTTCTGACCGGGGGTCGAAGACGTATATACCAAAAATTTCTATAAAACCGGGGGGGGGGGGGGGGGGGGGTCAAAAACGTATATACCAAAAAATTTCTATACGAAAACTACATACTCTCCACCACAGAGTGAAAAGTTCAGGGGTCGATCGCCCCCTCCCGCCCCACAAACTACGCCCTTGACTAACACATAATATTATAATGAGAAGTGAGATTACATGTATACGTGGTGTATGTAGTAGTCATACACTAAAGTATCATTATTAATAGATACAACGTGTATAACAATGATTACAATAAAGTATGGCCATCAATAAACCAACGAATGTATGTAACAATGATTACACTAAAGTATTATCCGTAACGTATGTCTTTGTAATCAGTGACAGAACCAGAACCTTTCGAACCGATGTAATTGATGTATCGCAACATAAAGTTTTCTGTTACATGACAAGTGTATATCAATTAATTTTTTCAACAATTGATGTATTACACCACACCAAGGCCGGCACGTAGAGGGTGCGGGGTGAGTGATGGCACAAGACCCAAACCTTTTGAGGGCCCAAACATTTTTAATTTTATATAAAATTTACACTGTAAAAGATAAAATATATATGCATTGAATCGAGAAATAATATAAATGAATCCTTCCACTAGTGGTTACTACCTTGCCTAAACAACAAGGAGACGCGTGTTCTAATCCTGGTGTCTCCAAGATTTTTCCTTAAATATATAGCTAAATTCTTCAACTTCAAAATTTCTAAATACGAATATTACTGTAATTTATATTTATTAAACAAAAATATTTACTAGAGAATTTTTTTTTTTTATTATTTTTCATTACAAATACCGGTAGTGGTACCAATACTGTAACGAACTACACCGATATAGACCGATGTCCGTAAGAACGCACATGGAATTCCACTATACTATATTGATTCTAACTAGCTTGAATAATGTTCTTTATTCACCCTTTCGACTTAGTTATTCTTTTATATGTTTAACGTTCTTTATCATTTCAACTAGAGTAAATTACGAGTTTGGCCCCTGTGATTATATCACTTAACATGAGGGGCATTTATGGTAATTCACTTAGTCACTTCTAAACTCTTAAATAAAAAAAACCTGACATCGATTCTATTTTCATATTCTTCACTTAGAGCACCCCCAAACCCTAATTCCATCTCCACCGACAACGCTCTCCAACACAGAAGATTTCTCGGAGCTCTAGATCCAATTCACCAGAAAATTATCACTATTAGGTCAACAAAACGAAAACCTAACAAATGAGCATATTAACAGTAGCTTCACCTGACCACCAACAACGACGATAATAGGCAGAGCTTCCCAAAGCGACATGCCTTCGCCGCCGTGATCTCCTAACATAGTGCACGCCATCTGTATCCGGTTTACGAGCCCAGTCAAGTTCTCTGTTGTCGCCATTGTAGATTTGAATCTCCGGTGAGAGATTGATGATCAGTGAGGAAAATGTAGGTTGAATTTGAAGGACATTTGAGTAGATGATGGTATGATCGTGGGCTTTAGGGTTTGGAATCAGATGCCAGATGCAGATTTGAATGAAAAAACAATTTGAATGAATTTCAGGCTTTTTTTATTTAAGAGTTTAAAAGTTAATAGGTGAATTACCATAAATGCCCCTCATGTGAAGGGCATATGACAAGTTTTTTTCCAAGTAAATGGATGGGGTTAGTGTTAGGGGCCAAAAGGTTTAGAAAAAAAGACATTGGGAGGCTCAGATGTTAAAAAAAAAAATTGGGCTAAAAGGGTAAAAATGATATAACCATAGTGGCCAAAATCATAATTTACTCTTTCAACTAAATTATTTTTTACTATGTTTTACGTTATAGTCTAATTTTGTTAGTTAACGTGTGTACGTTGTTCAACGTTTTTAATGGCCCGGCCATAACATAGAAGTACTGATTACTAGTTACAATAAATTATCATAAGTTACGTATCCCTTTTAAATTTCACTTGTTTACCACATTGCCCCGCATGAAAATGTTATGTCACTTGGTTTGAGTTTCAATGCATGTAATATATTGTTGTTTCACTTATTTTTAATCAACTACATTTAACGTAATTAAAAAAAATGTAACCACATGACGTACATATTCTTCCAAATGGTTCTTAAATTTATAGGGTTGTTAAAGTAGTAACTAGTAATAAGATAAAAAGGGGGAAATTTACAATAATTACAATATAAATTATTAGGCGAAAGGTACCTAAAGGTAAGAGAGAAAGGGATATGGATTCACATGGGAAGCCAATAAAATTGAAGATAAAAATACTACAAAAAGGATTAAAAGAAAAGTTTGATAAGAAGTCTAAAAGAGTTACTTGTTACTAACTGTTAAAGGTTTGAAAGGATTGGTATAGTTGAAGTGGAAAAAGTGGGTTATTTAGAGAATTGTGTTTGGTGGGACCGAAATTTGTATTCATGCGACAATAGAGGATACCGATTTTTTCTCCGTGGAGATAGGACTCCACAAAGGGTTTGCATTGTGTCTGTTTCTCTTTGAAGTTGTTTTGGATGAGTTGTCAAAGTCGTTGCACGAGCCGATTCTGTGGTGCATGCTTTTTGCAGATGATATTATGTTAGTTGCAGAGACAAAACAACGCCTGAATGAGAGGTTAGAAGAGTGGCGGGCTGCTTTAGAAGGAAAAGGGTTAAGAATTAGTCGCTCAAAGATCGAATACCTTTACTGTGATTTCAGTGGGACAGTCGACCACGAGGATATTCAGATCACAATCGATGGTCAAACGATGCCACAACTTACTAGGTTTAAATATTTAGGATCATTTGTACAACAAGATGGGGAGATAGATTGTGACGTTCCTCACTGTATCCAAGCTGGTTGGTGTAAGTGGTGAGCAGCCGCTGGTGTATTGTGTGACAGGAGGTTCCCAACTAAATTAAAGGGAAAATTCTATAGGTTTGCAGTTAGACCTGCTATGTTGTATGGAACAGATTGGGGGGCTATTAAAAAGACGCACACGCATAAGATGGGGGTAGTAGATGTAGGATCGTTGTTAGGACCAGAACGAGTCGTTCAGAAGAGCTTTATATCCAATTCAAAGGCGGAATCAGTGAAATGGACGTAGAAACAGCTTGATACTCTTTAATTTGTCTCTAATATTGATTATAACAACAATTACAACCTGGACAAATTTTGGCAGCACCTCGTTACAGATTCTGAAGCGTACCAAATGAAAATGACAAGTGCCTTATATATAGTGTTGGTATTCCGCTCGAAATGATCAAGGCGATTTCAAGCGGAATCAGATAGTTCTGATTCGCTTGAAATGTCTCCTTGCACTTTCAAGCGGAATCACCTCTATATCCACTAAAACTTGATTCTCGAACCTCAGGCACTGAATATCCTATCCTGTCCTATTACATGATACAAGACGAAGTCAACAGACATAGTGCACTAACAGACTCCCCTTGGATGTTGACGAAGTGTTCAGTGTCTAGTCTTCAGCATGACACATCTTCAGTCTTGATCATTCTGCCTTCTCATCCAAATTGTAACATTGTAAGCATCCTTCAATCTTTATCTTTTTCTATCAGCTTCGGGCTCCCCCTTTCGTCAAGCTTCCGTGCTTTAGGGATCGACACCTCGCTTTCCAGTTACAAGCTCCCCCTTGCTTTGAGCTCGTCTTCAGACTCCCCCTTAGACTATGCTTTCAGGATCGTAGTCTGGGCTATCTGCAATCACTCAGACATCTATAAATATAATGTTTTTCAAATCAAACCTTCTAAACAACTTCCCCTGTCAACAAACTTCATTAATTTGGCAGCATTAAGAATCCAAAATCCAACTCCCTCACAGTTAATCATCCAAGTCCAAACTAATGACCTTGGAGATATCACAATCTGTTTTTGTTTTTTGATAAAGAATTTCAAGTTTCAAATTAATGAACTTGTTTTATTTTCAGAAACACAATCAGCTTACTTAGATTTTGAAACTCAGCATTTCAGACATCGGTTGTCGAAAATAAAGCAGAATCAAAAATCTTTTTGTATTTTTCTGAAATTATAAAGCAGTAAAGAAATATATACAAACATATTTACAGACAATATTTTTGATTGAGTATGCGTTAGAGGATCATATCAGTTTTTGACAAGTCACAAGTACCGTTGAGCTTAGTTACACATTAAGAATTAAACAATTCACTTAGATTGTCGATATACTGATCCACTTAAATTTTCACACAAATTTCAACTGATTCAGGATACGAATTAGATATTTTAAGAACTTAAACTTATTCATGTGTCCCACCTCTTGAATATACTCCCGTATCCAGATCCCAATATTCAGTCTTACAGGTGAATATACCTAGATGATATCTGTAAGGGGTTAGATGTGAAACCGTGAGAGCACAGGTCAGAACTTCCGTTCAGCAGAGAGATGTCGGTTCGACTTTAGCTATGTCCCCTTTAGAGGATCTTTTATACAACAGCACATGATTAACATTTTGCAATGTTTCATCCTTTTTTTTATTGAGGGCGGTGTTATATTTCAAGCAAACAGAAAGTATTATACGGTTGCTTACGCAAAATCAGAAGTCCCGGGATAATACTCCAGATATCACTAAGCATAAAGACCTAGTATTTCAGAAAGAGGGGTCCTTCAAATGAGATTTCAGGGGTTACCTATATATCCAAGTAGTGTTCCCCACGAAATAAGCAAGTTTGACTTTAGTTTATATCCCGAAAAAGTTTACTAAATGTATAAAAACCTATCGGCATATCATCAGTGAGACTGTTTAACGCTATTTAATCATTACATTTCTTTAGCATACTGTAACTGTCTACTGATGTACTATCATTTCCTCTTTTTACACAAAACTCAATTTTTGAATTTTATCATGTTTTTGGCTTTTTCAAATTTTCTAATGTTTTTGTATTTTGTGACAAATTTTTCTCCCCCTAAAATGCAAAATCATTTAAAGAAAATTTGACAACACGATGTAGATAGCTTTGTCTCGCCATCCATTTTCTGCATCTCATCCTCTGTTTTATAGGAAATATAACACTACTATGTATCAGATTGTCAAGTTTTGTACCACCATGATTTACAACACATTGATTTTTACAGTTTGAAAACCGTTTTTCAATCTGGTGAAAGTAATCATGTTTGTTCCGCCGTGAGGGTTTCGGCATATTCAATCAACACATATTTTTTGCATTTTCTATTTTTGACAAAAATTAAAGACAAACATATTTTTGGTTTTTAATTTTTCAAATTTTTAGGGTTTTTGAAAATATTGTTTATTTATTTACAGAAAATGTTAAACTCCCTGTTCAACCAAACCAGGGTACAGCAGCCTCTTCCTCCTTTGCATGTGCCAGGCTGCTCCAACTTCCATTGTCACCTTCTTTGGCTTTGTTGAGCACCTGCACATTCAAAATATTCAATTACTTGAACAATTTAGCCCAGGTCTATTTGACCTTAGGCATTTCAATGCAATAATTTTCATTCAATGTCGGAAAATCTTTGTCATTAGGAACAAAGACTTTTTCATCTTTAACTTCAACTTTCTCATCTTTTACCGAAGTTACTTGTTTCTTAACAGAACATTTTTGACCTTTCGGTGTACCTCTTTTATAAAAATGTGAATCTTTTTGAACACTTTGTTTTTGAACAACAACTTTTGGTTTCCAAAACTCTTGGGGTTTTGTTATATCAACTGATGTTTTCCAACTTTGTGTTGTTCTTAATCTGGGTGTGTGAGAATTCCAGGTCTGTCTTGAATCGAACCTGTTCGGGTTTAATTTCCAATTTTGATTCGAAGCAAACTTGTTTGTGTTGTACCTCCAAGTTTGTTTTGAATCAAATCTGGTTAACCTTTGTTTCACATCCTCAGATTTTTGTTTTTCCACATTTTCAGATTTCTTTTTGTCAACATCCGCAGGTTTTAGATTTGGACACTTTCGTGCAAGATGTCCAATTTGATCACATTTGAAACATGTTCTCTTGGACACATCTTTAACCTGTGGTTGTTGCTTTTTCCTTTTGAGCTAAGAACTCATCAATAGACTGTCGTCTAAATTTTAGTTCTTTCTCTTCTTCTGACGTTGTTCCATGAACAAAATTCATCTTTGTTTGAGAACTCGGAACTTCATTCCTTTTCCAACTTTGTTTCTTTTTTTAACCCAACCTAGCCTTCATATTTTTCTTCTTAAAACCCGGTTTGTTATAAAAAGTTTTGTGACCTTTACCAGCATACTTTGAAATTTCAGATTTTTCAATTTCAACCATTTTGAAAACTTTGTCAATCTTTTCTGAAATCACATTCTGAATTGGGAAAACAACATCTAAGAATAATTTGTCCGATCCAATCATGGTATAAACCAATCCTTTTGAATCTTCATTCAAATTTTTCTCGGATTTTGTGTTTTTCAGATATCCATCATGAAAATTACCTTCATTTTCATCCTGTGATTCAGATTTACCTGTATCAACTGACTCTTCTTTCAACACACTTTCAACAACTTTACCTACCACCTCTGAATCATGAATATCATCAGATTTGGAATTGGTTGTGTCAATATTGTCTGGCAATTGATCAACCATGTTGAAAGCTTTTTCGACCTTTTCCTCATCATAAAATGCTAACTTTTCCGGTGGAGGAACTTGATGAAATTCTGAGCTAATGCCTTTCTTGTTTTGCTCAGACTCACCATCTCCCGGTTTTATATTGAAAATTCTTTCAAGAACATATGACGACACGTGATAACTTTTTAACCTGTTGTTGTCCTGTTCTAAATCAGCAATCTGTCGCTTTAGTTTAGCAACATCCTCAATATAGGAATTAACAACACCTTATTTAATTTCATACATTCGTTTAAGCTCTTTAGTTGTTTCAGAAAGATAATTCATTCTTGATTGAGAAAATTTCATTTCATCTTTTACTTTTTCATATGACTCTTTTGTAATGTGATATGCCAATTTCATTGAGTCATATTCTTTCTTCATTTCTTGACAAACAATTTCCTTTTGGTCACATTCTTCTGTCTTTTTCAAAACATTTTCTTTCAAAATCTCATTTTCTTTTTCTAATTTTTTATATTTTTCTGAAAGTTTTTCATCATATTCTTTTAAAACTTTTTCTTTTTGTAGAATTTCCTTGCATTTATCTTTGAAAATGTTTTCAATTTTTGTGAATTCAAGATCTCTTGTTCTGAACTTCTCATCTTTTTCAGTACAAGCTCTGCATATTTCCATGCATTTCTTGCATTGTTCAGTTAGTTTTGAGATCCCAGAATCAGAATTTACCTCAGTGATTGGCACCTCGGTGTTTTCAGCTGCTTCTGTCTGCTTCTGATCTTCTTTCTTTTCTTCAACACCAACTTTATCACTAGCATCACTAGCTTCCAAATTCTCATTCTTTACTTCTTCTTCTGCTTTCTTCACATCTTCTCCAATCTGCTGTTCTTCAGTAACAGCTTTCTCAACCTCTTCATTTACCTCAACTTTTTCTTTCACTTCTTCAACATTCACAACTTTGATTTCTTTCACAGCCTCAACTTCAACAACTTCAGCTTTAACTTCTTCAACAACTTTCTTCAGATTGTTCACCATTTCTTCAACATTCTTCTTCATTCTCTCTTCATCCCTTTTTCTCAGACATGATGCCATGGCATATCTGATTTCTTTTTAATGCCTTTTTGCATATCTGTCATCTTTCAACACACTTCTATAGTACTCGGCTCTTGAAGGGATTATGAGAAGAACATCTTCAGAGATTATATCTTTCTTTGGGACAACTGGTTCTCCTTATCTGTTGAAGTAACACTCTCTCTTTTTATCCCATCTCCTGTTGCTGACAGCACTCTCACAGTCTTCTTGCATGTCATCCATTCTGTTCAAAATAATGTTTCTTTCGGGATAAGTTTTCTCACTCAAAATCTCTTATTGAGTTTTCTTCTTGACCTCAGCAACAACATTTTCTTCTTTGTTTTCAGCTGTGTCTTTGTCTTTGTTTTCCTCTTTAATTTCAGCAACAAAGGCATATTGATCATGTTTCTTTAAAGGAATTTCTGAATCTTCCATTGTTCTAATCTTGAATCGATAATCAAGCCGATCTTCTTCTGGACAAATCTGGCTCCAATCAAAACCTTCATCATCAAGAAAGACCGCACAAGCCCTTGACTTGGATTTATCTTCAATCATTTTCAGATATTCTCTGCTTCAGTGGTAGATCGCCTTTCTGTAGTAATCATCATTGAAAGGATGTTCATTTCCACCAACTGTAGAATTAGTGCATTCTCTCTTGAAATGACCTTTCTGCTTGTATTTGAAGCAGGTCACTTTGGACTTGTCGAATCCAAGCTTTGTTGATGCACCTCCAAGAGATTGTTTTCCAGTAATTTCCATATATCTCTGAGCTCTGCGGATGCAACTAGCTAAACACCAACAGATGTCAATGAGTTCCATCTCTTCCGGATCAATATGGTCGTAGTCTTCTTTGGTTAACTCAGAGTTTCCAATTTTACCAGCTACAAGACCTTCATATGATTCCAGAATGGATACAAGAAAACTCATTTGCTGCTTAGCTGCATTGATGCTCATTGCAGGAGAATTTTTCAACTTGAGAGCAATGTTGCACAATATCTCCTCTGCTTCTTCAGAACTCGCTTTTGAAGCCAATGAATGATAACCCGGATCATAACTTGATGAACTTTTCTCGGGTTCTTTTGTTCTCTCACCACTGAATGCTGTCTTTGGTGAACCTACTACTTTCTCTGAAGGTAAACTTCCTTTGTAGTACAATCCAACATTCTGTTAATGAGAAAAACTGCTCATCTTGTTTTGTTTCTACAATTCAAGCTCATGAGTTTCAATCTTTTCAAACAATTTATCAAGAGAGATTGTTTCATAAAAAAGCATCATTTTTCAAAATAAAAACAAACGTTTGCCGCAGATCAGCTCGTGGTAACACTTCAATCACTTTGTCTATAATTTCCTCTCTTGTTTTTACTATCTCAAATCTCTCAAGTTCTATTTTAAGATGACAGAACATCTCTATCATTTGCCTCACAGTCTCTCCTTTTAAACTATCAAACAGATCAAATTCTTTTTTAAGCAATGCAATTTTGTTCTTTTTAATCTGTTTACCCCCCTCAGCTTTAACACGTAAAGCTTCCCAAACTGATTTAGATGACTCATCATGATTAAGCAATGCAAAAATATCGTTTCTGATTGCTGACTGAATCAACGCAATCATTCTCTATTCGACAGCAAATTCAGATTTATCTTCTCTGGATAATCTTTTGAATGGAAGCTCTTCACCTTTATCATCTTTTGGTCGTTCGTATCCAAACTCTAAACAAAACCAGCTTTCATGCGCATATGCTTTCGCCCAGTTAAGAAACTGTTCTTTCCAGAGTTGGTGGCTTTGAATGTGTTCCATTGAAGTTATCATGCTTGATATTCTCATTGATCGCTTTCGTGATGGTTTTTGGTGTAACCGTTGTAATCTCAGAAGATTCGGATGTGAACACGTTGAAAAACGTGTTGTAGAATTCTTCAGCCATGGTTTGATCCTAGACAAACAATCAAGCAAACACAATCAGTACAAACAATATCAAGTAATCTGAAATAGACTGACACTCGATTGACGTGAAATGATCTCAACACGAAAATTTCACTTTTCAAGTGAAATAGAAAACTCAAGCGGAATCACTTTGTTTGACAACTCAAGCGAAATCACAAGTTGACCAGTTGAAGCGAAATCAGTTGTTTAACACTCCAAGCAGAATCACTAAGACAACATTTCGAGCGGAATCAAATCTATCTTTCAAGCGGAATGCTGACTTCAAGCGAAATCAGGTATCAGTTTCAAGCAAAATATCATTTTGAAGTGGAATCTGATTGAATTTCGAGCGAAATCACCGTCTCGAGCGGAATTACTTGCTATTTCAAGCGAAATCTGGTGAAATTTTCAAGCGGAATAGTAACACTTGTTCAAGCGGAATCAAGTATTTGTCCAATTTTTGTCATTTTTAAGCTGAATTTCGGTGTCAAACTTTCAAGGCTTTGTTATTATACTGTTTTGCATGTTCGGTGAAAAATTCATTCCGTTTTGACCATGAAATCTTGTCCAGTTTGAAAAAGAAGGTGTAGAAGTCAGAAAATAGAGGATATCAAGCTAAACTCTTCTTCCTGAGCTCTGATACCACTTGTGGGATCGTTGTTAGGACCCGAACGAGTCGTTCAGAAGAGCTTTATATCCAATTCAAAGGCGGAATCAGTGAAATGGACGTAGAAACAGCTTGATACTCTTTAATTTGTCTCTAATATTGATTATAACAACAATTACAACCTGGACAAATTTTGGCAGCACCTCGTTACAGATTCTAAAGCGTACCAAATGAAAATGACAAGTGCCCTATATATAGTGTTGGTATTCCGCTCAAAATGATCAAGGCGATTTCAAGCGGAATCAGATAGTTCTGATTTTGCTTGAAATGTCTCCTTGCACTTTCAAGCGGAATCACCTCTATATCCACTAAAATTTGATTTTTGAACCTCAGGCACTGAATATCCTATCCTATCCTATTACATGATACAAGACGAAGTCAACAGACATAGTGCACTAACAGTAGAGATGCGGATGTTGCGGTGGATGTGTGGGTAAACAAAGTTTGATTGTATGAGAAATGAGGTTTTAAGGGAAATGTTAGGGGTGGCTAGTATATCGAGTAAGATTAAGGAGAGGAGATTGAGATGCTTTGGGCGTGTGAAGAGGTGGCTGACGACGACACCAGTTAGAGTAGTTGTGTGGAAGGTGGGAGGAGTAGAGGAAGGCCCAAATTAACTTTGGATGAGCGGATTAGACAAGATTTGCTGGAGTTGCACCTTTCTGAGAACGTGGTCCAGGATAGGAGTTCGTGGAGATGCAGGATTAAGGTTAAGGAGTTTTAGGAGAGGGTACTGAAGTTGGTGTGTGTGTCACACCCTGACTTTTGCGGAAGCGTGATTATTGGTGTCACTTTCTTAATACCATAGCATTCAATCATAACAACGCTATATGATAAAAACCATAAGATGTTCATCCCTAATTTAAGTTTGAAAATAACACAACATAATTGTCTGAAACGTTGACACCAAATTCAAGTTACAAACCACAACATGTTTTAATGAGTTCACAAAGACTCGACAAAAGATCTTAAACAAACCCGAGTTTAGAACCATGTATCTCGTCTAGGATTAAGATACATCTCCTAAACTCTGAAGGCTTGGATGACATCTTTTATTTACAACGCAGCTTGAAAACATGCAACACCTGCCAGATCCACTTAGTTCCCTGAAATACATGTAATTTGAAAACATCAACAAAAGTTGAGCGAGTTCATGTGTTTGTGTATGAATAAACCTTTAAATTACGTATGTATGTATGTATGTATGTCCCTGTTATGTAGCAATAAGGAAAAACAGATCACCAATGGTATGTGTGAAATGGTGCAGGAAAACTCAAACCTAGCGGAATTTTACCACGGCATTAGTATGTGGACATAGTCACCACATGGGCCACCCTGGTCCTCATGGGTGTGGGCTCGCTACACCCAAATAGATCTATCATTCATATCCCTCGGTCCTACGACGAGGATTAATGGCCTTAAGTGTTGTACCCACCTTTCACATGATCAAGCAGTAACCCTCCTTAGCTAACCATACCATGTATAAAATGTTTGTAAATAATTGTAGCATGTATTGCACCACCAAAGTTATAAAACTGAAAACAGTTAAAAGAAAAGGGGGACATGAACTCACGGTTTTGCGTCTTCTGTGCTCGTAATTCAAGGCTCCTCAGTAAGCACGACTCCCTACAATGTACTAGGGTCTATTAGAGGAACGGGCCGTGCCTTGCCTTAGTATTTACGTTTTTGAGTTACGTTTCTTTTAATATTATCCCAAGTTTTAATTTCTTGTTAAAATAATGATTATTTTAACTTTAACTTATATTTAATTTTGGAATAATTGTTAAACAATATTTTTGTAATAATACTTCTTAAGTATTTATTTTCGTATTTCTTCCCCAAGGGTGGGGGTATTTCATACATGCATAATTGTATTCCTGTATTTGTAGTTCCAAAATAATATATTTTTAAGTCTAACTTAGAAAATATATTTAAACTTATTTTGTCCAAAAATATATTTATAATGGTATTTTCCGGAATATTTTGTAAGTTACGTCTTTGCGTTCGGTTTCACAATATTAAGCGTGTAGCTTATACATTTATTCCTAGTGATTTTTGGCATTATTTTGGATTGTAAATTCTTGGTATTTTGTTAAGTTATATTACTTTAAATCCTAAAATAATATAACTAATACACAACGAATACAAATAATCACACACAATGTGTCTTCTAAATATACATCTTTCAAATACATATTTAGTTATTTTTATTTACAAAAACCAACCTCCAATACTTGTATTTTTGTCACAAAATCTATGGCAAAGTTTATATTGAAAACCATAGTTTAAACATACGTGTATATATTTGTTTAGAAAATATTTTCTAAGTGTTTGTATTTTTAGAAAATTTTGCCATAGTTTCCCCTAAAAATGGAGGTGTCCATGCTATCAAAGCATATCATTTTCTTTTCAAAATCATCACAAACAATCAACAATCAATCTTAAACAACTTATACTTACCAAGTGCCAAAATATTGCTATCTACGTTATAATCATGAACTTGAACTTTCATAAAAACTTGTAGTAACTTGGTAGTGTGTTTAGTAGGTTTAGTTACCCTTTAAAATGTGTTTATTTCTTTAAAAATCTCAATCTTAAAGGATTTAGGTGTTTACAACTTACTAGATGATTTTTCCAAAAATCATTCTTTTGAATTTTTCTTGTAAACAATGTATTCTTATGCTTGTTTCACCACTAGAAACATGGTTAGTTTCTTTAAAAACAATGTTTATGTAAATCTTGTTATTTAACTTGGTTTCTTAGGAAAACTATTTTTGTAATCATCCACATTTATGTCTAGTAAACATGTTACATACTACATCATTCACAAAAATCATTTTCATTTTTCAAGTTCATGAAAACAATAAGCATGATAATCTTGGTCTTTCACAAGATCACCACCTTAACTTACTAGATCATGTGTTTAATCACAATCTAGTAGGTTTCTTATGATGTCTAACATCACTGACACAAATCATCAATCATCAAGAAGCATATCATCACTAATCAACAAGTATTCATATGTTATTAAGCTTATGTTAGAGATTTATGATTATGTTCTTTAGTGTTCATCATGTTTAACAATGTTCATCATCATCAAAATATGAAGTAGGATCAAGTGATATGAAGCTCACTACTAGCACAAAGGCTAGGGAAGAACACTTGATGTTGATGATGGCAAATGTGATGGATAAAAGCAATCGGGAGAGGTCCTTCAAGATCCAAGACCACCAAGCTTCTTTGTATGGATCCTTACACCTTTGTGAGTATATGGTTTTCTTGGAAGTGAAATGATGATGGTGGGGTGGTGGTTGCTTGTTCTCTGCCGAATGGAGGGGAGAAGGGAAGGAGATGAGTGGTGTTGTGAAATGTGAAAGATATTGATGATGATGATTTACTTATAATCCATATTAAGCTTTTAACCAATGGTTCATATGTTTGTAATAGTACATACATAATCTTCCAACAATCTTACAAGATCCAATCATATATAGCAAGATCATGTAAATCTTGATGGTGGGCCAAAAGGTGACCGTCCATATGACGTGGGGCGGGGTCTTGGTTAGTGTTGAATGATAAGTTAAGTGATTAAGTTAGATTTCAAGTATAGTGTTTAGTGTTCAAGTGTATTATGTGTTATATAGTGTGTTAAGGTGTTCGGGGATCATAACTAGCTCAGAAACATTAAAACAATGCTTCTAGTAAAATTTTGGTGTTTCGGGTAGTGTCCGGTTGTTCGGTTAGATACCGGTTCGTTAAAGTGTTAAACTATTCCGTTTAGTGATCTTTATGTACCCTTTTGTGACACTTTTAATTCCTGACACTTAGGAAAGCATTCAGGCCCATTTATGTCACACCCCAACCGATAGCGGAATCATCGGCGCATGGCACTGAGTGAAACAGATTGTCCAGAAGTTTCCATAACAATTATCATCACTATTCAGTTGAAATAACACGTCCCATACCGTGCCCCAAATAACAAACAAATTATTACAGATAACAAGTAGTCAAATATTCTGTTCCGACAACTCAGATTTAAATAAGACAAATAAATATTGTTCAAATGCTCCTAAAGACCCAGACTGACAAGATCTATAGACAACTATGCTCTAGTTGCTTTTTCCTGACAGACAACTATTTGTTGGGGGCCTCAAGAGCTTTATTCTAGCCTCGCTTTCCTAGCAAGCAAACATCTTAAACACCTGTCACATACGTTAAAATAAAGTCAATACATATAATGTAAAGGTGAGCATACAAGTTTGATAATAGCATATAGAGTTCGAAATAGTTTACGCATAACCAGCACGTACACAGAGGAAAACGAAGCATGTTAATTATCGACATGGACCTATCGATACCAATGACTGTGGGTTGACCGTCCGAGACGGTTCGCAATACATGATTACCACCGTAATCCATGCAAGTAATTGTCATTAACAACCCCCATGTGAACGGGTGCTGAGTCCAAACTATAGTACTACGTCGTTAAGGCAGGTAGACAGCATTCCACGTGTAAACACAATCAACAAGCATTCATTTAGTCACGTAATACATGCATATTGGTTAGCGTTCAAATAGTTTGAGTAGTGTGATCGATTGTGTTTTGATATAAGTAACGTATGTAACACCCAAAAGTGCTAAAAGCAAAAAGAGATCGAGTATACTTACAGCGATTGATTGATGGATTGAAGGGAGCGCTTGGGAGTAGGGTTAGCCTGAACAGTTCGATAGGATAACGATGAATACACGTAAAATGGAAACAAGTGTGAGTGGGTCGAACAGCCTGGTCGATCGAACAGCAGGTTCGATCGAACGGGTTGTTCGTTCGGTTGGAAGATCCGTTCGGACAGTCTGTTCGATCGGCCAGTAGGCTCGATTGGCTGAACTGTTCGAGTGGATTGTTTCTTCCTTTGAATAGGATGTGTTTGTGTATGATGGTTTGAACTTTTGAAGTTTTCGTTGTAGTATTTGAGAACACTGAAATGTTCTTACCTTTCAGGTCGATCAATCGAACGGTCTGTTCGATCGGCCAACTTAATCGATCGGTTAGGAACTTCAATAATGGTCCTCAGCAGGATGTCAGTCAATCGAACAGCATACTCAATCAAACAGCATACTCGATCGAACAGCATGGTCGATCGGGCGGCATTCCTATACGTCAAACGAATTGAAAATCGACTAAGTGTTGAAGCATAGTATCTCATGATCCAAGGAGCAATTTTGACAAACGGCCTGTTCGATCGAACATCATCTCGTTCGATACTATACTTCATGAAATTGTCAAAGTGTGGGGCCACATGCGAGACGATCGGCTGACCTGGTCGATCGGCTGGCGTGTCCGATCGGTTGGGCTGTTCGTTCGAACAGCCTAACCGTTTGGCCAGCATCCTGACCTGGTCGGCCTGTTCGTCTAACACTTGGCTGTTCTGGTTATTTGATGTTATATTGAGGCAGTTTGACAACGAGCTGAACCAGGGAACCTTCGTTCTTTCTTGTTTCCCCTGCTCGGACAGGAATCACCCAAGTCCGGCCAGTGAACGGTTCGGAATGGCGGTTTAACGTTTAACCCGAAGTTGGTGAACCTTGTGGATAGAATCTGAATCTTGAACCACTCATCCCCTAGAATGTTTTGGTGAGTTAACTCAAGCTCCATTTCGACCGGTTTGAAGGCATTGAGTGTAAAAGAGTTGAAAGAAAGTTGGAATTCCTTCCTTCAATCTTTCACATCATGTAATTGTTTAGATCTTTGATAGATCTTAGCTTGTTTATGTGGAAATCGGTTAGATCCGAGCGATTCATGGTGGACTGAAGCCAGAACATGATGTTCTTGAAGAACACCATGATGACATCATCCAAGAATGCTTAGATCTTGATGATTTCACGGTTAGAAATCAAGATTTGAAAGATAGAAAGGTGTAGGAGCATGTTTTGATCAAGAAAGTAGAAGATTTAGGATGAAAACTTACCGGAATTGGAAGAAATCTGAGAAAAGGTGAGGAGCACGAGCTGGTCGGTCAGAGAGTTTCCAAAAGTGGAAAGAATGACAATGACAGCCCTATTTATAGGCTCCAAAAGAGGAAAGGGCTGGCAGATCGGCCAGGCATCCCGATCGGACAGCCTGCTCGATCGGCTAACAGCCTGATCGATCAACAGCCTGGTTCGAGTGTTCGGTGCGACGATTTTCGATATTTCGATTTCGATTGAAAATGATACGAGTACGATAGAGTTTCCTATTCAAATTACTTTCAGTCCCAACTACTATATCTAACATATAATCATCTATATTTCACCCTATCCTTACGTCACCATTCGTCATAATTCGATTTCAATTGCATTCGATTTGAGTCTCGAGTTTCGATTTGAGTTTTGATTGATCCGATTGAATACCACACAAAACATAATGTAAACACGCACAGGTAACACATAATGCACACACACAAGTAACATAACACCAAATTGGCATAGTTCGAGATTCGAGTTCGATTGATGATTTGATTAGCTTGATTACTGATTGATTAAATTTATCGCATTGTTACTTCCTACTATTCCCAGTCGATAAGCGGCTGGGTCGATAAAACATTCGATTACTTCGATTCTTTCTTGATTACAACACTTACTCCACATAATATAAATAAAATATAAAATAGACTAATTATGGTCAAAGAAAGTCAAAGTTGACTTGGACTTTGACTTTGACTTTGACATTCGAAAACACGGGGTGTTACAGCCTCCCCTTGTTTAGGGAATTTCGTCCCGAAATTAGGCTCGAAGCTGCACAGCACCGTGAATTACCAATTTGATGCTTCAGATCTTCATTTGAACAACTGCGGGTACTTGGCCTTTATGTCGCTTTCGAGTTCCCAAGTGAACTCCGCGCCTCGTTTGCCTTCCCATCGGACCTTCACGATAGGGATGCGCGAGCGTCTGAGTTGCTTGGTTTGGTGATCCATGATTTCGACAGGCTTTTTCACGAAGGGTAGCGTTTCATTGACCTGAAGATCGTCGAGGGGTACAATCAGATCATGATTAGCTAGGCATTTTCGGAGGTTTGACACATGGAAAGTCGGGTGGACGTTACTGAGTTCCTCCGGTAGTTCGAGTTTGTAGGCGACTTTTCCAATCCTTTCCAGAATCTTAAAAGGTCCAACATATCGAGGCGCTAGTTTCCCTTTCTTGCCGAATCTGACTACACCCTTCCAACGTGATACCGTTAGGAGTACGTAGTCGCCAACGTCCAATTCAAGGGGCTTGCGTCTTCTATCGGCGTAACTTTTCTGTCTATCCCTGGCCTTTGCCAAGTTGTCTCGAATCTGGAGGATTTTGTCAGTCGTTTCTTGTAGTAACTCGGGACCGGTTAATTGCGAGTGACCGATCTCGTGCCATACAATAGGCGAACGACATCTTCTTCCATATAGGGCCTCGAATGGTGCCATTTGTATGCTGGCATGATAGCTATTGTTGTACGAGAATTCGACTAACGGTAGGTGTTTGCTCCAACTACCTCCGAAGTCTATGACACACGCGCGGAGCATGTCTTCAAGAGTACGGATCGTTCTTTCAGTTTGTCCGTCAGTTTGAGGATGGAATGCAGTACTCAGGTTAAGCGACGTACCAAGGGCCGCTTGAAACGTTTCCCACAATCGCGAAGTAAACCAAGTGTCACGGTCTAAAATGATGTCACGAGGCGTACCATGATTACAAATGATCTCGTCGGTGTACATTCGGGCTAGTCGTTCTACCTTGTAGTCTTCCCGTATTGGCAAAAAGTGGGCTGATTTGGTCAAACGATCAACTATAACCCAAATGCTGTCGTGACCTGATGGCGTGGGCGGAAGTTTGGTTATGAAATCCATAGCTATACTCTCCCACTTCCATATGGGGATTGGAGGTTGTTCGAGTAAGCCAGAAGGTCGTTGATGTTCAACCTTAACTCTCGCACAAGTCAGGCAACTTCCAACACAGAGGGCAATATCCCATTTCATACCCGGCCACCAGTACTAGTAACGAAGATCCTGGTACATTTTATCGGCACCGGGATGAATAGAATACCGGGATTTGTGGGCATCATTCATTATATTCTTTCGCAAATCGGTCCGCTTTGGGATCCAAATTCAGTCCAGATAGAAGAAAATCCCATCTGCTTTGCTTACAAGCTGAGCTCCATTGTGATAGATTCTCTCCTTCTTCAAAGTGCGTTCATTAAAACAAGCATGTTGGGCTTCGCGGATGAGAGCTTCCAGGTTGTGCTGGGCTTGGGTATTGAGAATTCTGAGCAAATAACTCCGTCTGCTGAGTGCGTCGGCTACAACATTTGCCTGGCCTGGGTGATAACGAATCTCACAGTCATAATCGCTAAGAAGTTCCACCCATCAGCGTTGACGCATGTTAAGTTCTTTCTGATTAAAGATGTGTTGTAAACTCCTGTGATCGGTGAAGATCGTACACTTGGTACCATACAGGTAGTGTCGCCAAATCTTCAATGCAAAAACAATTGCGCCTAGCTCGAGATCGTGGGTTGTATAGTTCTTCTCGTGGATTTTGAGCTGACGAGACTCGTAAGCTATAACCTTGTCTCGTTGCATGAGAACACAGCCAAGACCAAGGTTGGAAGCATCACAATAGACAATGAAATTGTTGTTTCCGTCCGGCAATGTGAGAACAGGAGCATTGTAGAGCTTGCGCTTAAGGGTTTGAAAAGCAGACTCTTGTTCAGTTCCCCAAACAAAAGACCTGTCTTTATGAGTAAGAGCAGTAAGTGGCACAGCGATCTTAGAGATGCCTTCGATAAATCGTCGATAATAGCCCGCTAATCCAAGAAATGATCGGACTTCAGACGGGTTCTTAGGCGTAATCCAGCTTTTGACTGCTTCAATCTTCGCGGGATCGACATGAATACCCTGACTATTGACGATGTGACCCAGAAACTGAACCTCCTCCAACCAGAGTTCGCACTTGGAGAACTTGGCGTAGAGTTGGTTCCCCTAGAGTAACTCGAGAACCAAACGTAGATGTTGCGCGTGTTCGGCTTTCGACTTGGAATAAATCAAGTCATCGTCGATGAACACGAGCATGAAACGGTCAAGGTAAGGTTTACACACGCGATTCATCAGATCCATAATAACCACGGGTGCGTTGGTTAGACCAAAAGGCATAACAACGAACTCGTAGTGGCCGTATCGAGTGCAGAAGGCTGTTTTGGGTATATCTTCCTCTTGTATGCGCAACTGATGATAGCCTGAACGTAGATCGATCTTCGAGAAACACTTGGCACCTTGCAGCTGATCAAATAAGTCATTGATTCGAGGCAAAGGGTAACGGTTCTTGATGGTCAGCTTGTTTAATTCCCGATAGTCGATGCACATCCTGAACGACCCATCCTTATTTTTGACGAAAAGGACTGGTGCGCCCCAAGGAGAGGTGCTCGGGCGAATGAAGCCTTTTTCAAGTAACTCCTGGAGTTGGTTTGAGAGTTCCCTCATTTCGGATGGCGCGAGTCGATAAGGGGCTTTAGCAACAGGGTTAGCTCCAGGAATAAGGTCGATACGAAAGTCGATATCACGACTTGGCGGTAGCCCGGGAAGATCGTCAGGGAACACCTGAGGAAATTCATGAACCATTGGGACGTCTTTGACTTCAACCTTCTTTTTCTTTTCCTTCTCCGCTACTACAATGTTGGCCAAGAAAGCGCTGTATTCCTTGCGGAGATACTTGCTAGCTTGGACGCATGACAAGAGTTTGAGACCTTTCGAAGCTGTTTCACCGTACACACATAATAGATCACCATTCGCGAGCGAGAATCGAATCATCTTTTCAAAGCACACAACTTCAGCATGGTTTTCACGAAGAAAGTCCATGCCTATTATGATGTCAAAACTTCCGAGTTGCATCGGAATAAGGTCGATTGGGAAGAGGTGATTGTTGAGCTCGAGGGTACAATCAAGAAGAACAGAGTTAACAGCGACGGTTCTTCCAGTAGCAACTTCGACTTCGAATGACGAGGGGAAATAAGAACGCTTACGACTAAGGAGCTTCTCGAATTCAAATGACACAAAGCAGTTATCGGCTCCAGTATCAAACAAACATGATGCATAAATACCATTCACAAGGAACGTACTATTAACCACGTTGTTATCAGCCTGGGCTTGATGTGCGTTGATGTTAAAGGTTCTGGCATGGGCTGCTTGCTGTTGCTGCTGAGGCTGCTGTTCCTGCTGCTGTTGTTGGGGTTCTTATTTCGCAACCCTGTTCGGGCACGTGTTTGCAAAGTGGTTAGGATCACCACATGCAAAGCAGACTCGAGCATTGACTGCGGGTGCTTGAGCTGCGGGTTGGCCTTGGGGGGCTTGAAGTAGAGCTTGATGAGCGGCGGCTTGAACTGGGGCTTGAGGGGACCATAGCGACAATTCGTAGTGAAATGCCCGTAGAGGTTGCAGTGAGCATAGAAACGACAGGAGATTCCCACCGGGTGATGGTATGAACATGTCGGGCAGAGCGGGTGGGGACCTGTGTAAGCGCGCTTAGCTGGCGACGCATTGATCACTGGAGCTTGTCGTTGGTGAGACTGCTGCTGAGCCTGTACGGCTTGCAGAGGGGCAGCAGTCGTTGGCACATCACAGTTCTTGTTGCTGGAGTTGTTGTTGTTGTGCTTCTTATTTCTTCTTGACGACTTGGAGGGTTGAGCAGTGGTGGTGTCGACGGTCGATGTGGCGGTGGCTTGGTGCAGAGACTTGGTATGCTTATCCCAAAAACCAGACTTTACCCGCTTGTCATTGATCTCAGCGGCCAGCAGGTAGGTCTCTTCAATCGATGATGGCTTGGCAGCATGAACAAAATTGGCAACACAATCGGGTAGAGCTCGAATATACTTCTTGATGGCCATGTCTGACGTCTTGACTTGATCGGGACAAATGATGCTGAGCTGTTTAAAGCGTGCAGTCAAGGCAACGTTATCTCCATCCTTCTGCTTAATGTTCCAAAACTCGTCCTCCAGCTTTTGGCATTCATGGGGAGGGCAGAATACGTCCATCATGATGGCTTTCAGCTCCTTCCATGTCAGCTCATAAGCTGCATCATTCCCGCGTTTGTTTCATTCGGCCGTCCACCAGTCTAGCTCGGGACTGGAAGACGCCTGTAGCATTGAGGGTGCGGAGATTTTCTGGACAGCCGCTTTGGCGCAGAGTGACTTCGATAGAATTGAACCATTGAAACATAACTGTTGGGCCATCTTCCCCGGTGAATTCCTTTGGTCCGCATGCCTTGAACTGTTTAAAGCTGAACCCAGTCTTGTTGGTATCTTTAGGAGTATCGATTCGCGACTCCTCAGACGATTTGCTAGCGTTTTCAAAGACATCGCTCACAGCTTTTGCCACACTCTTGGCAATGATAGTGGCGAGACGCATGTCTCTCTTCTCTTGGCGAGTAAGTGGGGTTCGGTGTCCAGATGTCGACATGGTCTGCAACAGACATCGTCGTATGTCTCAGACACAACAAATCGAATCTCACCTCGCATGTCTACTATTTACTAAAGCTTAGAAACACGTAGAATCACGCGTCACATAAACACGTAGGCACATAACCGTAGATTCACGTAATCACAGAAGCACACAGGCACGTAGAGCACAGAGACACATAAGCACAGAAGCACATAAGCGCATAGGCATTTAATCACAGATGCAGTCAGAATACAGAAACCTATCATTCCAAGCTCGCGTGTCGTTCGTATAGCATATCGAGTAGTATCGTATGTCGAGTATAGTATAGCATAATCGTATATCGTAGCATAGTATCGTCTAAGACAATAGCGACTTGTTAGCGTTTTGAAATAGGATAACAATGCGAGTCGTGTGTGTCGATCGAAGTGATAGCAAAAATCGGGCGAAATATCAGAATTAAACACATAAACAGGTAAATACACATAAAACACGTAAAATCGACGAATCATCAGAGTTGGCAGTTGCGGGCTCAGAATCGAAACACATAAAAACCGAAGAAATGGATTGTCTGCGGCTACTAGACATTGACTACCCAAAGCGATTCGACTATTCACAATAGACTTGTCGTCACTTTTCGACTTTCGGGATCGTGTTTCAGCCTCGATTCTTGAGCATTCAACACATATTTCCCTAGGACATACTCGTGAGGTCAGGTCGTTGGAGTCCGTCGAGGCTTTGGTGAGATGAGTAAATGTTGGAATAAGTTGCCAAGGTTCGGGTTTCACCCCTGGCTTAGCAATTTCTTCCTTGTTTTACTAAAATTTGAGGAGATTATTCATCAAAATATGGATTTCACTCCTGATTTGGTATAATTCTCCTCGTTCGTTATCGAAATTAATGAGGAAATCATTGATAAATTGATAAAATCAGTATTGATCAAACAATTTAGTCGAGAGTTTGCGGCTTTCACACCTAATCTCGACTAAATAGCTTGACTTTACTTGAAAATTCGAGTGCAGTGATAGCGAAGAACATCAGAATCTAGTACATAAGCTTGATCTGTTGGTTCCTAACAATACTCTAGGTCTCTAAGACAGCGACCCGGACTAGGTCGTGTCTAGCCTAATTCTCTATAGTTATGGCTCTGATACCAATCTGTCACACCCCAACCGATGGCGGAATCATCGGGGTATGGCACTGAGCGAAACAGATTGTCCAGAAGTTTCCATAACAATTATCATCACTATTCAGTGGAAATAACACGTACCATACTGTGTCCCAAATAACAAACAAATTATTACAGATAACAACTAGTCAAATATTATGTCCCGACAACTCAGATTTAAATAAGACAAATAAATGTTGTTCAAATGCTCCTAAAGACCCAGACTGACAAGATCTACAGACAACTATGCTCTAGTTGCTTTTTCCTGATAGACAACTATTTGTTGGGGGCCTCTAGAGCTTTATTCTAGCCTCGCTTTCCTAGCAAGCAAACATCTTAAACACCTGTCACATACGTTAAAATAAAGTCAATACATATATTGTAAAGGTGAGCATACAAGTTTGATAATAGCATATAGAGTTCGAAATAGTTTACGCATAACCATCAAGTACACAGAGGAAAACGAAGCATGTTAATTATCGACATGGACCTATCGATACCAATGACTGCGGGTTGACCGTCCGAGACAGTTCGCAATACATGATTACCACCGTAATCCATGCAAGTAATTGTCCATAACAACCCCCGTGTGAACGGGTGCTGAGTCCAAAGTATAGTACTACATCGTTAAGGCAGGTAGACAGCATTCCATGTGTAAACACAATCAACAAGCATTCATTTAGTCACGTAATACATGCATATTGGTTAGCGTTCAAATAGTTTGAGTAGTGTGATCGATTGTGTTTTGATATAAGTAACGTATGTAACACCCAAAAGTGCTAAAAACAAAAAGGGATCTAGTATACTCACAGCGATTGATTGATGGATTGAAGGGAGCGCTTGGGAGTAGGGTTAGCCTGAACAGTTTGATAGCATAACGATGAATACACGTAAAATGGAAACAAGTGTGAGTGGGTCGAACAGCCTGGTCGATCGAACAGCAGGTTCGATCGAATGGGTTGTTCGTTTGGTTGGAAGATCCGTTCGGACAGTCTGTTTGATCGGCCGGTAGGCTCGATCGGCTGAACTGTTCAAGTGGATTGTTTCTTCCTTTGAATAGGATGTGTTTGTGTATGATGGTTTGAACTTTTGAAGTTTTCGTTGTAGTATTTGAGAACACTGAAATGTTCTTACCTTTCAGGTAGATCGATCGAACGGTCTGTTCGATCGGCCGGCTTAACCGATCGGTTAGGAACTTCAGTAGTGGTCCTCAGTAGGATGTCACTCAATCGAATAGCATACTCGATCGAACAGCATACTCGATCGAACAGCATGCTCGATCGGGCGGCTTTCCTATACGTCAAACGAATTGAAAATCGACTAAGTGTTGAAGCATAGTATCTCATGATCCGAGGAGTAATGTTGACAAACGGCCTGTTCGATCGAACATCATCTCGTTCAATACTATACTTCATGAAATTGTCAAAGTGTGGGGCCACATGCTAGCCGATCGGATGACCTGGTCGATCGGCTGGCATGTCCGATCGGTTGGGTTGTTCGTTTGAACAGCCTAACCGTTCGGCCAGCATCCTAACCTGGTCGGCCTGTTCGTCTAACACTTGGTTGTTCTGGTTATTTGACGTTATATTGAGGCAGTTTGACAAAGAGCTGAACCAGGGAACCTTCGTTCTTACTTGTTTCCCCTGCTCGGACAGGAATCACCCAAGTCCGGCCAGTGAACGGTTCAGAACGACGGTTTAACGTTTAACCCGAAGTCGGTGAACCTTGTGGATAGAATCCGAATCTTGAAGCACTCATCCACTAGAATGTTTTGGTGAGTTGACTCAAGCTCCGTTTCTACCGGTTTGAAGGCATTGAGTGTAAAAGAGTTGAAAGAAAGTTGGAATTCCTTCCTTCAATCTTTCACATCATGTAATTGTTTAGATATTTGATAGATCTTAGCGTGTTTATGTGGAAATCGGTTAGATCCGAGCGATTCATGGTGGATTGAAGCCAGAACACGATGTTCTTGAAGAACACCATGATGACATCATCCAAGAATGCTTAGATCTTGATGATTTGACGGTTAGAAATCAAGATTTGAAAGATAGAAAGGTGTAGGAGCATGTTTTGATCAAGAAATTAGAAGATTTAGGATGAAAACTTACCCGAATCGGAAGAAATCTGAGGAAAGGTGAGGAGCACGAGCTGGTCGGTCAGAGAGTTTCCAAAAGTGGAAAGAATGACAATGACAGCCCTATTTATAGGCTCCAAAAGAGGAAAGGGTTGGCCGATCGGCCAGGCATCCCGATCGGACAGCCTGCTCGATCGGACAGTCTGTCCGATCGGCTGGGCTGTTCGATCGGCTGACAGCCTGATCGATCAACAGCCTGGTTCGAGTGTTCGGTGCGACGATTTTTGATATTTCGATTTCGATTGAAAAGGATACGAGTACGATAGAGTTTCCTATTCAAATTACTTTCAGTCCCAACTACTATATCTAACATACAATCTTCTATATTTCACCCTATCCTTACGTCACCATTCGTCATAATTCGATTTCGATTGCATTCGATTTAAGTCTCGAGTTTCGATTTGAGTTTCGATTGATCTGATTGAATACCACACAAAACACAAAGTAAACACGCACAGGTAACACATAAGGCACACACACAAGTAACATAACACCAAATTCGCATAGTTCGAGATTCGAGTTCGATTGATGATTTGATTAGCTTGATTACTGATTGATTAACTTTATCGCATTGTTACTTCCTACTATTCCCAGTCGATAAGCGGTTCGGGTCGATAAAACATTCGATTACTTCGATTCTTTCTTGATTACAACACTTACTCCACATAATATAAATAAAATATAAAATAGACTAATTATAGTCAAAGAAAGTCAAAGTTGACCTGGACTTTGACTTTGACATTCGAAAACACGGGGTGTTACAATTTAGTCTTGTTTTTGCGTGTTACAAACTTGTTAAAATGCTGATTTTTGCTGAAAAATGTTGAATTCAGCACTTTAAGTGGGTTTTAGGCACTTTCCGGCACTTAAACTATCACCTAGTGAAGCAGTTTTGTGATCCTCACTTTCCTACACACTATACTGGTGTGAAACTTAGTCTCTTGCCCATACAGGGTCTCAAAACACTGTTTGTCTATGTACTAACATCGTCAGCATTTTTTATGAGTTATCCGCTAACTGTGCTAGCTGTGCTTTGTGCATCGTTTATGTCACTATGAGTTTGTATGTAAAGATGATGTGACAGTATGAAATGTGATGCACATGTAAGTATGATACAATAATCAGAAAGCAATCATTTGTAATTCAGCACAGACATTAAGCACTAATCATGGTTAATTAATTGTACGGATACCTGGATTTTTGAAGGTTGTCACATTCTCCCCATGTTAAGAAAATTTCGTCCCGAAATTTTAGGCTCTACTACTAGCTGCAGGGGAGTTGGGGGTCAAATGTGGGTATTTCGATTTCATGTGATCCTCATGCTCCCAAGTAAACTCTGGGCCGTGACGCGCGTTTCATCGAACCTTGATGAGTCTAACACTACTCCTTCGCGTCTTGTTAACCTTCCAATCAGTAACCTCAACAGGTTCTTCGGTAAAGTGGAGTGTGTCGTCAATGTGGACTTCATCGGCAGGAATAACAACTGTTTCTTGAGTTGGACTCTTTTTCAGATTAGATACATGAAATGTATCATGAACTCCATTCAGTTCTGCGGGTAGATCCAACTTGTAAGCTATAAGACCAATCCTTTCCAGGATTTTGAATGGTCCAATGTATCTTGGGTACAACTTCCCACGCTTCCTAAAGCGTGCTACACCCTTCCAGGGTGAAACCTTTAACAAAACCATATCTCACACTTGAAACTCCAAAGGTTTCCTCCTTTGGTCCGCATAGCTCTTTTGTCGATTACGAGCCGCCTTGATGCGCTCTCGGATCTGAATAATCTTATCAGTCGTCTCTTGAACCATTTCGGGGCCAACAAGCTGTCTATCACCCGCATCTGCCCAGCATAACGGTGATCGACACTTACGTCCATAGAGAGCTTCAAACGGTGCAGCTTTAATGCTTGCATGGTAACTGTTGTTATACGAGAATTCAACCAAAGGTAGATGGGTGTCCCAACTGCCACCCAAATCCATTACGCAAGCTCGCAACATATCTTCTAGCGTCTGAATCGTTCGCTCACTCTGGCCATCTGTCTGCGGGTGAAAAGCAGTACTCAGATTTAACTGAGAACCAAAGGCTTCTTGAAAGGATTGCCAAATCCTTGACACAAATCTTCCGTCTCTATCAGAGATAATCAAGAGAGGCACTCCATGTCGTGCAATAATCTCTCTGAGGTACAGCTCAGCAAGTTTACCAGTATTTCTTTTTCCCTGATCGGTAGAAAGTGTGCAGATTTCGTAAGGCGGTCTACGATTACCCAAATCGTATCATGACCTCTGGGTGTCTTTGGTAACTTCGTTATAAAATCCATTGAAATCTGCTCACATTTCTGATATTCGGCCTTTACCTTGGCACAAGTCAAACATTTGCCAACATATGTTGCAAGATCACCTTTTAATCTCGGCCACCAGTAGAAATCCTTTAAATCTTGGTACATCTTATCCGATCCTGGATGGATTGAGTACCGTGACTTGTGAGCTTCATCGAAAATTACTTATCTGAGACCACCAAAGAGGGGTACCCAAATTCTTCCCATGAAGCACAATGTCCCTTCCTCATTGGGTACTAACTGTTTCTCCATCCCACGGAGATACTCCTTCACCGGATTCTCCTTCTTAAGAGCTTCTCTCTGCGCAACACGAATGCGCAACGAGAGGTATGTCTGAATGACCATTTCCAAAGCCCTCACCCTTATGGGCTTAATCCTTTCTTTCTGACTTAAGGCGGCTGCTACCACATTCACCTTCCCTGGGTGATACTTAATCTCATAATCATAATCGTTCAACAGCTCCACCCATCGGCGCTGTCTCATATTAAACTCTTTCTGATCGAATATATGCTGCAAACTCTTGTGATCAGTAAAGATCGTACAGTGGGTACCATACAAGTAATGTCGCCAGATCTTCAATGCAAACACCACCGCGCCTAATTCCAAATCATGCGTGGTGTAATTTTTCTCGTGAACCTTCAATTGGCGTGAAGCATAGGCTATGACTTTCTGTCGCTACACCAGCACGCAGCCTAAACCTTGACGCGAGGCGTCGCAATATACCACGAAGTCATCAGTGCCTTCGGGTAGGGATAGGATGGGTGCATCGCAAAGCTTGTTTTTCAACAACGGAAAAGCTTCTTCTTGCTTATCTCCCCATTCGTACTTCTTATCCTTCTGAGTGAGGGAGGTCAAAGGTTGAGCGATTTTCAAAAAATCCTCAATAAACCTGCGGTAATAACCAGCCAAACCTAGGAACTGATGGATCTCGGTTGGCGTCTTCGGAGTCTCCCAATTCTTGATTGCCTTGATCTTTGTGGGATCCACATGAATTCCATCTTTGTTAACCAGGTGACTAAGGAACTGAACCTCACGCAACCAGAACTCGCACTTCGAGAACTTTGCGTATAATTTCTCTTTCTTAAGCAGCTCTAAAATAGCTCTTAGATGCCGCTCGTGCTCTTCCTTTGTCTTTGAATAAATCAAAATATCGTCGATAAACACGATCACAAATTTATCGAGATATGGCTTGAAGACTATATTCATCAAATCCATAAACACGGCTGGCGCGTTTGTCAATCCAAACAGCGTTACCAGGAACTCGTAATGTCCATATCGAGTTCTGAAGGCGGTCTTTGGAATACTTTCCTCTTGTATTCTCAACTGGTGATAACCTGATCGAAGATCGATCTTGGAGTAAAAACTCAAACCTTGGAGTTGATCAAACAGGTCATCAATCCTTAGCAAAGGATACCGATTTTTAATGGTCAACTTGTTCAGCTCGCGGTATTCTATGCACATGCGGAAACTACCGTCCTTCTTCTTAACAAACAGCACTGGAGCTCCCCAAGGCGAGAAGCTTGGTCTGATAAATCCCTTGTCCAAGAGCTCCTGAAGTTGTGTCGACAACTCCTGCATTTCTGAAGGTGCAAGTCGATAGGGTGCCTTAGCTACAGGCACGATGCCTGGAACTAAGTCAATGTGGAGTTCGACTTGTCACTGCGGTGGCAATCCTGGCAAGTCTTCGGGGAAGACTTCAGGATATTCCCTAACAACTGGGATATCTTCCAATTTTGGCTCAGTGGCTTCCTTGTCCACGACGTGTGCCAAGAAGGCAACACATCCTTTCTGTAAACTCTTTCGAGCCTTCAAACAACTGATGATCTTTAGAGGCATATCATGCTTTTCTCCATGCACTATAATTGTCTCCCCATTCGCCATCGGGATGCAAATGA
Source organism: Helianthus annuus (assembly GCF_002127325.2). NCBI lineage: Eukaryota > Viridiplantae > Streptophyta > Magnoliopsida > Asterales > Asteraceae > Helianthus > Helianthus annuus. The sequence goes on from NC_035449.2 coordinate 90,553,980, forward strand.
TCTTCTAGGGATATACGATTTCTGCTCGGTTCCTGGACAACCAATCCATTCAAACTACCACGTCAAAGCTTCCCAACTCGACGGGTAGAAGATCATGCAAAAACTCGTGCTCCCCGAGTTCTATCACGCAACCTCTAATGACTTCATTCGCTTCCACTAGCTTTCCATTAGCTAGTTCTATCGAGTACACAATATCTAGCATACTAGCTACTAACCCAAGCATATTCTTAAATTCTAGGGATACAAAACTATAATCGGCACCAGTATCAAACAGTACAGATGCAAAGCATTGATTGATAGGGAACGTATCAGTAACTACGTTCGGATCCTGGCGAGCTTCCCTAGCTCCGATGTTGAAAACCCTTCCTTGAGTTTGATTGAGCTTTGGGCATTCTCTCTTGAAGTGCCCCACATCTCCACAGTTAAAACAACCTGGTCCTCAACCATTACCATTTCCGTTACCACCTTGATTGTTGTTTGCTCCACGGTTTCCACTACCGGCTTGATTTCCAAAATTACTACGATTACCATTACCGCCATTCCTTCCTTGATTGCGGTTTCCATACCCATTTCCACCACGATTATTGTTTCCATTGCCATAACCTCTTTGACCACCACGACCAGTACCAGCCCAGCATGTCTCCTTCGAATGGCCAACCTTCCCACAAGACTCACACTTCCTAACTCTGCATTGGCCGGCATGATGGTACTGGCACACATCACATTTGGGCTGAGTGCCCATATACCCTTTTCCTTTGTTTTCAGCACCAGTCTTGATCTCAGCTGGTGGGTTTACTTCCTTCTTCTTGTTAGCACTGCTGGTGCCTTTCTTGAAGTTTGAGAACTTCCTTTTGTTCTCACCGGATGACTCAACGTGAGTCTCTTTCTTCTTCTGGTCAGAGATCGAGAACTTGTTCAACCTGATCGCCTCTTCGGTTAATGCCACACTTAGATCAATCGCCTCAGTGATTGTGGCAGGCTTCGATGTTGTCACCATACTCATGATTTGGGGTGCCAATCCCTAAATAAAACGCTCAATGCGCTTGAATTCCAGATCAACCATGTAAGGAACGACGCGAGACAAGTCGTGAAATCTCTGCACATATTCAGCAATCTTCGGACCATCCATTTTGAGGTTCCAGAACTCAGTCTCCAATTTCTGGATTTCGGCCCTTGAGCAGTACTTCTTTTGCATGAGTTCCTTCATTTCTTCCCATGTCATGGCAGAAGCAGCTTCTTCTCCCAAGGTCTGGACTTGGAGATTCCACCAAGATAACGCTCCGTCTAAACAATCCAGAGATTTAGGTGACCAGGTGCTCCGGCGCACACTTGCTCATTCTCAACACAGAATCAGTCTTCTCCATCCATCTGACAAAAAGCTACAGCACCCCCGGTGCCGTCGAAATTCAGAGGCTTACAGTCTAAGAACTGCTTATAGGTACAGCCTGTACAAGCAAATCATTCACAGCAAGCATTAGCGAACGCACATGGAATATCCAAATGTAACGTAATGTGTCTTTAGAGACTTAAACATTACCATGAGGTGGGTTGTTTCCTAAGGTACCCCCACTATGTTCAGAGCGCAGGGCCTCGTGATATGCTATCGCTCGTGAAATTTGTTCTTGTAACTCAGCCTCTGTGGTGGGCAATCGAGTTTCTCTTCGTGGAGGCATCTTCTATAAGAAGATTGTGTCGGTCAGGTCATAATAAGTATAGTAAGTACATGGCATGCACATGTAATAATGTCTATCAACGCAAGTAAACACATAACATCCCAATCACAGCACAAACAAGTAATTCAACAATGTATATAATGAGAATGTTGCGAATGAGCTTTCATATATCAATGACCACAAATACAGTTTTACATGTTCTACAATGTACCATACATCAAAAGGGACTGCAGGGTCACATCACCCTTGTCCACATCGTCTATCAAACTACAACAGTCAATAGTCAAAAAGTGGTCTTCAAAAAGACTATGCAATCTGGGCTCAATAGCTACACTCTCACCAAAAGTATGCTACCTGCATAAAACCAAAAACTGCTATGCTGATGGTGGAGGAGGAGGAGGTGGAGGAACGAAAAGCAAACTGCGCACCTGCGCTAACTCCTCCTCAAGAGCATGAAGGTACGCAGCAGGTAACAAATCTGCTGCTCCATAGTAAGAAAACGCACGTCAAAATCTGGGTATGGCAGAAGAGGAGCAAGCGGAGTCGCAAATGGTGACTGACAAGGACAAGGCGAAGGACGCGGAATCCTCTCTAACTCCATGACTCTACGGCACAACAACTCCTGCTGGAGCTGTAATGACAAAAGCAGATCATCCCTAGTGTAACAAGTGTAATGTGAGGGATGGTATGGATCAGACACAGGCATCGTGTTGGGCGGAAACCAAATAAGTGGCTCGCCCGAGGGTGTAGAAGCAAAAGGAGCAGTATGCGAAAACTGTGGCACAAAGGGAAAAGCTGCTGACACAGGAGGAATATGACTGGGCTGCTGACTCGATGGACCTTCCCCTGGACGGGGTGGAGGGATATCCTGTAAGAATGTGATCGGCAAGTCTATACGGTGTGTGTCAGACACATGTGGGTGAAACGGGGCAACGTCGACAGGTGCATGAGTGGGTGTAGGTGGGGGAGTGACAGGTCTAACAAAAGGAGGCAAGTCATCGTCGTCTTCTATCCACCCATTGCGGGTGAATGCATATCTGGGGTCAATCTGGGCTGCAAAAGGAGCATGATCAACAGGTGCAGGGATCGGGTCAGGTAAAGGTGGTGCAACTACTGGTATATCAATAGGTACAGGGTCGTGCTCAGGTAGAGGATCGTGAACAGGTATAGGCTTGGGTGCAATCATAGGCTCAGGGCCAGCTGGTGCTAGCTCAAGATCAATGGGTACATCAAAAAGCTGTTCATCAGGAACGAAGTTAACCTCATGCTCAGGATCAATGTCAGGATCAAACTCATCATCAAACTCGAAGTCCTGAACAGGTGCGGCAGACATAGCGGTGTCAGAATCAGAATCAGTGGGATAACGCTGCAATCCAAGTGCGTGCAAAGTAGTAGATGACACAGACTCGAATGAATCAGGACCAGAATGGTCAGATGAAATCTTGATGACCAGAATCTCAATAAGCAGAACAGCAATGACATCGTCGGCTGGAACTCCATCACCCTGGGCACCCTCAGGGAGGCCCTCAATAAAAAGATCGATACATCATCAGACATGGCATTAAGAGGTAGACCCTCGAGAGGAAATGCAGCAAGAGGAAGAGGAGCGGGGATTGGAACAAGAAGTAGATCCTCGCCAGGAAAACCATTAGCTAGCGGTATAATGTCGCCCAGGTCAGGTAAAGCAAACGGCTGAAAATCATCGTCATCACTACTCTCAATGTCGGATGTGAAGACCTCAGGGTTCGGGACAATCTCATCATCCGAAACTATGGCCATAGGGTCTACGGTATCTGACAGCTCATTCTCAGATGAGGACATGGTGTCTGTAACAAACAATCACAACACATGCACATATATCAACAATCATCAAATAAGCATGTAAGTAGTAACGATGTAAGCATGTATCCATCCTAGTCTTCCTAGACTATCCCACCCAGCCTCTCAAACTGAACTACCTAGCCTCTCAGACTAAACCTCCCCAGTTTCTCAAACTGACTACCCAGTCTCTCAGACTAAACTTCCCCAGTCTCTTAGACTCAATTTCCCCAGTCTCTTTGACTGAACCATAAACATAACGTTGAAATATGTTTTGTGCCCTTTGTTTGTAAAAATGTTTGTTTCCCTGTATCTGGACGTTTTGTGTATGCAATGTAAACATGTTTGAAAACATTTCCGTGAGAGCCCTAATGATCGTAGTCTAGACTCGAGAAAGAATCCTAGTTCGCTACGATCGAAGCTCTGATACCAAGCTGTCACACCCAGAATTTTGCGGAAGCGTGATTATTGGTGTGACTTTCTTAATACCATAGCATCCAATCATAACAACGCTATATGATAAAAACCATAAGATGTTCATCCCTAATTTAAGTTTGAAAATAACACAACATAATTGTCTGAAACGTGGACACCAAATTCAAGTTACAAACCACAATATGTTTTAATGAGTTTAAGAAGACTCGACAAAAGATCTTAAACAAACCCGAGTTTAGAACCATGTATCTCATCCAGGATTAAGATACATCTCCTAAACTCTGAAGACTTGGATGACATCATTTATTTATAACGCAGCTTGAAAACATGCAACACTTGCAAGATCCACTTAGTTCCCTCAAATACATGTAATTTGAAAACATCAACAAAAGTTGGGCAAGTTCATGTGTTTTTGTATGAATAAACCTTTAAAGTATGTCTGTATGTATGTATGTCCCTGGTATGTAGCAATAAGGAAAAACAAATCACCAATGGTTTGCAAGGCCAATGGTATGTGTGAAATGGTGCAGGAAAACTCAAACCTAGCGGAATTTTGCCACGGCATTAGTATGTGGACATAGTCACCACATGGGCCACCCTGGTCCTCATGGGTTTGGGCTCGCTACACCCAAATAGATCTATCACTCATGTCCCTCGGTCCTACGACGAGGATTAATGGCCTTAAGTGTTGTACCCACCTTTCACATGATCAAGTAGTAACCCTCCTTAGCTAACCATACCATGTATAAAACGTTTGTAAATAATTGTAGCATGTATTTCACCCCCGAAGTTATAAAACTGAAAAGAGTTAAAAGAAAAGGGGGACATGAACTCACGGTTTTGCGTCTTCTGTGCTCGTAACTCAAGGCTCCTCAGCAAACATGACTCCCTACAATGTACTAGGGTCTATTAGACGAACGGGCCGTGCCTTGCCTTAGTATTTACGTTTTTGAGTTACGTTTCTTTTAATATTAACCCAAGTTATAATTTGATGTTAAAATAATTATTATTTTAACTTTAAATTATATTTAGGTTTGGAATAATTGTTAAACAATATTTTTGTAATAATACTTCTCAAGTATTTATTTTCGTATTTCCTTCCCAAGGGTGGGGGTATTTCATACATGCATAATTGTATTCCTGTATTTGTAGTTCCAAAATAATATATTTTTACGTCTAACTTAGAAAATATATTTAAGCTTATTTTGTCCAAAAATATATTTATAATGGTATTTTCCCGAAAATTTTGTAAGTTACGTTTTTGCGTTCGGTTTCACAATATTAAGCGTGTAGCTTATATATTTATTCCTAGTGATTTTTGGTATTATTTTGGATTGTAAATTCTTGGTATTTGGTTAAGTTATATTACTTTAAATCCTAAAATAATATAACTAATACACAACGTATACAAATAATCACACACAATGTGTCTTCTAAATATACATCTTTCAAATACATATTTAGTTATTTTTATTTACAAAAACCAACCTCCAATACTTGTATTTTTGAAACAAAATCTAATGCAAAGTTTATATTGAAAACCATAGTTTAAACATATTTGTATATATTTGTTTAGAAAATATTTTCTAAGTGTTTGTATTTTTAGAAAATTTTGCCATAGTTTCCCCTAAAAATAGAGGTGTCCATGTTATCAAAGCATATCATTTTCTTTTCAAAATCATCACAAACAATCAACAATCAATCTTAAACAACTTATACTTACCAAGTGCCAAAATATTGCTATCTACGTAATAATCATGAACTTGAACTTTCATAAAAACTTGTAGTAACTTGGTAGTGTGTTTAGTAGGTTTAGTTACCCTTTAAAATGTGTTTATTTCTTTAAAAATCTCAATCTTAAAGGATTTAGGTGTTTACAACTTACTAGATGATTTTTCCAAAAATCATTCTTTTGAATTTTTCTTGTAAACAATGTATTCTTATGCTTGTTTCACCACTAGAAACATGGTTAGTTTCTTTAAAAACAATGTTTATGTAAATCTTGTTATTTAACTTGGTTTCTTAGGAAAACTATTTTTGTAATCATCCACATTTATGTCTAGTAAACATGTTACATACTACATCATTCACAAAAATCATTTTCATTTTTCAAGTTCATGAAAACAATAAGCATGATAATCTTGGTCTTTCACAAGATCACCACCTTAACTTACTAGATCATGTGTTTAATCACAATCTAGTAGGTTTCTTATGATGTCTAACATCACTGACACAAATCATCAATCATCAAGAAGCATATCATCACTAATCAACAAGTATTCATATGTTATTAAGCTTATGTTAGAGATTTATGATTATGTTCTTTAGTGTTCATCATGTTTAACAATGTTCATCATCATCAAAATATGAAGTAGGATCAAGTGATATGAAGCTCACTACTAGCACAAAGGCTAGGGAAGAACACTTGATGTTGATGATGGCAAATGTGATGGATAAAAGCAATCGGGAGAGGTCCTTCAAGATCCAAGACCACCAAGCTTCTTTGTATGGATCCTTACACCTTTGTGAGTATATGGTTTGCTTGGAAGTGAGATGATGATGGTGGGGTGGTGGTTGCTTGTTCTCGGCCGAATGGAGGAGAGAAGGGAAAGAGATGAGTGGTGTTGTGAAGTGTGAAAGATGTTGATGATGATGATTTACTTATAATCCACATTAAGCTTTTAACCAATGGTTCATATGTTTGTAATAGTACATACATTGTCTTCCAACAATCTTATAAGATCCAATCATATTTAGCAAGATCATGTAAATTTTGATGGTGGGCCACAAGGTGACTGTCCATATGAGGGGGGGGGGGTCTTGGTTAGTGTTAAATGATAAGTTAAGTGATTAAGTTAGATTTCAAGTATAGTGTTTAGTGTTCAAGTGTATTATGTGTTATATAGTGTGTTAAGGTGTTGGAGGATCATAACTAGCTTGGAAACATTAAAAAAATGCTTTTAGTAAAATTTTGGTGTTTCGGGTAGTGTCCGGTTGTTCGGTTAGATACCGGTTCGTTAAAGTGTCAAACTATTCCGTTTAGTGATCTTTATGTACCCTTTTGTGACACTTTTAATTCCCGACACTTAGGAAAGCATTCAGGGCCATTTAGTTATGTTTTTGCATGTTACAAACTTGTTAAAATGCTGATTTTTGTTAAAAATGCTGAATTCGGCACTTTAAGTGGGTTTTAGTCATTTTCTGGCACTTAAACTATCACCTAGTGAAGCAGTTTTGTGATCCTCACTTTCCTACACACTATACTAGTGTGAAACTTAGTCTCTGGCCCATACAGGGTCTCAAAACACTGTTTGTCTATGTACTGACATCGTCAGCATTTTTTCTGAGTTATCCACTAACTGTGCTAGCTGTGCTTTATGCATCGTTTATGTCACTAAGAGTTTGTATGTAAAGATGATGTGACAGTATGAAATGTGATGCACATGTAAGTATGATACAGTAATCAGAAAGCAATCATTTGTAATTCAGCACAGTCATTAAGCACTAATCATGGTTAATTAATTGTACAGATACCTGGATTTTTTACGGTTGTCACAGTGTGTATGTGTGTTTTCATTTTAGTTTTTTTGGGTTAGGGGTTAATATTTCCTACATTTTAGGTGGACTTTACATTATGATTATTATCATGTGTGTATGTATCTGTTGCTCTAGGGTCTTATATATGTTTTATTATGCTATGGTACTCTATCACCGCGTGTTTTATGACCGGTAGATTTAGGGCATGTTTGGCTAAGCTTTTTGAAAACAACTTATTGACTTATTGGCTTTTTGGAAAAGTCAGTATGGAGTGACTTTTTGAAAAAGTCACTTTTCCCCTCACATACACCCTCATTGCCAAACATCATTTTGGAGCTTATGACTTTTCAAAAACACAATAAGTCAATAAGTTGTTTCAAAAAGTTTAGCCAAACATGCCCTTATATTGCTATGTCTAGTTCAGATTGTTTGCATGTAGTTTGGTTTCGAGCTGAGGGTCTTTTTTGGAAGTAGCCTCTCTATGCACAGGGGCGGATGTAAAGAGGAACAAGGGGTAGCCTCCGCTACCGCTTGGTCGGAAAATTTTTGACGTTTTTAGTGTAAATTTTGGAAAAAATTTGACGTTTTTTCGATTTCGTTACCGCGTATTTATAAAACGTTACCGCTTGGTCAGAATCCTAGATCCGTCACTGCCTATGCATATGGATAGAGGTAAGGTTTGTCTACATCTTTACTTTGTACAGACCCCATCAATAAGCTATTAGTTGGATTTACTGGGTATGTATGGTGGTTTTTGTTATTTTGTTATATAGGAAACCGATAAGAGTTTTACTTTCACCTTCTCTATCAAAGTGTTTTGTTTTGTTTTCCAAGTTGGGTGAAAAAGAACAATATGTGATGTGTAACATTTTTTTAATATTAATTAGTACCTTAGTATAAGTTAAAAATTATTATTATTCTTTAGTTAAGATAAGATTAGGATAAATAATGAACGCTTTTAACAATCGTCATGATCCATCCATCTTGGCAAAAAGAACATTAAAGTGATGAACGAAGTATATTAATTCGTCCATGTCACACAGGTGAGCCCACCACCCCACTAAACCTTTACTATAAAAGCATAATGTATTTGCAAGAGTATTAAACAAACAAACATACTTTACTCTCATGAGTCTTGCACAAAGATACCTGGCCGGACCAACTGTGGAAGCCCAGGTAGCCGATATGATCTTCGAGTTCCTTGACGATAGTGAGGTGTCATCAGGAAGTTCATGCAATTCTAGTGACCACAACAACAATCGCGAAATAGAAGAAGATGAAACTGTTGGTGATCCGGAGGAGAACAAATTGTTTTGGGAATCTCAAGAACAAGATCTCGCTGTAAATATTCCTCTAAATAGTTTTTTTTTTTTTTTTTAAGTGGTTGTATTTTGGGGAATGGTTAATTATATTACCAACTAATGGGCATTTTTGAACCGTTTGCAGGAATGTTTATTTAGAACTAGCACAATTGAGTCGAAAATAAGGCAGGCAACAAGAGAGATTGTGAAGGAGATTAAAGGGGTGGCCGTTTGCGGATGTGGGTCTGCTACGATGGCGGTTGATGGTTGCCGGAGGTGTTTCCAGAGGGTGATCTCCGACAGGTTGCAACATGCAGGCTACAGCTGTGGCATTTGCAAGGCGAAGTGGATGAATCTAAAACAAATCCCAGCAGGTTGACATCTTTACAAAATATTTTATAAGTGATTATATCCTTAAAATATTTATACTGAAACAAGCTAAAGATGTATAATAATCATAATCGGAAAAAAAAACTTCAATCGTTAGTAATCAAGTTTTTTAAGAAAACGAAAAACAATATCTTTTTATATGTTACAGTATTATTAAATTTGGTTTTCTTGTAGGTAAGGTATATCAATCGATGACATGTCTTTTTTTTTTGTTTTTTTTATATTTAATATATAAAGGAAAAAAATGATGTGGATTATATACGAAATAAAAAATTGGCATGTTATCAACCGGTAACCTACAAATGAGACCAAATTTAAAAAATATTGAAAAAAATTATGCAAGTTGAGTAATTTTTTCTTTACATAAAATGAATGACCGATTTCTATATAACCCTTAAAAAACTTGGTTACCAGTTGTTTTTTCCTAATCAAAATTAAAGTTAGTAAACTTAGCTCAACTGCTAATATTTTTCAGGGGAACACACCTATATAGAAGTATTGGACAATTCAAACTCTAAAAAAGGGGTTACAAGAGTGATTATTGAGTTAAATCTACGGACAGAATTCGAGATGGCCAAGGGTAGCCAAGAATACAACCATCTAATAAGCCGGCTACCAGAACTATACGTCGGAAAAACAGAAAGACTTGAATCATTGATCAAGATACTATGCTTGGCATCGAAAAGGTGCATGAAAGATCAAAAAATGCACATTGCTCCATGGCGGAAGCTCAAATATATGCAAGCTAAATGGCATGGAGTACGTGAATCTGAATCGGGTTTGTCTCCTGATATCTTGCCGATTGTTGAGCGTTCTAGACGTTTGTCAAGGCCAATGGTTTCATTGCTTACCTTTGATTTGGTTGAGAACTTGAGCATGTCATCTAGTCTACATAAATGGCAATTAATAACAGAGGCTTGTTGAGGATGATTTGGAGATTGCTAGTATAAGATGTAGTTTTAGGAGATGTTTTGGTGGATGAGAAAAATAAAGAGTTGGTTCATGCTTTCGTTTCTATGTATTGTTTCTCACTTCTATATTAGTTAAAGATAAGATGTAGAATCGTAACACACTTTTGTCTTTGAATAAAACTTATATATATTCTACTAGTTAGGTGCCCGCGCGATGCGGCGGGAGCGACACTTTGCATTGTAGTACTCGTTTTTTGTATTTTTCTTAATGTGGTGGATAGCGTTACTTTATCATTTTCTTATCGTTATGGGTGTACGTCATAAGCATTACTTTATCATAACATCAGAAGTCGTAGAAGGGTACCGGTGTTGATGATGGTTTAAGTGGCGGGCCCACATGATCCGTTCCCACATGTTGCAAAGCTTTTTTAGGCATAAACTGATGAGGACACGAGGTAAAACCTCAATAATTCCGATGACCATAAAATTATTTCAACTTTACAACCGAAGTGTAAGGAATTACTCGCCACAAAGAGTTGCTACAAAATTGATTAAACAAAATAAAATGATTGAAAACTTTGTTTATTAAAGATAGAATATATCTTTTTTGGATAAGATCAAGTTTATTTAAAATTACTTATTTAAAGTAGTTATCTAAGTTCTTGTTTCCACTACAATTCATTAAAACACGTGTAAACGATCTAAATAGAAAATTAACAATTTATAATGAAAATCAACTCATGTGTTTAATAGAAACATCACAAAATAGAATTTTTAATCTTGATACATGAAACATTGCCCTCATAGCGTACACTGTCATCAGTATTGTAGTAGCGAGCTTTAAATTTCATGATATGATGAACAACAATGTTCTTATTTTTTAGTCTGTAACAAGGACTAACAGCCACATCATCACAATTTCCTGCACATTTCAATAGTAATCTCTTTGTCAATTTTACAAAATCAAAGCTACCAGAAATATTTCTGAAATGAAAAATAATACCATTTCAATCCATGATCCTTTTTTTTTTCTTTTAGAGCGCACTCCAGGAACGCGCCAATACCTCTTTTGAGCTATAGCATATGTTCTTTTGTAGTTTCTGTTTTTTTATTTTGTAACACAGATTTAATGAACAACAATATTGTTTGTCTATATTGAAAAAGGCACAAACGTCCTTAGAAAAGTATACATTTCAGATATATGTATGAGAACTAACCTAGGGATAGTGCCACGTCACCGTCGGTCGTATTCTATCGCTTATCTAAGAGCTCTTGCAAAATCTTTGAACGTGGCCTCAATTAGATGGTGATAACTTTTCACAGCAAGCTGCATTCATATGTTAAAGAAAATATGCTTTAGAAAAGATGATAAAAAGTTTGCTTAGACAAGTAGCAGTTCCAAACCATTTATTTATAGAAGCGTCAGTCTTTGTTGTGTTTAGATCGAAAATGGGTTAAACCAATCACTCAGTCAAAAAAGAATTTTTATTCATACAACCTCCTAAATCATTTTACTCAACAATTTACCTGTTACCACAGTAATGGCCACCACCACCTACAAGAAGATAAATATCCGACATAGAAAAACAATATAATCTTTATATCTTTACTACCCAAAATTTATAGATAATAATAACTTACTCAAGCTCATTTGGATCAGCGAGATCAATGATGTTGGTTCATAGCTGTAAATAACACTAACTTTACATCAATCAAGAGCAAAAGTAAACAAATCCATTAATAGCGATACATATAGTCTGATGGTTTCAAAGTAATCGAACAAATTAATATGATACAAAAGTTCCTTTAGGAAAAATATATACCAGCTAGCTATTAGTGAAATCCAATCCAACTACAAAAGTCAAACAAAGAACCTTTATTAAAGAAAAAGTATAATGTTCATATAATAAATAAATATATATACACATACAAACAGTAACCTAAAAAAGTGTTCATCAATCATCATAATGCATAATACATATATCAACTGCAATAGATATACTATGTTTGGTAATTACAACTGAATTAAACAGGCTCTAATTACAACTTCAATACCTGATAATTCTTGTGATGATTGGCTAGGCGAGAATGGCATTAATAGTGGCTGCACCCTAGAAAAATCCACAAAAAAACAAACTGTAAAACACATAGTACATGAAACAGTACCTTCAAGCCCGGTTTCATGCCCCGGTTTTATCTATTCCGGTTGTTGGATATGCTCCGTCCTGACCCATTCTGACCCGTGCTCCATTGGTACATCTCCATGAATTAGGTTTTCAACCTCCTATTTACAAAATCTTGAAACAAATTCAACGAATTCTTAACAAATCAAGTCAAACAACACGTGTAACGATTAGTGCACGCTGATTTGTTCAACCAGTAAAAAAAATTAGGGCTCGATCGAACCATAAATTTGGGTATGTGTACTCTCATTAATCGAGAGAGAGAACTAAGGAAGAGAAAGTATGTTTGAATTCTGATATGGGATTAGGGTTTACTGCATGTTTTGGATAGGGGATGGGAGATTTAAAAGGTTTCTTAGTTGTACCATATGCTATGATGGTAGTGGGGTTTCGATCGGTAAAGAGGGGTCTTGGAGAGAGAGAGAGAGAAAAGTAGAAAACATACCTGATGGTTGCAGTGAATGACCGGAGGTGTTGAGAGAAAAGATGATGGAGGGGGATTTACTGATCTAGGAGGCGCGGGTCTTTAGGTGATGAAATCTCGGGGGTTTAAGTTGAGAGAAGAATGGTTTTGAATTTTGAATTAGAGATAGGAATAATCGGAATATATTGTTTCAAATAGTAGGGGAAATTCATGCTGATAGAGTTGTTAATTGGAATTTTGTTAAAAAAAAGGTATTATTTATGATTGATACGATGATTATATGTGTATGAAAAAAGTTGAATGAATAAACAATGGCAAAGTCAAACTATATAACTATACACAAAAATAATAACTTACAAAAAAAAAGGAAATAAACATGTGGATACGTAATGTCTACTATTTGGTAGTAGACACTTCTATCATTCCTTTGCCGACTATATTAATTTTTATTTTCTTCTATAATCATTTGTACACTAAACCATCATCAACTTTTACCTTTTAATCTATGCGTCGATATTGAACAAGACAACTACCGAAACGTCGACAAAAATGTGTAGGTCGTCATGCTGTCTTTGGAATTTTTTTTTAAATATTATAGTTTATAAGATATGTCAAGAATACGTAAAAAAATTGTAAGTTTGTTGTGGAGGGTGAAAATTGTAACTAATTATCTATAATTTTGTTAAAAGTCAGGGATTTAAGTGCAATAAGTTGGCTAAAAAAATAAACGGTGTTTAAAAGACCAAATTACCCTCATTTTAGGGGTCTATCTATAAATAAAAGGGGGAAAAGTTCTTATTTTTTGGGTATCTTAAAATACCCCTCTCTCATGCATTATAATATAGTATAGATAAAGGTTAAATAGTAAGAATAGAAAATATCGAAGGAAAAAAAAAAGAAATATGATGCAAAAGTATTAAATAATAAGTGTAATAAATACATGTGTGTTGCAACATTAAAGATTCTTTTGAATTATAAAGAGGGAGGAAGTCTAACTAATTACCTATAATTATGTTAAATATCAAGGATCTAAATGTAATAGATTGAGGGACTAAAAAATAATTATGGTTTAAAAGACCACTTTACCCTCATTTTAGGGGTTTATTCATAAATAAGGGGGGAAGAAGTTCTTAACTTTTGGGAATCCCTCCCTCATGCATTATAATATAGTATAGATATAGAGTAGGGATATGGTAAAAAGTGTTTAAAATGTGAGAAGGGTAAGAAGTGTTTTAAACCATTGGATATTTGATCTAATGGTTGAGATCAACAGGGTATAAAAATGTAAATTGTGTTTTAATTAAAAGACTTTATGTAAAATTGAAGGGCAATAGTGTCTTTTTCAATGTTTGAAATATGGTAACCGTAACCTACACAACCAAAAACACCTACATTCACTCCTTTTTCCTTAAATATCGGAATTAATGATTCACCTTAATTGTAGGGAGGTCTTTGGTTGCATATTCTTCATACGTTATCATAAAGAGAACTATAATCAGATTCATGGCGTGATGTTCTAAAACAACAGGATAAATTGACTATGATTCAAGTCATGGTGTTTTATCCAGAGACATTGTTCATGGCGTGGTGTTTTAAACATCTATGATTCAAGTAATGGTGTTTTATCTAGAGATATTGTTCATGGCGTGGTGTTTTATCAATACAAAACATTCCCAGATTTTAAAACACCATGACTATGATTCAAGTCATGGTGTTTTATCTGGAGACATTGTTCATGGTGTGATGTTTTTAACATCTATGATTCAAGTCATGGTGTTTTATATGGAGACATTGTATAATCAGATTCATGGCGTGGTGTTTTAAAACAACTGGATAAATTGACTATGATTCAAGTCATGGTGTTTTATCTAGAGACATTGTTCATGGCGTGGTGTTTTAAAAATCTGGAGACATTGACTATGATTCAAGTCATGGTGTTTTATCTGGAATCCAGAAAACATTGTATTGTGATTACATCCATGGTGTTTTAACATCTGGACAATCAATACGAAACATTCCCAGATTTTAAAACACCATGACTATGATTCAAGTCATGGTGTTTTATCTGGAATGCAAAAAACATTAAAACACCAATTCAAGATCGAAGCTGTATGTATATAACCCTTTAAAACACCAGAATCGAAGAAGGGCGCAGAAGTTAAACAACTGTATTGTCTATAGCGAATTCATAAGACTTCTTGTATTTATAATTGATGAAGAATGATACGTAGATAACAATCGTATTGGATCTTGCAAAAAAAAAAATACAAAATTCGAATCAATCCCTAAACATTCTCATCGCCAGTTTTTTTTTCAGTTATATTGGAAATCAATTAATTGACAAGAATGTACAATTACTAATATACCCTTTTGAATTAATTAAGATGAGGGACACTTGTCATTCCAAATTATTTCTTACACTTCTTACAAAAGATGGACTTTGTACATGATCCTCTACCATTATATATATATTTTTATGTTTAGGATGATTTTATCATTTATTATGTCTATTTTTACGATTACATACATGTTAAGAGTAATTTCATCATTTTTTATATGTAATTTTATAATTACACATATGTCAACTAGTTTTTTTTACATATTTGTAATTAGTTATGACACATATATATAATTTTGGCAATTAAACATATGTATGCTACTTTTAACATGTATGTAATAAAAAAAATACATATAATAGATGATAAAAATATCCTAAATACAAAAACTTATATATAAAATGATTGTTTATTAGAAGTTCTGAAAGTTCTGTAATTATTTAGAGTTCTGAAATGAACTCAACCCTATATAGGATTCGGTTCAAGAAAGAACCACTACCCGTTGCGAAAATCATGAGAACTCCTCACATTTAATAGAATTTTAACACATCACCTATATTCAATTTAATTTAAAAGGGTATTTTTATTTTTTCTCTCAATGTCACATCTTCTCTGTTTTATCTCTAAAACACATCACATCATCATTATCGCTCTTCTTTCATCTCTTTTATTGTTTTTATATTTAAAATTGGGAAAAATATATTAGTTTTAAAATTCAAACACCAAAAGTATTACCTAATTTAGAAAATACAAAAATATCAAAAATGATATCTCTTTCTTTTTGCTCTATTTTCACTTATTATGACATAATGTTCTTTATACAAAGCAAACTATATTTGTCTTATTTATTTATTAGAAACTACAAAATTTTCGAAAATAATATCTATTTCTTTTTACTCTATTTTCATCTAATTCTGACGTAATATTCTTTATAAAATGCAAGTTATATTCGTCTTATATGTTTATTGAGAATTTCTAATTTATTCGTTAACGTTTGATGAATTTACATTACAATTTTTAAAAAACATACGACAACGTGCGTAAATCTTTTTTTTTTTAACAATGTGTGTGAAAAAAGTTTTGACAACGTGCTGAAAAAAAGTTTAACAACGTGCGTAAATCTAATTTCAAGCACGGTGTGAGGTTTGTCAGGCCTAATAGCGTTATCAACTAATACGCCATTGCCTCCCAGGCAACTAGTTCGGTAGTAAGTAGGGACTTTTGTGATAGAGTTTGAGTTTATTAACCAACATCGAATTTAAACTACAACATATAGAAAGAAGTATTCCTCCCAGGAATAATAGTTTAAAAAGTATTCCTCCCAGGAATAGTAGGTTGTTGCCCCCCACCGGGACGCATGCTTGTGAAAGAATAGTGAACTCACCTTAAGTTGCTCGGTATGTGTTACGTACTTCTACGTGTTAATTAAGTGTTAGGCCTGTACACGTGACCTAAGGTACAAATCATGTAAGTAAGTATACGAGTTGGGTTTTGGCAATACCCTAGTGTCCAAACAATCAAGTGTTTATGTGATCAAATTAACATGTCTATCCTACAGTAACACACAGTGGATTCTGTTGTTGGTGTCATGTTGTGTAATTTCTAAGAAACTCAGACATTTTCATGTTGGTAACTCAAATATATGATTTATCAGCAACCACATACTTATACGTTTATATATTCGGAACAAGTACCACTTAGAACAACCAAATATATACATAGCTCGGGCCATTAAACACGTAACAAAAATAAACTCTGATTAATAATTTAAAATCATGAATCAATCCTTGTAATTAAACCCGAAACAGTAAATATATATCTATGGATTCTTTTTGACGGAGACACGGTCGAAGCAAGCCCGCCCAGTGTGCTTCTTTCACGACATGCTCTGGTCCCGGGTGTCTTCTAGTCTTCTAGCGTTAGAAGAAGTCGTGTCCATCAAGACTCTCAAGAATGATGGGACTGTCTTAGAGGCCTGAATCCTCTAGATAGTGGTCAGGAAGATACCCTCTTCAGCTCCTTATTTGTTGTTTGTTATTTGTTGTTGGGGCTCGGGCTTCCTGTATAGCTTTAGCTCGATTTTGACGGTTTATTCTCCAAAAGTATGAAAAGCTGAAGGACTTTGTACCATCCATTCCGGTGTGGTTGGATTCAGTTCAACAGCCCAAGGACTTGGAGCGCATCTTTTGTTCTAAAGCTTGGGATACCCGACTCGAGAACCCCTGAAGCGCACTGGAAGCATCTCAAGGACTTGCTCGGAGAGGTTTTTTCAATTCAATCGTAGGCGGGCTGGTAACAAACCAGCTTTCAACGACCTGAAAAAGCTTCAAAGACTACTCCTAAAGGGATACCGGTAGTGGATCAAAGCAGGGACGGCTTCCACGTGCTGCATAGAGCACACACGACCCATCACCGTTGGACATCTGCTTCTATCCTAGGCAAAATGAAAAAGTAAGAGGGTCTCATCTCTCACTGTATCACTTGCCACCTACCTTTGAAATGGTCGAGAAAGTAGATCTGGTGAACGAACCAGCTTGAGTGAAGGTTATTATTCTAGTACCAAGTTCATATTCTAATTGCAGGATCCACAAATAAGACTGAAAGTCGAAGTGGACTACAACTCGATCTCGTTATTGCTCCGGTCTTGTAACATCCCGTTGTTGCCTATTTCTAGAATCCCTCAGTTTAATTATTAACTTGGACCCCCAATTAACTAATAACACTCGGCTGCTATTTAACTAATGTAACCGACCCACATATGTATAATCTTGGCCCAAGCCCCGTAATATAGCAAACTCATGAACATTTGACATCCACTAAAACTTGGACATCTAAGATGATATGCTCAGATCCCTCCATCATATTAATTCAGACACTACTGTGATAAACAAGAACTCTGATCAGGCGCTTAAAATCTTGGGCCAGGCGCAACCTAACTCGGGATACCCCTGAACCCTCTTACCCGGACACCTTTAATCCCGCTTAAGTTCGGACCACCTTTAGCATGCCAATAACCTCGGACTCTTCATGGAACTAATACAAATTCGGGCTCTTGAATTATTGAGTAAACCCCGAACTAACACTTAAGATCATATACCCGATACACCATAAGAAACTCAGACCACCCTATTCATAAGTACATTAAATCTGGACTTGTTATATGCGCCCACAGATAATCCCAAGTAAACTCGGACCATGTACACCTTGCTAAAGAGAGAAAGAATGTATAATATTTTTGTTTCTTTTATGCCAAATTTGTTGGATATGTTGTTTGTTTGAATTTGTTAAAAAGAGAAAGAGCAAGTGAGAGACGGTTTGTCTCCTACTCTCTTCGATGATCTCAGCTTAATGTATTTTCCTGTTCTAGTGAACCTTTATGAAGGTTGTGATAATGAAAGCCATATCATATGAGCATGCATTCGATAATAATAAGCATTCATTGCCAACGATGAAATTTTGGTTAGGTGTCATTTAGTGTGAATGCACTATGTCTATCACTTCCGTTAATCACGTGTTTTAACGTCGAATGTATTGATTCGTAGCTAATAGATTAGACAAGACAAAGTTGTGTAGTGTTTAAAGTATAACATACATGGGCACAACACAGGTCCGCACAGATGGAGAATACTCATCCACACGATTAGGGATTAGCTGGTCCGCACATAGATGATCCGCATTTAACTGGTCCATACATGTGGGTTTGCACGGATGCGTGGATTCGTGATAAGTTGTTTGCGCAGATGGGGTTAGGCTATAAATAGGGTGCTTGTCTTGTTCATTTTTAGCAACTTGGTGGACTTGAGTGGGGAAACTCTGTCCAAGTTATTTCATGGTTTTGTACTTACAAATCATCATTCGAAATCATTTTAATTACTTGTTCTTGTTCTAGTCAACCTCATACTTAGATTCCGCACAAGATACTAGGTCATAGCAATCAATTGACCTTCAAGAGGATCGTGAATGGTCCTAACATGTTCCTACAAGTTGGATCAGAGCAGGAGATTGCTTGCAAGGACTGAAGATACAAGATACAAGCAGATTCAAGCAAATCAGAGTCAAATCAGAGCTGAATTTCATCATTTCTACTCATTCTTCTTCTACACTACTTTTTCAAGCTTAAAACATAGATTTAACGTCGAATTTACGGTTAAAATTGGCTAATTTTTGAATATGTTGTGTGAAATCATAACATAATCAATCCTTGAAAGTTTCAGATCTAAATTCGATCTAATACTTTGAAAAATAGTTGAAAAATCATGAAAAACAAAGCTGAAAGTTGCGCATCCGTTTATGTTTGAAACATGTATTCACGCGGATCTGTGTAGACAAGTTCGCACGGATCTAAGAGTAGTTAAATCCGCACGGATCTGGGTAGTCTAGTTCGCACGGATCAAAAATAACAGTTTGCGCGGACTCTGGAACATTGGGTTCGCACGGATCTACATCCCACATCCGCACGAACCTACAATTCTCCATTTGCGCGGATCTAGGTTTAATATTGTTTAGTTTTCAAAGTTTGTTTATTTGATTGTTGATTCTTGCAGGTATTTCTTAACAATTTCAAAGTTTGAAATCATGGAACCGGAATTTTATAATGAGTTCTACAATGCTTTCACATCTGCTACAACATCCACACCAAAGAATGTTTCGAAAGTCATATCTAAAAGTTTAAACATCAAAAATGCATACGAAACCTATTCGAAACCACCCAAACTGATGAATATGGAGGATTACAATAGGTGGAACGATATATTTGAGAGTTAGGTTAAAGCTTATGCTTATGAAAGTTGGGTTATGCTAATGTTTAGATATGAAAAACCAAAAACGATAAGGGAGAAATAATACCAATTAACGAATAAAAAGATGTTGATAAAAAAGAGTTCTTTAACGAACAAAAAATGATTACACTGTTACAATAATTAGTTAAAGATGAAATTCTTTCTCTGCTCCAACATGACAAAACTTTAAAATCTATGTGGGAAGCATTAAGAGTTAAGGCTGAAGGTGGAAAAGAGATAACGAAAAACAAAAGATCATTGCTTAAGAAAGAGTTTGATTTGTTCAGCTATCTGAAGGGTGAGAATGTTTGACAGATGATAGAACGTTTCTGTCATCTAAAACTTGAGCTTGTAAGATTCGATATCAGAAAAGACAAAGAAGAAATCATCGACAAGCTCATTGAAGCGTTACCACATGAAGATGAAAGGCAAACGTATATTATGATTCTGAGAAACGGTGCAAAGTTTGATGAAATAACTTTAGATATATTGAATGAAAATCTTGAAGGCCATGAACTAGAACTTCAAAAGAAAAACAAGATTAACAGCTCAAATTATCAGTAGAACGTGGATCTATATTATCGTGGAAGCTTACTGATGAAAAATCAATCACCAAAGATTGGCATCGCATATAGTGCAGATAGTTCAAATGATTCACCACAAAGAAGTTCTTCGAAGTGTGGTTTTAGTTATTCATGTTCAAATTTCAAGAATCAATCATCTTTAGTACCAAATAATTCTAACTCAAATGTGGTTCAATGTAACATTGCATTAAATATGAACAATTCTCAGAATATGAATGCTGATTCAGCCAAGCAACAGATGATCTTCTTAGCATTAATTCGGGAATCCTATGAAAGTCTGGTGGTGGGAAAAATTGGAAACCGGAATATGACCAAGGAAGACTATGATCAAATTGATCCAGTGAGATGGAGCTGATCGACATAAGATGGTGTATGGCTAGTGTAATCAGAAGAGCGAAGAAATTTATGGAGATTACCGGCAGACAATGTCTTGGAGGTCCTACAACAAAACTAGGCTTTGACAAATCCAAGGTTACTTGTTTCAAATGTAAACAGAAATGACACTTCAGGAGAGAATGCTCAAATCAGGATGTGGATGAAAATGTGAATCCGTTCCATGATGATTACTATAGAAAAGCAATATACCACCGCAATAAAGAACAACCGCCAAAGAATAATCGATTGCAAATCGATGAAGGTACGTCAAAAGAGAAAATAACAAGCTCTGGTGGTTCCTCAGGAGGATGAGGGGTTTAACTGGAACAAATACATTTCGAATGAGAAGGTTGCATTGGTTGTTGAAGTGAGATTTAGTCGAGAAGAACACATAGCACGTAGGAGGTTGGATGAAGTGTATCAAGCTTTCAAAGAGGCAAAGCAGGCCAAGAGATGAGATGATGAGAGGAAATGCTATTTAAATCCTCAAGGAAATCCTGCAGTGGATCCGAAGAATGTAGATTTTGATGCATTGCTTGCTGCTATTCCAACTGCTGCAGAATTTTATTCAAAGATAAAAGTAGATAAAAATTTTGAGGAACAAGTGGAGAAGCACATGGAAAGAGTGATTAATGCAAGTCTAGAAAAGTCGACAGAGACTTTAAAGAAGAATGATGAGAAGACCATTGATGAGAGCCAATAGAAGATGGCTGAAAATTTGAAGAAAACGACTGACAAAACATTGATAGTAGATGAAACAAAGGTAAAAACTCAAACTGAATCTACTGAGTCGTCAAATCAGGTTAAATCATTGAGTAATAATGATGAAATTGGTGACAAATCAGAACACAAAAATGAAGTGCAGTGCAGGAAATGCATGGAAACATGCAGTGCCTCTACTGAGAAGGATGAAAACTAAGGTCAAGAAACGTTGAATTTACTAAAATTGAGAATGTTTTCAAAGCAAAATGTAAAGAAATGTTTGAGAAAGAAGAGATTTTGAAACAAACAATAGAGAAGCTGACACAAAAATGTAATAATTTTGAAAAAGAAAATAAGATTTTAAAGCAAAAGTGTTCAGCAAATTGCAACGAATGTATTCAAAAAGATAATATTATTCGAGAGTTGCAAAAAGAATATGATGGGATGAAATATTCACATCATAGAGTAAAAGAGGCAAATGAAACTTTGAAAAGTGAAGATAAACGTCTTGAAGAAAAAGTTTTAAAATATTCTGAAACGACAAAAATTTCTTGAAGCCAAATATAAAGGTAAGCAATTGGTATTAAATCAATATATTGATGAAGTTGCTGATCTAAAACGAGAGTTGGCTTAAAAGGAAAAGAAAATAATAAACTTCAAAGTTATCATGTTTCTTCATACATTCTCAAACGAATTTTCAACATCATCCCAGATGATAATGATTCTAAAAAGAATAAAAAGGGGATTGGATCAGAATATCATCAAATTCCACCACCGTTGGAGAAAAATTATACATTCTATGATGACGAAAAGGTGGCAAAGGCAATGAATATGGTTGATCAGTTGCCTAAAAACATTGTTGTGACATACACCAAATCTGATGATGGTGAATCAGCGGTGGTAAGTAAGGTTGTTAAGAGTGTTTTGAAAGAAGAAAATCAAAACAATTCCACCAAAAATGATAATTCTAAATCACAAGTTGAAGATGAGGAAAGTTTTCATAAAAATTATCTGAAAAATTCAAAATCTGAAACAAATGTGAATGATGATTCAAAACATTGTTGTGACATACACCAAATCTGATGATGGTGAATCAGCGGTGGTAAGTAAGGTTGTTAAGAGTGTTTTGAAAGAAGAAAATCAAAACAATTCCACCAAAAATGATAATTCTAAATCACAAGTTGAAGATGAGGAAAGTTTTCATAAAAATTATCTGAAAAATTCAAAATCTGAAACAAATGTGAATGATGATTCAATAAGATTGGCATATTATATGGTTGGATCAGACAAATTATTTTCAGATGTTGAAGTTCCGATTCAAAATGTGATCGCAGAAAAGATTGACAAAGTTTTTAAATTGGTGGAAATTTAGAAAACTGAAATTGAAAAATTTGCCGGTAAAGCAAACAAGAAAGCTTTTTATAACAAAACAAGTTACAAAAAGAAAAACACAAAGGCTGCGTTGGGTTATAAAAAGAAACAAATCAAAAGAAAAGGTTTGAAAAGACAAATTTTCAGAAAAAGATGAACTTTGTTCACGGAACAAGTTCCGAAGAAGAGAAAGAACTCTGATTTAGTCGACATACTAATGAAGAATTCTATGCTCGAAAGAAATAACAGCAACAGGCCAAAGATGTTTCGAAGAAAACATGTTTTAAATGTCAACAAGTTAGACACATTGGTCGCAAATGTCCAAATCTAAAGCCTGTTAATGTTGAGAAGATATAAAGGAAATCTAAGTTTGTGAAACAAAAGTCACCCAAATTTGAGCCAAAACAAATTTGGAAACAAAAGGTTGATATTTTAAAACCAAAACAAATTTGGAAACCAAAGGATGATATGTCAAATCAAAACATTCAAAAAGACTTAACATATTATGAAAAAGAATGTTTTAAAAGGACAAATTTGGGTGGTAAAGAAACAAAGTACTTCTGTGAATGAGAAAAGGCAAATCAATTCAACCAAAAAAGTTGAAGTCATGAATGAAAACGTTTTTGTGAAAAATGACAAAGATTTTCTGAAACTGAACGAATCGTATTGTTTCAAAATACCCAAGGTCAAACAAGCATGGGTTGCTTTATTCAAGTAATTGAGTTGATTGAATGTGTAGGTGTTCCAGAGGTTAATCCACGTTCAAGAAGAGCAATGGAGCAGCCTTACACGAGAGGAGGACTCCTGTGATTGAAATCAGGGAGTGTTGGCTAATAATAATAAATCAAAATATAATAAAATAAAAAAATATAAAAAAATATAAAAAATGAAAAAAAAGGGTTAAAGAAACACGGTGAAACCCTCACGACTGAACAAACAAAGCATGATAAAACAAGTTTGAAAAATGGATTCAAAATATTAAAATATCAATGTTTTGGTAATCATGGGGGTGTGTGTATTCTAAACAGAGAATGTGAAGCAGAAAGTGGACGGCGAGATGAAGTTATCTACATCGGTTTGTCAAATTTTCTTTAAAATGTTTAGGATTTTAGGGGGAGTAAAAATTTGAAAAATTCAAAAACATTTGAAAAATTGAAAAAGTACAAAAACATGAAAAAAATTCAAAAGAGTTAGCATAAAAAGAGGAAATGATAGTACATTAGTAGGACAGTCACATCATGCTAAAGAAATGGAAAGATAAAAAGTGATAAACGGTCTTACTAATGATATGCCAGTAGGTTTTTACACATTTAGTATATTGATTTTGAGTTATAAACCTAAATCAATAACTTTCTTATTTCGTGGGGAACATCTCTCGGATATATGGACTTAGTACTCTGAAATTTCGTTTGAGAGATTGCCTGATTCTGAGATATTAGGTCTTTATACTTATTGATATCTGGGGTATTATACTTGGTCTTCTGATTTTGCGTCAGCAATGGCCTAGACCTCGTAAAATACTTTCGCCCTTAAAACCCTAACACTGCATAAAAATTGAGACTATCGAAAGATATATTAAGTGCAGATGTTTAAAAGATTCCTAAGTGGAACATACCTAAGTCGAGCCTTCATCTCTTTGTCTGAACGGTAGTTATAACCTGGGGAATCTTGATACAAGAGAAAATTCTGAGGTGGGAGACGCGAATTAGTTAGTTCTTAAAACACCAATCTCGTATCTTGAATTAATTGAAATTTGTGTGAAAATTTAAGTGGATCAGTATACTGACAATCTAAGTGAATCGTTTAAAGCTTACAGTTTATATAAATCAATGGTACTAGTGATATGCCATAAACTAATATGATTTTCTGACGCAAACTCAACAAAAATATGGTTGTAAATACGTGGTTATTTCATTTTAGTAAACACACTGAAAGTCTTAGAAAAATCCAAACAGATTGTGTTTTAGCATAAAGTTTTCAAAATTCAAATAAATTTTAGTTCACTTTATGTTTCGACAACCGATGATAGGAAGCTAAGTTTCAAAATCTAAGTAGCCGAACATTTCTCAGAAATTAACAAGTTCATTAATTTGAAACTTGAAGTTTTAAAATGTAAAATCAAAAATAGTTTGTAATTGTCTCCAAGGTCATTAATTTGGACTTGGTAGATAATTAGATAAATCAAGGTCATTAAATTGAACTTGATTATCTGTGAGGGATTATGAAGTTGGATTCTTTAAATTCAAATACAAAATTGATTGGTTTGTGAATGAAAGAAAATTGATAGGGGGAGCTAGTCTTAATGTCAAAATATTTGTGTTTAGAGCCAGGCAAGAATCCTGGTGGTTTTAATTGTCAAATGAAGTTTGTGTGTAGCCAGGTTATGATTCTGAAATTGTAAGTAATTTTCACAAGTGTTTTGAATTGTCAAATGAACAGATACTCAGAAAGCCAGGTTCTCATCCTAGAAGCTCAAAGCAAGGGAGAATTTGCAGAGAAGGAGTCTGAAGAAAGGGGGAGCTGATGAATCAAGATGTAAAGGGGAGTCTGTGATTCGGAACTGTCAAAGACTTTTGAAGACTTAGAGATAAAGAAGATTAGCTACGAGATTGACTGCAGTAATATCCAAGGGGTAGTCTATGAATGCACTATGTCTATCACTTTTGTCAATCACGTGTTTTAACGTCAAATGTATTGAGTCGTAGCTAATAGATTAGACAAGACAAAGTTGTGTAGTGTTTAAAGTATACCATACATAGGCACAATACAGGTCCGCAGGGATGGAGAATACTCATCCGCATGATTAGGGTTTAGCTGGTCCGCACATAGATGATCCGCATTTAACTGGTCCGCACATGTGGGTTCGCACAGATGCGTGGATTCGTGATAAGTTGTTTGCGCGGATGGGGCTAGGCTATAAATAGGGTTCTTGTCTTGTTCATTTGTAGCAACTTGGTGGACTTGAGTGGGGAAACTCTGTCCAAGTGATTTCACGGTTTTGTACTTACAAATCATCAATCAAAATCATTTTAATTACTTGTTCTTGTTCTAGTCAACCTCGTACTTGGATTCCGCCCAAGATACGAGGTCATAGCAATCAATTGTACATTCAAGAAGATCGTGATCGGTCCTAACACGTTCCTACATTTGAGTTTTACAATGATATCGACAGTTTAGGATTGAGAAACCCGTGACTACCACTTTAGTTCGTTCGGATGTTGTGTTTTGATCCCGGGAGGGCTATTCCTATGTCTTTAATGATATTTTGTTACATGCTTATAGGAGCTGTAAGAAGTTTTCGATATCTTACGCAAAATGTTTTTTTTTTACCATTGTGCTTTTGGTTTGGTTAAATAAATGTTGCTTATGTATAAGGTACATGTAGGTTATGAATACATTGTTGTATGTTGGAATGGCTACTTTTATATACCTTTATATCACTACTAGAAAACTGGCAATTGCTACCGAAATTTGTGACCGCAAAAAACGATCGCAAGATTAGCTACCATTTTCGACCTAAATCCAACCGGTAGCAAATATATCCCCAAAACCCAAAATAATAATAACAAAATAGTAATTTATATAACATGGTCGCAAGATGATGGTGGGCGTGTAAAAATAAAAAAAGTTTTGTCAAAGTTGTCACCGTTTTCCAACGACCATGCATTTTGCCACCCTCACACAGTCGCAATATAGAGTAAAAATTTAAGAGGAAATATTAAAAATTTTACCCTCTCCACCAAATTTAAGTCAGGATACAGTTTTTTTAAGGGCAAGGAAAGACGTGCCAACCATCGTGACATCGGGTGTTGTGGCCAAGGTCGACTACTCGACTGCCGCCAGCACCTTGGCTCTCCCCAGATGCGCGGAAACCTGATCTCCACCTGCCCGAAGGCACGCCAATGGAATAATCGATAAAACCTCGTCGTCTATCCAAGTCGAACCAGCGCCACCCATATTCGAACCAGGATGAGGAGAGTGAGAATCGAACCAGGGTCACAATGAACACCAATTCTTTCCCCAACCACTCCACCACTACCTCATTGGCAAGTCATGATACAATTAAGTTATCACATCTAGGGTTCTAATACTGAACCGTGTTCCCCAAATCTCTAGAATAACACCTCTGCTCCACCATCACTAATTGAATCATCCTCTGCTCCACCTCACTTTCAACTATCTCACTAATCGCTCTAAAACCCTAATCGTTCCTAAAAATGGCAACCACTGGATTGCAACAACTAGCAAATCCTTTCTTAAGGTTCGTTTTGCTGCGAACTATGACCAGCGTCTTGTTGTTCTTAGGGTGAAAGGGGTGCACCACTTATGAGATGGGGGGAAATTTCCACCCACCCAATCATGAGGTGCTATGTCAATTCTCCTCTCTTACACCATTCTTGCCCAAAAAACATAAGGGGTGGTCACCACTCATGCCATGCCATGGGGTAAACTATTTATCTTTCCTTTTTTATAAACTATTAATTAATAAATGAATTATGAGGAAAGCCACCCGGATGTTGTTTTTGTTAATCTTTTAGCGCTTGTTTCATAACATGAGCGTTTTGGGCTTCCGTAGGATACCCGTACACACCCGGTGCAACCATCGTGGGACCTTGTGGTAGTTAAAAAATTGTGGTAGATAATTGGGTTGGGGTTGAGTGTTGTAAAAACTTGGATGTGAATAAATTGTGGTGGATAGTTGGGTTGGTACCCACTCGTTCCGCCTCGTCTACTTTGTGAGCCGCACCCCCTCGCCTTCGAACCGGAACCCGAAATTTTTTTCGTGCCATTGCCCTTGTTTTGTCTATCCATAGTATGCTTTTAGAGTTTGTGAATTGGGTGAAAAAAATGGAATGTAAAATGGTAATATTTATAAGGTATTTAATTGTTTTTTTTTTAAATCAAACAACATTATAGTCGTTATCCATATCCAACGGCTACATTCAGATCCAACGGTTAAATTGAGGAGCGGTGACTATCCCCCGATTTTTGGGCTTGCCGCGCGGTGAAGGGGAACGACGGCGGGGTTCACCACCCGTCACCCCGCTTCCACCTCGTTCACCCTTAGAGCATACGTAGTGGGGCGGTATGGACCCCATAGCGCCGCCATGGCGCCGCCCACACGAAACGCGGGGCGCTATGCCCCAAAAAATTTTGAAAGCGCGATGAATATAACGGCGGTATAAATGGGGGATTTGATTTTTTGACCGTTGTAAACGGTCATTTTACTAAAAAAAAAATCAATTTTTTTTTCAAACTTTCCTTTAAATCAATACCTACTCTCCTATTTTTTTTACCACACACACTCAAACACTCTTTATCTCTTCCATTTTTTTTAGAAATCCTTATATTTTATACAATGCATCCATTCAACTGTGGCTTCATTCCTCCCCGATCAAGTGTGGACCCAAACCAAAGTGGTAATCCTACTCGCCCCGTGTCACCGGTTCCCACTAGACCCAACCCTTTCGGCTCCGGTTTTCTCGATTACAATCAACAAAGTCCCGGGTTCATGAATCTTTTGAACCAACCGCTATCATGGGACCCTAATCTCTACGGGTGGAACCCGAATCAAAACACCGATGGGATGGGGTCGTCTCAAGCGTTTGGGTCGGCTCAAGCTTTCGGTTCCCCACTACACGAACCCGATGTTGTTCCGGAAACACAACCCGAGGTAGCGGAGACGCAAAAAGGAAAAGGAAAAGCAAAACGGCCACATAAAAAGAAAGTGGAAACCACCACCCGAGCGAAAAAAAATGTGATAACGTGGGAGCCCACCCGGGATAGACAATGGGCTCACGACTTTGAGTTCTACTCGAAACCGCATGACCACTTAACGGGAAAAGCTTTGAAAATGGCATTGGCACAAAAGGAGCGGATTGAAAAAAAATATAACCTTTGATTGTGTAATTTTTTTTTTCTAGTTTAATGTTTCTTTTATTTTATTGTACTTTTGTTATTTAATGAAATGAATTTTATTTTTAAAAAACTTACAAATGAATTAAAAAAATAAAAATTAAAAAATAAGTAATGATGACAAAGGGGCGTTATGACTACGGCCTCAATTTGCATAACGCCTCATAAAGCCCCGTGGTGACGTGGCATGCCACATAACACATGGCCTTAATCAGAGGTATGGATTTTGCTTTTGGTTCAAGTTTTAAATTCTAAAGCTTTGTAATTAACAAGCAAATCATTTCTTAGGGTTCAATGTTTGATGAAGTATGTGTGAGTATCTTTTTTAGTATCTTTTTTTTTCATGTTTATTGTTGCTTTAATGATCTTTTAGTTGATTTCTTACTTCGATTTCTTACATTAGTAGATACAAAGCTTTGAGTACAATGCTTCTTATTGATTACTTATTTTTGTTCTTGTCTCTTTTGTGTGTGAGTGAATAAAACCAACAAAAAGGTGAATATTACATGTTTGAGTTTAGAAATTCTATTTTTTTTTTTTGTCTTGTTGCTTTGAAACTGTAATGTCCAAAATTGGCTATACAGACTAAAATCACCTAATTTGCGGTTCGCTCCGGTTCGGATATGCGGTTCAGATTCACGATTCGTAGTTGGGATGAATTTGGTTTGGAGGGGGTAGGTTTATTTTGGTACGATCCGGTACAATTCGGTTCAGTGTACCATTCTATCTGGTTCGGTATACACATTTCTTAATGAAATAAGAAAAAAAAGTAAACAATTAAAAAACGTTTTAGATTAAAGTTAACAAAGTAAAAGTATTGAGGTCTGAGGATGAAATATGTAACTTAATAAAAAAAAAACTTTAGGTTAAAAATTATAATAACACAAACACAAAAGATGAAATATGTAAATAAAAGAGGTTTAGGTTAAAATAGATTAAAATCTGTCATATTCTGTAGCCTCCATCTGAATCGTCTCCTCCATTTTCACTAGGGTCCATCATCACATGTAAGGTTTAATTTTTTCAACTTCATCACCATTCTTAAGCATAAAATTCTAATTTCACATCTTTGTACATAAAAGAAATTCGCTGAATTGATAAAGGAAATTCGCTGAATTGATGAACATGATGCACTGAATTGAAGAACAAGATACGCGAATTGGCACCATGTTATACGTATACGAACTCCGTATGATACGAAACGTACGAAAACGAAATTCGCATCTTTTTGAGCGAATTATGCGACTATGTTACAGACTCCTTTCATTTGATATTATGCTAGCTACTATTGGATTCTCTCATGAACAATAACAATAACCTCAGTTATTTGGAGGGTAGAAATTGGCGACAATGACTAGATAGCATATCTTTCTTTGGATTTTAAATATATTAACATTTTCTTAATTTCTTATATTGTTTACAATATTGATTTTTTAGAGGCCTAAATTATACTTTCAGCAAGATGGCCTAGTAACAGAGTACCTGACCCAATTCATATACGCCATGAACCCAGATAGAAAACATAAGAAGGTTTTATAACAAAGAGGGTTCCCAGAACAGGGGGAATGAACCCAGGTAGAGTACCTATACCTCCCACATATTTCCAACTTCACATCAAGTTACATAAAATGTACAACAGGTAGTAATTACCTACAGACCAAAGAATAAGGTAGAGAATGCAAAACCCATTACAACATCCAGAATAACTATGGGGTTCTACCCTCCCCCTAATATCTCCATCATAACCCAATAAATCCCAAGTCCAGTTCAGATTACAAACATAACAGACCCCCAACCCAAAACCACCCTAGTCATTAAACCACCTGTTAGAAAACCCAGCCCAAACCCAAGCCCTCCCACCTACAAACAATGAAAGGACATAAATGATAAAACTGAGAGCAATTTGATCAAGGTTTTTCATCCAATGTGTGAAAGAAATCTCTAACCAGCCAACTATCAACCTCTCAACAGGCCATTTCCAAGAATGATTTGCCCATCAGGGGTAGTTTTGGAACAAAACACTGAATGTTATCCAGCTCCCAAATACGTGCCAATGAAGAGTGGCAACAGATTTTTGCAGAGTAATGCCTAGAACACAAAGTTTCAGCTGTAGGTCTTCTGTGTTTCACAGGTGTGGCAATTCAAATGTTTATATGGCATGGGGTTGGACATCTAAGGATCAAGCAACTCATCATCTATTATTTTTGGTAATTTTCGGGTTTAGAAGTAGATACAGCGAAGGGTTTTCAAATGTCGTCTACGATATTTATTATGTGCAAAACTTTGGAGTAGAGCAAGAATTGATATTATAAAAATTATCATGTACTTGACTTGATGAGCCATTTCATAAATTATTGATGAGGCAATGGTAATCTGACTGGGGTTTGATTAATCGCATGGGCAACATTCTAAAATTGAAGTGGTTTAGGCGATGTAATTTGAGCCTTATGTTTTTTACAAAAAAAATATATATTTGCGTCGTATTTTCCTAAAAACTTTTTTGTTATGCTTATTGTTTGCGATATGGAGATCACTAATAAGAGACAACTTTTAGCACGCTTGCAACACTTGATAGATGATGTTGTAGCGTATGATCAACGCATCACGGATTAGTTAGATGAACTTACACAAAAGGTGGTAACTATTTACCGAAACCAGTTGGAATTACATACTGAAACTGACGCGCTATATGCGCGTTATGAAGCGAAACGATAGCTAGAACAACTAGATGTGGTCTTATTATGTAATGTTAGTTTGTTAGGTTTCCAACAGTAATCGTGATTGATTGTGATTTTGATTAACGCTATTGTACAATCAAACGGATATTTAGCTACTTAACGCTTTTACCTGACGTCATCTTGATGTTTATTTTACGTATTCACAGTGATGTCTGTAACGCAACACAAGCATCATACTAGTTGTAATTATTAGAGAAGTAAAAAAACAAATAAAAAAAATGGACAGACTCATGTATTACCTTTAAAACTAATTATAATATAAACTTTGGAATTTTATTGTATGAATTAAAATAAGTATACTAACAAAAACGTTTGTTGATTATAAAGGTCCTTCTAAAAGCACATGTAATTATATAGAAATAAGACATATACACTATCGCCCAAAATAACATGTCCCCTATACATGACACTTCGTACGCTCACATGAAAAAGTCACTTTGTACATCAAGTGTCCATTCTTTCGCTGCACACGTGGGTTTTAGAATAATGTTTGATGTACGCGTTTGAACCATTGTAACTGAAAAGAGGAGCACAAGTCAAAGTAATGTTGGGCCTAGAAGAAATGGAATGCTTCGAACCTTACTTTAATATCAACAAAAGCGCCTCCGTGTTTTCGCATCTTGAACGCGTCACTACGGAGGATGAAGACTTCAATATTCCTTGCTTAATTGGAAACCACGTTGCTTACTTTATTCTCTCCCATATTGTTTAGTAAACCTCAATGAGGTCCCATCTTAAGAATCGTTCTTTTCTTATATAAAGAAAGAAAAATCGGGTTTGCTTTTAGAGTTTTTTATATTACTATATAATTTGGGTAAGATTATAGTAATTAATAGTGCTGGTTTTGAGAATTCGTGTACCATGTTCGAACTTGAAAAACCATGCCCTTACGCCTTAACGAAATTGAGTATTACGGGGATCTAAACCTAATGACAATGGGCTAATAACTAATATAAACCAAAAAAATAATTTTGTAAGTGTGCCTATGTTGGTGTTTATATGAGTGTGCCCTATTAATGTATTTTTTTACATATAAGTATAGGATATTTTTTAAAATAACGTGTCCTTCGAAATATCGGGCCTTGACCAGTGGCGGACCCAGAAATTTTTCTATGTGGGTGTGGAATATTTATAATAATTTTAGGCTGCCTAGATTTATAAATAAAAATTCAGTTCAGGTCGGTTCGGGTCGAGTCATGTAAAACAAAAAAAAACATCAACCTAAAATTTATATAATCATCAAAAACACGTCAAACGTTGTTACAAACATATCTAAAATGTCGCCCTTGTTTTCATTTTCTGAAATCTATCCAAAACATCATCTAGAGTTACATTCTTAAGCAAGTCCTTCTCTATATAACATATACAATTATCAATTAAATTCTCATCGCCAATCCGATTACGCAAGTCGGTCTTCACATTCTTCATTGGCGAAAAACATCCTTCAACGGTTGCGGTTGCGACGGGTAATACGAGAACAAGCTTCAATAACTGATATACCAATGTATAAGTTACGTGAATATTTGTTGAAACCATTAACCTTACAAGACTTGACAAACCATCCAAGTTGACGAATTGTTTATCTTTTTTCACAAAACCAATGTAGTTTCTGAGTTGAATCGGAAGCCTTCGTTTTTTGGCTTCACTGAAATCATATGGATACTTTTCGGCTAGTTTTAGTATATTTGGAGTGTTAAATGCACTAAAATTATCACACGTACTCAAACAACTCATACAAAGAAGTAGTTCCGATGTTAACTCGTTAAAACGGTTCCCAAATTCTTGAATTTGCAAATCTAGAACCGCATTGAAGCAATCACACTCGTAATAATGACGTAATAATGACGATTTAAAGGTAACCTTCTCCAAGAACTCATTAAATCCTTCCAACCAAAACTTTTCAAGTTAGTTTTTGGTGGAAGAAACTAATTTAACCGCATTCATCAAATCTTGTTCTTTTCTTTGTATACAATGGGACAATGTTTGTGTGGTGTTTAGAATATGCTCCATTAAGTGTATATAAAATACAAAGTCGTATTTTTTCAAATCCTCTAGAAGTCCGTCCGCTTGTTTACTACAAGGAAGAGTTTGACCCGTTGCTACTATCCATCCAAGAACTTCCATAACGTTTGGATATAAAGTAATCAAATGCGAAAGTGTTTTATAGTGAGAATTCCAACGTGTATCTCCGGGTCTTGAAAATGTCATTTCCTGATTCAACCCACTTCCGGTACAAAGCACATCTTCCATTTTTTCCAATTGTCTTCTTTGGCTTTCACGAAGCATGTCTTGTCGTTTGGAAGATGCACAAACGGCATTTGTTAAACATGTTATCGTTTCAAATACTCTCCAAATAGGTGTGTGTTTGTTTGCAACTGTCGCATCCCCCGACCCCTACCCCGGGAGCGGGTGCCGCGAGCTCAGATGGGTGGTATCGGTGTTTATTAATGTGGCAGCGGAATACATCAGGATCGTAGTTAGGAAATATTTTTATCATAGTAAAACACTAAACTTTTATAATAATCAATCTTTGGGATAAAAGCCCAAATTCATTTGACATTACATTTGTAGGGATAAACTAAAATTATTGAAAACAAAAACTCCTTTTTATTTAGGTAACTTTTATAGCCACTTTTCCAAGCCTTCATTGCTCTCCAGCTAGCTTCTATTGGCTTTCACATTATGTTACCTGAAACGCGTTTTAAAAACATTTTATCAGCAAGAAATACTGGCGACTGCATCCCAGTTAAATCAAAACAGTTTTATCACTTTTACAGTATTGAGGGTATCCGCAAGTACATTTGCTTATATCTATCCTGTTACCCTTTTTCCTGGTATTGTCTTTCCTGAGTGGTTGGTCATGCTACTATTCCAATAGTAACGAGTTTCAAGTAATCTATACAAAACCCCAACATACCGGCAGCAATTGTAGAATCACAAAATACTCAATTACTGTTAAGTGTTATTTAAAACATTTGAGGTTTTAGTAAAGAGTTTTGACTCATAAAAGTAATTTACAAAAAGGTGACAAAAAGCATATGTACTCACATTGTTTACTTAGGTAATACTAAGGCTTCCTGTTGTATCTTCTAGTTATTATCTATCAAAATTAAACAATGCACACGCGTTAGTAAAATAACCCAAATCACATTAACCTTACAACTCGAGACAGAACTCCAATGACTGAGTCAGGCAGAGCCTTGACATGCATTACAGAGTTTTAGATCAATCAGGTGTAACATGAGACAGAATTCCAACGACTGAGTCGGGCAGAGCCGACATGCGTTATGGAATCCTAAATCGAACGTGTAGGGTAATAGAAGGGTTATAGTACTTACAACGAGGCAGAGCTTCACTTTATAGTGGGTATTATGCCCGGGTATTACTTCCACTATTCAGAAATTGAGAGAGAATTATCAGAAATGAACGAATTCAAATGAAGCTAATTGATCCTATTTATAGGCCTGACGGAAGGCGGCTCGCGGCCCGCGTAGACTTAAGCTGAATCTCTCGCGGCCCGCGAGAGAGTAGACTAGGGTTTAGGCTCGACCAGTCAGCGAGTATAGGCTTGACACGTGTCGGCTTTGTTTGCCCGGCAAGTCACTATGACTCGCAGCCCGCGACAAACCCTTGAATTTTGTTTTTCTTGTTTGCCCGGCAAGTCACTACGACTCGCAGCCCGCGCAAGTCACCAAGGAGGTCTTTGTCGCGCCCCGCGACAAACCCCTGAATTTTGTTTTTCTTGTTTTTAATAAGTACAAGGGTATTTCGGGTCCGTTTCTCGCATACGGGGTATATTAGGGACGTTTTAGGGTTACGTTAAGGATTCTAGGAGGGTTGTTATATCCTCCCCACCTTGTTTTAGATCTCGTCCTTGATGTCTACTGGAATAGGTGTGGGTATTTCTTACGCATCTCTGACTCGAGTTCCCAAGTGTATTCTGGTCCTCTCTTGGAATCCCATTTTACTTTGACCAGAATTTGTCTTTTGTGTTTGAGATTCTTGATTTTTCTATCTTCGATCTGAACGGGTTTCTTGATAAACTTAAGTTTCTCATTTACCTCTATATCCTTAAGAGGTATCACTAATGATTTGTGTGCTAAGCACTTTTAGAGATTACATACATGAAACACATCATGTATTCCTGCCAATTCCTCTGGCAGTTGTAGCTGATAGACTACGGGTCCTATTCTTCTAATAATCTCAAAAGGTCCAACATACCTGGGGCTTAGCTTTCCCCTCTTAACGAATCTGACTATTCCTTTCCACGGAGAAACTTTTAATAACATCTTATCTCCTACTTGAAATTCTAAAGGTTTACGCCTGTTATCTACATAACTCTTTTGACGATCGCGTGTTGCTTTTAGTCTTTCCTTGACTTAAATTATCTTATCTGTTGTTTATTGCACTATTTCTGGTCCAGATAATTGTTTTTCTCCAATTTCTGCCCAACAGACTAGAGTTCTGCACTTTCATCCATAAAGTGCTTCAAATGGTGCAGCGTTAATGCTAGTATGATAGCTGTTATAGTAGGAAAATTCTATTAATGGTAAATGGTCATCCCAATTTCCTTTGAAATCAATTACACATGCTCTAAGCATACCTTCCATTGTCTGAATTGTCCTTTCGCTTTGTCGGTCCGTTTGTGGATGATAAGTCGTGCTTAGATTTAACCTGGTTCCCATTGCTTTTTGGAAACTTGTCCAAAAATGAGAAGTAAAACGGCTATCTCTATCAGATACGATAGATAAAGGAATTCCATGTAATGAATTTATTTCATTTACCTATAGTTTGGCTAACTGTTCCATACTGAAAGTTTCCTTCATTGGTAAGAAATGAGCAGATTTGGTCAATTTATCTACAATCACCAAGATTGTATCATTTCCTTTTCTTGTGTTGGGTAATTTGGTAACAAATTCCATTGTTATCAATTCCCATTTCCATATTAGCATCTCTAACTGTTGTAATAATCCTAAGGGTTTCTAATGCTCAGTTTTAACTTGTGAACAAGTTAGAAATTTAGCAACATAGTTTGCTATATCCCTTTTCATTCCTATCCATCAGAAATTCTTTCTTAGATCCTGACACATCTTATCACTTCCGGGATGTATCGTATACTTAGACTTATGAGCTTCTTCTAGAATTCAGTGGCGTAGGTTTCCTTGTTTAGGTATCCACATCCTTTTCTTATGGAACTTCCAAATTCCATCTATTCCTTGTTCTAACTCCATAATCATTCCTTTTAAACCTTCAGCATCGTCCTTGATTGCTGTTTCATGTACCTCTCTAATTTGCTCATTTAAATCTACTTGTAGATTTAATCTGAGAGAACGTACTCATTTTGGCTTTTCATGATACTTTCGACTTAAAACATCAGCTACTACATTATCTTTTCTAGCATGGTACTGGATATCACAATCCTAATCATTAAGAATTTCCATCCATCGTCTCTGTCTCATATTTAATTCTTTTTGCCCAAAAATATACATTAAACTCTTATGATCTGTGAAGACAACGAATTTATTTCCATATAAATAGTGTCTCCAAATCTTAAGGACAAAAACTATGGCTCCTAATTCTAGATCATGGGTTGTATAATTCTCTTCATGTTTCTTAAGTTGTCTAGAGGCATAAGCTATAACCTTTTGACGTTGGTTAACCTTTGCTTAAGAATCTTAAAAGCTTCTTCCTGTTTCGGTCCCCAAACTTAACTGATTTGCGGGTCAGTTTTGTTAATGGAATAGCTATTCTAGAGAAATCTCTGATAAATCGTCTATTATATCCTGCCAGTCCAAGAAAACTTCGTACTTCTGTTGGTGATTCAGGGACTTTCCACTTAGTAATCGCCTCGATTTTTGTGGGATCCACATGAATTCCTTCATGATTAACCAGATGTCCAAGGAATTGCACTTCTTGCAACCAAAATTCACATTTTGAGAATTTAGCATAAAGCTTTTCTTTTCTTAATAATGTAAGAAGTGTATGTAGATGCGCTGCATGTTCCTCTTTACTCTTTGAGTAAATTAGAATATCATCTATAAAGACAATTATGAATTTATCCAGGTATGGTTTACATACCCTGTTCATCATGTCCATAAATGCAACCGGGGCATTGGTTAAACCAAATGGCATGACGGTAAATTCATAATGACTGTACCTAGTTCTGAAAGCAGTTTTAGGAATGTCCTCTTCCTGTACTTTCAATTGATGATATCCTGAGCGTAAGTCGATCTTAGAAAAAGAATCGAGCTCCTTGAAGTTGATCGAACAGATCATCGATTCTCGGTAGTGGGTACCGATTCTTAATCGTAACCTTGTTAAATTCTCGGTAATCAATGCACATACGCATCGATCCGTCTTTCTTCTTAACAAACAACACCGGTGCTCCCTATGGTGATGAACTTGGTTGTATAAAACCTTTGTCACGAAGTTCGTCCAACTGTTTCTTTAGTTCCTGCATTTCCATTGGTGCTACTCGATATGGTGCTTTAGCAATCGGTGCCATCTTTGGTATTAGGTGAATTCTAAATTCAACCTCTCTATCAGGCGGTAATCCAGGTAACTCTTCTGGAAAAACGTCTGAGAATTTAGATATTACAGGAATATCTTTTAATTCTTTTCCTCTAGTATTAATGATTACATAAATCATATATACTACTCCTCCTTTCCTTTCATAACTTGCAGCTTTCATCACAGAGATGAACTTTGTCGAATTGGTTGGCTTATCTCCTTTAGTTGTGATCTTTCCACCACTTGGTGTACTTACTTGTACTATCTTTTGAACACATAAAATACTTGCATGATTGGCTACCAACCAATCCATTACTAATACAACATCGAATCCAGCCAGATTCATTGGGTAAAGGTTAGCAAAGAAATGATGGTTTAGGATTTCTATTCTTTCTCCCTGCAAGATCTCACTTATCTTAATGGATTCTCCGTTTGCTATTTCTACCAGACAATCTTGTTGAAGTTTGGCTAAGGGTTGGTTAAGAAGTTTGTAGAAAGACGTATTGATAAAACTTTGGTTTGCACCAGAGTCAAACAATACTTTGGCGAATATGTTATTAACTAAGAACGTACCAGCAATCACATCTGGAATCATCTTGGCTTCCTCAGCTGTCAGAACAAAGGCTTTGGCATTTTTCTTAGGTCCTTCAGTTGTCTTAGCCTTGTTGGATGTGGCTAGAGCTAGTTTTGCACAGTTCGGTTTGATGTGCCCAGTTTCTCCACAATTGAAGCATATCCTATTGTTTGGTTTCGATCGACATTCCTCTTCCTTACGTCCTGGCTTCTTGCAAAAATTGCAAAACCTTGCACAGCTCCCATAATGCTTCTTTTTACAAGTCTTGTAGTAAGGTGCAGAGGAAGAACCTGTATCTCTTCCACGGTACTGAAATTCTTGGGTAAGTTTCTGAGCTAGGTTCTTTCTCTGGTTTTCCTCCTGAGTACGTACTAATTGATCAGTCAGGGTATTGGCTAGTTCTACTGCTTCTTCTATGGTTTGCGGTCTAGCAGCCTTGACTACGTGTCTAATCTCACTAATTAATCCCCAAATATAACGAGAGATTAACACTGGTTCAGGTGAGGCTAAGGTTGGCACTATTCTAGCATATTCGAAGAATATGGTAGTGTAACCTTTGCAGTCTATTCCAGTCATTTTATATTTAGGAACTTATTGGCGATTTGTTCCTTTTTCGTTAGGAGGACAAAATTTTCTTTCAACCATTTCCTTAAAGTTGATCCATTCCATTTTATAAACTCTGTCACTTCCCCTAGACTAGAGAATAGTATTCCACCATTCTAAGGCTGCATTTTTTAAAAGATTAGAAACAAACATAATCTTATCTTCATCTACACATTTACTTATTTTCATGACTGCTTCTGTCTTTTCTATACAACGTAAGGCTGCAATGGCTCCTTCATTGCCTGAGAATTCTATTGGTTTGCATGCCAAGAATTCTTTATAAGAACAACCGTATGAAGTGGTTCTTCTTCTTTTAGGAAATGGAGCTTGGATAATAGGTCCATTATCGTTTACACTGTGACTTGGTTCACTGTGTTGACGTTTACTTCCATTTACAAATTTATTATTTTCTGCCTCTTTAACAGTCTTGATAATATAGGGCATAGCATCTATAATTCCTTGTGCTACTATATGTTCGATGGCACTGCTATCTATTTGGTTTTCGTTATTCTCATTATTCTAGTTTTCCTGATTTACTTCATTGTCCATCTGAATTGTGAATATTTTTCAAGTATTAATTATCGCAGAATAAATTTAGTAAAAGTAATATACACAATCACACAAACAACTTGATCAAAAACGGCAATCATTGAGACTTTTACTTTTTCTGTATCTATTATTATTATTATTATTATTTTTAT
This sequence comes from Helianthus annuus, assembly GCF_002127325.2. Taxonomy (NCBI): domain Eukaryota; kingdom Viridiplantae; phylum Streptophyta; class Magnoliopsida; order Asterales; family Asteraceae; genus Helianthus; species Helianthus annuus. The sequence goes on from NC_035449.2 coordinate 90,593,840, forward strand.
CAAAATACAAAATTACACATATATCTAGGCATTATTCTAGGTGTCGTTTATCCAGTATTGCATTTCTCGCTCATCATATTTCCAAACTAGCTTCTCTCCTATTTCTCGAATTCTATTCCCTTCATTTACTAAATCTTCTCCATACTGATGGAGTTCCTGCACCTGTTTTCGACCCATTGGTGGGTCTAATGGTTCAGGATGTGGTATGGGTTCCTCGTAAGGATCTGCGCTATTCATTTCGAAAAATGTTCTATCATTATCCTTCCACGGATGGGCATTGGTTCATTGGGAGTATATAGGGTAGAGTATGACCTATTATCGTGAAACCATGGCTCATATTGTAAAGGTTGTGGGGTTGGGATTCGAGGTAACTCGTTGGGGTTAAATGCAGGTATTGGGAATTGGTTTGCTTGGTTGGGTTCTAGCATTTGTTGGTCTGGGAACAAAGGTAACAGTGGCGGTTCTGCTATTTGGTTTAGGTTAGCATCTACTACTGTAGTAGCTATCATATGGAAATTGGCCAACTGTCTATCTAGTTCCTCTTCCCAAGGTGGCCTATTGACTGTCTCCTGAGTTTGTGCATTTGCTTCTCTATTAGCCATGACTATCGCCCTCTGTTGTTGCAACTTCTTCATTCTCTTTCTTCTCTCATGTGCTCTTCTATTAAACCAACCTATCTTCTTAGTAATAAAGGGTTCCTCAGACTGTGCCTTAAATATAAATATCCCGTGCTTAGTATCGGCTGAGTAACCTGAGGGATCAGGTTGAGATGATGTTCCCTCATCTTTTGGTAAACTATCTAAGTAACAATAAGCGTCCGAAGTTCCTTGCTCACTCATACTGTAAACTAACAAATAGTCAAATAACACAAAACAATATTTACACATAGGTTATTTCCTAACACAGAATTTAAAATTTAAGTGTCAGCACAACACTTCTTTAGCTTAAACCAGTGGCTGTAGCTCTGATACCACTCTCTGTCGTAGCCCCTGACCCCTACCCCGGGAGCGGGTGCCGCGAGCTCAGATGGGTGGTATCGGTGTTTATTAATGTGGAAGCAGAATACATCAGGACCGTAGTTAGGAAATATTTTTATCAGAGTAAAACACCAAACTTTTATAATAATCAATCTTTGGGATAAAAGCCCAAATTCATTTGACAGTACATTTGTAGGGATAAACCCAAATTATTGAAAACAAAAACTCCTTTTTATTTAGGTAAGTTTTATAACCACTTTTCCAAACCTTCACTGCTATACAGCAAGCTTCTATTGGCTTTCACATTTTGTTACCTGAAACGCGTTTTAACAACATTTTATCAGCAGGAAATACTGGTGAGTGCATCCCAGTTTAATCAAAACAGTTTTATCACTTTTACAGTATTGAGGGCATCAGCAATTACATTTGCTTATATCTATCAAATTACCCTTTTTCCTGGTATTGTCTTTCCTGGCTGGCTGGTCATGCTACTATTCCAATAGTAACAAGTTTCAAGTAATGTATACAAAACCCCAACATACCGGCAATAATTGTAGAATCACAAATACTCAATTACTGTTAGGTGTTATTTAAAACATTTGAGGTTTTGGTAAGGTATTTTGACTCATAAAAGTAAATTACAAAAAGGTGACAAAAAGCAGACGTACTCACATTATTTACTTAGGTAATACTAAGGCTTCCTGTTTTATCTTCTGGTTATTATCTATTAAAATTAAACAATGCACACGCGTTAGTAAAATAACCTAAATTACATTAACCTTGCAACTCGAGACAGAACTCCAATGACTGAGTCAGGCAGAGCCTTGACATGCATTACGGAGTCCTAGATCAATCGGGTGTAACATGAGAAGGAATTCCAACAACTGAGTCGGGCAGAGCCGACATGCGTTACGGAATCCTAAATCGATCGTGTAGGGTAATAGTAGGGTTATAGTACTTACAACGAGGCAGAGCTTCGCTTAATAGTGGGTATTATGCCCGGGTATTACTTCTACTATTCAGAAATTAAGAGAGAATTATCAGAAATGAACGGACTCAAATGAAGCTAATCGATCCTATTTATAGACCTGACGGAAGGTGGCTCGCGACCCGCGTAGACTTAAGTTGACTCTCTCACGGCCCGCGAGAGAGTAGACTAGGGTTCAGGCTCGACCAGTCAGCGAGTATAGGCTTGATACGTGACGGCACGTGTCGGCTTTGTTTGTCCGGCAAGTCACTATGACTCGCGGCCCGCGAATGACCAAGGAGGTCTTTGTCGTGCCTCGCTATAAACCCCTGAATTTTGTTTTTCTTGTTTTTAATAAGTACAAGGGTATTTTGGGCCTATTTCTCGCATACGAGGTATATTAGGAACGTTTTAGGGTTACGTTAAAGATTCTAGGAGGGTTGTTATAGCAATCACCACAACAACTAGTTGAAGTTGGTGTGCAAAACAATGAATATAGAAAGCTGAAACATTTTCCTTTAAAATAAGAGCTCTTCAGCCGTTAAACTCACCCGACATGTTACTTGCCCCGTCATAGTCATAATCTTGGCCTCTAATCCTTTTCAAACTCAACCCATAACGTGCCAACATATCATCAATAGCTGATTTATCAATAATCCATAAGAGATTAAGAGACAACAAACCCAACCTATAAAGTCTAGAACAACCCTAAATTACCTCAAAACACATAAAAGTTTAAACTTTTTTAACCCATCCTATTATCTCATGAGTCTTGAACAAAATCACATAAACATCAAAACTACAAAAAACAAAACGTGTACCTATTCGTGGCTGGAATTACGCTGTTCGTGGCCGGAATTTTATAGTTGCCATCAGGGGTGGGGGTGTCACAAGTCGCTGGTAGTGATGTGAGGCAAAGGGAGGGCGGGAGTCTCACAAAGCTGGCAGTCGATTGGGGTTTTTTGTAAACTGGACCGATTTTGTTTAATTAAAGATGTATTTGGGTTGGGCTTGAATTTTATTAACTTCTTGGGCTGGATGGAATGAATTCAAGTTTTTTTAAAGGGGTTAGTGGGCTAACTTGTTTACATAATTGGGTCGGGTTTCAATCTGCGTTCACAATTTTTTTTATATAAATTCCTAACATTTTTTTCTAAGGGGTGCGGACGAAAATTTCCATGGGGTGCGGTCGGAATTTTCTATAGGGTGCGGACGAAAATTTCCACGGGATGCCGTCGGGATTTTTTGCGGAAAATACCACTAATTTTTTTTCAAGGGGTGCGGCCGCCCACCCACGCTATAGGGTACGTCCGCCCCTGGCCTTGACTGGTGGTCCTCCTCGCCCACCCTCAGGGTCGGCCATGGTAATTACACATATGTTTCTTATTTTACATTTTTTATAACTAACTCGACACTAACTGTGTGCAATGAAGATAAAAACAATTGTATTTAAATGTTTTGTTGTTTAAATTATAAAAGGGTCTACATATTCACACACCTAAGTGCCTATTCACACACCCACATATACGTCTCGTATAGGTCTGTACGTCGCGTACAACTTTTTTCAATTTCCAAGAGAATCTCTGATTACGTCATTTTTTGTCTTATATGCTCTTCTATTAAACGAACCTATCTTCTTAGTAATAAAGGGTTCCTCAGACTGTGCCTTAAATATAAATATCCCTTGCTCAGTATCGGCTGAGTAACCTGAGGAATCATGTTGAGATGATGTTCCCTCATCTTTTGGTAAACTATCTAAGTGACAATAAGCGTCCGAAGTTCCTTGCTCACTCATACTGTAAACTAACAAATAGTAAAACAACACAAAACAATATTTACACATAGGTTATTTCCTAACACATAATTTAAAATTTAAGTGTCAGCAGAACACTTCTTTGGCTTAAACCAGTGGCTGTAGCTCTGATACCACTCTCTGTCGTAGCCCTCGACCCCTACCCCGGGAGCGGGTGCCGCAAGCTCAGATGGGTGGTATCGGTGTTTATTAATGTGGCAGCAGAATACATCAGGACCGTAGTTAGGAAATATTTTTATCAGAGTAAAACACCAAACTTTTATAATAATCAATCTTTGGGATAAAAGCCCAAATTCATTTGACAGTACATTTGTAGGGATAAACCCAAATTATTGAAAACAAAAACTCCTTTTTATTTAGGTAAGTTTTATAACCACTTTTCCAAACCTTCACTGCTATCCAGCTACCTTCTATTGGCTTTCACATTTTGTTACCTGAAACGCCTTTTAAAAACATTTTATTAGCCGGAAATACTGGTGAGTGCATCCCAGTTTAATCAAAACAGTTTTATCACTTTTACATTATTGAGGGCATCAGCAATTACATTTGCTTATATCTATCAAATTACCCTTTTTCCTGGTATTGTCTTTCCTGGCTGGCTGGTCATGCTACTTTTCCAATAGTAACGAGTTTCAAGTAATGTATACAAAACCCCAACATACCGGCAGTAATTGTAGAATCACAAATACTCAATTACTGTTAAGTGTTATTTAAAACATTTGAGGTTTTGGTAAAGTACTTTGACTCATAAAAGTAATTTACAAAAAGGTGACAAAAAGCAGACGTACTCACATTATTTACTTAGGTAATACTAAGGCTTCCTGTTGTATCTTTTGGTTATTATCTATTAAAATTAAACAATGCACACGCTTTAGAAAAATAACCTAAATTACATTAACCTTGCAACTCGAGACAGAACTCCAATGACTGAGTCAGGCAAGGCCTTGACATACATTACTGAGTCCTAGATCAATCGGGTGTAACACGAGAAGGAATTCCAACGACTGAATCGGGCAGAGCCGACATGCCTTACGGAATCCTAAATCGATCGTGTAGGGTAATCGTAGGGTTATAGTACTTACAACGAGGCAGAGCTTCGCTTTATAGTGGGTATTATGCTCGGGTATTACTTCTACTATTCAGAAATTGAGAGAGAATTATCAGAAATGAATGGACTCAAATGAAGCTAATCGATCCTATTTATAGACCTGACGGAAGGTGGCTCGCGGCCCGCGTAGACTTAAGCTGACTCTCCCGCGGCCCGCGAGAGAGTAGACTAGGGTTTAGGCTCGACCAGCCAGCGAGTATAGGCTTGACATGTGATGACACGTGTCGGCTTTGTTTGTCCGGCAAGTCACTATGACTCGCGGCCCGCGAATGACCAAGGAGGTCTTTGTCGTGCCTCGCTATAAACCCCTGAATTTTGTTTTTCTTGTTTTTAATAAGTACAAGAGTATTTCGGGTCTGTTTCTCGCATACGGGGTATATTAGGAACGTTTTAGGGTTACGTTAAAGAATCGAGGAGGGTTGTTATAGCAATCACCACAACAACTAGTTGAAGTTGGTGTGCAAAACAATGAATATAGAAAGCTGAAACATTTTCCTTTAAAACAAGAGCTCTTGAGCCGTTAAACTCACCCGACATGTTACTTGCCCTGTCATAGTCATAATCTTGGCCTCAAATCCTTTTCAAACTCAACCCATAACGTGCCAACATATCATCAATAGCTGATTTATCAATAATCAATAAGAGATTAAGAGACAACAAACCCAACCTATAAAGTCTAGAACAACCCTAAATTACCTCAAAACACATAAAAGTTTAAACTTTTTTAACCCATCCTATTATCTCATGAGTCTTGAACAAAATCACATAAACATCAAAATAACAAAAAAACAAAACATGTACCTGTTCGTGGCTGGAATTACGCTGTTCGTGGCTGGAATTTTACAGTCGCCATCAGGGGTGGGGGTGTCATAAGTCGCTGGTAGTGATATGAGGCAAAGGGAGGGCGGGAGTCTCAAAAAGCTGGCAGTCGATTGGGTTTTTTTTGTAAACTAGACCGATTTTGTTTAATTAAAGATGTATTTGGGTTGGTCTTGAATTTTATTAACTTCTTGGGATGGATGGAATGAATTCAAGTTTTTTTTAAAGGGGTTAGTGGGCTAACTCCTTGTTTACATAATTGGGTCGGGTTTCAATCTGCGTTCACAATTTTTTTATATAAATTCTTAAGATTTTTTTCTAAGGGGTGCGGACGAAAATTTCCATAGGGTGCGGTCGGAATTTTCTATGGGGTGCGGACGAAAATTTCCACGGGGTGCCGTCGGGATTTTTTGCGGAAAATACCACTAATTTTTTTTTTCAAGAGGTGCGGCCGCCCACCCACGCTATAGGGTACGTCCGCCCCTGGCCTTGACCGGTGGTCCTCCTCGCCCACCCTCAGGGTCGACCATGGTAATTACACATATGTTTCTTATTTTCCTTTTTTTATAACTAACTCGACGCTAACTATGTGCAATGAAGATAAAAACAATTGTATTTAAATGTTTTGTTGTTTAAATTATAAAAGGGTCTACATATTCACACACCTAAGTGCCTATTTACACACCCTCATATACATCTCGTATAGGTCTGTACGTCGCGTACAACTTTTTTCAATTTCCAAGAGAATCTCAGATTACGTCATTTTTTGTCTTATATGCCCCGTATATACCTCGTATAGGCATATACGAGGCGTACAGACAAAAAAGACAATTTTACCCCTGAGTTAGGGCTAGACTGGGGGCAAAACAGGGCTATAATGGTCTTTTGGGCCACACTAGACGTCCAGTCTATGCCTATAAGGGGAATATAGACAAAAAAGACCATTTTACCCTTGAGTTAGGGCTAAACTAGGGGCAAAACAGGGTTATAATGGTCTTTTAGACCACACTTGACGACCAGTCTAGCCCTGTATGCGGCATATATTTTTATTTCTTTTTATTTTCTCTTTTTAATATCGATACCACTAATATTAATTATAAAAAACTCATATTAATATCAATAACACTAATATTAATTATAAAAAACTCATATTAATTATAATAACACCAATATTAATTATATGATACCTGTATGAGACCTATACGAGACTTATACTACACTATACGATACAGTACGATTAATATTGTATAAAATGTTTGTAAAAAAACTAATATTTTTATAAAAGTTTGCTAAAACGATTAATATTGTATAAAATGTTTGCAAACAGTTTTATAAGCATGTGTGCAATGAAGATAAAACCAATTGTGTTTAACGGTCGATACACATATCCTGACATCACTATTTACACCTATAGCGATAATCACATCACGTAGCTGTTAGATTAAAATTTAATTTAAATAAAGTTCTTTTTTGTCTAAGAAATACAATTTTGGCGATCCTGTAGCGATAACTTTATTGCGATGACAATTTCCACTAATTCGGACAAAGAAGTGTCGACAAACCCTTTGCGACGACATGTCTCCATTACGTCTTGTAGCGACGATATTTGGTCCACGATAATGTATATTATTAATTAAGTTTCACGCTCCACAATGTTTGGCTAACTATGTTGTAACACTTCGGGTTTCGATAGTCAAAGTCAAACATTGAAGTCAAAGGAAGAAAAGATTGCTAATTGCGATCAGTCACTCCTTGCTCAACTACTGTTTTGACTTCTTTGACTTGTAGATAGTCTTTTTATGCTTTTACGATAGTTGTATTATGTGGAGTATTTGTTATAATCGAGGTTTAATCGATGATTATCGCATGTTTTATCGCTTATCGCAATCGCACTCGCAACTCGAATTATGCGTTCTGATTATTGTTTTACGTGTGTGTGCCTTTTGTGTGTTACTTGTGCATGTTTATTTATGTTTATGTTGTGGTGATCAATCGAAACGCAATCGCAATCGAATCGCAGACGCTAAACGCAAGATAATTATTGTTTTGGTAAAAAATTACCTAAGCAATTTAGTGATCAAATTAGTTAAGTGAGGTAGTGTGCTAAGAATCTGTGTTGTAAATATGCTGAATTGATTACTTGCTAAAACAGTTTCAGGATATAGCTCAGGATATCGAGTTATATCTATGATCAAACAATGAGCAAAAAGTAAAGGGGGTGACACGAGATATACGAGGAAAGCCCTTGATCAATCTAGATCGCCGGCATAAAACCTCGGGAGCTGACAATCGCAGCTGCCTTGTTATTCTTATTACTTCAAACGTCAGGATACAGTGCAGGATATTGATCAGATCTCTAAGTGTTACAATGCTTTTAGTGAAAGTGAATGTATGAGTTGCGAGAGAGTTGAAGTGTTAGAGAGCAGTGAGTGTTGTTGTGTGTCCTATTCGATCTGATTTATCCATCTATTTATAGCTAATAAACGAAAACAAAAATCTCCTATAAATGGGGGATGCCTTCGAATATTCTTTAGTATCCGTTGGAGACCAGGTAAAGCGGGTTCAACGTCCCTTTTCGAACAACTTAGAGCGAGTCTTCCGGAGAAAAGGTCCTCATGAACGTTGCAAGCTTGGACTCGCGCTCCTGCACATAATACGTTAGTGATCCTCATGATACCATTCAGGATGTTACCAATATCTTGAATCAGCATCCCGGGCATGAACAGATTTCATATAATCAAGATATAACTTAGAATGCCATTCAGAATATGGGCTCAGAATTTCACCCATAACAATTGTCCACAAAAATGTTACCGTTAGGCACCCTGATGCTAAAGGTTACATTTTTCACGAGTAACGAGGTAATTTAGAGATAAGACTTTGATGTGACTGGTTGCAACTTCTCATGCTCATCATCATTTAACTTCTACCGAAGAGAAAAAGGTAAACACTTCTCTCTCATTTTCATCTTCTTCCTCCATTCTGTCCATTATTTCGGCGACCATATGGCGAGACAGACAAGATCTAGTTCCGGCGAATCTGCTCCCACATTCATCCACCAGAATATTCTCCAAGATCCGGAGAAGGAACTATGCTCTTTCGATAGTGCCCACTTATCGGCCCTCAAAACCTCCGGCATCTTTCCGAAAGGGACGGTGTTCCGGCCATTTGATTGGTAAATCTGGTCAGACACGGTTTCCGACGAGTGGTTGTGTTTCAATGCCTTTCCTTTTACCCTAGGGTTGCAATTTTCTTTCTCGGACTTCATCACCGAGTTCTTTAACACTACCAAAATCAGTTTTAGTCAGACAATGCCAATGCTTTGGTGAGTCTTGTCTGTTCTTGGTCAAATCAAGAAGAATCATATCCCTGACCTTTCCATTCATGACCTCCCCTTAGCATACCGGCTTAGATGCCATGGTTGTTGTCGATTTTTGTTCTATTCCACTTCCGGTGATCCAGTGATACTCCGAGCCACCAGGAACAAAGAAGAATGGAAATCAAAGTTTTTCTTTGTAAAAAGGGATTCAATCCCAGGTGGAGCGGATTATCCAGTGAAGTGGCTGAAAAAGGGTAGGACTTAGCATTTTAGGGTGATCCTGTCTTGTATCCTGCTTCATATCTTGAACTAATCAATTTTTTTATTGTCTTATATACAGCCGATTTCAGGAAGCTTGCACCTCCTCTAGCCGAATCACAGAAGAGAATCGACGCCATCCGACTCCTCCTAGAAGCCGAAAGAAGTTTCAATCCATTTCCGCCATCTCCAAGTCCACTTTCCAGTGCAAACATGTCTGGTAAGGATTCTGCACGATATCCTGCATACATATTTTTGTTTGATATATTTAGGAAAGAGTTTCACTCCCTGCTCACAGACTCCAGCAAAGTTCCGATCCTCCTAGATCTTGAGGAGCTTAATAGTTACCCCGCTCCAGTCAATGTCAAGAAAGTAGCTCCTTCTACTACCAGCTCCAAACCACTCCCGGCTCCTAAGCTCAACCTGAGAGCTCGTACCTCCACTGCCAAGAAGAGGAAAGGTTCTGAAGTTAGCACCCCAGGCTCTGAAGGATTCTCGTATGAAGAACTTAACTTCACCGACTCCTTGGAGCCAATGACATCCTTCCTCAATAAGGTAATACCTTGGCACTATATCCTGCACATATATCCTGATAGGATATCCTGGTTAGTGAATATTGACTCATACCTATACTTTGACTTACAGGGTCTCCAGCATCTGCTCCACCTCTACACCGATGCTTGCAGCACGAACGCGTTCCAAGAGGCCAGGATTAAATAGCTTGAGACTACTATTGTTGACCAAGGCGCCATTGCTGAAGTGAAAACCCGGCATTACGAGGACAAGCTAAAGAAGGTCACCCAGGATGCTGAGATAAAGCTGGCTGCCGTCCAAGTGGAGCATGAACAGGCAATGATCACTTTCCGGGAAGGGTTAAAAAAACTCAGCCGTTGTCTCTCTACTGCAAGCTCGTATCAAGATGGCCTATGAGGCCAAGAAGACAGGCCTTGAGTGCCCATCCTGGCCAATTGATTCCTGGGTAGCAAAGCTGAAGGAGGTTGGTGGCAAAGTTGTGCCTTATCCTGCTGAGGCTGGTGAATCCTCTAAGTCAGCAGAGGTGGTGGACAAGGCTGGAGAAAAGAAGGATGCTGGGATGGATGCTGGTGAGGATGCTACTCAGGATGCTGAGGCTGAGAAGACGGAGAAAGCTGGAGAAGATGCCGCTGTGTGAGGGCATTCAAGTTGGCGATCATGGATGTTGATGCCTAGGCCTGAGCCCACTTTTTTAAATTTGATCGTCGGTCTGTAATCCTGAAATAATTTACTTTTTCCTACATTTTACTTTTCCTACACTTGAACAATTTATATTTTCTGCATGCATTTTGAACAGTATAACAGTTGGAGGTGGATAGGTCTCGGTTTGAGACGAAACCTTCAACTGTTATGTAAATATAACTAGGAACTTCTTTTGCTTTTGGTGGATGGGTCTCAGTTTGAGATGAAACCAAAAGCACAAACTTTTGCCATGTTAATAATATAACTTTCTTTTGACCCTATCTTCGTTATTATACTATTCGTGCATGAATTTTATTCTGAAAATAGTTTTCTTTGAACATTCTTGGGAACATTTAGGGAACGTATCCTGAGGGATATCCTAGTCAGGATATTGTCACATAACTTAGAAAACATAAGCCATCTGAATAAAAAAGGAGAGATCATACCAAAGACTCTTAGAGAGTCAATTCCAATCTTCCACCATAGGAATGTCCCCAGTGCAAACTTTAACCCATCCTTTGAATCGTAGGTCCCCTGTGTTCAACATATTTGCAGACATAGTCATACTTTAGCTTTCCTGTAGATAAATCATTAATACGCTGGGGATAAACCCTGGGGATAAACCCTTAATATCCTGGGGATAAACCCTTAATATCCTGGGGATAAACCCTTAATATCCTAGGGATAAACCCTGATTTTCAAACGCTACAGGCGGGAGTGTATTAACTCCAGGACTTAGAAAGGTGAAAACCTTTAAACCTTAGAGAGTATGAAAACACTCTTTCATGAGAGAGGGTGATCAATCCTCATATACCTTGAGGATCCAGGATATAGCCAACAATAACGAAATTGTCAGCCACTTTTACATGGACTGGTCCCGCCATCTTGAATTATTCCTGGATAACTTACGCTCCAGGCGGGGTGTTTAAACCCAATTCGAGAGAAAGGTGAATACCTTTAAACCTTTGAAGGGATCAGGATCCCTTAAACATGAGAGAGGGGGCCAATCCTCTAATCTTTCGAGTTATCCTGAGTATATATCCTGGAGCATATTCTGCAAAACAACCTTAAACTAAGGTGGGTGTTAGCTTGGCTAACACCCCTCCGATGCTTAAGTCAGTATTAGGTTTAGAAGAATAAATAAATCCAAACATATTGAAAAGAGATAAAATTCATACCATCCTGAGTTAGAAATTAAACTCTAAACTCACTTGAAATAGAGCTTTAGGTGTATAGCATTCCAGGATCTTGGTAGCATATCCCCATCCATATTCTTGAGTCGGTATGCTCCCTTTCCTGATTCTGATTCAATCTCATAGGGTCCTTCCCACTTTGGAGCTAACTTTCCATCGGCAGGATTAGTAGTATTCTGAAAAGCCTTTCTTAACACCCAATCCCCAACTTGAAACCTTCTAGTCCTTATATTCTTGTTATATGCTCTGGATATCCTCTGTTGATATGCTGCCATCCTTAGCTTTGCTGCATCTCTTGTCTCATCCACAGTGTCTAATTCTTGGCACATAGCTTCAGGATTCTGCTCAGGATCCCGGAGATTAGATCTTGTCGTAGGTATCACCATTTCTGTTGGGATCACCGCTTCTGCTCCAAATACTAAGGAGAATGGAGTTTGGCCGGTTGCACTCTTTATTGTTGTTGTATCAGCCCACAAAACAAAGGGTAGCTCTTCTTCCCATCTTCCTTTTTTAGCTCCTAGTCTCTTTTTCAGGTTGTTGACAATTATCTTGTTTGAGGATTCTGCTTGTCCATTTGCTTGAGGATGTACCGGAGTAGATGTGATCATTTTGATTCCCCAACTTTTGGAAAAGTCAGTAGTCCTCTTACTTATGAACTAACAACCATTGTCACAGATTATCTCGGCTGGTACTCCAAACCTGGTCAGGATATTCCTTTTTATGAAGGATACTACTTCTTAGTCTCTAACTTGGACAAATACTTCAGCTTCAACCCATTTAGAAAAATAGTCAGTCATTGCTAGCATAAAGACTTTTCCTCCTGGAGCTTTCGGCAATTTTCCCACTATGTCCATTTCCCACTTCATAAATGGCCATGGGGAAGCTATAGGATACAGCGGTTCAGCTGGTTGATGTAATATGTTACTGTGCCTTTGACATGCATCACATCTTCGAGCATATTCTGCAACATCTTTCTTCATTGTCGGCCAATAGTATCATGTCCTTAATACTTTTGAGAATAACGATCTGCCCCTAGTGTGGTTACCACAATCCCCTTCATGTATATCCTAAAGCACTTTTCTGGCTTCGGGATCTTCTAGGCATCTCAGGTATGGTCCTGCAAGAGATTTCTTGTACAAAACATTATTTATAATGGTGAATCGAGATACCTTCATTCAAAACGCTTTAGGATTTTCATCCTTAGGGATGTGTCCTTCCTTGAGATATTTCATGATAGGATCTGTCCAGGATTCAATATTCTCATCAGGATCATGACCAGGGTCCAGAATGTTGGTTACCTCCTTATCCAGAGCCTTGAAGAGATCCACGGCAGGATATAGGATGTGAACTATTGGTATTCGAGTCCCCTTCAGGTATCCTGACTGATGATCCCAGGTTTGCTAAGGCATCTGCTTCAGCATTATCTTCTCTTGGTACCTGTTCAAGTGTAAAAACATCGAAATATCCTGCTAATTTTTTGAGAATATCGAGATATTCGATTAACTTCTCACCTTTGACTGCATAGGACCCATTAAAATGATTAGTAATTAACAAAGAATCAACATATACTTGCAAATTCTTAATATTCATGTTTTTAGCCAATTCTAGTCCTGTAATCAAAGCCTCATATTCTGCTTCATTATTAGTGGGAGGAAATTCACATCTAATAGCCTGGGATAATATGTCCCCCTGTGGCGATTTTAGTAGTATACCCAATCCTACTCCTCTAACATTAGATGCACCATCAGTATATAATGTCCAGGATTCTGAGATTTCTCCTACTTGTTGAACTTCAAAGTCTACTTCATTTTGAATATCACTACTGAAATCAGCCACAAAGTCAGCTAAAGCCTGAGACTTTATGGCATTTCTAGGTTCATATATTAGATCATAGGCACTTAACTTTACTGACCATTTAGCCATCCTGCCTGACATTTCGGGTTTCCTAAGCACATTTTTAACAGGATAATTAGTTTTAAAATGAATCCTGTGTGTTTCAAAGTAATGTCTAAGTTTTGTCAATGCCATTACTAGGGCTAAAATTAGTTTTTCTAAATGAGAATATCTAGTTTCAGCATCTAACAAACTTTTACTAACATAATAGACAGGATATTGCTGACCTTCATGATCCTTTACAAGGACAGCACTTACTGCGTTCCCTGATACTGCAAGATACATGGATAATGGTTCACCATCCTCAGGCTTCATTAGTAGAGGTGTGGTTGAGAGATACTGCTTCAAATCCTGCAAGGCTGCTTCATGCTTTTCCTCCCACTCGAATTTCTTGTTTTTCTTCAGGATATCATAAAACTCCTTACATTTTTCCGAGGATCTTGAGATAAATCTATTTAATGCTGCTACTCGCCCCATCAATCTTTGTACATCTTTCATATTGGAAGGTGATTTGATATCCAAGATGGCTTTAATCTGTTCTGGGCTTGCTTCTATCCATCTTTTAGTCACCATATATCCTACACACTTTCCTGCCCCCACTCCAAAATATCACTTAGCAGGATTCAGCTTCATGTTATACTGATCCAGGATATCAAATGCTCCTTTAATATCCTGGAGATGATCTTCCGCCTTCTTAGATTTTACTACCATGTCATCAATGTATACCTCCATAGTGTCCCCCAGTTTGTCTTTGAACATCATGTTTACCAATCTTTGATATGTCGCACCTGCATTTTTCAAACCAAAGGGCATAGCGGTGTAACAATAAATACCTGTTGGTGTCATGAAGGCAGTATCCTCTTGGTCTGAAGGTTCCATCTGGATCTACTGAAATCCTAAGGGTGCATCCATGAAGGTTAACATCTCAAGGCCGGCAGTAGCATCCACCATTGAATCAATATAATGAAGAGGAAATGGGTCCTTGGGACAGGCTTTATTCAAGTCTGTGTAATCTACACAGACTCTCCACTTCCCATTTTTCTTCTGTACCACAACTACATTTGCTAGCCACCTTGGGAACTTGACCTTTCTGATCATTTGGATTTCAATAACCGTTCTACTTCTTCCTGAATAATCATATTACGTTCTGGAGCGAATTTCTTTCTTTTTTGTTGGACAGGCTTGAATGATCTGTCAATTCCGAGCTTATGAGTTATAATATCCTTGGAAATGCCTGTCATATCCTCATGCTTCCATGCGAATGTTGACATCCTGCATTTCGAAAAGTTAGTCAATTGTATTTTAATATCCTGATGGATATTGGTTCCTACGAGCACCGAGATATCTGGATTATCCTGATCCAGGATAATTTTCTTTACATCCTGCTCTTAAGCCTCCACAATATCCTGGGCCCGTATCTTTAATTGCAATGCTGCATTAGGCTTGGTTGAGGATTTTATGGAGGATGAGTAACATTCCTTTGCTTCCTGCTGCTCACTATCCACTTTGACAACCCCCCAAGGTGTAGGGATCTTGATGCACTGATGATAGGTTGATGGCACGGCTTTCATATCATGGATCCATGGCCTGCCCAATATGATATTATAACAGGATAGTCATCACGCAAAAGCGTTGCATTGAGTTGACCCCTTCAACATATACTGGTAACTTTATTTCTCCCCCTGTGTTCCTATCTTCTCCACTGAAGCCAACGAGTACAATGGATTTTGAAGTGATATCCATTGGAGATACATTCATCCTTTTCAACGTTTCTAGTTGGATTATGTTGACGGAGCTGCCATTATCCACTAGTATCCGGCATACAAAATGGTTAGCCACATATAATGTTATTACCATAGCATCATGGTGCGGATCCTGGACAGTATCCCTGTCATCACTATCAAAAGTGATCACTTTGTCAGTTGTGAGGGTCATCATCCTAGTTGGCTTTTCTCCTCTTTCGGCTTTAGCCTCCTTTGCATGTCTCTTGGCCGCAGAATATGAAGTCCCACAAATATCGGATCCTCCTGAAATAAAGTTAATTATCTTGGCATCCGCAGGAGGTGATGCTGCTCATTCAGGATCATTCTCAGTATCCTGACCCTTGTTTTTCTTTCTTCCTAGGAGATCCTTCAGATATCCCTTGCACAAGAGATAACTTGTTTCTTTCCTCAGGGCAATGCAATCCTCAGCAACATGTCCGAAATCCTCGTGGAAGGCACACCATTTGGACTTATCCTTCCAATCAGCTTTTTGTTGATTCTTCCGAGGCCACCTGGCTTTGTCTCCTAAACCCTGCATAGCATATATCAGTTCAGGTATATTAACAGAAAAACAGTATTCAGATAATTCAGGATACTCCTCAGGATCCTCGTCTTCAACAGCATTCACTTTCTTGTTGTCATTTCTACCATACGGCTTGGAGCGATATGTTTTATACGAGGATTCTGACTTCCTGTTGGTTGACTCATAGGTTGTTGACGAATTCATCCTTTCTTGCATCTTCTTGTCATCCTCCAGTCGAATATATCTTAAAGCCCTGTTCCGAGCTTCGTCCAAGTTCCTGCAAGGATTCATCACAAGATCCTGATAAAACTGGGAATCCTTTTGTAGACCCATCTTGAATGCTTGGACTGCTGTAGCAACATCAAGGTGTGGGATGTCCAAGGATTCCCTGCTGAATTTGTGCACATAATCTCTTAAAGATTCTTGAGGTCCTTGAGTTATCCTGTAGAGATCACTTGTTAGTTTTTCAAAACTTCGACTGCAAGAGAATTGACTATTAAATAAATTCACTAAATGAGCAAATTGTTTTGGTCAAAAATCAGACGAGGATAATGCAACCAAACTCTTTGTTACGGGGTATGATGCTTGAATTGGTGAATAACAATGAGGATCACTTAGAAGTAAATTGCACAAGAGACACAAAGATTTATACGAGGAAAAAGCCCTTGATCAATGAATGATCTCCGGCATAAAAAACCTCGGGTGATGGAAACTACCGATCACCAACTTCCAATTAACCAATAATTGTTTACAACTTTGGATAATAGCGAGCTAGGTACAAGGATCACTATGGTATATCGTGCAGAAATGTGTAAAAATTGCTAAGTGTTTTGCTGTATGGTCAAGAGTGTGGTTGTACGAGTGTGTGTGTAGCCAAAATTAGCCAAGTGTTTCTAAAACTAGCTCGCTACCCCTTTTAAAATAGAATTTAACTAGCCTAACAAACTGTCCGCAATTCATGCCATCCTCCCGCGTTCTCCACAACGTCCATTTTCAGTCAAACACGTGCGAAATAACCGTGGAATATTCCTTAGTAACGTTGCCAAGACCAAGTCCAACTTGTGACTCCTGCAAAACAATACGAAATTCAAAGTAAACAATCGTTAGTATAAGGATCCTTAGGGTGATCCATGATCCTGATCCTGAAGCACTTCTGAGGATCACTATTTGTCACAGAAGTAAGGATCACTAATAGGATAATAAGTGAGGATCATAGGTCATTAAAAAATCCTGCCCTAACAATTGCCCCCAAAATATAAGGAGTAGTTATGCAACATAAACGAGTTGTATTTTGTTGATCTTATCCGCAACTAACTAACGGGTATATAGCCGTTGATATCGAACTAGCCGTTACCCTTTTGACGTCACCGAAGTGATATGCATGCAAGATCATGATTATAAATAAGAGATAGAGATAGGGATCGATTAGCATTTAAATTCAAGAGAACTCCCTTTATATTCGTATTGGAAGATCAACCAGGTATTCCTCTTTCCTTCTTCTTTTCCTTTCTCTTACTCTGTTTTTCTTTCTTTACCACCGTCAAGTATGATGCTCCGAAATTCTCCTGCCAAGGATCTCAAGAAGAAAAACCCTCTGAAGGGTCAAGGGATCATCAAGGATTCTCCCAATGAGAGGTGTTGCTTTACTGACCCTCATATTGATAAAATCCGGCACTGCTTTCCGGCGAACACCTTCTTCAAACCTTTCGATCCTACTGCTCTGAGTGACTACATCTCTGAGACTTGGGTAGCTTTCCCCGTCACTCCTTTTATGATAGGATACTCATATCCTTTCCCTCAATTCACCCAATCTTTCTTCTCCCTCACCGGCATCTCCTACATCCAAGCTATTCCGATGATCTGGAGGGTTTTATACACCTTTGAAAGGATCATCGAGCAGGAAGGGATTGATCTTGGAATGTCAGAACTGGCTGAGATGTATGATCTCACTACTTTTGGATCCCACCGATACTTGTTCAAACGAAAAGCTTGTGAAGAGCACCCTGTTTTCAAAGCTACCAAAAACGATACAAACTGGAAGCGACGCTTCTTCTTTGTCAGAAGAGACACTATCCCAAACGGGAAGGATCTGCCCAAGGAGTGGTGCACCCATGGTAGGATAGAGGATCCTGAGAAGGATCACCAGATAATCTCCTTTTGTATGAGGATCACTAACACCCTTTTGTTCTTTGTTATGCAGCTGTTACCGTCTCACACCTCAAACTGTCTCCTGCTGCGAAAGAGAGACTCGCTGCTTTTGGAAGGCTTAATCCTGCAACAAGAACATTCAACACCAACACCCAGGATTCCCAAGAGATATCCTCAGGCTCAGTCACCATGTCAAGTAAGTATCCTGTTTTTGGTATAATTAATAGTTTAAATAAATAGTTACACAAAAATAGGATAAGGATACTTATCTTGTTTTGAACGTGTAGGTGCCGGAAAATCCTCCAAAGATGCCTCCAAGTTCGGTATTGCTGATCTTGACACTGTCAAATCCAAGAAGAAGGCCATCGCAAGCCCGAGCGTCTCAATCCCCAAGGCACCCAGCAAAGGAAGGGGTGGCAAAAAGAGAAAGAGCTCTGATGTTGAGGACCTACAAGGCCTACCACTGATCCGCCACCAGTTCCTCAAATACTTCAATGAGATAAGGATCACTGATTCTGCTTACATATCCTGCTCATGTATCCTGCTCATGTGAGGATCACCTGACCTTGAACTGCTTTGTCTCCTTTGCAGAAATTTGCTGAGATTGAGGATTACGTGGGGAGCGTCGAGGAGTTGGATAAGAGGATGGCTGACCTCCAACAAATCTCAGTGCTCAAGGATCAGAAGATTGCTGATCTTGAAAAGGCCCTCCAAGCTGCCAGGACCGAAACAGCCAAACTCCTGATTGACATCGACTACGAGAAGCATGAAATCGTGGAAGGTGCAAAGGTCTCTGCTGCTATCACAATGTACAAAACAAGACTGCAGATGGCCCAGGAAGCCCAGGATCCTGACTTCGACAGAAGCAGCTGGGATGTTGAAGGCTGGAAGGCAAGGCTAGCTGACCTGGAGGATGATGAGGAGGCTGAGGAGATGTTGGCGCTTGAGGCCGGAGGCAGTGGCAAGGATCAAGTGAAGGATGCTGGAGCTGGAGAGGATGAAGGGGCAGCGAAGGTGTAGGCTGCATGATTGGGCAATGATGGACACTTCTAGACATAGCCGGAGCCCAATTTTTTAACTTTGATGGTAGTTTTTGCTGAACAATTGTCGGTTTGTACTTTGAATAATAGTTTTAGGATTAAGGATCCAGGATCCTTCAGACAATAGGTAGGATTGAAAATGGTGGAGGGATCCTCTGTTTGGGGGATGAAGCCATTGTGATCCTGCCGCCTTTTAATTTCCTGCATGTTATGACCGCACAAACAATGGACACCCGTTGCCAACCCATGTGGACGGGCCACGTTTTGCTGGTAGAAACGTGGGTTGGCAATCTTGACAACTTTTGGTGGTTTAATCTTTGTTAATAAAATAACTATAAACTTTTTTGGCTTGTCTTGTGTTGTTATCCTTGTTTGTCTTTTTAATTTTCAATTGTTTTGATGTATACTTGTCTAAATAAGAAATCTTGGATAAGTAAGATAGAAAATATTTAGGATATGATCCAGGATCAAATATCCTATAGTTGAAAAATCCCAAAAAGTAGTATATTTTAAGGATCACAAGTTTAGTTGTCAAAATACAAGGGTTATTCAAATAAACAATGAACAAAATTAAAATAGTTAAGGATCATACCTGAGGATCCAAGTTAGGATCCTAACCTTTAATACCATAACCAGGATAACTATAAGACAAACCTTACAGAGAAGTAAGGATCAAGGATGTCACACCCTGGCTTTGCGGAAGCGTGGTTAATTTGGTGTGACTTCTTAATACCATAGCTTAATCATAACAAGCTATATGAATTAAAAATATGCAAGATCATCCATTAAAAGTAAAATAGTAAAACATTGTCTTAATGGGTTAAACACCCAACAACCACAACTTGTCTAAACATTACAAATGCAAACTTAACATAAACATGATTCAAGGACTGTGACTTGTCCAGGAAAGAGTCACAAGCCTCGAACCCTGGATGACCTCGGGCCTAATGCAGCGGAAAACAAGCCATACCGCGCCAGATCGTTAGTTTCCTGAAATACATGTAAGTTGAAAAATCAACAATAATGTTGAGCGAGTTCATGCGAAAGTGCGTAAACAAACCTTTATCTTTATCAAAAACCTGGTATGTAGCAAATAAGGAAAAAAAGAGATCACCAATGGTTTGCAAGGCCATTGATATGTGTGAAGTGCAAGTAGGGATGACTCAAACCTAGCGGATTTATGCGTCGGGCACTAAGTCACCCCGAGGTCCGTTATGCTGGACCTGGGGCTGGGCTCGCTACACCCAGATAGATCTACCGCTCCTGTCCCTCGGTCCTACTACGAGGATTAATGGCCTCAAGTTGTGCCTACTCACTCACATGATCTGAGTAACAAACCTCCTTACGCTAACCATACCATGTATCAAGTATTCATAATCATAGTAACATGTATTTCACCCCCGCAGTTTATAAAACTGAAAACAGTTAAGAGAAAAGGGGGACATGAACTCACAGTGAGTGCGTCACAATACCAAGTAATCCAAATATCCAACTGCTGCGCAACGACCTACATGTGCTAATTCTATTAGACGGATGGCCGTGCTTTAGCTTTATAGTTTAATTTTTTGGGAAACGGTTAGACAACCGTTCCGTGTATATACTTGGTAGAAAATCTCCTTCCCAAGGATGGGGGAATTAATACATGTGCGTTTATAATATTAAGTCTCACTTAATATATTTTATTTCTCATTCCAAAATATAATTATTTTTCTCAAAAATAATATATTTTCTTTTTACATAATACTTTCCAAAATAATACGTTGACAATATTCGCATTTATGAATATTTCCGGATAAAGTGTAAGTTACGTTTTGGCGATTAAGTGGTAATAGTAATTACCATTGTAACTTATATGTTTGTCGTATAAGCGTTTGTATTATTTTGGGTTCGACAAAGTTAGTAAATATTATTTTTACTCTAAAAATAATATTTATACATTTTCACAAAATAATCATAAACAGTGTGGTGAAAAATATATTTATCGAATAAATATTTACCACGTTTAGTTTTTATGAAAATCTCACCTCCGATTATTTAATAAATAAAGTCATGGCGAAATATATTTTGAAAACATTTCAAAATAGTTCTAACACTTGTAAATAATTCTAAGTGTTAGGTTTTAGAAAATTTCGCCAGAGTTTCCCCTGTAACTGGAGGTGGCCACGCTTTCAAGCGTATCATTTTCTTTTACAAAATCATTCCAACAATTTCTTTTAAATCAACCAATCAATTTCCAACATATTACATAAGTTTCAACACTTCAAACTTGTAGACTAGTACGTAAAATCACAATATTACATGAACTTGTAGTTTTTATAAAACTATTGTGTAGATCTCGTTATATTTAGTGGATCTATATATGTAATAGTTTAGTCTTGTAAAAACCCCGTTTTTAGAACAAATCATCCTTTACAACTTCCCGACAATTTTTATAAAAATTGTTATTTTGTCGGATCTTTCGTTTCACAAGTTTCTATACACTTGTAGTTTATAAAAATCATCTTTGTTAGCATGTTATCCAACTTTTATAAAACATGATTTTCTCGACACCCGGTTCTACGAATATACCACTTGTACATACGTAGATCGGCTCGTTTTAAATACCATTTTACATGTTAAAACACTTTTACACAAGTTCATGCTTCCCGTGTGGTGGAGTTTCACCTTTTAACCCTTGTACAAAAGAAACAAGTGTATGTCAAGATTCGGGATCTTAACAAAGTTGGGTTAAACGATGATAAGAGCCACCACAACGTAGATCGGGCCTCAACAATCAACATATTCAAATACTACGACATTTACACAAGACATGACCTTTTATCCAACGACATTCGAGTTTTTGTAGACTTTAAAGATTCAAAAGATGGGTTACCGACTTTTAACCGTTAAAAATCCTTTTAACCACTTTAGATACGTTCAAGAACAAGTTTTAAATGTTATACCTCTAGCTCGGGGCTAGGGAAGATCTTTGGCGAAAATGGCGTGGATAAAAGCAAGTGAGCGAGGTCCTTCAACTTCCGTTTGCTTCCGGCTTCCTTATACGTGATCCCCGACACTAGTATATGCTCGGAATGGCAAGACACAAACCGAAAGTATGGTGGATGGTGGTGGGTATGTTCGGCCGAGAGGGAGGGGGCAAGAGGGAGAGAAAGTGTGGGTGTTGGTGTGTGTGTGTTTGTGTGGTGTGTGTGTATTTATAGAGAAATTTAGTGCTATCGTCCAACGGTTTCAAGTCGTCTAGATATCCACGAAATCTAATATAATATTCAAAGTTGTACTCCCTTGGTCCCACCTAGTTGGCCGATTCCATTGAGGGGGAATGCCATCCGGTTCGATCTCGATTGTTCAGTTAAGGTTCAGTTTGGTTAAGTCGGTTAACTTTAGGGATTAACCCCGTTAGTTGTTTAATGCGTTATAAAGCGGGTGTTAGGGTAATCAGGGACCCTAACTGGCTCAGAAAAATACCAATAATATTTCTGGCAGTATTTTTATGTTCCGGGTATAGTCCGGTTGTTCGGTCGGATAGTAATCCGTTAAAGTGCTTAAGTAATCCTTTAAGCGTTGTAAATAATATTTTTAGCGACACAATTTATTCTGCAAAGTGTCAGGAATAATTCCTCATATTTTGGCACTTTATTAATTAGCTAGAAGCTAGTATGTTGATAAAAATGCCGTGTTTTGTGTTTAAAGTATGTTTTAGGCACATCCAATCTCTAAATCTTATTCTTAGAGACGCAATTATACAACCCTTGTATCCTTACACACACTATGGGTGCAGTAAAATATTTCTGGCTCATACAGGCCTTTAGAGGCAGTGTCTGCCTGATGCTGGCTATATCAGCATGTTCAATAGGTTATCCGTTCAAATGCTACTGTGCTTTTGTGCATCATGTTTGTCACTAAAGTTCAGTAAATAAGTAATGTAGTGACGGAAAAATCAAGGTATGATGCAGATATGTACATGTATCAACAATCAAGTAGCAGTTTATCAGAAATCTCAGTTAAGCACAGTAATTAGGCAACAATTAATAGTTAATTAAGTCGTACAGATACCTGGTTTTGTGAGGGCTGTCACATTCTCCCCCCGTTAAATAAATTTCGTCCCGAAATTTTAAATTCTGCTTGTAGAAGCAGGGTTCTCAGGAAATAAGTGGGGGTATTTCTCCTTCATTCGGTCTTCACGCTCCCAGGTGAACTCTGGACCATGTCTAGCATTCCAACGAACTTTGACGAGCTTGACACTGCTCCGGCGGGTCTTGTTAACCTTCCAATCTGTGACCTCAACAGGTTCTTCAATGAAGTGGAGCGTGTCGTCAACATGAATTTCGTCGGTAGGAATGGCAACGTTAACTTGAGTTGGACTTCTCTTCAGATTGGATACATGAAATGTATCGTGAACATTATTCAGTTCGGCAGGTAGTTCCAACTTGTATGCTACGGTCCCAATTCTTTCCAAAACCTTGAAAGGACCAATGTAGCGCAGATTCAACTTCCCACGTTTCCCAAATCGTGTCACACCCTTCCAGGGTGATACCTTCAACAAAACCATATCCCCAACCTCAAACTCCTGAGGTTTCCTTTTCAGATCTGCGTAGGTCTTCTGACGGTCACGAGCCGCACTAATGCGATCTCGGATTTGCGCAATCTTATCTGTAGTTTCCTGAACTACATCGGGACCTACCAATTGTCTATCACCTGCGTCAGACCAACAGAGCGGCGACCTGCACTTGCGCCCATATAACGCTTCGAATGGCGCGGCACCAATACTGGTGTGGTAGCTGTTGTTGTAAGAAAATTCAACCAGGGGTAAATGCTTATCCCAGCTACCGCCTAAATCCATCACACATGCTCTCAGCATGTCCTCCAACGTCTGAATCGTCCGCTCACTTTGGCCGTCGGTCTGCGGGTGAAAAGCTGTGCTCATATTCAGCTTTGAGCCGAAAGCTTCCTGGAAGGTTTGCCATATCCTCGATACGAACCTCCCATCTCTATCAGAAATAATCGAGAGAGGTACTCCATGGCGTGTAACAATCTCTCTCATGTAGATTTCAGCCAACTTGCTTGTGTTATCCTTCTCGCGGATAGGTAAGAAGTGTGCTGACTTCGTTAAGCGATCCACTATCACCCAGATAGTGTCATGGCCTTTTGGCGTTCTTGGCAACTTTGTAATAAAATCCATGGAGATTTCTTCCCACTTCCACTGGGGAATTTTTGGTTGCTGCAGAAGTCCCGAAGGCTTCTGGTATTCCGCCTTAACTTTGGCGCAAGTTAAACATTTGCTCACGTAAATGGCAACATCGCCTTTCATCCTAGGCCACCAGTAATAATCTTTAAGATCCTGGTACATCTTATCCGCTCCAGGGTGGATAGAGTACCGCGACTTGTGAGCTTCATCAAAGATAACCTCTCTTAAACCACCAAACAGAGGAACCCAAATCCTTTTCTCAAAACACAATGTTCCTTCCCTGTTTGGCATCAATAACTTCTCCATCCCACGGAGATACTCTGCCTCAAGGTTTCCCTCCTTGAGAGCTTCCTTCTGTGCTGCACGAACGCGCGAGGTAAGGTCGGTTTGAATTATCATCTCCATAGCCCTAACCCTTATGGGCTTGATTCTCTCTTTACGACTTAGGGCATCAGCGACCACATTCGCCTTCCCTGGATGATACTTGATCTCGCAGTCGTAATCGTTCAACAACTCGACCCATCGCCTTTGCCTCATATTCAACTCCTTCTGGTTGAATATATGCTGGAGGCTCTTGTGATCTGTGAAGATCGTACACTTCGTACCGTAAAGGTAGTGTCTCCAGATCTTCAAGGCAAAAACCACTGCGCCTAGCTCCAAATCATGAGTGGTATAGTTCTTTTCGTGCACCTTCAGTTGGCGTGATGCGTAGGCGATAACCTTCTGACGTTGCATCAACACACAACCCAATCCTTGACGCGATGCGTCACAGTATACCACAAAATCGTCGGTACCTTCCGGTAGAGCTAAGATCGGCGCGTTGCAAAGCTTATCCTTCAATGTCCGAAACGCTTCATCCTGTTTGATTCCCCAATCAAACTTCTTATCTTTCTGCGTGAGGAGTGTCAACGGTTGAGCGATCTTTGAAAAGTTCTCGATGAACCTTCGATAATAGCCAGCCAAACCCAAGAATTGCCGAATCTCAGTTGGCGTCTTTGGCGTTTCCCAATCTTTGATCGCCTCGATCTTGGTTGGATCCACGTGGATTCCATCTCCATTCACCACGTGCCCAAGGAATTGCACCTCACGTAGCCAAAACTCACACTTAGAGAACTTGGCGTACAATTGTTCCTTCTTTAGTAGCTCCAGAATGGCTCTAAGATGCTGCTCGTGCTCAGCCTTTGTCTTCGAATAAATCAAGATGTCGTCGATGAATACAATCACGAACTTATCCAAGTATGGCTTACAAACTCGGTTCATCAAATCCATGAACACTGCAGGTGCGTTTGTCAAACCAAACGGCATAACGAGAAACTCGTAGTGCCCATATCGAGTTCTGAAAGCTGTCTTCGGGATACTCTCCTCCTGTATCCGTAGCTGATGGTATCCGGATCGAAGATCGATCTTTGAATAGAAGCTTGAACCTTGAAGTTGGTCGAACAGATCATCGATTCTTGGCAGGGGATACCTATTCTTGATTGTCAGCTTGTTCAACTCTCTGTAGTCAATGCACATCCGAAAACTACCGTCCTTCTTCTTCACAAACAAAACTGGAGCTCCCCAAGGCGAGAAGCTTGGTCGGATAAAACCCTTGTCTAACAACTCTTGAAGTTGTGTCGACAGTTCTTGCATCTCAGATGGAGCAAGTCTGTAGGGTGCCTTAGCCACAGGCGCAGCGCCTGGAACTAAGTCGATGCGAAACTCCACTTGCCTTTGAGGTGGCAAGCCAGGCAAGTCTTCTGGAAAGACTTCTGGGTATTTCCTCACGACAGGGATGTCTTCGATCTTCGGCTCAGCAGCCTTCTTATCCACAATGTGTGCTAGAAAAGCAACACATCCTTTCCTCAAACACTTCCTTGCTTTCAGGCAGGTAATCATCCTTAACGGCGGCTCACGCTTCTCCCCATGAACAACAATGGTCTCACCATCATCGGTCGGGATACGAACAATCTTCTCGTGACAAACTATCTCTGCCTTGTTACTCGACAACCAATCCATCCCTACTACCACATCGAAGCTTCCCAACTGGACTGGTAGTAGATCGAGAGCAAACTCACGCTCTCCCAGTTCGATTACGCAACCTCGAATCACTTCGTTAGCTTCTACTAACTTCCCATTCGCTAATTCGATCGAGTAAGGAATATCTAACTTACTAGCGGCTAAACCAAGCATGTTTCTAAATTCTAACGATACAAAGCTGTAATCGGCACCAGTATCAAACAAAACGGATGCATAGTGTTGGTTTACAGGGAACGTACCAGTGACAACCTTGGGATCCTGGCGCGCTTCCCTGGCTTCCATGTTAAACACTCTTCTGCGTGCCTGGTTTAATTCTGGGCAATTCCTCTTGAAATGCTCTTGATCTCCACAATTAAAACATCCGGGCCTCTGCTCGTTTCCACCATTGTTTCCAGCTTGATGGTTTCCCTGGTTCCGATTCATGGTGCCTGCTTGGTTAGCATTATTGGCACGGTTTCCATCACCTCCCAGGTTTCCTTGTGGGCGGTTCCCATTACCACCACGGTTATTCCTATTTCCATTTCCTCCCTGGCCTCCCCGGCCAGCACTAGCCCAACAGAAATCCTTCGTATGACCAGTCTTCCCACATGATTCACAAACTCTCAGGCTGCAACGACCAGAGTGATGTTTTTGGCATGAGTTGCACTTGGGGTGTGCACCCATGTATCCCTTCCCTTTCTTTTTACCACTAGCCGTATCTTGAGCTGGCGCATTCGATTCTCCCTTCTTAACCACCATCCCGGTGCTTTGCTTGAAACTCGAAAACTTTCGCTTATTACCACCAGATGACTCCACATGAGTCTCCTTCTTCTTGGGCTCAACCCCATCAAACTTGTTCAACCGAATCACCTCTTCGGTGAGAGCCACACTCAGATCAATGGCTTCTGTGATGGTTGCAGGTTTGGAAGAAGTCACCATGCTGATTATTTGAGGAGCCAATCTCCAGATGAAGCGTTCAATCCTCTTGAACTCCGGTGTAACCATGTAGGGTACCACGTGCGACAAATCGTGGAACCTCTGGACATACTCAGCTATCTTGGAACCTTCCATCTTTAGGTGCCAGAATTCGGTCTCTAACCTCTGAATTTCAGCACGAGAACAGTACTTCTTGCGCATAAGCTCTTTCAACTCTGTCCAGGTCAGTGCGTAAGCTGCAGCTTCTCCAAGGGTCTGGACCTGTAGATTCCACCAGGATAGGGCTCCATCCACAAATAGCCCTGAGATGTAGGTGACTTGCTGATCCACAGCGCACTTGCTCATGCGAAGTACGGACTCGGTTTTCTCTGCCCAGCGGACGAAAGCAACAGCACCACCTGTGCCGTTGAAGTTTATGGGCTTACAGTCCAAGAATTGTTTGTAGGTGCACCCTGCACATACATTACATCATAGGAACGGCATTAGCATCTGCTAAAGGAATCCATTTAGGCCATGGTATGTCTTAATGACTTAGGGTTACCATGAGGAGGATTTTGGTTGCCGTTGATGTTCGAGCTACTTCCGCTTGGTCCTCCTTGCGAGGCAGCATATTGAGCAATGGCGGCAGCAATAACTTGCTGTAATTCGTCCTGAGTAGTAGGCATCGGCTGAGGTTGTCGTCGTGGCGCCATCTTCTAAAGATGTGCACGTTGGTCAGGCCATAATAAACATACGTATATAGTAATAGTAATAGCATATAACATCTCATGTTATCAATATATCACACACAACATCCCATGTCCCAACATCCCATGTCACAAATATCATACACACAACATCCCATGTCCCAACATCCCATGTTGCAAATATCATACATACAACATCCCATGTCCCAACATCCCATGTTGCAAATATCATACATACAACATCCCATGTCCCAACATCCCATGTTGCAAATATCATACATACAACATCCCATGTCCCAAAACATAAATAAGCAATCAAGTGAATCAGATATGGTGAGAATACGGCGATTGTTATATATATCGAGACCATAATGTGGTAAGGGTATCAGTACGTCGCTGTATCATACAATCACAAATCAAATAGGGGCTACATCACCCCCGTCAAAAACAATTTCACATCAGTGTCACATACATCCAGTACATCAACAAATATCAACAAAAATCAGTATCGTCAGATGGTCTCCAAAAGGCTGTGCAGTCACAATCGCGGTCGTCTCACCATCGCCTACCACTATGGTACCAATGAGCCCTATGCGGATGGGGGTGGAGGAGGGGGAAAGTGAGCGTAAAGTAAGCGGCGTAAATGAAGCCAGTCCTCCTCCATCGCCTGCTGAGTGCGAATAACAGATGCAATCTGCTGCTCCAAGGTCGTAAGTCGGGCAGCATAGTCAGGAGGTAATGATCGGACAGGCTGAAAAGATGAAGATGTCTGACCAAGATGTGGACCAAAAGATAGCTGAGCTCTCTCGAGCTCCTGGAGTCGCTGTGTATGGGAATCATGCTGATGGACAAAGGACATCAAGACGTCCTCAATGGTATGTCCCATATGAAATGGATGATATGGATCAGTGGGTGGCATCGGTGAGGAAGATGACCAAAGCAGTGCCATGCTGGTGGGATCGAATGGTGCTACATGAACAGAAGATGGAACAGGTGTCATCTGAGGCACGAAAGGCATAGGCATCGGTATGTGCCCAAAGGGGTGGGCTGAAGAGCCCTCTTCAGGCCCTGCTGGAGGTACAAACGGTGGGATCTGAAATGAAAAATCAGTATGATGTGCCTCAGTGTGATGTGGTGGAAGCGGTGGAACATCCTCGTCAGCCGGTATCCAACCGTGCTGAGCCTCCTCATCGGGTGGATCCATATGCTCTGCAAATAGAGCGTGCTCAGGCTCAATGGGTACAGGATCAAAAGGAGCAATGACAGGATCAACATGATCAATATGATGGTCAACAGGGACGTCAGCAATCAAAGGTGGGTCAACAAAAGGATCAACAGCATGATCAGCAACTAACAAAGGGACATCATCAATGGGAAGATCGCCAACTGGCGGGTCAGCCAAAACGGGCTCGACAGGAATGTCAGCATGTACCAAGTCATGCTCATGCACAGGATCGATAGCAGCTGCCTGCTCTGGGGCTACGGCAGGCTCCGGGTCGTCAAAAGCCATGTCAAAATCAAACTCTGGATCAAAGGGATCGATAGGATCGACAGGATCAACAGGGTCCTCCATATGATGGTCCATAGGAATATACTCAATGTCGCGGTCAGGATCAAATCCTGGAGGAAAAACGGGATCGGAATCCTTAATATCGTCGTGCTCAAATACAAGGCTCGGAATGGGGGCGGCAGAAGATGCCTGATCAGGGTCCGAGTCATGAACAAAATGCTGAATGCTCACCTCGTGAGACGGAGCAGATGCCACAGACTCAAAAGAGTCTGGGACTGGTGAGTGGACGGGCGAGTCTCCAGCTGGGGCATCAGCAATCATCAAGAGTCCGCCAGCGGGTAAAGGGGCTGCATCAGGATCCTCGTCCTCAAAAGGCTCGTCCTCGTAGAGATCAATGTCGCCGTCAGCCTCGGCGTCTGGTAATAGCTCGTGTGCGGGGTATGAAGCAAGAGGAATCGGAGCTGGAATCACAACAAGGGGAAGATACTCAGCAGGATCGCCATCAATAGGCTCATAGGCACCCTCGGGTAAAGCGAAGGGCAAGGAGTCATCAGTATGCTCATCAATGTCGTCGGGTAGAGCGAACAGCTGGAAGTCATCATCATCCGTGCTCGTGTAGTCTGAGGTATGCACCTCACGCTCCGATGACACAATGTCATCCGACACTATGGGTAGAGGTCCAGTGGTATCTGAGTCTCCGGTGCCTGATGTATCCATGTGTCTGTAACACAATCACAAGTATGCACAAATAATCAGTAAATCAGGTAATCACATAAGTTACCAAATAATAATCACATAATCCTCCTAGTCCCACTAGCCTCCCAGCCTCCCAGACTGTCCTTCCTAGTCCCACTAGCCAACTTTTCCCAGCCTCCCAGACTGACTCCCTAGTCCCACTAGCAAACTTTCCCAGCCTCCCAGACTGACTCCCTAGTCCCACTAGCAAATTCTCCCAGCCTCCCAGACTGACTCCCTAGTCCCACTAGCCAACTACCTCGATCCATTAGATCGAGCCTCGGCCTCCCAGACCGAGCCTCAGTCTCCCAGACCGAGCCTCAGCCTCCCAGACTGAGCCTAAAAATAATAAATAAAATATGCTCAACATTTGTTTATAAAAAGGTTTTGGATCTGGACTTAAGTGGTATGCAGAAAAATGTTTTCGTGAGAGCCCTAGTGATCATAGTCTAGACTCGAGAAAGAATCCTAGTTCGCTATGATCAGAGCTCTGATACCAAGCTGTCACACCCTGGCTTTGCGGAAGCGTGGTTAATTTGGTGTGACTTCTTAATACCATAGCTTAATCATAACAAGCTATATGAATTAAAAATATGCAAGATCATCCATTAAAAGTAAAATAGTAAAACATTGTCTTAATGGGTTAAACACCCAACAACCACAACTTGTCTAAACATTACAAATGCAAACTTAACATAAACATGATTCAAGGACTGTGACTTGTCC
Source organism: Helianthus annuus (assembly GCF_002127325.2). NCBI lineage: Eukaryota > Viridiplantae > Streptophyta > Magnoliopsida > Asterales > Asteraceae > Helianthus > Helianthus annuus. The sequence goes on from NC_035449.2 coordinate 90,624,652, forward strand.
AGGAAAGAGTCACAAGCCTCGAACCCTGGATGACCTCGGGCCTAATGCAGCGGAAAACAAGCCATACCGCGCCAGATCGTTAGTTTCCTGAAATACATGTAAGTTGAAAAATCAACAATAATGTTGAGCGAGTTCATGCGAAAGTGCGTAAACAAACCTTTATCTTTATCAAAAACCTGGTATGTAGCAAATAAGGAAAAAAAGAGATAACCAATGGTTTGCAAGGCCATTGATATGTGTGAAGTGCAAGTAGGGATGACTCAAACCTAGCGGATTTATGCGTCGGGCACTAAGTCACCCCGAGGTCCGTTATGCTGGATCTGGGGCTGGGCTCGCTACACCCAGATAGATCTACCGCTCCTGTCCCTCGGTCCTACTACGAGGATTAATGGCCTCAAGTTGTGCCTACTCACTCACATGATCTGAGTAACAAACCTCCTTACGCTAACCATACCATGTATCAAGTATTCATAATCATAGTAACATGTATTTCACCCCCGCAGTTTATAAAACTGAAAACAGTTAAGAGAAAAGGGGGACATGAACTCACAGTGAGTGCGTCACAATACCAAGTAATCCAAATATCCAACTGCTGCGCAACGACCTACATGTGCTAATTCTATTAGACGGATGGCCGTGCTTTAGCTTTATAGTTTAATTTTTCGGGAAACGGTTAGACAACCGTTCCGTGTATATACTTGGTAGAAAATCTCCTTCCCAAGGATGGGGGAATTAATACATGTGCGTTTATAATATTAAGTCTCACTTAATATATTTTATTTCTCATTCCAAAGTATAATTATTTTTCTCAAAAATAATATATTTTCTTTTTACATAATACTTTCCAAAATAATACGTTGACAATATTCGCATTTATGAATATTTCCGGATAAAGTGTAAGTTACGTTTTGGCGATTAAGTGGTAATAGTAATTACCATTGTAACTTATATGTTTGTCGTATAAGCGTTTGTATTATTTTGGGTTCGACAAAGTTAGTAAATATTATTTTTACTCTAAAAATAATATTTATACATTTTCACAAAATAATCATAAACAGTGTGGTGAAAAATATATTTATCGAATAAATATTTACCACGTTTAGTTTTTATGAAAATCCCACCTCCGATTATTTAATAAATAAAGTCATGGCGAAATATATTTTGAAAACATTTCAAAATAGTTCTAACACTTGTAAATAATTCTAAGTGTTAGGTTTTTAGAAAATTTCGCCAGAGTTTCCCCTGTAACTGGAGGTGGCCACGCTTTCAAGCGTATCATTTTCTTTTACAAAATCATTCCAACAATTTCTTTTAAATCAACCAATCAATTTCCAACATATTACATAAGTTTCAACACTTCAAACTTGTAGACTAGTATGTAAAATCACAATATTACATGAACTTGTAGTTTTTCTAAAACTATTGTGTAGATCTCGTTATATTTAGTGGATCTATATATGTAATAGTTTAGTCTTGTAAAAACCCCGTTTTTAGAACAAATCATCCTTTACAACTTCCCGACAATTTTTATAAAAATTGTTATTTTGTCAGATCTTTCGTTTCACAAGTTTCTATACACTTGTAGTTTATAAAAATCATCTTTGTTAGCATGTTATCCAACTTTTAAAAAACATGATTTTCTCGACACCCGGTTCTACGAATATACCACTTGTACATACGTAGATCGGCTCGTTTTAAATACCATTTTACATGTTAAAACACTTTTACACAAGTTCATGCTTCCCGTGTGGTGGAGTTTCACCTTTTAACCCTTGTACAAAAGAAACAAGTGTATGTCAAGATTCGGGATCTTAACAAAGTCGGGTTAAACGATGATAAGAGCCACCACAACGTAGATCGGGCCTCAAAAATCAACATATTCAAATACTACGACATTTACACAAGACATGACCTTTTATCCAACGATATTCGAGTTTTTGTAGACTTTAAAGATTCAAAAGATGGGTTACCGACTTTTAACCGTTAAAAATCCTTTTAACCACTTTAGATACGTTCAAGAACAAGTTTTAAATGTTATACCTCTAGCTCGGGGCTAGGGAAGATCTTTGGCGAAAATGGCGTGGATAAAAGCAAGTGAGCGAGGTCCTTCAACTTCCGTTTGCTTCCGGCTTCCTTATACGTGATCCCCGACACTAGTATATGCTCGGAATGGCAAGACACGAACCGAAAGTATGGTGGATGGTGGTGGGTATGTTCGGCCGAGAGGGAGGGGGCAAGAGGGAGAGAATGTGTGGGTGTTGGTATGTGTGAGTTTGTGTGGTGTGTGTGTATTTATAGAGAAATTTAGTGCTATCGTCCAACGGTTTCAAGTCGTCTAGATATCCACGAAATCTAATATAATATTCAAAGTTGTACTCCCTTGGTCCCACCTAGTTGGCCGATTCCATTGAGGGGGAATGCCATCCGGTTCGATCTCGATTGTTCAGTTAAGGTTCAGTTTGGTTAAGTCGGTTAACTTTAGGGATTAACCCCGTTAGTTGTTTAATGCGTTATAAAGCGGGTGTTAGGGTAATCAGGGACCCTAACTGGCTCAGAAAAATACCAATAATATTTCTAGCAATATTTTTATGTTCCGGGTATAGTCCGGTTGTTCGGTCGGATAGTAATCCGTTAAAGTGCTTAAGTAATCCTTTAAGCGTTGTAAATAATATTTTTAGCGACACAATTTATTCTGCAAAGTGTCAGGAATAATTCCTCATATTTTGGCACTTTATTAATTAGCTAGAAGCTAGTATGTTGATAAAAATGCCGTGTTTTGTGTTTAAAGTATGTTTTAGGCACATCCAATCTCTAAATCTTATTCTTAGAGACGCAATTATACAACCCTTGTATCCTTACACACACTATGGGTGCAGTAAAATATTTCTGGCTCATACAGGCCTTTAGAGGCAGTGTCTGCCTGATGCTGGCTATATCAGCATGTTCAATAGGCTATCCGTTCAAATGCTACTGTGCTTTTGTGCATCATGTTTGTCACTAAAGTTCAGTAAATAAGTAATGTAGTGACGGAAAAATCAAGGTATGATGCAGATATGTACATGTATCAACAATCAAGTAGCAGTTTATCAGAAATCTCAGTTAAGCACAGTAATTAGGCAACAATTAATAGTTAATTAAGTCGTACGGATACCTGGTTTTGTGAGGGTTGTCACAAAGGATCCTTGGTTGTTTAACTTCAAAGACCTGAAATAGAACATAACTTGGGACTAAGCCAATATAAGATAAAAGTTAGCAACTGGGGACAAGCCCAAGGATAACTGGGGACAAGCCCAAGGATCGTTTGTAAACTGGAGTATGGCCCTAACTGGCGACTATCCAAACTTAGTGGCATGAAAATGCCAAAACCTTGGCTAACGTGAAAACTTTAGAAACCTTAGGAACGGATGTATGGTACGTCTACCATTATACGTAGGATCCTAGGTATAGCCAGTACAATGGAATTATCAGCCCCTAAAGCGAGTACTGGTCCCACTGCCATGAACTGTACCAGGATCATCATGCGCTACAGGCGGAACTGGGTTCAAGCCCAAATAACTGGGGTCAAACCCAAGTGACTGGTTGCTTCTGTTGATAACCAACATTTTGCTAAGGATACCTGAACTTTCAAAACTTAGAATCACGTGAGAAGTGGATAAAGGATACATGATCCTTATCCTTAGGTGAGAAAGTAAGAGAATGAAATAGTTTGAGATTAGGATGTTACCAAAGTATGGATCATCGGTGCTTTAAGGATCCTTCAAGGATACTCATGATGTAAGGATCATCTGATCTATGAGGATCCTATTCACATGAAATATTTCTTTAAGTGGACAGCATTCCAGGCTCTTGGTAGCAAATCACCTTCCATGGTCAGCAATCGATATGCCCCCTTTCCTGCCTCAGCTTCAATCAAATAAGGGCCTTCCCATTTTGGTGCCAATTTTCCATCAGCAGGATTGGTGGTATTCTAAAATGCTTTCCTTAACACCATATCACCAATTTGAAACTTCCTGATCCTAACATTTTTGTTGTAAGCACCAGCCATTCTTTGTTGATAACCGGCCATCCTTATCCTAGCCAGATCCCTGATTTCTTCAATAGTATCCAGGTCTTGAACCAAGTTCTCATCATTTTCCACAGGATCACGGATACTTGTTCTAGCAGTTGGAACCACCATTTCTGTAGGGATCACTGATTCTGCCCCAAATACCAAAGAGAATGGAGTCTGGCTTGTAGCATTCTTGGGGGTCGTCCTATCAGCCCAAAGCACATAAGGTAGTTCTTCTGCCCATTTCCCTTTTTTGGATCCAAGCTTCTTCTTCAAATTGTTGATGATGATCTTGTTGGATGATTCTGCCTGACCATTAGCTTGTGGGTGGACTGGTGTTGATGTTATCATCTTAATCCCCCAACTGTCACAAAAGTTAGTAGTTCTGCCCCCAATAAATTGGGAACCATTATCACATATAATTTCAGAAGGGATACCAAATCTAGTAATAATATTTCTTTTAATGAAGGATATAACTTCCTTTTCTCTGACTTGGGCAAAAGCTTCAGCCTCTATCCACTTGGAGAAGTAATCAGTCATAGCAAGCATGAACACTTTTCCACCAGGTGCCTTAGGGAGCTTACCAACTATATCCATACCCCATCTCATAAATGGCCAAGAGGAGGATATGGGATGCAAAAATTCAGCCGGCTGATGAAGGATATTGCTGTGTCTCTGATAAGGATCACACTTCTTAGCATATTCCACAGCATCTCTTTTCATAGTTGGCCAATAGTATCGTGTCCTCAGGATCCTTGAGAATAATGCCCTGCCCCTAGTGTGGTTTCCACAATCTCCTTCGTGGAAGTCTTTTAAAACTTCTTGGATTTCAGGATTCTCAATGCATCCTAAATATGGTCCTGCAAGAGATCGCTTATACAATACATTATTTAAAATTGTGAATTGAGATACCTTAATTTTGAAAGCTCTAGGATTTTCTCCTGTAGGAATCTCTCCATGTTGTAAGTATCTCATGATTGGCAGGATCCATGATCCTGATCCTGAATGAGATCGAGTATCCTCACTAGGGATAATTGCAGAATCCTCTCCTATTTCCATGGCCACATGATCCTCGATGGCAGGAGCCAGGATATGGATAATGGGGATACTTATATCCTACGGGATATTCAAAGATGATCCTAGATTAGCCAATGCATCAGCTTCTGTATTTTCGCCCTTGGTACCTGTGTCAAACTAAAGGAAACAAAAGAGAGTGCCAATTCTTTGACTATCTCCAAATATTTGGTTAGCTTTTCACCTTTAACATCATAGGATCCATTAAAGTGATTAGTGATTAACAATGAATCTACATGTACCTCAAGATGCCTGATCCCCATATGCTTAGCAACTTGCAAACCAGCTATCAAGGCTTCATACTCAGCCTCATTGTTAGTGGTTTGGAACTCACAAGCTATAGAGTGGGGTATTATGTCCCCCTGTGGCGATTTTAGTAGTATTCCAAGCCCTGTTCCTTTGACATTTGAGGATCCATCACTATAGAGTATCCAAGGATCCTTGGTCTCCTCTAGCTGCTGGACTTCTAACTCAGCTTCCTTTTGCAAATCACTACTGAAATCAGCCACAAAGTCAGCTAACGCTTGGGATTTAATGGCTGTCCTAGGCTCATATCTTATATCATATGCACTAAGCTTCACTGCCCACTTAGCCATCCTTCCTGACATTTCAGGTTTCCTGAGGACATTCTTAATTGGAAAATTAGTTTTAACAATAATAACATGAGTTTCAAAATAATGTCTTAATTTAGTGGATGCCATAATTAAAGCGAGGATAAGCTTTTCAAGGTGTGAATACCTGGATTCAGCATCAAGTAAACTCTTACTTACATAATAGACAGGATGTTGTGTACCTTCGTGATCCTTAACAAGGACTGCACTTACTGCTTTTAAGGATACTGCAAGATATAAGGATAGCACATCTCCTTTTTCTGGTTTCATCAAGGCCGGGGCTGAGGATAGGTAATCCTTGAGAGCTCTTAAGGCACTTTCATGCTTCTCAGTCCACTCAAATTTCTTGTTCTTCCTTAGGATATCATAGAATTCCTTGCATTTCTCTAAGGATTTGGATATAAATCTGTCCAAAGCTGCGATCCTGCCTGTTAGCCTCTGAACATCCTTAGCATTGGCAGGAGATTTGATATTCACTAAATCTTTGATTTGTTCTGGGCTGGCTTCAATGCCTCTCTTTGTCACCATATACCCTAAGAATTTACCTGCTTTAACACCAAAGTGACATTTTGAAGGATTGAGTTTCATGTTATATTTGTCAAGGATATCGAATGCTTCCTCCAAGTCCCTTAGGTGATCCTCAGCTTTTATGGATTTTACCACCATATCATCTATGTAAACCTCCATAGTTTGTCCAATCTGATCCTTGAACATCATATTCACCAGCCTTTGATAAGTTGCACCTGCATTCCTTAGTCCAAATGGCATAGCAATATAACAATATTACCGGTTGGAGTCATAAAGGCCGTATCCTCTTGATCAGATGGTTCCATCTGAATTTGTTGAAATCCAGATGAAACATCCATAAAAGTCAACAGTTCATGACCCGCCGTTGCATCCACCATGGAGTCAATGTGGGGTAATGGGAAAGGATCCTTGGGACATGCCTTATTTAAATATGTGAAATCGACACATACCCTCCACTTTCCATTTTTCTTTTGAGCAACAACCACATTGGCCAACCATCTTGGATACTTGACCTCTCTAATCATACCTGCTCGGAGCAATTTCTCTACCTCTTCTTGGATAATGGCATTTCTTTCTGGTGCAAACTTCCTCCTTTTCTGATGGATTGGTTTGAATGACCTGTCAATGCCAGGTTTGTGAGTGATGATATCTTTAGATATACCTGTCATATCCTCATGTTTCCATGCAAAGGTAGTTTTCCTCCTTTTGAGGAAGGATATGAGGTCTTCTTTCATTTTGCCAAGGATCCCTGATCCGATATAGATTTTGGATTCAGGATCACCAGGATCCATGAGGATTTCTACTACATCCTGCTCTCTTGCCTCCAAGACATCCCTTGGAGGATACTTTGATTGCTATTGTTCCCTTGACTTTGAGGCTGGTTTCATCGATGAAGTGTAGCAGTTCTTAGCCTCCTGCTGATCACTATCAATCTTCACTATTCCCCAAGGACTAGGGAGCTTCACACATTGATGGTAGGTGGATGGGACTGCCTTCATATCGTGTATCCAAGGCCTGCCAAGGATAACATTACAACAAGATAAACAGTCAATAACACAGAATTTTTGATAAGAATGTAGGCCTTCGATGTATATTGGGAGTTTAATGTCCCCCAGGGTATTCTTAGTCTCGCCACTGAATCCCACGAGCACAGAGGATCTCGGTATGATATATGATTCGGGAATACCCATCTTCTTTAGAACATCAAGCTGGATAATGTTCACAGAGCTTCCTCCGTCTATAAGGATCCTACGGACAAAATGGTTAGAAATAAAAAGAGTGATAACCAAACCATCGTGAAGAGGATCCTGAATGTCAACACGATCATCCTCATCAAAAGTTATGAATTTTCCTTCGGAGACACTGGATGTTCGGATGGGTCTATCTCCATTATCCATTTTGGTTTCCTTTGCATGCCTTTTAGCTGCTGAGAAGGATGCACTACTAGAAAATAGGTCTAAGGCAACTTTTTAGAAGCAACCCTTTTCAAATGAGTTGCATTTGTCTCTAATGCAACATCATTTAACATAAAGGTTGCATTAGAAGATCTAATGCAACCTTGTTATTTAAAAGTTGCAATTTTTACTAAAAATTGCAACTTTTTTCTTAAAAGGTTGCAAATTTTATTGAAATTGTAACTTTTGTTATAAAGGTTGCATTGTGAAAATTTAAATGCAACTCTAATTTTAAAAGGTTGCATTGTTAGAAGTTAAATGAAACTCTTATTTTAAATGTTGTATTGTTGGAAGTTAAATACATTTTGTATAGCAAATGAAAGATAAAAATTCAAAAAATAAAGTCGCTTCCAAAAGGATATTAAACCTGTATGATTTACATCGATCAAAAGTCATATACTAAAATACCGGTATCGATTTCGAAAATACTATTACCAAAACCGATGTCGGGTCGGTATTCGTTCGGTTTGTCACGCTACCAGTACCATACCGACAAATGTTATACAACTTACGATACTAAAAAATACTCAATACAAATCCTTTTCCAACAAATATATACTGATCGAAAGAAAAACTAAATACATCACAAACGCAAATTAGTTAAGAAAAATCAAACTAATATAAACAGTGAATTTAAAGCTTAAAAACACATTATTTCATACAATATACATTTTAATATATAATATTAATTCATACAATATACATTATATTATGATATATAATATATATAAGTATATATAATGATTATGATAATAATAATAATAATAATAATAATAACAACGTTAACTTTAGCTTGCCCCCAAATTGATTTTAATAATAATCAACCAATGAGAGTGTGTCATGTCAAAGTGGTAAGCTATGCTCAGAAGTGTTAGCAATGGTTAGACATTTGGTGAAGTGGTAAACTATTAAAAAAAAGGTATGATTGGTTGAGATTGGAATGGATCCCACCCCACACTACCCTCTCTCTCATACCCTCCCTTCACCACTTCGGCAAGCCTACACCGATTTGGCAAACTTTTGAGTGGCAAACTATGTTGGCGGTGGTGTTACCAATTGGCAAACTAAGTTTGCCACACTTTGCGGCACCCCACTCCATATACCCTAATGTTTAATATATAAAAAACGAAATATAAATTTTATTTTCCTCACATCCCTAAAAGAAAATACCCCAAATTCAAGTTTTTTTGTGCTATTACCCGGTCACTACCAAATTACAAATCTCCAACTTCCCTCTCCCCCAAAATTTCCCTCCTATACCCTAAATCAATTTCCCTCTCTAGAATTGCTAATCCATTTTCCCTCTATGCAGATCTCCACCAAGGTTAATGGAGCACATAACTATCGCACCAATGGGAGCCACCACCACCGGCGTTCTCTCTCTATCTCCCTTTGTCGACTTCACCACCATCGCTGACTGTTGACCACCGTATGCTGCTGCAATCCGACGTCCCAGTGCCCTTGCCCCTTTACGATTTGCCAGCCTGGTCCAAATTTTGTAAGACTTTACTCGTTTCTACACATTTACTAGGATCATCAAAAACCCCCTTAATTTTTAGTCGCGTTGATATTCTTATTGCTAATTTGAATGCCATGTTTGTTCCCAATTTTATGTTGTTTGTTGTTGTAATTTTGCTACCTTTTATAACTTAAGTGATTTTATTGTATTGTGAAAGTTGTACGATTCACCTACCCTTTCATTCGAGTCCAACAATTTTTGTATGTTTATTATTCTCATAATTTTATACATAGGATGTATTTTCTGCAGATGTAAAAGAAACATAAGGTGATGAGTGTATTGTGGGGTTACTATTAAAATTAATAATCTGTCTAGTATTCAGTTTCATTACTCATTAGTTAGCATAGTGGCTTCTTTTTAATAACTTTCCTTAGACTGCAGGGAGTGGGGCATTGGTTGGGGCGGGTAAACCCCTTCATCGCCAGCTTGGGTCGTTGGTAGTTTTTCAAGCTCGAGTTCGGCTAGGGCTCGGCTTGTTTATTATTTATAAATTAGTTATTATAATTATTATTTAATATATAATTTATTAATTTTTTTTCATAATTTTATAATAAACAAATATTATTGTTTAAATACATATTTTATATATAAATTATAAATATATAAACAGTAGGCTTGTTTAAGCTGACAAACTTGGTTTTAAATTGCGTAATGCGCTCTGATGGAAGGAGCTTGTGGAGAAAGCACGATCTCAGCAGCTACAGCCCCATGTATACAACTCAGGTAACAACCAAGTTAAATTAGAAATTTGGATCTTGTTTCATTACAAAAACTTGTGGACAAAATGGTATTGAATTATGTGGTTCTGGATGCCAGGGACTTTCACTCTCTCCAACTTAGGAATGTTTGGAGTGGATCGCTTTGATGCTATTCTACCACCTGGGCAGGCATGTATTAACAAATAGTGTGATTTTTTTCAAAACATTTTTCTTTCCAAGTTAGATTTAGTCTTATTAACATGTCTATTTGTTGTAGGGGGCTATTATGGCTGTTGGAGCTTCAAAGCCTACTTCTATTGCTGATAAGGATGGATATTTCAGTGTGAAAAGTCAAATGCTGGTGAGTTTTTCATGTTAAATGATGTATTAGATCCATATTATCTTTATTTAAATGACCCTTAGACGAAAGGAAGATCAAATAGAAAAACTATCATACGTTATCACAACCCTGTTGGTCTCCTCAATTCTTGCTAGGTGACCTAGATATTTAATCTGACTTGACAGTTCACACTAATCTTTGATGGAATGGGAAAAAGAACTGTTTGGGTTGATGCATTTGCAGTATTAGATTTTGCGTGAAGACCTAAAATTTTATGAATTAAAGAAAGAAGGATTAAATCTTAACTCCTAAGTTAGAAAATGTCCTAAGCGATAAGAGAATGATGCATTTTCTGTTTGTGTGATGACTCACTAAACGAGAACATGACCGAAAATATTTCTTAATGCGGGTGTTTCTTCCGTCATTCTACCATAATTTTTCCCCTTACTTTTATGAAACTAATTGAGCTGATGATTATTATCATCAAATCCATATCTTGGCCCTTATTTCCTTAGTCTATGTTTTATTTTATTTGACATCCTGTTCGATTTCACTCCGTCTTATTCTCTAGTTCTGTTATAAAAGACTAGTTCATATGTCTTATTTCCTTGTTCATATATTCGCAAAGATGAAGGGAAGTTGAAATGGGATTAACATCTTAAAGAATCACGAGGTTTATTTTTAAGAGGAAAACTTTAGTTTCAGAATTTTTTAAGATAAAGAGGTTGGTAAGGGGTCAAAACGGGTAACTTTTGTAAAATCCAGGTTGGCCGCAACACTGTTGTTCAAAAATAATTTTAAAGTTTTTAGTAACCTATAAAAGTTATATTATACCAATTATACTTCAACTATTTGAATAAACTTATTTTGGAGGTTTTATGCCCTAAAACTACACTTTGGGCACTTTTGACCTGTTTCCTTTTTTATTTTAGCATTTCAATTGGTCAAGCCAGACATGGTATCTTCTATATTCCACTTCTTTTAGCAGTCACAAGTTGGCTAAAACTCGAAGCAAAGCTTGGGCTTGGGCTTGAGCTAGCTTAAGCTCTACTCGTTTGCACCCCTACCTGTGATTCATATGACTAATCCTTGAGTTCTGCTGGATCTATTTCTCCTTTTTCAAGAGTGTTTGGAAAAGGTGAGTTGATTGATAACTATTTTTATATTAACTGTTGTGCTCTTACTTTATCAACGACATATTGTCAATTGGTATTATAGTAACTGTTGTTTGTCTGTTTGGAATGCTTTATTACCTGTATATTGTGGAGATAGAACAATCAATATTAGTTTTGCTATGATGAATTACATTATATTCTAGGCAGGTGACAACAATACTGATCACCACACCAACCAGAAAGGGACCGGGTTCTCTAGTTACAAAGGAAATTTTTAAGTTTGAGACGTTTAAACAATATCCGATTACTTGTTCGGATGATTTAATTAATATATATATAGACCGGTGACTAGGACTTTTAGCATATTTACTGAGCTAGAACTGCTTTCATGTAGCATATAAACAATTGGTAAGTAAATGAATTATTTATACTTTTTGGTGACAAAGTATTAGTTGGTGCACATATTTGTGGATGTTTCAGGTGATTTGATTCTTCTGGTGCCTGTTCTATGTAGATAGTGCTGATGACTGCTGGCTTGCTACATGCAAGGATAACATGAATTGTGATATAATGTCTTCATACTGTGGTCAAAACCGTATGGGGGATTATGCATTTTTTAATACAAGTTGCAAACCTCTTCAACCATATTAAATAACTCTGGTAGTAAGCATTTTATTATTTTTCAATCAGTTAGCTCGCTTGGTCAAAACCTCAAGACAAGTACCTACTTATGGGATTCTTGGACAGGTATTATTCTAGTTTCTTCTTCTAGGCAACATGTAAGTGGGAAATGTTTGTATATCTTGCATACACATTGTGTTATTTAACTATATATGCACATATTTTATTTTGATTGTTTTGGTTGGTGCAACATAGATATCTTTACTCAATGACATTAAGAGTAGAAATGAGGGTAAAAAGGAGGGATGTAGAGGTATGGATGTCCCACAAGATGCTTCCTGAAGATTTGAAGGAAGGTGTGACACTCTATGAACAAAAGAAAACAGGAAGTCAATGAAGAATCTCTTGTTCACAAGCTGCCCGAGGACTTATGGAAGGACATATAGCTCAATGGACAATACAACCGGCAACCAAACTGCCAAATTGTTCATGTAAAATAACATCAGGCATATATAATATTTCATACTGCTCCAAGTATAGAAAAAAACCCACAAATCAGTAGCATCACAAGGCTGTTTGGAAGGTTTTATTATCAAACCCAGCAACCTATTCCTTATTTTTATTGCCTTTTCCATTGTAATTGGCCCCTTTATTTTTATTTTGATTACATTGTAATATTGAGTTTGGACATATGCTAATATATATAAGGGTATCTTTTGTATTTTTCTTATTATTCTATTGGTGTAACTGAGATAATAATACAAATTTTAGTACTTTAAACAATGATGCTATTGAGTTGTATTTGGTTGTAAAAAAGGTTGCAATTGTTATAACCAAAATCTTTAAAAGTGTTGCATTTGATGTAAAAAAAGGTTGCATTTGAGTGAAACAAAAGTTTCTTTTAGTGTAGCAAAGGTTGCATTTCGCGCATCAAAGGTTGCATTTAAAAGTAAAAAAGTTGCACTAGCTTGTAAAAAAGGTTGCATTATAAAAAAGTTGCATTTGAATACTAAATGCAACCTTTTCAAAAAAAGTTGCATTATCTAACAAAAAAGTTGCATTAGGTCTAATGCAACTTCGCCTAACGCAGCTTTTGTTAAAAGGTTGCATTAGGCCTAATGTAACCTTTAAAAGGTCTAATGTAACACTTTACCAGAGTTGCATTTGCTTCATTTTCTTGTAGTGATGTGCCACAAATGTCTGATCCTCCAGAAATAAAGTTTATTACTTGTGCATCTGCTGGAGGGGCCGGAGCTTTCTCAGGGATCCTTTCAGGATCCTGAGTCCTTGACTTTTTTCTACCCAATAATTCTTTCAGGTGCCCCTTCCTTAACAAGTATCCAATTTCTTTTCTCAGTGCAATGCATTCTTCTGTGAGATGCCCAAAATCTTCATGGTATGCACACCACTTTGATTTATCTTTAGTTGCAGCTGGTCTGTCATTTTTCCTGGGCCATCTAGCTTTATCACCTAAATTCTGCATCGCAAGGATTAGTTCATTGTTATCAACAGAAAAACAATATTCAGAAATTGGAGGATAATCCTCATCATCCTCTTCTTGATCAACAGCATGCACATTCTGGTTATCAGATTTGTTATAGGATCTGAACTTGTTGTTCTTGAACGAGGATCCTTGTTTTTCTTGTTTTGAGGATCCTGCTAATCTCTCCTGGATCCTCTTATCATCCTCTAGCCGGATGAACCTAAGTGCCCGGGTTCTTACCTCATCTAGGTTCCTGCAAGGTGTCATAACAAGATCATCATAGAACAATGAATCCCTAAGCAATCCCATTTTAAAGGCCTCAACAGCCGCGGCTATATCCAGGTTAGGAATGTCTAAGGATTCTTTACTAAATTAGTGATATAATCCCTTAATGATTCATTATGACCTTGGGTTATCCTATATAAATCACTAGTTAAACGTTCGAATTTTCTACTACAAGAAAACTGATTATTAAATAGGTTAACTAGATTAGCAAATGAGGTAATAGAGTAGGGGGAAGACTTAGCAGCCATTTGAGAGCTGATCCAGTAAGAGTGGATCCAAATCCCTTGCACAGACATGCTTCCTTTAACCTTTCTAGGATTGGATTGATCTCCATCCTCTCACTGTATTGTGCTATGTGTTCTTCAGGATCCGTTGAACCATCATACAACTTAATGGTTGGCACGTGGAACCTCTTGGGTATCTCAGCATCACAGATTGGTGGTGTAAAACGAGATATCTTATGGCTCCCATCTACAATCTCCGGGATAGGTTTGACCACTCCTGGGACACTTGATATCATGTCCTTCAACTTTTGCAATTCTCTGGCGATGGCATGATTGATACCTGTATCCTGCATGAATCCATGGTTAGTAGTAAGAGAATTATTAAAAGTGTTACCTCCCACCGGGTTCAAATTAGTAACTCTGGATGTGAACCTATATTGTTGAGACTCTGGAATGATCGAAGGGCCAGTAGAAGCAATGGTCTGCATTGGGATAAAGTCCCCCTGATGGATATCTGAACTTCCTGATTGCAAACTCCTTAAGGATCCCGGCATCTGGAAGGATCCTTGAAACTGGGATGATCCTGGAACAAAGGAGTTTCCTTGAACCTGGGATGATCCTGGAACAAAGGAGGATCCTTGAACCTGGGATGATCCTTGAATAAAGGAGGATCCTTGAACCTGGGATGACCCTGGAACAAAGGAGGATCCTTGAACCTGGGATGATCCTGGAACAAAGGAGGATCCTTGAACCTGGGATTATCCTGGAACAAAGGAGGATCCTTGAACCTGGGAGGTGTTTTGGTCAAAAATCACACAAGGATAATGCAACCAAACTCTATGTAAACGGGGTATGATGCTTGGTTTATTGAAAGAGTAAAGGATCACTTTAGTATGTAATATGCAAAGACACAATGATTTATACGAGGAAAAAGCCCTTGATCAATGTATGATCTCCGGCATAAAAAACCTCGGGTGATGGCAACTACCGATCACCAACTTCAATATATCAAAATATGGTTACAACTTCGGATGATAATGAGCTGAGTACAAGGATCACTATAGTTTCGAGTGTCTAAGTGTGTGAGAATTGTGTTGTGTGTTCTTCCGAATGGGGAAGAGTGTCTATATATACAAGTGTAGGTGACCTATTTTAGGTAAAAAGACTAATAATCAGCTCATTACCCCTTTAGAAATAAAAGCAAATCTAGCCTAAATTGTCGCCCTTAAATCATGCCAAGTTTCCATATCCTTTGCAACGTCCATCTCCGATTAAGCACATGCTATAATTGTAAAGACGCGTCCTTTGATTGTGATGCTAAGAGCGGATCCTGCTAGATGTTCCTGCAAAACAACATTTAATTCAATGAAGGTAACTGTTAGCATGAGGATCCTGGGATGGTCCATGATCCTGATCCTGAAGTCCTGCTGAGGATCACTATCTGCTAAAGAAACAAGGATCATTGGTTAGGATCACATGTAAGGATCATGTATCTCAAAAATCCAGCCCTAACAATTGCCCCCAAAATATAAGGAGTTTATTGTAAATTAACGAGTTATATTTTGCTTTGATCTTATCTGCAACGGGCGACTCGGATAACTAGCCGTTATAACCGGACTAGCCGTTGCAACCTTTACGTCACTGAAGTGACATCCCTGCAAATCATGATTATAAATAGGAGATAGGGTTAGGATCAATCTGCATTTAAATTCAAGATATACTCCCTTTATAATCTCTACCGAAGATCGATCAGGTATTCTCTTCTCTTCTCTTTCTCTGTTTTTCTACTCCCCTATTTTTATTCTGCCATGAGTATGTTGCTCCGAAATTCCCCTCACAAGGATCACAAGAAGAGCAGTCCCCTGAAAAGCCAAGGGATCATTAAAGACTCTCCTACCGAGAGATGCTGCTTCACCGATGCTCATGTTGATAGGATCCGTCACTGTTTTCGGGCGGATGCTATCTTCAAGTCATTCACTTCCACCGCTTTAAGCGATTTTGTTTCCGACACCTGGGTGGCCTTTCCTGCAACTCCGTTTACCATAGGATATTCGTATCCTTTTCCAGCCTTCACCCAATCCTTCTTTTCCTTGACCGGCATATCTTATATCCAAGCCATGCCGATGATCTGGAGGGTTTTGTATACCTTCGAGAGGATCATCGAGCAGGAGGGGATTGACTTAGGGATGGCAGAGCTGGCTGAGCTTTATGATCTTACCACGTTTGGTTCCTATCGATATTTGCTGAAACGGAAAGCTGGGGAGGATCACCCTGTTTTTAAGGTCACCAAAAATGATACCAACTGGAAGCGACGATTCTTCTTTGTTAGGAGGGATACCATCCCTAACGGGAAGGATCTGCCCAAGGAGTGGGCTACTCATGGTAGGATAGAGGATCCTGGAAGGATCACCATCAGACTTGTTTCTTATGATGAAGATCACTAATGTTTCCTTTGCCTTTTGTGTTTTTTCAGCTATATCAGTTGCTCATCTCAGGTTAACCCCTGCTGCAAGAGAGAGAGTTTTAGCTTTCAAAAAGCTTGATCCTGAGACCAGAAGTTTTCAAGTCACCATCCAAGATTCGCAAGAAGTATCCTCCGCATCTGCCACAATGTCAAGTAAGTATCCTTATCAAAAAGTAAGTTCTATGCAAGACTGTTAAATTAGTTAGGAAACTTGTTTTGGTCAAAAATCACACAAGGATAATGCAACCAAACTTTATGTAAATGGGGTATGATGCTTGGTTTGTAGAAAAAGTAAAGGATCACTTCAATGTGAAATATGCAAAGACACGATGATTTATACGAGGAAAAAGCCCTTGATCAATGTATGATCTCCGGCATAAAAAACCTCGGGTGATGGCAACTACCGATCACCAAACTTCAATATAAGAAAAATGGTTACAACTTCGGATGATAATGAGCTGAGTACAAGGATCACTATAGTTTCGAGTGTCTAAGCGTGTGAGAGTTGTGTTGTGTGTTCTTCCGAATGAGGAAGAGTGTTATATATACAAGTGTAGGTGACCTATTTTAGGTAAAAAGACTAATAATCAGCTCATTACCCCTTTAGAAATAAAAGTAAATCTAGCCTAAATTATCGCCCTTAAATCATGCCATGTTTCCATATCCTTCACAACGTCCATCTCTGATTAAGCACATGCCATAATTGTAAAGACGTGTCTTCTAATTGTGATGCTTAAGAGCGGATCCTGCTAGATGTCCTGCAAAACAACATTAAATTCAACGAAAGCAACTGTTAGCATGAGGATCCTATGATGGTCCGTGATCCTGATCCTGAAACTCTGCTGAGGATCACTATCTGCCAAAGAAACAAGGATCACTGGTTAGGATCACATGTGAGGATCATGTATTGTAAAAATCCAGCCCTAACAATTGCCCCCAAAATATAAGGAGTTCATTGTAAATTAACGAGTTATGTTTTGCTTTGATCTTATCTGCAACGAACAATTCGGATAACTAGCCGTTAATTTCGAACTAGCCGTTGCAACCTTTACGTCATTGAGGTGACATCCCTGCAAATCATGATTATAAATAGGAGATAGGGTTAGGATCAATCTTCATTTAAATTCAAGATATTCTCCCTTTATAATCTCTACCGAAGATTAATCAGGTATTCTCTTCTCTTTCTTCCCTCTCTTGCTCTGTTTTTCTGCTTTTATCCTACCAAGAGTATGTTGCTTCGAAATTCTCCTCACAAGGATCACAAGAAGATCAGTCCCTTGAAAAGCCAAGGGATCGTCAAAGACTCTCCTACAGAGAGGTGCTGTTTTACTGATGCTCATGTTGATAGGATCCGTCACTGTTTTTCGGCGGATACCGTCTTCAAGTCTTTTACTCCCACCGCACTGAGTGATTTCGTTTCCGACGCCTGGGTGGCCTTTCCTGCAACTCCGTTTACCATAGGATATTCATATCCTTTTCCAGTTTTCAACCAGTCCTTCTTTTCTCTGACCGGTATGTCCTACATCCAGGCCATGCCGATGATCTGGAGGGTTCTGTGTACCCTTGAGAGGATCATCGAGCAGGAGGGGATTGACTTAGGGATGCCGGAGCTGGCCGAGTTATATGATCTTACCACATTTGGTTCCTGTCGATACTTGTTGAAACGGAAAGCTGGAGAGGATCACCCTGTTTTTAAGGTCACAAAAAATGATACCAACTGGAAGCGACGATTCTTCTTTGTTAGGAGAGATACCATCCCTAACGAGGAGGATCTGCCCAAGGAGTGGGCTACTCATGGTAGGATAGAGGATCCTGGAAGGATCGCCATCAGACTTGTCTCTTATGATGAGGATCACTAATGTCTTTTTGTCTTTTGTGTTTTTTCAGCTATATCCGTTACTCATCTCAAGTTAACTCCTGCTGCAAGAGAGAGAGTTTTAGCTTTCAAGAAGCTTGATCCTGAGACCAGAAGTTTTCAAGTCATCATCCAAGATTCACAAGAAGTATCCTCCGCATCTGCCACAATGTCAAGTAAGTATCCTTACCAAAAAGTAAGTTCTATGCAAAAATATTAAATTAGTTAGGAGACTTATCTTGTTTTGATTGTATAGGTGCTGGGAAATCTGCTAAGTCCGCCAAGTCTGCCTCCTTGTTTGGGATTGATGATCTTGCCAACGTCAAGTCTTCGAAGAAGAAGACTCCTGCTGCTAGTCCCTCTGCTTCAGCCCCTAAATTACCCATTAGGGGTAAGGGAAAGAAGAGGAAGGCTCCGGAGGATCTTCAAGGATTTCCTCTGCTCCGCCAACAGTTTCTCGACTATGTCAATGAGGTAAGGATCATTGCCCCTGTTGGTTATCTTGATGGTTTTGAGGATCACCTGTGTCATATCCTGTTTTTCTTGCAGAGATTTACCGAAATAGAGACTTATGTTAATCACGTTGAAGATCAAGACCGCCAGATTGCCGACCTTCAACAGATGGGTGTGCTGAAGGATCTCAAGATAGCTGATCTTGAGAAGGAGCTCCGAGCTACCAAGGATAAAGCTGTCAAAGCACTGATCAGCTTTGACTACGAGAAGCGTGACATCACCCAGGATGCTAAGGTTTCTGCTGCGATAACTATGTATAAGATCCAGCTGCAGATGGCTGCGGAGGCTCAGGATCCTTCCTTTGACAAAGGCACATGGGACGTGGAAGGTTGGAAGGCAAGGCTAGCAGAGTTGGAGGATGACGATGATGCTGAGGATATCCCAATGCTGGAGGGTGGTGATGCTGGCAAGGATCAGGGTGGAGAAGCTAGTGGAGCTGGTGGTGATGAAGCGGCGAAGGTTTGAGCTGCAGGATTGGGCAATGATGGATATTTTGAGACTAGGCCGGAGCCCAATTTTTTGAGTTTGGTAGTGGTTGTGATGTTTGAAACAATTTTATGGTTTGTACTTTGAACAATAGTTTTTAGGGTTAAGGATCCTGGATCCTTTGAACAATAGGTAGGATCGCAAATGGTGGAGGGATCCTCTGTTTGGGGGATGAAGCCTTTGTGATCTTGCCGCCTTTAATTTCCTGCACCTGCTAAGACCGCATAGACAATGGACACCCTTTGCCAACCCATGTGACGGGCCACGTTTTGCTGGTAGAAATGTGGGTTGGCAATTTTGACAACTTTTTGAAAGGGTTTAAGATCCTTTTGTTAATAATATAACTCTAATCTTTCTGGCTTATCTCGTGTTGTTATCCTTTATTTATCTTCTTTATTTTCCAGTTGTTTTAGAAATATATTTGTTAGAGTAACAAGAGTTGAGCAAACCATGTTTAATAAATTTAGGATATGATCCTAGATCAAATATCCTATCATTGAAACTATTCAAGGATCATAGTTTTAGTTGTCAAAGTGTAGGGTTGGTTAGTATACTCAAAATAGTCAAGGATCATACCTGAGGATCCAAGTTAGGATCCTAACCTTTAATCAAGATAACCATCAGTGAAATTTTAATGGATGATAAGGATCAAGGATCCTTATTTGTTAATCTTCGAGAACCTGAAAAATGGAACATATCTTGGGACTAAGCCAATGTAAAAGATAAATTAGTAGCTGGGGACATGCCCAAAGGATAACTGGGGATGATCCCAAAGGATCACTGGGGACAAGCCCAAAGGATAACTGGGGACAAGCCCGAAGGATAACTGGGGACAAGCCCAAAGGATCGTATGTAAACTGGAGTATGGCCCTTAATGGCGACTATCCAAACTTTGTGACATGAAAATGTCAAAACCTTAGCTAACGTGAAAACGTTAGAAACCTTATGAACGGATGTATGGTACGTCTACCATTATACGTAGGATCCTGGGTATAGCCAGTACGATGAGGTTGTCAGCCCCGGAAGTGGGTACTGGTCCCAAAGACGTGAACTATATCAGGATCATCGTGCGTTGCTGGCGGAAACTGGGGATAATCCCAAGGATAACTGGGGTTAGACCCAAGGATCTGTGTTGCTTTTGAAGATCTTTGAAGATATGCTGTAGATACCTGAACTATCATAACTCAAATGGTTCGTGAGAAGAGGATGAAGGATACAGGATCCTTATCCTTTGGTAAAAAGTAAGGAAATGTAATAATTTTAAGATAAGGACATTACCAGAGTAAGGATCACTGACATCGCCGGGATCCTTTGAGGATACTTCAATATAAGGATCACATGTTTGAAGGATCACGTTCACATAAAGTATCTCTTTAAGTGAACAGCATTCCAGGCTCTTGGTAATAAGTTTCCTTCCATGGTTAGCAATCTGTATGCCCCCTTTCCTGCTTCAGCCTCAATCAAATAAGGGCCTTCCCACTTTGGTGCTAACTTTCCGTCAGCAGGATTAATAGTGTTTTGGAATGTTTTTCTCAACACCATATCTCCGACTTGGAACTTCCTTATCCTAACATTTTTGTTGTAAGCACCAGCCATTCTTTGTTGGTAGCTTGCCATCCTTATCCTAGCCAGGTCCCTGATTTCCTCAATAGTATCCAAATCCTGAGCCAGGATTGTAGCATTCTCTTCAGGATCACGAGCACTTGTTCTAGCGGTTGGGATCACCATCTCTGTTGGGATCACTGCTTCTGCCCCAAATACTAAAGAAAAAGGTGTTTGACCAGTGGCATTCTTGGGAGTTGTCCTGTCAGCCCATAGCACATAAGGTAACTCCTCTGCCCATTTTCCCTTCTTGGATCCTAGCTTCTTCTTCAGATTGTTGATGATGATCTTGTTGGATGATTCTGCTTGGCCATTGGCCTGTGGATGAACTGGTGTTGATGTTATCATCTTGATTCCCCAACTGTCACAAAAGTTAGTAGTTCTGCTTCCAGTGAATTGGGAACCATTATCACATACAATTTCAGAGGGAATGCCAAATCTAGTTATAATGTTTCTTTTGATAAAGGATATAACTTCTTTTTCTCTGACTTGAGCAAAAGCTTCAGCCTCTATCCACTTAGAGAAGTAGTCAGTCATGGCAAGCATAAATACTTTTCCACCAGGTGCTTTAGGGAGCTTGCCAACTATATCCATCCCCCATCTCATGAATGGCCAAGAGGATGGTATGGGGTGTAGCAATTCAGCTGGTTGATGAAGGATATTGCTGTGTCTTTGACAAGGATCACATTTCCTAGCATATTCTACAGCATCCCTTTTCATGGTTGGCCAGTAGTATCCTGTTCTAAGGATCCTTGAGAACAATGCCCTGCCCCCAGTGTGGTTTCCACAATCTCCTTCATGGAAGTCTCTCAACACTTCTTTAATTTCAGGATCCTCGATACATCTTAAATATGGTCCTGCAAGAGATCGTTTATATAGCACATTATTTAAGATTGTGTATTGAGATACCTTAATCCTGAAGGCTCTAGGATTTTCTCCCATCGGAATCTCCCCGTTTTGCAAGTATCTCATGATTGGTGAGATCCATGATCCTGCATAAGATTGATCTTCTTCACTAGGGATTACTGCAGTATCCTCTTCTATTTCCATGGCCACCTGACTTTCAATAGCAGGAGCCAGGATATGGATGATAGGGATACTTGTATCTTCTGGAATCTTTAAGGATGATCCTAGGTTGGCCAATGCATCAGCTTCCGTGTTATCCTCCCTTGGTACCTGTGTTAAGCTGAAAGAAACAAAAGAAAGTGCCAATTTTTTGACTACCTCTAAATATTTGGTTAGTTTTTCACCTTTAACAGCATAGGATCCATTAAAGTGATTGGTGATCAATAATGAGTCTACATATACTTTAAGATATTTCACCCCCATATCCTTAGCAATTTGCAAGCCAGCAATTAAGGCTTCATATTCAGCCTCATTGTTAGTTGCTTGGAACTCACAGGCTATGGAGTGGGGTATTATGTCCCCCTGTGGCGATTTTAGTAGTATCCCGAGCACTGTGCCCTTGACATTTGAGGATCCATCAGTGTGTAGTATCCAAGGATCCTTGGTCTCATCCAGCTGCTGGACTTCCAATTCTGCTTCTTTTTGTAGATCGCTACTGAAATCAGCCACAAAATCAGCTAATGCTTGGGATTTAATGGCTGTTCTTGGCTCATATCTTATATCATGGGCACTAAGCTTTACTGCCCACTTAGCCATTCTTCCTGACATCTCTGGTTTCCTGAGGACATTCTTAATTGGAAAGTTAGTTCTAACAACAATAGTATGGGTTTCAAAATAATGCCTTAACTTAGTTGATGCCATGATTAATGCAAGAATAAGTTTTTCGAGGTGTGAGTACCTGGATTCGGCATCAAGTAAACTCTTACTTACATAGTAGATAGGATATTGTGTACCTTCATGATCCTTAACCAGGAAAGCACTTACAGCGGTTGAGGATACCGCCAAATATAAGGATAACACATCTCCTTTTTCGGGCTTTGATAATGCTGGTGCTGAGGACATATATTCTTTCAGTGCTTGTAAAGCATTCTCATGTTTCTCAGTCCATTCAAAATTCTTGTTCTTCCTTAGGATATCGTAAAATTCTTTACATTTCTCCGAGGATTTTGATATGAACCTGTTCAGAGCTGCTATCCTGCCTGTTAGCCTTTGCACATCCTTAGCATTGGCAGGGGACTTGATATTCACTAGTGCTTTAATTTGCTCCGGACTTGCCTCAATGCCCCTCTGAGTTACCATATATCCTAGGAATTTACCTGCCTTAACACCAAAGTGGCATTTTGAAGGATTAAGCTTCATGTTATAATTATCAAGGATATCAAATGCTTCTTCCAAATCCCTTAGGTGATCCTCAGCTTTCTTTGATTTGACTACCATATCATCTATGTATACTTCCATAGTCTGTCCAATTTGATCTTTGAACATCATATTCACCAGCCTTTGATATGTTGCACCTGCATTTCTTAATCCAAAAGGCATGGCAATATAACAATACAAACCTGTTGGGGTCATAAAGGCTGTATCCTCTTGGTCAGATGGTTCCATCTGGATTTGTTGGAATCCAGATGATGCATCCATAAAGGTCAACAGTTCATGCCCCGCTGTTGCATCCACCATGGAGTCAATGTGGGGTAATGGGAAAGGATCCTTGGGACATGCCTTATTCAGATCAGTGAAATCGACACATACCCTCCACTTTCCGTTTTTCTTTTGGACAACGACCACATTGGCTAACCATTTTGGATACTTTACCTCTCTGATCATACCTGCTCGAAGTAGTCTCTCTACTTCTTCTTGGATAATGGCATTCCTTTCTGGTGCAAACTTCCTCCTTTTTTGATGGATTGGTTTGATAGACCTGTCAATGCCAAGTTTGTGAGTAATAATATCCTAAGATATACCTGTCATATCTTCATGTTTCCAAGCGAAGGTAGATTTTCTTCTTTTGAGGAAGGATATTAAGTCTTCTTTCATCTTGCCAAGGATCCCTGATCTGATATAGATTTTTGATTCAGGATCACTAGGATCCAAGAGGATTTCGTCCACATCTTGTTCCCTTGCCTCCAAGACATTCCTCGGAGGATACTGTAATTGCTATTGCTCCCTTGGCTTCGAGGTTGGCTTCATGGATGAGGTATAACAATCCTTAGCCTCCTGCTGATCACTGTCGATCTTGATTATCCCCCATGGGCTAGGGAGTTTCACACATTGATGATAGGTGGATGGGACTGCTTTCATATCATGTATCCAGGGCCTGCCAAGGATAACATTGCAACAAGATAAACAGTCAATAACACAAAATTTTTGATAATTATGTAATCCTTCCACGTAGATTGGTTGTTTGATGTCCCCCAGAGTTTTCTTCGTTTCTCCACTGAATCCTACAAGCACGGAGGATCTTGGTGTGATGTCTATTTCTGGAATACCCATTTTCTTCAGAACATCAAGCTGGATAATGTTCACTGAGCTTCCTCCATCGATAAGGATCCTGCGGACAAAGTGGTTAGAGATAAAGAGAGTAATAACCAAACTATCATGATGAGGATCCTGAATGTTAATGCGATCATCCTCATCAAACGTTATCATCTTCCCCTCTGAGACACTTGATGTTCTAATAGGTCTTTCTCCATTATCCATTTTTGACTCCTTTGCATGCCTTTTGGCCGCCGAGAAGGATGTACCACAGATGTCTGATCCTCTGGAAATAAAGTTGATCACTTGTGCATTTGCCGGAGGTGCTGGAGCCTTTTCAGGGATCCTTTCAGGATCCTGAGTCCTTTGCTTTTTTCTTCCCAATAGTTCTTTTAGGTGCCCCTTGCTTAACAGATATCCAATCTCTTTTCTTAAAGCTATGCATTCTTCAGTTAGATGCCCGAAATCCTCATGGTATGCACACCATTTTGACTTGTCTTTAGTCCCGGATGGTTTATCATTCTTCCTGGGCCACCTAGCTTTTTCACCTAGATTCTGCATTGCAAGGATTAGTTCATGATTATCAACGGAAAAACAATATTCGGAGATTGGAGGATAATCTTCATCATCCTCTTCTTGGTCAACAGCATGCACATTCTGGTTCTCATTTCTATGGTAGGATTTGAATTTGTTGTTCTTGAAGGAGGATCCTTGCTTCTCCTGTTTTGAGGATCCTACTTGTCTTTCCTGGATCCTCTTGTCATCCTCTAGCCGGATGAACCTGAGTGCCCGAGTTCTTACTTCATCTAGGTTCCTGCATGGTGTCATAACAAGATCATCATAGAATAATGAATCCTTAAGCAGTCCCATTTTGAAGGCTTCAACAGCCGTAGCCATATCCAAGTTGGGAATGTCCAAGGATTCTTTACTAAATTTAGTTATATAATCCCTTAACGATTCATTATGACTTTGAGTTACCCTATATAAATCACTGGTTAATCTTTCAAATTTTCTACTACAAGAGAATTGGTTACTGAATAAATTAACTAAATTAGCAAATGAAGTAATAGAGTAAGGGGGAAGACTTAGCAGCCATTTAAGAGCTGATACAGTAAGAGTAGATCCAAATCCTTTACATAGGCATGCTTCCTTCAACTTTTCTGGGATAGGATTGATTTCCATCCTCTCCCTGTATTGTGCTACGTGTTCCTCTGGATCCGTTGTACCATCATATAGCTTCATAGTAGGGATATGGAACCTTTTGGGTACCTCTGCATCACAAATTGGTGGTGCAAAGCGAGATACCTTATTGCTTCCATCTGCAATCTCTGGGATAGGCTTGACTACCCCTGGGACACTTGAGATCATATCTTTTAGCTTCTGCAACTCCCTGGCCATAGCATGATTGATACCTGTATCCTGCATGAATCCATGGTTAGTGGTAAGATAATTATTTAAAGTGTTACCTCCCATTGGGTTCAAGTTAGTGAATTCATATTGCTGGGATTCTGGAACAACGGATGGACCAGTGGAAGCAATGGTCTGCATTGGAATGAAGTCCCCTTGATGGACATCTAGACTTCCTGTTTGCAAACTTTTTAGGGATCCTAGCATCTGGAAGGATCCTGGTATCTAGAAGGATCCTGGAGCGAAGGAGGATCCTTGACCCTGGGATGATCCTGGAGCGAAGGAGGATCCTTGACCCTGGGATGATCCTGGAACAAAGTAGGATCCTTGACCCTGGGATGATCCTGGAACAAAATAGGATCCTTGAAACTGCTGTGTTCTCGGATAGGGTCCCGAATTCATGAAGGATCCCATATGCTGGGGATAGGATCCTGCCGGCTGAAAGTGTGAGCCTGATGCCTGAGTCATTGCTGTTTATCCGAGGTGCAATCCTCTTGATTCTCCCGTAATTTGCACATCTGGAATTTCCGATGGCTGAGAAGTGATCATTGGAGTATCAAAGTTCAAGGATTTGGGCATCAGTGGGGAATGATCCTCTGCCGTTCTCTTTTGTCTTTTGAGATCTCCAATTTCCCTGAGGATCCTATCATTAGTTTCATCCTGCCGCTGCATGCGATCCTTCATCTGCAAAATCAAAGTAAATACGTCACTAGTACTGGGAGCATAAGAATTCATAGCAGAGGAAGATGGAGGTTTAGAGTTAGTAGGAGTTGGTCTCTTCTCAGCATTCTTCTGGGATCCTGCCGGTGGAGGAGGCAGAGTGTTCTGAGATGAGGTGACTGCAGACATCGCCGTGGACATGTTTTTCAATGATGAAGCCATGTAATTCATTGAAATGATTTCGAACAAAAGGTTTTCTTATGAATGAAGCACCAATCGCCCCATGGTGGGCGCCAAACTGTTTTGGTCAAAAATCACACAAGGATAATGCAACCAAACTTTATGTAAATGGGGTATGATGCTTGGTTTGTAGAAAAAGTAAAGGATCACTTCAATGTGAAATATGCAAAGACACGATGATTTATACGAGGAAAAAGCCCTTGATCAATGTATGATCTCCGGCATAAAAAACCTCGGGTGATGGCAACTACCGATCACCAAACTTCAATATAAGAAAAATGGTTACAACTTCGGATGATAATGAGCTGAGTACAAGGATCACTATAGTTTCGAGTGTCTAAGCGTGTGAGAGTTGTGTTGTGTGTTCTTCCGAATGAGGAAGAGTGATATATACAAGTGTAGGTGACCTATTTTAGGTAAAAAGACTAATAATCAGCTCATTACCCCTTTAGAAATAAAAGTAAATCTAGCCTAAATTATCGCCCTTAAATCATGCCATGTTTCCATATCCTTCACAACGTCCATCTCCGATTAAGCACATGCCATAATTGTAAAGACGTGTCTTCTAATTGTGATGCTTAAGAGCGGATCCTGCTAGATGTCCTGCAAAACAACATTAAATTCAACGAAAGCAACTGTTAGCATGAGGATCCTATGATGGTCCGTGATCCTGATCCTGGAACTATGCTGAGGATCACTATCTGCCAAAGAAACAAGGATCACTGGTTAGGATCACATGTGAGGATCATGTATTGTAAAAATCCAGCCCTAACAAAACTTATCTTGTTTTGATTGTGTAGGCGCTGGGAAATCTGCTAAGTCTGCCAAGTCTGCCTCCAAGTTTGGGATTGATGATCTTGCCAATGTCAAGTCTTCAAGAAAGAAGACTTCTGTTGCCAGTCCCTCTGCTTCGGCCCCTAAAGCTCCTATTAGAGGTAAGGGAAAGAAGAGAAAGGCTTCTGAGGATCTTCAAGGATTTCCCCTGCTCCGCCAGCAGTTTCTTGATTACGTTAATGAAGTAAGGATCATTGCCCATGTTGGTTATCCTACTTGAATATCCTGCTCGAATATCATGCCTGTATATCCTGCCTGTATATCCTGCCTGTTTGAGGATCACTTGTGTCTGACGTCATATCTTGTTTTTCTTGCAGAAATTTACCGAAATAGAGACTTATGTCAACCACGTTGAAGATCAAGATCGCCAAATTGCCGACCTTCAACAGATGGGTGTGCTGAAGGACCTCAAGATAGCTGATCTTGAGAAGGAGCTCCGGGCTACCAAGAATGAAGCTGTCAAAGCACTGATCAACTTCGACTACGAGAAGCGTGATATCACCCAGGATGCTAAGGTCTCTGCTGCGATAACCATGTATAAGATCCAGCTGCAGATGGCTGCGGAGGCTCAGGATCCTTCCTTCGACAGAGGCACATGGGACGTGGAAGGCTGGAAGGCAAGGCTGGCAGAGTTGGAGGATGATGATGAGGCCGAGGAGATCCCTATGCTTGAAGGTGGTGATGCTGGCAAGGATCAGGGGGAAGCAAGTGGAGCTGGTGGTGAAGGTGCAGCGAAGGTTTGAGCTGCAGGATTGGGCAATGATGGAAATTTCTAGACATAGCCAGAGCCCAATTTTTAAAATTTGGTAGTGGTTTTTGTGGTTGTGATGTTTGAAACAATTTATGGTCTGTAACTTAAACAATAGTTTTTAGGGTTAAGGATCCTGGATCCTTTGGACAATAGGTAGGATCGCAAATGGTGGAGGGATCCTCTTTTTGGGGGATGAAGCCTTTGTGATCCTGCCACCTTTAATTTCTTGCACCTGCTATGACCGCATAAACAATGGACACCCTTTGCCAACCCATGTGGACGGGCCACGTTTTGCTGGTAGAAATGTGGGTTGGCAATTTTGACAACTTTTTGAAAGGGTTTAAGATCCTTTTGTTAATAATATAACTTTAATCTTTCTGGCTTATCTCGTGTTGTTATCCTTTATTTATCCTCTTTATTTTCCAGTTGTTTTAGAAATATATTTGTTAGAGTAACAAGAGTTGAGCAAACCATGTTTAATAAATTTAGGATATGATCCTAGATCAAATATCCTGACACTGAAGATTTTTGAAGCAATTAATTTCAAGGATCATAGGTTTAGTTGTCAAAGTGTAAGGGTTGTTCAGTATAATCAAAATAGTCAAGGATCATACCTGAGGATCCAAGTTAGGATCCTAACCTTTAATCAAGATAACCGTAGATGAGATTTTAATGGATAATAAGGATTAAGGATCCTTATGTGTTTAACTTTGAAAACCTGAAAAATGAAACATAACTTGGGACTAAGCCAATGTAAAAGATAAGTTAGTAGCTGGGGACATGCCCAAAGGGTAACTGGGGATAATCCCAAAGGATCACTGGGGACAAGCCCAAAGGATAACTGGGGACAAGCCCAAAGGATAACTGGGGACAAGCCCAGAGGATCGTATGTAAACTGGAGTATGGCCCTTACTGGCGACTATCCAAACTTAGTGACATGAGAATGTCAAAACCTTAGCTAACGTGAAAACGTTAGAAACCTTAGGAACGGATGTATGGTACGTCTACCATTATACGTAGGATCCTAGGTATAGCCAGTACGATGAGGTTGTCAGCCCCGAAAGTGGGTACTGGTCCCAAAGACGTGAACTATACCAGGATCATCGTGCGCTACTGGCGAAAACTGGGGACAAGCCCAAGGATAACTGGGGTTGAACCCAAGGATCTGTGGTGCTTTTGAAGATCTTTAACGATATGCTGAAGATACCTGGACTATCATAACTCAAATGGTCCGTGAGAAGAGGATGAAGGATGCATGATCCTTATCCTTAGGTAAAAATAAGAAAACGTAAAAGTTCTGAGATAAGGACTTTACCAGAGTAAGGATCACTGATATCGCCGGGATCCTTCGAGGATGCTTCCAGTGTAAGGATCATATGCTTGGAGGATCCTGTTCACATGAAATATTTTTTTAAGTGAATGGCATTCCAGGCTCTTGGTAACAAATTTCCTTCCATGGTTAGCAATCTGTATGCCCCCTTTCCTGCTTCGGCTTCGATCAAGTAAGGGCCTTCCCACTTTGGTGCTAACTTCCCGTCAGCAGGATTGATAGTGTTTTGGAATGCTTTTCTCAACACCATATCCCCGACTTGGAACTTCCTTATCCTGACATTTTTATTGTAAGCACCAGCCATTCTTTGTTGGTAGCTTGCCATCCTTATCCTAGCCAAATCCCTGATTTCCTCAATAGTATCCAAGTCTTGAGCTAAGATTGCAGCATTCTCTTCAGGATCACGAGTACTTGTTCTAGCAGTTGGAACTACCATTTCTGTTGGGATCACTGCTTCAGCCCCAAATACTAAAGAGAAAGGTGTTTGACCAGTGGCATTCTTGGGAGTTGTCCTATCAGCCCACATCACATAAGGCAATTCCTCTGCCCACTTCCCCTTCTTGGATCCTAGCTTCTTCTTCAGATTGTTGATGATGATCTTGTTGGATGATTCTGCTTGACCATTGGCTTGTGGATGGACTGGTGTTGATGTTATCATCTTAATTCCCCAACTGTCACAAAAGTTAGTGGTTCTGCTCCCAATGAATTGGGAACCATTATCACATACAATTTCAGAGGGAATGCCAAATCTAGTTATAATGTTTCTTTTAATAAAGGATATAACTTCCTTTTCTCTGACTTGAGCAAAGGCTTCAGCTTCTATTGTCACACCCCCAGAATCCCACCTGCGGAGTACTACCGCTTGGAAGCGTGACTGACCAGGATCCAGCCACCAATCATACTGAACAAGCATATAAACAGTTATAAAAGTTTAACCAATACAATTGGTGTTTCAAACAAACAAAGTTTTAGTTGCAAGCGGAAGCATAAGTCATAAAGTTAAGACATGAGTTCAAATGGTTTCAAGTCCAACATAGTACGCAGCAATCCGTGTCCCACAACGACTCTCCTCCATGCAAGCTCCAGCTGAGTACCTATGGTCCTGCAAAGCATGTAGTAACGAGTCAACAACTAGTTGAGTGAGTTCACGGTTGGGTGTTCGTTTTAGTTGTTTCGAAAACAGTTTCCTTTACCGGCATCCTGCCGTGGGGGTTACCCCATAGTTTAAAAACGTGACATGTTATTTCCCGGTTATACTGGCACTCCGGCCGTGGGGGCTACCCCATGTGGATCATCTGGCACTCCGGCCGTGGGGGCTACCCCATGTACATCATCTGGCTCTCCAGCCGTGGGGGCTACCCCATGTGTATACTAGACTCGTTACCATATCGACTGCTGACTGTAGTCATGTTTATGTGCCCTGAAAACATCAATGTCTATCATCATTGACGTGCCCCAGATCCATTAGTTCACGCCCGTCCTCTGCGGCACGGTGTGAGGTTTGTCAGACCTAAATAGCGCTATCTAACTAATGACCCGCTCGCCATTGGCCCGGCGATTAAGTCGATACAAATAGGAGGGACTTCGTGATAGAGTTTTAGTCTAGTACGAGTTATCCGTCCATCCGGACGAGGAATCTCATTCCTGAACCATAGCTGTCCAACCCAAGGAGGACGAGGAACCCACGT
This sequence comes from Helianthus annuus, assembly GCF_002127325.2. NCBI lineage: Eukaryota > Viridiplantae > Streptophyta > Magnoliopsida > Asterales > Asteraceae > Helianthus > Helianthus annuus. Next base: position 90,655,860 of record NC_035449.2, read on the forward strand.
TCCTTAACCCCGTTCCCAACCCAGGGAATCCCATGCTTTGTAGAGGGTGTGAACTCACCTTGGTTTGCTCGGCAGTAACACAGAAAAGATAATCAAATTGCAGGTAATCAATTTGGTCCTATCACAGATATTATTCGTATCAGATTCAAGCCAAGCAGTGCACGAATGTTCAACACGTATTGTTCACCGGTAATAATCATGGCAACACGTTTAACAGTAACAGTTCATAGTTATCATTCAAACACAACCCAAAGTCTAAGTATAAAGCCCGAACAGTTGGGCTCGTAGTAACAGGCCCAAACAATACGTCAATCAGTAACACAGAAGTCCATAAGCCTGGCCCATTAACGTAGGCCCATAATTAAGCCAGTCCAATAAGCGTGGTCTCGAATCGCAACCGGACTCGCAAGCATGGTCTCGAGTCATGCTGTTTGTGCTGATCTTAGGTGGTTGCGAGTCGCAACCTATGTCGCAACCGTGGTCTCGGCTTGTCATGCTGTGGTTGCGAGTCGCAACCGCGTGGTCTCGAGTTATCACGCTGTGGTTGCGAGTCGCAACTGTGTGATTGCGAGTCGTAATGCTGTCGTTTTCATGTTCACGTGTTGATTCAGATATAGTCAGCCTAATGGTACTATGTAATCAGGCCCAAATCAGGAAACAACCAATAGGATTTCACTAACAAGTTTTCCTAATCAGTCTATTAGTAAAAAATGGATCAAATCATAAGGGTTTTCACATCTTCAACCATCATTCAAATTGTTCTTCATATATTCAAACACATTCATCAAGTTCTTCATATATTCATAACACAAACAACCCTTATTCTACCAAATTATGAACAAGCATCAAAACACTTAGCATAACACACAAACTCGGTTTTTTTTTATATGAGTCCGATTACATGACAAGTGCAACCCGGTTTCATGTTCATCAACATAAGTGGTTCAAACTTCATTTAGACACAAAATATCACAACTCACCATATAATATATGTTAACCGGTTATCAACATTGTACACATTAGAATCATCATATACATCAAGAACATCATGTAAACACTAACAATAAACATCATCTCATTCATTTTATCATTTAACATAACTAACATCAATCCATAAACACCATAAATACTAACCGGTTGGTGAGGTGCGTGTGTGAGTCGATCCAAAGTCCAAACCCGAGAGTTCTTGTGCCAACCGATTGGATCCGAGAGCTTGGAGGTGTGTTTGTGTTTCTAGAGTTTTAGTGAGAGGGAAGATAGGAGAGTGTGTGTGTGTTGTTCCAAAAGTAACAAGGTTATCTAGGGTGTGATATATATATACTAGTTCAAGTGGTGCACCCTTAATGGGTTTCGGGTGAGGGTTTACGGCCCAAATGGCCCAACCGGCCAAAGGCCCAAACCGGCCTAATAGTTACTGTTCACTCGAGACCACATGGTCTCGAGTCGGGTCCTTGTTGTTTCGGTTCATACACATACACGCATACACATAAACACATAAATACAACATATAATTCAACGATTCAATTAGCCATATATGTTCAAACACATTACATCAAGACACAACGAAAGGTTCTAGATTTCGAGTTGTCACATCATCCCCAAGTTGAAAGAAATTTCGTCCCGAAATTTGATGGCACTCACTGAGGAAGCTAGTCAAGTTGCATGGTTTTCCTGGTTTTCCTGGGGTGTCACATCCACCCCCCGTTGATCTGGAATTTCGTCCCGAAATTCCGTAGCTTCAGCCTCAGTAGTGGTTGTACTGTTTGCAAACAGTTGGGGATACTTTTGTTTCATCCGATCTTCGCGCTCCCAGGTGAACTCTGGGCCGCGGCGTGAGTTCCAACGAACTCGAACGAGAGGTATTATAGTGCTCTTGAGGACCTTAACATCCCCGTCCGTGATTTCGACTGGTTCCTCGACGAATTTCAACTGTTCGTCGATCGTGAGTTCCTTCAGAGGAACCACGTGGGTCTCATCTGACAGACACTTCTTCAGATTCGACTCATGGAAAACGTTGTGAACTGCACCGAGTTCTGCTGGTAAGTTCAGTCTGTAGGCCACCTTGCCTATTTTCTCAATGATTTCGAAAGGTCCAACGTATCGTGGGTTGAGTTTGCCTCGTTTACCAAAACGAACCACACCCTTCCAGGGTGAAACTTTGAGTAATACCCGCTCCCCAACCTGGAGCTCAAGTGGTTTCCTGCCCTTATCGGCGTAGGCCTTCTGACGGTCACGAGCGGCCGCCATGCGTTGTCGTATTTGAGCAATCCGCTCAGTAGTGTCTACCACATGTTCTGGACCAGTGATTTGACTATCCCCCACCTCTGCCCAACAGAGGGGTGACCGGCATTTACGTCCGTACAATGCCTCGAACGGAGCAGCTTTAATGCTGGTGTGGTAGCTATTATTGTATGAAAATTCCACAAGTGGCAGATGCCTTTCCCAGCTGTTGCCAAAGTCGATTACACAAGCGCGAAGCATGTCTTCTAAGGTCTGAATAGTGTGCTCGGATTGCCCGTCCGTCTGTGGGTGATACGCTGTGCTCATATCTAATCGTGAGCCAAAGGACTTGTGCATTGCTTGCCACAGCTCCGAAGTAAAACGTGCATCTCGGTCAGAGATGATAGAGGTGGGCACCCCGTGCCTCGAAACAACTTCCTTGAGGTATATCTCCGCTAGAGTGGAGAATTTATCCGTTTCTTTAATTGCCAAGAAGTGTGCGGATTTCGTGAGTCGATCCACGATCACCCAGATAGTATCGTTCCCGCGCTGTGATCTAGGTAGGCCAGTAACGAAATCCATGGAAATTTGCTCCCATTTCCATTGTGGTATCTCTGGTTGTTGGAGTAGGCCTGAGGGTTTCTGATATTCCGTCTTGACTCGCGCACAAGTCAAACACTTGCTGACGTAAGTTGCTATGTGGGCCTTCATGCTAGGCCACCAATACGTAGTTTTAATATTGTGGTACATTTTGTCCGAACCAGGGTGTACCGAGTAGCGAGATTTGTGTGCTTCATCCATCACAAGTTCTCGTAAGTCGCCATAGAGTGGGACCCAAATGCGTCCTGTTACGTAGTAAGCACCGTCTTCCTTCAGCTCTAAGCGTTGTCTTGACCCGCGTAGAGCTTCGGCCCTTACGTTTTCTGGTTTCAGTGCTTCTATCTGAGCAGCTCGTATTTGCGAAGGCAGGCTAGAATGTATCGTGAGTTGTAAAGCTCATACGCGCTTAGGCGCAGTGTCCTTTCGACTGAGGGCGTCAGCCACAACATTGGCCTTGCCCGGGTGATACCTGATAGAGCACTCGTAGTCATTCAGTAATTCGACCCATCGTCGTTGCCGCATATTCAGTTCCTTCTGCTTGAATATGTGCTCTAGGCTCCTGTGGTCGGTGTAGATGGCGCACTTGGTTCCGTATAGGTAATGCCGCCATAGTTTAAGTGCGAAAACAACAGCTCCCAGCTCTAAATCATGCGTAGTGTAGTTCTTCTTGTGAACTTTGAGTTGTCGTGAGGCGTAGGCTATGACTTTATCTCGTTGCATCAATACACAACCAAGACCTTGAATTGATGCATCACAGTAAACCACAAAATCTTCTGTGCCCTCTGGCAGTGAAAGGATAGGTGCACTACAAAGTCTATCCTTTAGATGCTGAAAAGCTAACTCTTGTGCATTTCCCCAATGATAAACAACGCCTTTCTGCGTTAGTAAGGTGAGAGGCTGCGCGATCTTAGAAAAATCCTTAATGAATCTCCTGTAGTAACCTGCCAATCCCAAGAATTGGCGAATTTCCTTTGGTGTACGAGGTGCAGGCCAGTTCTTGATAGAGTCCACTTTGGATGGATCAACGTGAATCCCATCCTTGTTCACCACATGCCCTAGGAAATGGACTTCACGAAGCCAGAAGTCGCATTTCGAGAACTTTGCATAAAGCTGTTCCTTCCGAAGGAGTTCCAGAATAAGTCGTAGATGCTGTTCGTGCTCCTCCTGACTCTTAGAATAGATCAGGATGTCGTCGATGAAGACTATAACAAACTTGTCCAGGTACGGCTTGCAAACTCGGTTCATCAAATCCATAAAAACTGCCGGTGCGTTTGTCAGCCCAAACGGCATGACCAGAAACTCATAGTGCCCATAACGAGTTCTAAAGGCTGTCTTAGAGACATCCTCTTCTCGAACTCTCAACTGGTGATATCCCGATCTCAGATCGATCTTTGAATAGTAGCTCGACCCCTGCAACTGGTCGAACAAGTCGTCAATACGCAGTAGAGGATAACGGTTCTTCACAGTCACCTTGTTAAGTTCGCGATAGTCGATACACATTCTGAAGGTACCGTCCTTCTTTTTCACAAATAGCACCGGAGCTCCCCAAGGCGATGAGCTAGGACGAATAAAACCCTTATCCAGGAGTTCTTGTAGTTGCGTGGAGAGTTCTTCCAACTCTGATGGAGCTAAACGATAAGGTGCACGGGCTACAGGCGCAGCTCCAGGAGCTAGTTCAATCTGAAACTCGACTTGGCGATGGGGCGGAAGACCAGGTAATCCCTCAGGGAATACCTCAGGATAGTCACGTACAACTGGAAAATCTTCTAGCTTCTTCTCTTTCCCTGTGGTATCAGTAACTAGAGCCAAAATCGCAGTGTGGCCCTTTCGTAAGCACTTCCGGGCCTTAAGAAGAGAGATGATGTTCTCAACAGCACTTCTCTTGTCGCCACGAATCATGAGAGGTTCACTACCTAAACCAGGGATACGAACGATCTTCTCGTTGCAAAGAATCTCTGCTCGGTGTTGGGATAACCAATCCATCCCAATGACAACGTCGAAACTACCCAAGACGATAGGAATAAGGTCAATAGAGAAAGTCTGGTTAGCGAGGATAAGTTTGCAACCCTTGACTACGTGTGAGGCTTCCAAGCTCTTACCATTTGCTAGCTCTACAGTGTGCTTGTCGCTCAGGGGTGTTGGAATACGCTTAAGCATTTTACTAACTTCTAGTGACACATAGCTAGTATCGGCACCCGAATCAAATAAGACTGTAACATAAAAGTCGTCGAGAAGGAACTTACCCGTCACCACGTTGGGATCATTCCTTGCTTCACCTTGGCCAATCACGAACACTCGCCCCCTAGCACCATTGTTGTTGTTGTGGTTCCCATTGTTACCATTCCCCTGGTTGTTGTTGTTGTTGTTCTGGTTCAGTTGGGGACAATCTTTCTTGAAGTGGCCTTCAGCTCCACACTGAAAGTACCCTTTGTTGTTACCCTGCTGCTGTCGCTGGTTCTGCTGAGGTTGCTGACGATTCTGATTGGCGGGGTATGCGCTCCTGCAATCCTTTGCAACATGACCAGGCTTGTTGCACCGATGACAGTTGCCCCTGGTGCATGGCCCACTGTGGTGTAGGTTGCAACGATTGCATTTGGGGTGATTCCCCTTGTACCCACCATGACTTTGACCACCAGACGATTGCTGACTGGGGCTCTTGTGATCGTCCGTCTTTCTCTGCTGAGACTGAGATTGCACAGAAGTTGAACCCTTGCTTGAAGTTCCATCCCATTTCCGTTTGTTCTCACTAGAAGTACCAGAAGTAGTTGCAGCACCTATGCGCTTTGGTAACTTGTTTTGCTCCACCGCTTGGTCAGTAAGACGGTGAGCCAACTGAACAACCTGCTGGATAGTGGTCAGGTTTGCTGAAGTCACATGACTTTGGATCTCTGGCACCAAGCCCTTGAGGTAGAGTTCAATTCGCTTATACGGAGGGTCCACCATAGTAGGACACAACAAGGCAAGCTCATGCGATCTCTTAGTGTATGCCTCAATCTCTGACCCCGTCATCTTGAGATTGTAGAACTCATCTTCCAGCTTGTGAATGTCGTCACGACTGCAGTATTCCTCCCTGATCATTTCCTTGAAATTTTCCCATGGGGTGGCGTTGGCAGCAACCAACCCCAGCATTTGCACTTGAGCATTCCACCACGTGAGGGCCAAACCCTCGAGAGTACCAGTAGCATACTTCACCCTGCGCGCTTCAGGGCATTCACACATTTCGAACACAGATTCTAGTTTCTCAAACCAGTGTAGGAGACCTACTGCTCCTTCAGTTCCGCTAAAAGTTGTGGGTCGACAGTCCATAAAGGTCTTAAAAGTGCACACCGGTGCCTGAGCATATTGACCTAAGGTAGGTGAAAGAAAGACAGTGTTTGACACAAAGGTTGGTTCACGCGAGAAGGATCCTAAAGATCCTAGGATAAGTTCGGGCTGCAGGATATACCTCCTGCGTGTGCAGCTGCGAGTGCTGCGGCAACTCGTTCGTTGATCAAAGCCGTCAACTGGGCTTGTGTCATGTTAACGCGTCCAGACATGATTCTTCATAACAAGAGTAATACATGTGAGAGAGGTTCGCGAAAGTACGATAGTAGGACAGAGTAAGCACACACGTGTTCAAACAACAGTAGTTATACTAATCAAGCATACCATGACCAATGTACTACGTAACTAACAAGTAGGCAATATACGCACATCATATTACCTAGAATGTCGAGCCTTGCATGCGGAGTGAAGTGTCGTTGTGGACCGTTGAGCACTGTATCGGTTATAGTCTGGTTTTAACAAAAACGTTTCTCTTTTATTAAAACCTAGTTCACTATAACCAATGGCTCTGATACCAATCTGTCACACCCCCAGAATCCCACCTGCGGAGTACTACCGCTTGGAGGCGTGACTGACCAGGATCCAGCCACCAATCATACTGAACAAGCATATAAACAGTTATAAAAGTTTAACCAATACAATTGGTGTTTCAAACAAACAAAGTTTTAGTTGCAAGCGGAAGCATAAGTCATAAAGTTAAGACATAAGTTCAAATGGTTTCAAGTCCAACATAGTACGCAGCAATCCGTGTCCCACAACGACTCTCCTCCATGCAAGCTCCAGCTGAGTACCTATGGTCCTGCAAAGCATGTAGTAACGAGTCAACAACTAGTTGAGTGAGTTCACGGTTGGGTGTTCGTTTTAGTTGTTTCGAAAACAGTTTCCTTTACCGGCATCCTGCCGTGGGGGTTACCCCATAGTTTAAAAACGTGACATGTTATTTCCCGGTTATACTGGCACTCCGGCCGTGGGGGCTACCCCATGTGGATCATCTGGCACTCCGGCCGTGGGGGCTACCCCATGTACATCATCTGGCTCTCCAGCCGTGGGGGCTACCCCATGTGTATACTAGACTCGTTACCATATCGACTGCTGACTGTAGTCATGTTTATGTGCCCTGAAAACATCAATGTCTATCATCATTGACGTGCCCCAGATCCATTAGTTCACGCCCGTCCTCTGCGGCACGGTGTGAGGTTTGTCAGACCTAAATAGCGCTATCTAACTAATGACCCGCTCGCCATTGGCCCGGCGATTAAGTCGATACAAAAAGGAGGGACTTCGTGATAGAGTTTTAGTCTAGTACGAGTTATCCGTCCATCCGGACGAGGAATCTCATTCCTGAACCATAGCTGTCCAACCCAAGGAGGACGAGGAACCCACGTTCCTTAACCCCGTTCCCAACCCAGGGAATCCCATGCTTTGTAGAGGGTGTGAACTCACCTTGGTTTGCTCGGCAGTAACACAGAAAAGATAATCAAATTGCAGGTAATCAATTTGGTCCTATCACAGATATTATTCGTATCAGATTCAAGCCAAGCAGTGCACGAATGTTCAACACGTATTGTTCACCGGTAATAATCATGGCAACACGTTTAACAGTAACAGTTCATAGTTATCATTCAAACACAACCCAAAGTCTAAGTATAAAGCCTGAACAGTTGGGCTCGTAGTAACAGGCCCAAACAATACGTCAATCAGTAACATAGAAGTCCATAAGCCTGGCCCATTAACGTAGGCCCATAATTAAGCCAGTCCAATAAGCGTGGTCTCGAGTCGCAACCGGACTCGCAAGCATGGTCTCGAGTCATGCTGTTTGTGCTGATCTTAGGTGGTTGCGAGTCGCAACCTATGTCGCAACCGTGGTCTCGGCTTGTCATGCTGTGGTTGCGAGTCGCAACCGTGTGGTCTCGAGTTATCACGCTGTGGTTGCGAGTCGCAACTGTGTGATTGCGAGTCGTAATGCTGTCGTTTTCATGTTCACGTGTTGATTCAGATATAGTCAGCCTAATGGTACTATGTAATCAGGCCCAAATCAGGAAACAACCAATAGGATTTCACTAACAAGTTTTCCTAATCAGTCTATTAGTAAAAAATGGATCAAATCATAAGGGTTTTCACATCTTCAACCATCATTCAAATTGTTCTTCATATATTCAAACACATTCATCAAGTTCTTCATATATTCATAACACAAACAACCCTTATTCTACCAAATTATGAACAAGCATCAAAACACTTAGCATAACACACAAACTCGGTTTTTTTTTATATAAGTCCGATTACATGACAAGTGCAACCCGGTTTCATGTTCATCAACATAAGTGGTTCAAACTTCATTTAGACACAAAATATCACAACTCACCATATAATATATGTTAACCGGTTATTAACATTGTACACATTAGAATCATCATATACATCAAGAACATCATGTAAACACTAACAATAAACATCATCTCATTCATTTTATCATTTAACATAACTAACATCAATCCATAAACACCATAAATACTAACCGGTTGGTGAGGTGCGTGTGTGAGTCGATCCAAAGTCCAAACCCGAGAGTTCTTGTGCCAACCGATTGGATCCGAGAGCTTGGAGGTGTGTTTGTGTTTCTAGAGTTTTAGTGAGAGGGAAGATAGGAGAGTGTGTGTGTGTTGTTCCAAAAGTAACAAGGTTATCTAGGGTGTGATATATATATACTAGTTCAAGTGGTGCACCCTTAATGGGTTTCGGGTGAGGGTTTACGGCCCAAATGGCCCAACCGGCCAAAGGCCCAAACCGGCCTAATGGTTACTGTTCACTCGAGACCACATGGTCTCGAGTCGGGTCCTTGTTGTTTCGGTTCATACACATACACGCATACACATAAACACATAAATACAACATATAATTCAACGATTCAATTAGCCATATATGTTCAAACACATTACATCAAGACACAACGAAAGGTTCTAGATTTCGAGTTGTCACATCATCCCCAAGTTGAAAGAAATTTCGTCCCGAAATTTGATGGCACTCACTGAGGAAGCTAGTCAAGTTGCATGGTTTTCCTGGTTTTCCTGGGGTGTCACATCCACCCCCCGTTGATCTGGAATTTCGTCCCGAAATTCCGTAGCTTCAGCCTCAGTAGTGGTTGTACTGTTTGCAAACAGTTGGGGATACTTTTGTTTCATCCGATCTTCGCGCTCCCAGGTGAACTCTGGGCCGCGGCGTGAGTTCCAACGAACTCGAACGAGAGGTATTCTAGTGCTCTTGAGGACCTTAACATCCCCGTCCGTGATTTCGACTGGTTCCTCGACGAATTTCAACTGTTCGTCGATCGTGAGTTCCTTCAGAGGAACCACGTGGGTCTCATCTGACAGACACTTCTTCAGATTCGACTCATGGAAAACGTTGTGAACTGCACCGAGTTCTGCTGGTAAGTTCAGTCTGTAGGCCACCTTGCCTATTTTCTCAATGATTTCGAAAGGTCCAACGTATCGTGGGTTGAGTTTGCCTCGTTTACCAAAACGAACCACACCCTTCCAGGGTGAAACTTTGAGTAATACCCGCTCCCCAACCTGGAGCTCAAGTGGTTTCCTGCCCTTATCGGCGTAGGCCTTCTGACGGTCACGAGCGGCCGCCATGCGTTGTCGTATTTGAGCAATCCGCTCAGTAGTGTCTACCACATGTTCTGGACCAGTGATTTGACTATCCCCCACCTCTGCCCAACAGAGGGGTGACCGGCATTTACGTCCGTACAATGCCTCGAACGGAGCAGCTTTAATGCTGGTGTGGTAGCTATTATTGTATGAAAATTCCACAAGTGGCAGATGCCTTTCCCAGCTGTTGCCAAAGTCGATTACACAAGCGCGAAGCATGTCTTCTAAGGTCTGAATAGTGTGCTCGGATTGCCCGTCCGTCTGTGGGTGATACGCTGTGCTCATATCTAATCGTGAGCCAAAGGACTTGTGCATTGCTTGCCACAGCTCCGAAGTAAAACGTGCATCTCGGTCAGAGATGATAGAGGTGGGCACCCCGTGCCTCGAAACAACTTCCTTGAGGTATATCTCCGCTAGAGTGGAGAATTTATCCGTTTCTTTAATTGCCAAGAAGTGTGCGGATTTCGTGAGTCGATCCACGATCACCCAGATAGTATCGTTCCCGCGCTGTGATCTAGGTAGGCCAGTAACAAAATCCATGGAAATTTGCTCCCATTTCCATTGTGGTATCTCTGGTTGTTGGAGTAGGCCTGAGGGTTTCTGATATTCCGTCTTGACTCGCGCACAAGTCAAACACTTGCTGACGTAAGTTGCTATGTGGGCCTTCATGCTAGGCCACCAATACGTAGTTTTAATATCGTGGTACATTTTGTCCGAACCAGGGTATTATGTCCCCCTGTGGCGATTTTAGTAGTATCCTGAGCCCTGTGCCCTTGACATTTGAGGATCCATCAGTGTGTAGTATCCAAGGATCCTTGGTCTCATCCAGCTGTTGGACTTCCAATTCTCCTTCCTTTTGTAGATCACTACTGAAATCAGCCACAAAGTCAGCTAGTGCTTGGGATTTGATTGCTGTTCTAGGCTCGTATCTTATATCATGGGCACTAGGCTTTACTGCCCACTTAGCCATTCTTCCGGACATCTCTGGTTTCCTGAGGACATTCTTGATTGAAAAATTAGTTCTAACAACGATAGTATGAGTTTCAAAATAATGTCTTAACTTAGTTGATGCCATAATTAGTGCAAGAATAAGTTTCTCAAGGTGTGAGTACCTGGATTCTGCATCAAGTAAACTCTTACTTACATAGTAAATAGGATGTTGTGTACCTCCGTGATCCTTAACAAGGACAACACTTACAGCGGTTGAGGATACCGCTAGGTATAAGGATAACACATCTCCTTTTCCGGGTTTCATTAATGCTGGTGCTGAGGACATATATTCTTTAAGGGCTTGTAAAGCATTCTCATGCTTTTCAGTCCATTCAAATTTCTTGTTTTTTCTTAGGATATCATAAAATTCTTTACATCTTTCTGAGGATTTTGATATGAACCTGTTTAAAGCTGCTATCCTGCCTGTTAGCCTTTGCACATCCTTAGCATTGGCAGGGGATTTGATATTCACCAGTGCTTTAATTTGCTCCGGGCTTGCTTCAATGCCCCTCTGAGTTACCATATATCCTAGGAATTTACCTGCCTTAACACCAAAGTGGCATTTTGAAGGATTAAGCTTCATGTTATAATTATCAAGGATATCAAATGCTTCTTCCAAATCCCTTAGGTGATCCTCAGCTTTCTTTGATTTGACTACCATATCATCTATGTATACTTCCATAGTTTGTCCAATTTGATCTTTGAACATCATATTCACCAGCCTTTGATATGTTGCACCTGCATTTCTTAGTCCAAAAGGCATGGCAATATAACAATACAAACCGGTTGGGGTCATAAAGGCCGTATCCTCTTGGTCGGATGGTTCCATCTGAATTTGTTGGAATCCAGATGATGCATCCATAAAGGTCAACAGTTCATGCCCCGCCGTTGCATCCACCATGGAGTCAATGTGGGGTAATGGGAAAGGATCCTTGGGACATACCTTATTCAGATCAGTGAAATCGACACATACCCTCCACTTTCCGTTTTTCTTTTGGACAACGACCACATTGGCTAACCATTTTGGATATTTTACCTCTCTGATCATACCTGCTCGAAGTAGTCTCTCTACTTCTTCTTGGATAATGGCATTCCTTTCTGGTGCAAACTTCCTCCTTTTTTGATGGATTGGTTTGATAGACCTGTCAATGCCAAGTTTATGAGTGATGATATCCTTAGATATACCTGTCATATCTTCGTGCTTCCATGCAAAGGTAGATTTTCTTCTTTTGAGGAAGGATATTATGTCTTCTTTCATTTTGCCAAGGATCCCTGATCCGATATAGATTTTTGATTCAGGATCACTAGGATCCAAGAGGATTTCGTCCACATCTTGTTCCCTTGCCTCCAAGACATTCCTCGGAGGATACTATAATTGCTATTGCTCCCTTGGCTTCGAGGTTGGCTTCATGGATGAGGTATAACAATCCTTAGCCTCCTGCTGATCACTGTCGATCTTGATTATCCCCCATGGGCTAGGGAGTTTCACACAGTGATGATAGGTGGATGGGACTGCTTTCATATCATGTATCCGGGGCCTGCCAAGGATAACATTGCAACAAGATAAACAGTCAATAACACAAAATTTTTGATAATTATGTAATCCTTCCACGTAGATTGGGAGTTTGATGTCCCCCAGAGTTTTCTTCGTTTCTCCACTGAATCCTACAAGCACGGAGGATCTTGGTGTGATGTCTGATTCTGGGATACCCATTTTCTTCAGAACATCAAGCTGGATAATGTTCACTGAGCTTCCTCCGTCGATAAGGATCCTGCGGACAAAATGGTTAGAGATAAAGAGAGTAATAACTAAACTATCATGATGAGGATCTGGATGTTAATGCGATCATCCTCATCAAACGTTATCGTCTTTCCTTCTGAGACACTTGATGTTCGAATAGGTCTCTCTCCATTATCCATTTTTGCTTCCTTTGCATGCCTTTTGGCCGCCGAGAAGGATGTACCACAGATGTCTGATCCTCCGGAAATAAAGTTGATCACTTGTGCATTCGCCGGAGGGGCTGGAGCCTTTTCAGGGATCCTTTCAGGATCCTGAGTCCTCTGCTTTTTTCTTCCCAACAATTCTTTTAGATGCCCCTTGCTTAACAGATATCCAATTTCTTTTCTTAAAGCTATGCATTCTTCAGTTAGATGCCCGAAATCCTCATGGTATGCACACCATTTTGACTTGTCTTTAGTCCCGGATGGTTTATCATTCTTCCTGGGCCACCTAGCTTTTTCTCCTAGATTCTGCATTGCAAGGATTAGTTCATGATTATCAACGGAAAAACAATATTCGGAGATTGGAGGATAATCTTCATCATCCTCTTCTTGGTCAACAGCATGCACATTCTGGTTGTCATTTCTATGGTAGGATTTGAATTTATTGTTCTTGAAGGAGGATCCTTGCTTCTCCTGTTTTGAGGATCCCACTTGTCTCTCCTGGATCCTCTTGTCATCCTCTAGCCGGATGAACCTGAGTACCCGAGTTCTTACTTCATCTAGATTCCTGCATGGTGTCATAACAAGATCATCATAGAACAATGAATCCTTAAGCAGTCCCATTTTGAAGGCTTCAACAGCCGTAGCCATATCCAAGTTGGGAATGTCCAAGGATTCTTTACTAAATTTAGTTATATAATCCCTTAATGATCCATTATGACTTTGAGTTACCCTATATAAATCACTAGTTAATCTTTCAAATTTTCTACTACAAGAGAATTGGTCATTGAATAAATTAACTAAATTAGCAAATGAAGTGATAGAGTAAGGGGGAAGACTTAGCAGCCATTTAAGAGCTGATCCAGTAAGGGTGGATCCAAATCCTTTACATAAGCATGCTTCCTTTAACTTTTCTGGGATTGGATTGATCTCCATCCTCCCCCTGTATTGTGCTATGTGCTCCTCAGGATCCGTTGTACCATCATACAGCTTCATAGTAGAGATATGGAACCTTTTGGGTACCTCTGCATCACAAATTGGTGGTGCAAAACGAGATACCTTATGGCTCCCATCTGCAATCTCCGGGATAGGCTTGACTACCCCTGGAACACTTGATATCATATCCTTCAGCTTCTGTAACTCCCTGGCCATAGCATGATTGATACCTGTATCCTGCATGAATCCATGGTTAGTGATAGGATAATTATTTAAGGTGTTACCTCCCATCGGGTTCAAGTTAGGAACATTGGGTGTGAATCCATATTGCTGGGATTCTGGGATAACGGAGGGACCAGTGGAAGCAATGGTCTGCATTGGAATGAAGTCCCCTTGATGGACATCTAGACTTCCTGTTTGCAAACTTTTTAGGGATCCTGGCATCTGGAAGGATCCTGGTATCTGAGACGATCCCGGAACGAAGGAGGATCCTTGAACCTGGGATGATCCTGGAACAAAGGAGGATCCTTGAACCTGGGATGATCCCGGAACGAAGGAGGATCCTTGAACCTGGGATGATCCAGGGACAAAGGAGGATCCTAAGCTCATGAAGGATCCCGAATGCTGGGCGTAGGATCCCGCCGGTTGAAAATATGATCCTGATGCCTGAGTCATTGTTGCTGGGCTGAAATGCACTCCTCTTGATCCACCCATATATTGTATGTCTGGGACCTCTGTTGGCTGAGAAGTAATCATTGGAGTATCAAAATTCAAAGATTTGGGCATTAGTGGGGAATGATCCTCTGCCGTTTTCTTTTGCCTTTTGAGATCTCCGATTTCTCTGAGGATCCTGTCATTAGTTTCATCCTGCTGCTGCATACAATCCCTCATCTGCAAAATCAAAGTAAATATATCACTAGTACTGGGAACAGAAGAAGTTAGAGCAGAAGATGATGGTTTAGAGGATATAGAAGTTGGTCTCTTCTCAGCATTTTTCTGAGATCCAGCTGGTGGTGGAGGCAAAGGTGGAATGCCAGTAGATGAATTGACTGCCGACATCGCTGTGGATGTATTCTTCAATGACGAAGCCATGTAACTCTTTGAAATGATTTCGAACAGAAAGTTTTCTTATGAATGAAGCACCAATTGCCCCACGGTGGGCGCCAAACTGTTTTGGTCAAAAATCACACAAGGATAATGCAACCAAAATCTATGTAAACGGGGTATGATGCTTGGTTTATTGAAAGAGTAAAGGATCACTTTAGTATGTAATATGCAAAGACACAATGATTTATACGAGGAAAAAGCCCTTGATCAATGTATGATCTCCGGCATAAAAAACCTCGGGTCATGGCAACTACCGATCACCAACTTCAATATATCAAAATATGGTTACAACTTCGGATGATAATGAGCTGAGTACAAGGATCACTATAGTTTCGAGTGTCTAAGCGTGTGAGAATTGTGTTGTGTGTTCTTCCGAATGGGGAAGAGTGTCTATATATACAAGTGTAGGTGACCTATTTTAGGTAAAAAGACTAATAATCAGCTCATTACCCCTTTAGAAATAAAAGCAAATCTAGCCTAAATTGTCGCCCTTAAATCATGCCAAGTTTCCATATCCTTTGCAACGTCCATCTCCGATTAAGCACATGCTATAATTGTAAAGACGCGTCCTTTGATTGTGATGCTAAGAGCGGATCCTGCTAGATGTTCCTGCAAAACAACATTTAATTCAATGAAGGTAACTGTTAGCATGAGGATCCTGGGATGGTCCATGATCCTGATCCTGAAGTCCTGCTGAGGATCACTATCTGCTAAAGAAACAAGGATCACTGGTTAGGATCACATGTAAGGATCATGTATCACAAAAATCCAGCCCTAACAGGAGGATCCTTGAAACGGCCAGAATCCTTGAATCTGCTGCGCTCTTGGGTATCCTCCTGAGCTTGTGAAGGATCCTGCGTGCTGAGGATGGGATCCTGCTGGTTGGAAGTATGAACCTGATGCCTGAGTCATTGTTGTTGATCCGTGGTGCACTCCTTTTGGTCCTCCCACATATTGAACGTCTGGAAGCACTCCTTCTGGGCACCAGTGGGGAATGATCCTCTGCCGATCTCTTTTGTTTCTTGAGGTCTCCAATTTCTTTGAGAATCCTTTCGTTGGTCTTATCCTGCTGCCGTATATGCTCCTTCATCTGCAAAATCAAAGTAAACATGTCACTAGTAGTAGGAGTATAAGAAGCAGAAGAAGTTGGAGGTTTTGAGAAAATGGGAGTTGATTTCTTCTCAGCATTTTTCTGAGGTCCAGCAGGTGGTGGAGGCAAAGGTGGAATGCCCTGAGATGAATTGACCGCAGACATTGCAGTAGAAGTATTCTTTGATGATGAAGCCATGTACTTGAATGCAATGAACCGGAATGATCACAAACAGAAAAACTTCTTAGGAATGAAGCACCAATTGCCCCACGGTGGGCGCCAAACTGTTTTGGTCAAAAATCAGACGAGGATAATGCAACCAAACTCTTTGTTACGGGGTATGATGCTTGAATTGGTGAACAACAATGAGGATCACTTAGAAGTAAATTGCACAAGAGACACAAAGATTTATACGAGGAAAAAGCCCTTGATCAATGAATGATCTCCAGCATAAATAACCTTGGGTGATGGAAACTACCGATCACCAACTTCCAATTAACCAATAATTGTTTACCACTTTGGATAATAGCGAGCTAGGTACAAGGATCACTATGGTATATCGTGCAGAAATGTGTAAAAATTGCTAAGTGTTTTGCTGTATGCTCAAGAGTGCGGTTGTACGAGTGTGTGTGTAGCTAAAATTAGCCAAGTGTTTCTAAAGCTAGCTCGCTACCCCTTTTAAAATAGAAGTTAACTAGCCTAACAAACTGTCCGCAATTCGTGCCATGCTCCCACGTTCTCCACAACGTCCATTTTCAGTCAAACACGTGCGAAATAACCGTGGAATATTCCTTAGTAACGTTGCCAAGACCAAGTCCAACTTGTTACTCCTGCAAAACAATACGAAATTCAAAGTAAACAATCGTTAGTATAAGGATCCTTATGGTGATCCATGATCCTGATCCTGAAGCACTTCTGAGGATCACTATCTGTCACAGAAGTAAGGATCACTAATAGGATAATAAGTGAGGATCATAGGTCATTAAAAAATCCTGCCCTAACACAAATGATGTAATTGAATGAGGTAGAACGTTTAAGAGCCATTTTAAGGCTGATCCTGTTAGAGTATAACCAAAACCCTTGCATAGATATGCTTGCTTGAGATCCGGAGGAATAGGGTTGATTTCCATCTTTTCCCTATACTGGGCAATATGCTCCTCAGGATCCGTGGTTCCATCATAGAGCTTCATGTTGGGAGTTTGAAATCTTTTTGGGATTTCAGCATCACAAATAGGATGCGCAAACCAGGATATCCTGTGGCTGTCCTGGGATACTTCAGGAATAGGCTGGACCACTACAGGCACACTGGATATCATGTCCTTTAATTTCTGAAGCTTCCTAGATAATGCTGATGTTACACCTGTATCCTGCAAAGATCCAACATCGTTAGTAGCGAGAGTATTATTATTATTGGATACATTACCGATCTGAGGATTCTGGCCATATCCTGAAGCATATCCTGAGCTCCTCACAGTTGACACTCTAACTGAAGAGGGTATCTCAGGATATGATTCTGGGAATGGCTAGGCACAATATTTCCCCGGTTATCCTCAGTATAAACTGCAGAACTGAAGCTCAAAGCCCTGGGTTGCAAGGGAGTGATAGTATCCTCAACGGGCCTGCTTGAGTCGGATTTCAAGAGTTGTATTTCTCTTAGAATCATTCGGTTGGTCTCCTGCTGTTGCCTCATCTGTTCTTGTACACTACCAAACAAGGTTTGAATTTCTTCATTAGAGGCCAGAACAGGGGCAGATTCCTGAATACTCCGAGTAGGTATAATATCCTGAGGCTGCGAAGAGGCTTGCATCCTAGGAGGAGGTGGAGGAAGCACCGAACCGATTGTTGCAGAGGTTGTGGCAGACACGGTGGAAGAGCTCATGCTTGATCTTGAGGCCATTGAAAAAAATGTACCAAAAAGTTTTGAAAATAGAAAACCAAGTAATGATTTTGCAAAAGCTTTTAGTAAAAATAGCACCACTTGCCCCACGGTGGGCACCAAATTGTTTTGGTCAAAAATTACCTAAGCAATTTAGTGATCAAATTAGTTAAGTGAGGTAGTGTGCTAAGAATCTTTGTTGTAAACATGCTGAATTGATTACTTGCTAAAACAGTTTCAGGATATAGCTCAGGATATCAAGTTATATCTATGATCAAACAATGAGCAAAAAGTAAAGGGGGTGACACGAGATATACGAGGAAAGCCCTTGATCAATCTAGATCGCCGTCATAAAACCTCGGGAGCTGACAATCGCAGCTGCCTTGTTCATCTTATTACTTCAAACGTCAGGATACAGTGTAGGATATTGATCAGATCGCTAAGTGTTACAATGCTTTTGGTGAAAGTGAATGTATGAGTTGCGAGAGAGTTGAAGTGTTAGAGAGTAGTGAGTATTGTTGTCTGTCCTATTCGATCTGATTTATCCATCTATTTATAGCTAATAAACGAAAACAAAATCTCCTATAAATGGGGGATGCCTTCGAATATTCTTTAGTAGCCGTTGGAGACCAGGTAAAGCGGGTTCAGCGTCCCTCTTCGAACAACTTAGAGCGAGTCTTCCAGAGAAAAGGTCCTCATGAACGTTGCAAGCTTGGACTGGCGCTCCTGCACATAATACGTTAGTGATCCTCAGGATACCATTCAGGATGTTACCAATATCCTGAATCAGCATCCCGGGCATGAACAGATTTCATATAATCAAGATATAACTTAGGATACCATTCAGAATATGGGCTCAGAATTTCACCCATAACAATTATGATGATTGTATGTTAGATATAGTAGTTGGGATTAAAAGTAATATAAAAAGGGAAACTCTATCGCATCACAACGCTCAACACGCGAATCGAAATAGCAAAACTCGTGGCGCCGAACACTAGGATCGAGTGGCCAACCGACCGAGTTGCCACCCGATTGGATTGCCATCCGATCGGGTTGACATCCGATCGAGCTGCCACCCGATCGACCAGCCACTTTCCCCACTTTCCTTTTCGGGAAACCCTATAAATACCCCTCATATGTCACATCACTTGATGTGACAGCTCTCACTTGACTCAGCTCGCTCCAGCCCACTTTTCTTCTGATTTCTCACGATTCTTGTTAGTTTTCAACCTAAACCTTGTACTTTATTGATCTACACGCACTCCTACACCTTTCTATCTTTTGAATCTTAACTTTTAACCGTGAAATCACTAGATTTGAGGTGTTCTAGGATGATGTCATTATGGAGTTCTTATGACCTTCATGTTTTGGCTTCAATCCACCAAGAACAACTTAGATCTGGACGATTTCCACATAAATAAACAAAGATCTTGCATAAGATCTGAACATATTCATGGTGAAAAAGGATTGAAAGATGGTTTTCAAGCTTTCTTTCAAGTCTTTTACACTCAATGCACTCAAAACCGATAGAATCGGAACTTGTTCTGATCTTCTACACTTTCTTAGTAGTATGGTTAGTTCCAGATCTGAATTCTATCCAAGAGACTACAGATTTTGGGTTAAACATGAACCACCGTCTCGGAACGTTAACTGGTCGAACTAGGGTGATTCATGTCCGATCGGGTTACTTGAGCCATGACAAGGTTTTGTTGTATAGCACGTTATCACATCGTCACGATCAAAACGCAACTATCAAAACCACCAAGTGTAAAGACGATTAGGTTGACTGGGAAGGATTGCCGTCCGATCGGATTGCCATCCGATTGGATTGCCACCCGATCGGACAGCCACCCGATCGGCTTGTACCTTGGTCCCACACTTAACTTTAATTTCAAATTTTGAGGTTTTGAGCATCGAACGGATTGCCGTCCGATCGGATTACCATCCGACCATGTGATGTTTGGACTTCAACACTTAAACAATTTCCAACATGTTCAATACATACGGATTACCACCCGATTGGATAGCCATCCGATCGAGTGACCGTCCTGCTGTGAACTTGTTCTTTGAGAAATACCTCGCCGAACGGATCGTCGTCCGATCGAACCGCCGTTCGATCGATCGACCTGAAAGGTAGAGACTCTTCTCTGTTTTCAAAATACTACAACGAAAATTTCAAATAGGCAAACCATCATACACAAACACATCCTCACCAGACGAGATGACAATCCAATCGAATGGCCATCCGATCGGATGACCATCCAAACGGATTGCCACCCGGTCGACTGGCCATCCGATCGGATTACCATCTAACACTTCTCACTTCGCACTGTTTTACGCGCCACTTATCGTTTATGCTATCGTTCTAATCAGGCTAAACTCACTCTAGCGCTCCCTTCAATCCATCATCGCTATGTGTATACTCGAACCCTTTTTGCTTTACGCACTTTTGGGTGTTACATACGTTACTTATTCTAAATCACATCGAACACACTATGCAATACTTTAACGCTAACCGCTACCGCATGTATACGTGACTTAATGATTGCTTGTTTGTTATGTTTACACATGATTCACGGTGGTGAATATGTATTACGAACTGCCTTGCGCAGTCAACCCGCAGTCATTGGTATTGATAGGATCATGTCGATAACTTACGTGCATCATTTCACACATTGTACCTGCTGGTTATGCGTAAACGATTTCGAACTCTACTATAGCTATTAAACTTGTATGCTCACCTTTACACTATGTGTATTGACTTTTACTTTAACGTAGGTTCCAGGTGCTTTAGATGTTAAAATGCTTGGCTTGCTGTGAAAATCGAGGCTAGGAAAGGTCTAGAAACAAATAAACGAATCGTCTATATTTAAATTCTGAGTTGTCAAAACAGAACTATTTGTCTTGATTTTGTCTGTAATAACTATGCTACTTATTATGTCATGGTATGGGACGTAATGCTTTAAATAATTGGTAATCGTAGTTGTTATGGAAACTTCTGGACAATCTGTTTCGCTCAGTGCCGCGCCTCGATGTTTCCGCCATCGGTTGGGGTGTGACATATGTGGTCAATTTGGTTGGAAAGGAATGCGTGGGTTTTCAACCGGATGATTGAGCCATGGTTGAAGGATCAAGGAATTGTCCTTTTTATGGCTAAGCAACAGTTCAAATATTAGGAGCCAACAATTGTTTTGAGTAAATTCTTTTTTGAATCTTTGAGTTTTATTGTTTTTAATTATTTGAGTTAAAAATCAAAATTTTTAACTATCTGAATACAAAGTTTTTCAATATGTAGTTATTTGAGCTCAAATTTTTAAAGCCATCCAATAAGTCAGTTAAGTACAACGTTATTTCAATCATTTTACACCTAAGTACAACTCCTTTAAATGAGATACTTCTAAAAGGGGTTGGTTATGGACTTCTAGTACAAACTATATTTATCCTACAAACTGTAAAAACAGATCCTAGCACTTAAAAAAGTTAAATTAGCACATATTAAAACAACAGATACATACAAGTAGCACTTTTGAATTATATAAGCACACGAAAATTAATCAAGGTAATTGATTTTAGCACATATGTGAAATGATATCATCACATTGAAAACAAAAGAAGATTCAAATGAAGAATTAATTGCTTGTTAGCATAATTATAAGGAATTCAAGATAATTGATATTATTTAGGTTATCGTTTTACCATTTCCCTATAATTAGTTGGATGCTACATGACACTTTTTTAAATGGTTCTTATAGTTTGTATACGAAATGTGGTTTGTATTTGATCCTACTCCACTTACAAAATACTTTTACCAATTAATTTAATTTATAGGTTGAAGTACAAAAAAAATCTAGATTGACGATTAATTTAATTTATAGGTGTTATAAACCTGTTTATTACACTGGTCGAATATAAACAAATGTAAATTATAAAATTCTATATAATCCTTACCACTCGGTTAAACATTGTAATAATATTATAAGCTTATACATTTATAATCCATGAATTTAATAAATGTAAACTCTAAATATGATAATATTATAATTCTATCACACGAAATATGTGTATTGTTCATGGGTATATCAAATGTTTCATAAATTATACTATTATTTAACTTTTATGGCTGAGTTTTTTTTTTTAGATTTATGCGGAGGTGTTATACTATGAATTAAAATTATAATATTATTTGTATTACTATATAACCTCTTTTTTATAATAATTATTTTATAATAATTAATGTCACCTGTCAATTTCTTCTTCAAAATTCCTTTCATTCAATAAGTTTTGCAAATCTATAAATCCTTGACAATAACATCCACCTCGTTCGTCATGTTCTCGAGTTTGTCGTCTATCAACCAGTAACCTAAACACCCCAATGTTGATATAATAATTAAAACTAAAAGATGATTTCGATACTGATTTGAATAACTCTATGAGTAATCTATAATTGTAGATCATGCCAATTGTATGGTTATAAGAACTCTTGCTTTAATATTCGTTAGTTTAGTTTGATTACATATTTTTCAATTGAAAGATAATAATAATAATAATAATAATAATAATAATAATAATAATATTAATAATAATAATAATAATGATAAAAAATATTTTTAAATTAAATAAAAGTAAAACTATAGGGTAAATTACACTTTTCGTCCTTTATGTTTGTAGCGGGTTGCAATGGATATCCTTTAACTTCAATAATTACAGTCACAATCCTTTATTTGGAAAACTCATTACACTCTACGTCATTTGACCCTAACCAAGTTATAATTTTAGTTAAATCCAGCCATGTGTAAGACACATGAGGGTACTTTAGTCATTTTGCGCATTAAATAAATATATTATAATAAAAATCATCCCTCATTTGTAACACCTACCACCACCACAGTCATCTCTCTACCGAGTTGCTTGCTCCGGCGAGTTGCTTGCTCCAGCAAGCACTCCGACCACCACCGACATGGAATCTCAAAACTAAAGAAAGATTCACAACAAAAGCCTTAAATCATATCTCAAATTTCATTGTCGAATACTGTCACACCCCACATTTACCACTCAGCCCGGTGGGCCCGGGTGGGGAGTATCGTGACGTAAGATTGGTATCGTCATAGTCAAACATACACAGAAGAGCATAGCAGAAGTTTTGGAATATAAAATATTATTACAAACTCAATGGCCTGAAAATACCAAAGTAATAATTACAGACGAGCTTGTAATAATAATCCACAGGCGGATCATTATATACAAAAGGTGTTCAACAGACTAATAGGCTTATGCAAAGGAGTTGCAAATTCCTCATCTAGCATTACCGAGCAGCTTCTAGCCTATTTACATATTTGTACCTGTAACTTAGTCTTTTGAAAATACGCTAGTTTTCACTGGTAAATACAATCAACCGACACATTTTGAAAACATTTTCAAAATTGATTTAGGTGCACAAGGCACGAAAAATCTTTTATAACCTGGGACAAACTATATATCATTTTATCAATTTTACAATACTTGACAATACATATAGAGCCCGGAAACTATGTCGGTTCATGATTAACCGACACACCACTTATTCCCTTATTGGGAATACCCATATTGGGCAAAACCCATATTGGGTTATAAAATTATTTAATGAATCATATTGCGTCTATCAGGTGTATGCCTACACCCCGCGCTTAGGTCATGGTCACTTACAATTAAATGAGTCAAGGATATCCAGGACACGGTCTCATTAATCCCTAATGTTTAAGTCAAGCAATTCGAATTAAAATGGGTTATTTAAATTTCCTGATGCATTGGTCTTCGAATCCCACACCCGACCATGCGGTAATAATTTACCGTATCCCAAGCCTGTATAGGGCAAATAGGTTAAGAGTGTTTACCTGAGCTAGCACTCGTCTTATAATGCATGATTTATAATAATTCAGGCGTATTCAATTAAGTAAGCGTATGTACAATTTACCGGAAGGCTCTAGTCTGGAATGATGATATAAATAACCAATTAGAATGCTAATGGATCTTATGCAAGTCGTAGACTTAGACCGGCTAGCTTGAAGTATCAAAAACGGTACGATATGCTTGATTAAGCGATGACTGTAATAGAATGCAGTTTAAACCCAACAAGTACTAAGACTTGTATAATACGGGTAAACTATTAACATTTTGGAATTTGAGATAAAAATGATAAGGTTAAACCCGTTTCGGTAAATTTCGTAAAGTAGTTACGTAAGTCTAACCGTACGCGTATAAGCGATAACGGGTAACTAGATGAGTCATGAACAAGTTCCATATGCCAATATAACTTAAACAAGTTATAATATCAGTAGGATATCAACTTGTATGCCCGTTAAGGTTTTAAAATCAAACAATGCCTCACAAGGGCGTTTTGGTCATTTAGGGACGTATAAAAGGAACTTGCGTATAATTTGATGTTGTGACCATAAACTGTCACACCCCGACTGCGTAATACAACGAACCACGACGGAAATATCGGGGAGTGTCGTAACACAATCATTGTTTCACAACACATGGTAATTGAAGTTTTGTTTTATTTCATTATTAGACACATTGTTTTAATACAAACCAAATAAGCACAATAATTGTCTTTCAGGTTTTAAGTCACTAAAGCCCGCGTCCATCCTATGTGAAGCAAACAATCAACAATCGCCACATAATAGAACCTGAAACATATGTGAAAACAGTCAGCATAAAAATGTCGGCGAGTACATAGGTTTTGTATGTCAAATTCATGGCTTTGAATCCATATTGCAATACCTCGTCCAACTACGAGAGTTGTCGAGTATGTACCTTGAAATCAAAAAGTGTTTGATAGTGCAATATGTTTTATCATCTTAACAAGATGATATAAGTAAACCAAAACCATTGTAGCCATGAATCTTGACTGAAAACATTTGTCTTTGTAAAACCAAGTAGTGAATCGTCTTTAAAAGTAAACATTGTATGGTGTATATCTTTATGTAAACCTCGATGTGTGACATCGTTTGAAAACATTCATCCAAAATCGTTCAAATCGTTTCAATCGTTCAAATCGTCCGTGTTATAAACCATTGTTCAATCGTTCGTGTTTTAATTGTGAAATACAACTTTTGGTCGTTCTTTAATGAATACATTCAAACCTGTGTGACTCGATTATACCACCCATGGGGTATCTTTAATAGGCCCTGAAAGACCTCTTTAACAAGACTAACAAACCAACACATGATTTGTTAATCAGAAAAAACAGTTTCTGTCGTTCCCCAAACTACCCACCAAATCCAGTGAATAGCCTAGTAACAGGATTTGTCAGATCCTATGGTACCCTAACATACTACTGGTCGGCTTGATCACAGTTAATGAATGTCATTCGTCTTTCGACTAACGCCCCAACAAGTTCGTTTCATTATTGAAATAGTTGTGTTTATATAAACCATAGCATTTGTTTATGAAAACTTGAAAAGCATTTAGCACATATGAGTCATCCCAAAACAACTGAAAGCATAAAAGAGGGGAGCTATGTACTCACTTGAGATTGCAAGGTATCCTTGATTAAGTGAACTAACAAAGCTCGAGAAATCAAGGAATCAGGTGATACCTAGTATGGAATCACTATGTTAATAAATCGGGGCCTAAATTGGGAGATCGGGTAGAATGAGGTCTTGTAAACCAAATGAGTGTTGGAACTCATACAATATGGTTAAACAAAGCCTACATTCTGATTTGAAACCTATCCTAGGTGCTTTTGTGACACCTGTGTCACTTCAACCATCATACAAATACCAAACCAATGAAATATTGTATTTCATACTTGGGATTTGTATAAATATGTGTACTATTTGCACATATCAATTCTTGTTCGATTTCGAGCTCTAAATCGCTTTCTGGAAGGTTATATTCGAACTGATGCGTAAATATAACCAGTTTAATGCAACAAACACACCGGAATAGTGACATAGGCTTAACATACCTTAAATAACCTTTACATAACTTAGAAATAAGTTTTGGATGGTTTGGTGTGTTGAAATCAAGTTTATTCGATCGTAGGGACTATTTGTGTCAAACTGCGTAAGTATGCCGATTTGCATAGTAGCGAACATTCCGGAACTTTATCATAAGTTAAACATACCCTAAATATCCTTTGCATAGCTTAGAAATAGGCTTTGAGGGGTACGGTATGCTAAAATAAACTTTATTGATTAATAGGAACTAAAAAGCGTCAAAAAGTGCATAAGTGTGCGTTTTCGTGCATATCTTACGTTTTGAATGTATCCGGTGATCTAAAAATTTATTTAATCATTAAAATATTTTATTTTAGTGATTGGCATGATAAAATTCCATTCGTCACGTAATTTGGATCGTTTTTGCGTAAGTTACGATTTCCGTCGTAATTAACCGAACAACGCAACCGTACGACCAAACGAACCGACATCCGAGATATTTTTGAGCATATTTCAAGTTCCCTATACTTTAACTTCATTTTAGAGCCTTGAAATAGGGTTAACGGGGCTTAAAGTGCCAAAAAATCAACTTTTACAAGTTAAAGGACCATTTTTGAAATTTCTGGCATATACATTGAACTTGGTCCATTTTGAGGTTTTAATGTTTTTAACCCAAGGTTTTGCACTCTATGGGCTGGAATTTGATGGTTTTAAGTATTCCCATGGTTTTAAAAACCATGTGCCCAAGTGGAGGGCCAAGATCGAAGCACGAAATGCGAGAAACGATCCTAACGGTTCTCCGAAATCTATATATACCCAAGTTCTTATTCCATTTTCCTCACACCTTGATTCATTTTACTCTAAGTTGAGGTTTAAACACTTCATACCTGAGCAAACTTGGATCAAACTTCCTAGCTTGGACCCTTTGTAAGCATTCTTTCGTTCTTTTATGCATTTTAAGCACGAAAGTCAAACAGTGTTTGACTTTCTGCTTTGACCGGGTTATGGTCAACACAAAGTTCGTTTGAACTTTGCAACGTGAGCGTAATCACGATGGTTATAGTCCTGTGTGACTATACCTACTGACTACTACGTTAACTAGGCGTAGTGACGAGTCGTAGTTTCGGCCAAAATGCGTATTCTTGCGTATTTTGCAACCAAACTACTTTTGGGTATCAAGACCCTTTGTCTTGATATCAAACTTGTTTTCAAACTTTGTTAAACATGTTTTAACATGTTTAGCTCGTCACTTTTAGTTTACTGCTTGTATAGAGTCGTAAGTCAAGCGGTCTAAACAATCGCTTAGACTTTCGAACCCGACCCGTTTGGTCAATAGTTGTATAGGGAATAACCTTCCGTGGTTATACCTTATGGTCACTTCGTTTAAGTAGTTGTATGATAGGTAGTTTATATTCCTTAGGTAAATGACCAAAATGCCCTTTTTACGCATAAATTCATTTTAAGCATATGTAACCTAAATTTTTACATCTAAGCTGATTAGGCAACATTATTAGGCATGTTAAGGCATATAATACTTGTCATAGGACTAGTTAGGCTGTCCGAACGCGTTTTACGCGAACGACGCGTTAAAGTAGCGTAAGCTATCTAAATGCGTCATAATGGGTCGTAAGCACTTAGGATATGTTCCGTTTTAGGATGTAGGCTTTGTTAAATCATATCACATGAGTTCCTATACTCATTTAGTTTACGAAACCTCGTTCTATCCGATCTTTTGATTTAGGTCCGTTTTATTTACTTAGTTACCTATATTAGTTGCCGTTTGATTCCGTGATCCCTCTAGCTTTGCTTGGTTGTTATTCAACACTTCTAAGCATCCTCAAGTGAGTGCATAGTCCCCTTTTTACTGTTTTCAATGTTTTGGGATGAAGCATGTGTACCTATTTGTTATGTTCATGATTTCAAAGTATAATTGATTATACATATTAGTACTTATCTTTTGACAAACTGAATGATTATTTATGGTTTAAACACTGATTTTTTCAAATATTATAAAATTAATTGTTGAATTGTACTTATTTCATGTTCACCAGACCGATTGGTAGTATGATATAGCGCTATAGGATTTGACACCACATTCCTGTTGTTTATGGAATGTCAGAAACCGATATTTTATCCAAATAGGGATTGCCTTCGTGGTATTTCTATAATCTCCTTGGTGTATTTTGATGTACTAAGGTTTGGTTGAATTCTTAAATCACATTTTTATTGTATATTTTGTTATACTCCCAAAAGTATAGTTTGATATACTCTCATGTGTGATATTGTACAAAACAACATATATTTTGTTAATTACTAAAACATAGTTTGATATGTTATTTATAAAACCAAAGCATAGTTTAATATGTTATTTATAAAACCAAAGTATACTTTTAATATACTACCGAAAACGATTATTTTGACGACTAATGTATATTTAATATACTATCTGTTTAACCATTTTGGAACCGAAATATATTTTGATATATTACTTATTCGACTTTCTTAAAACCAAGTATATTTTCATGTATACTACAAGCTTTTTTTTTTGTAAAATATTGTTATACAAACTCATTTTACTTAATTATTTATTTATGCATCTTTCTTTTATATCATCTGTTTTCTTATCACTTGTTATATGATTTATAAAAGAAAACATTTTTAAAGTTCATGACTATTTTTGTTAAAACATTCTTTTAAACTTACAAGTCATGAATCCTATTTTCCATAAAACCGATGTAACTCACAGGCATTTTTATGCTGACATACCTATTTTTACACATGTTTCAGGTGCTGCTATGTGATGATTATTGTTCCATGCTACACATAGGATGGACTCGTGCCTTAGCGACTTTAAAACTTGAAAGACAATAATTATATTTATTTGATTTGTAATAATACAATGTGTTCAATAATGAAATAAAACGAAATTATTTAATCCATGGTTGTGAAACAATGATTCTGTTACAACACTCCCCGACGTTTCTGCCACGTTTTGTTGTTTTACGTGGTCGGGGTGTGACACTTTTGACCCGTTAAGGTAGTTTACGCTACTTTAACGCGTCATTTGCGTAAATGCGCGTTCGGAGGGTCTAACGAGTCCTATGATAAGTCTTATATGCCTAAACATGTTTAACTATGTTGCATAATTAGTTTAAGTGTCAAAATTTGGGTTACATATGCTTAAATTTAAACTATGCGTAAAAGGGGCATTTTGGTCATTTTCCTAAGGCATATAAACTACCTATCATACAACTAATTAAACGAAATGACCATAAGTTATAACCTCGGAAGGTTATTCCCTATACAACTATGGTCACGAAAATATGTTTGGTCAGATCCTAATGATCGACCAAACAGGTCGGGTTCGAAAGTCTAAGCGGTTGTCGAACCGTTTGACTTACGACCCTAAATAAGTACTAAACTAAAAGTGAAGAGTAAAACATGTTAAAACATGTTTAACTAAGTTAGAAAACTGATTTGATATCAAAACAAAGTGTTTTGATACCCGAAAATAGTTTCGTCGCAAAATGCACATAATTGTGCATTTTGACCGAAACTTTGACTCGTCACTTCGACTAGTCAACGTGGTAATCAATAGGTATAGTCGTAAGGGACTATAGCCATCGTGAATACGCTCACGTTGCAAAGTTCTAACGAACTTTGACTTGACCAAATCATGGTCAAAGCTGAAAGTCAAACACTTTTTGACTTTTAGCTTGAAATAAATAAACAAGCCAAGGAAGAACACTTACAAGTGCTCTAGGCTGGAAAATAAGACTAAGAATGCTCAGGTATGACGCCTCCAACAAGTGTGGTAGCCTCAATTCAGAGCAAGAGTGAAAGAAGAAGGAAATGAGCAGTTTGGGAGGTTGATGGAGCTTGTTATTTATAGGAATCAAGAGTGTATAGTATGATGTCATGTGTATTGTGTGTTTAACAAGGCTTAAGGAGATCATTACAAGTGTAAAGACCAGGTTTATTGCTTGGAAACCATGTCACAACCTGAGTTTCCAAGGTTTTTCCTTAACACATTACATGTTTCACACTAATTCTTTCATAATGGTTTGTGTTGTAACTTACATACTTGATGTGTAGTTGATCTATTACGATGTAGTGTCCTTAATGAGTGATGTAAGAACTTATCTCAATACAATTATTAACCCATGTGATTTGCAATTATATCAAACCTAGCACTTGATTGGCCCAATAGGAATTAGAGGTGAATTGATAATGTTGTGAATTGATAATGTTGGCAAACTTCATTTAGTGGGAATCATGATGACCTGACAACTCTCTCGGCCCAATACAAAAGGACCATTGTAGTAACTCATGTGCTCATCTCGGCCCACTTGTGTATTAGTTAGTAAACATGTGATCGGCCCACTTGTTTTAAGTTATTAACCTTATATAGGTTCTTGAACGTAAACACTTTGTAAATCCCTAATCACAACAACAAACCCTACCCTCTTGGAAGTGCGTGGGCAGTAGCACCCCCCCCCCTGCTCGAGACATCATCTGATTTGATCATAATTTATGGTTAGTAGTTTTATACTTATGCTATTTCATAATTAGTGATGGCAGTTGTGTAATCTGGATTAACAAGAATTACATGTAGGTGTCATAAATAAATATGAGAAGTTTATGTCATGGTTCTGGTATATTAATTGATGCTTAGGGATTGCATGCTAGTGTGACTCAAGATGATTTATGTTGAAAATTTATGAAACTGTATACATGCTATGGTGATCATGGGGGTTGGTTAGTATTGGTAAGGATAATAAATTCATGTTAATAATTGGAATTATAGGAATATTTAATAAGTGATAAATTGATGGAGTAAACATGATAGTAAAACCGATTCTGTGAATTAGAAATCAACTATTTGTGCCGCACAGCTTCTTGGGTTTGTTGTTTAGTGGCCCGCATATGTGTATGGGTCACACACTCACCTGTGTCACGCATGGGTTGGGCCTGTTAAGATATATTTTGGGCTAGCATGTTTGTGATACAAAACATCTTGTGATCAAGATGGGTATTACGTGTTATGTGTTAATATTACAATTTAGAGTATGGGGAGTGTTAACTTGAGAAGTTGCACAAATTGTATACGACATGGAATGTTCTAGTATGTGCTGTTTATGGATGACCGTATGACTAATTTAGTTGTTAAATGTCTAAATGAAATTCGGATTCATAGTGTAGCCTAGTATGAAACACAAGAGCCTGACATGTGAATACATTTGATGTTATGACTGTTGGACCGTGCAAGATTGTAGCTGCACACACTCGGTGCGGGCCGCCTCACATTAATGAGCCGCACAAAGCTGTAGATGGACACACACACAAATATTGGGCCACACCCACACACTTGTATCGGATTAGTTACACTGGGCTGCACGCTTTCACGAAACAGGCAATATGTATTGTAATTGTAATTGGGACTAGGGTATGTGAAATAAACTCGTATGTGGCACAATGAACTTTATTAACGTGGATGTGGTGTGACATGGCTAACTGTTATAACCTGAGTAAAAGATATGTATATTTTATGAACATAACTCGTGTAATGTGTGACAACATACGTGGTGTGATGTGAATATGGAACTAATTGTTGTTGGTAAACCATGATAGGACATGTTTGATCTATTATTAAGCAAGTAACTAAACTTACCGAGCAAATTAAAGGTGAGTTCATCTCTCTTGAGCATGCGTCCTGGTGGTTGGGACAGTCAGTGGGTATCCCGGGGAGGGATAAGTCTTTTGGGTAAAAACGGGAATGTTGGATAATATACTCTTCCTATCACCTTTAAAGTCCCTTCGTGTTGTTTGGTTACTAGGGAGGTAACATGGTATTAGTTAGTAGTGCTACTTAGGTTTGGCAACCTTACCCCGTACCTGGGAGGACGGGTGTTGATCTAATGACCCAGTCATGACCAATGCTTTGATAGGAGCATTGGAGAAAGGGCAAAATAATCAGAAGCCGTCTTGTATTCGGGGTATTATCAACATTACTTTCGGAATTAACTTCAATGGATTAACTAAACACTTGGTAACCAACATTTTTGTAAAACTATGAACTCACCAGTGTTGTCTGATACACTTGTTGCATGCTCGCAGGTCGTTAGATTATATGGATTTGGAACTTGCTGTCTGAAGTAGTTGGAGTAGTTATGGGTCATGCTGATTGGATACGAATGATGGGTTTATTGATTACATACATTTAATTTGAATCAGTTAACTATGTTTTCTTTTATTTACTTCCGCTGAACATGTTGGTTTTCATTCAAACTTATTGACGGTACTTTTCAGTAATAAATGATGATGTTATTTAATACTTGTGATTGGTTCAATATGATTAGTGGCTCGTTATTGGTTTGTCACACGCCTAACAGGGACACTCCCTAGGTGGTATTTTGGGGGTGTGACAGTTTGGTATCAGAGCCACTGGTTATAGTGAACTTGGTTTTAAAACGTTTTTTATTAAACCAGACTATAGCCGAACGGTATCGAAATCGACCATGACACTCAGCTCCATACTGCAAGGTTCGTTTCTAATTTACTATTGCATAGTATATCTAATGTACACTTATGTATAACACTACACGTGAATGCACACTTGGCATAACAGTATGAGCCCTTATGTTACCAACCCCTGTTATGTGATCTGTTAGTGTGACACTACCCATTGACTATTGTGATTCTTGATCCTGTAAAACCTTTTGTTTGCTATTTGAATGTGGGGAACCTTTTAGCGCAAGTTAAGAGGCACTGAGATAGGCATGCAAATCGCCTTATTATTATGGGTTCACACATAATAATAACGTGAGGTGCATGTGAGTCCCAATGAGGCTTAACGAGTGTGAAAAGGGTTCCGCTCGGCTAACTGGTGTTATGTTAGAACTCAGTAGTCTATAGGAGTCATAGCACTTGATTGTCTCCTACTCGAACATGATCTTTTCACCCCTTTCTGAATCCTTACGAATCTCTATGCTATCGAGTATCACCTGATCACACATCTGAATGCCTAGCGAATTGTGTAGAATGTTAGGTGCTAGTACGAACGTCCCTGAGTTGGATGGCTCAGCGTCAAATGATTGGACTATACTTTGCTCACTTATCTTTGTTTGCTGGAACTTAGCGTGTTGACGCCTTAGATCCCGAAGTGCGATCACTTCTGCAACACTCTCGCGACACACCGTGTATTACTCAGTCAACTTGCAAGAATGATGGACAAGAGGGTAAACGTAGTACCTTACCGACTTCGGCATTTGAACGACCCTAGTTACTGGCAACGAACAACAGCGGTTTGACTCCAATCGAATCTTTAACCCCAGCCAGCGACTCATGGGAGTCGACTCTTACGAACCGATCGGGACAAAATCGATAACGATTGACTGTAGAGTGGACTGTGTAACCGCCCGCACCATGAGTAGTGCCGTAGGACGTGGCACGGAATGTGAAAAGATGGACCTTGTTGGTGAAAGGACACAGGACACCGTTACAGGCAACGATATTAGAGGCAACAGTCGCGGCAACATCAAGGTACTCGTGATCGTAGCTTACAGTATGGAAACGAAGGTGACCTCGACAAGGATTGACTGTGTTAAGTCAAAGTGCCAACATCCAAGGGAACAAAGACGGTACTAGGAATTCTCGCAACGAAAACAACAACACTGGAAATGATGCTTACGGAAGGGTATTTAGGATTGGCGTAGGTGACGCCACGCATAATACCAGCATGGTAATTTGAATAAGTAGCCCTGTTTTAGTCAACCATGATGCTTCTTGAAACCGAACCTGTGGTGGCAGCAACTGATGGCAAGTCAAATGGAACTTCATATGTTCATAGGGATGTAAACTCGACCTTGTGGGACAAGTGTTCGACGTCAACCTTCTTTCTGTCATCCTCGATAATTTGATGCAGTAGTTAGTATGGATTGGTTATCCATACATCACGTAGATATACCCTGCGAGAAGAAAGCTTTGTGTACCCCTCTCCCTAGTGGAGAATCGTCATCTGTTCCAAAGTACCAGAGTTGTGTAAAGGTGAGCAACAATTCTGCAATAAAAGCCCAGAAGTGTCTACGGGGGAAATACCCTGCTGTGTTAGTAACCGTTCTGATTGTCAGGCTAAGGAAAATAGGATCGGGGATCCACCAATTGTCTGTGACTCCCCTCGGTGTGCTACTCGAGGAACTTTCAGGTTTACATTCACAACTGTTAGTCGGAATCTCAGTTGATCTCACGACAGAGGCAGCTCTGAATACTCGTACATTGTACCATCTTGCACAGGAGGGTTGCAAGAACTGTTTAATCAACTATAGGAAATACTGGACAGGAGTTTGTCGGACCTAGCTCTTCGCTTTGGGGAGCCCCAGTTATATCCGTCAAGATAAGCCTTTTTGTATGTGTACTGATTATCCAGAACCTAACAAGAAGACAGTTAAGAACCGTTTGCCTCGATCATGTATTGGCAACCTGTTTACCAGTGCGAGGGTCAAGCTTCCATTCGAGGAATGACTAACGAATGAACTATCATCAGATAGGAGTCCAGAGGGGAGAATGTTCCCACAACGGCGTATCAGACGCAGGGCGGCCATTGCGACGTTGTATTCCAAAAACTCTAGGCTAATTATCACACCGGCTGCTGCATGGATCACATGAGTCGACTATGCTTATTGACAACGTGTTGAATCATTTCCAGGAGGAAGGAACATCATAGATGACATTTGTATCTTATTTTAGGGCTCCTGAGGGAGGATCCATTACGTATGAAGTCTTGTTTAGTGTAACATCTAGATTCGAGAGACGCATTTGATCATGTAACCAACGAAGTGGGAATACACGTGGATCTTGCTAGGATCCATTTTGCTAGAAACTGATCGATACCAAGGATTCCTTCAGGGATGCAGTGATTTCTTGGTTTCGCCGGATGCTATGGTAGAGTCATCACAGGATTTTCGAAGATCGCGCAACTTAAATCTCTTTAGCACAGCGGGGAGCTGTGAACTTATGGGAACCAAAATAGGAGGACGTCTTCTCCGCTTTTGAAACCCAACCTTGTAGCGCACTGAGCAACACTTCTATCTGAGGGTACTGATGATCTGGCAGTATACCATGATGGTTTGAATCAGAGTCCCAGTTAAACATCGATGCAACATGATAGGGCGATGGCTTACGTGGTGGACTTATAGGAAGAACTGCACGAGTCACGACCTGCGGTGGAAGCCGTAGTCTTTGGATTTAATTGGAGGCATTACTTGGACGGTACCGAATGCACTACTTAGACCGATCACAAGGGCCTCCTGTATACCCTTGTTTCAAGAGAGCTAAACATGTGATGTCAACGCTGGACGCAACTTTTGATTGAATACGACTGTGAAACCTGAACAAGTACGAGCTTTGTAACTCACTATCGACTCTAGCATACCCAATCAGATTCGTCCTGTTTACACCGAAAGGCTGAAGCAAGAGAATTTTCAAGTTGACCTATGCGGGGCATGGAGGAGCAACTTCTAAAAAGTTGGACGATATTCGCTACTTCATGGAACGACTACAGATTCCACTCTACAGCAATCCAAGGGGACATGTGTGAAGCGAAGCGCATCGGCCATGATATTCTAGTAATCTGGATTTTGATGGAATGTATTAGGATCTAAGGATCTCGTACTGACAACTGGACTTGAAGGCCTGCGCAGTGAAGCATGTGAACGACGTTTGAATTGTGCGAAAATCAAGGTGGAACATCAGAAACCTTTTGGTTGTGTCAGCAATCAGAAACACATATGTGGAAATGAGAACAAACTACCATGGATTTCGTCACTAGTCTACTTACAACTCGAAACTCTTGGGAAGATTGCTTGGATCGGAAATCGTTTGGCGGCAACGAGTGACTGTCAGGAGAGCTGTTAAGATTAGGAAACGCTGGAAGATCGCTGTAGGCGATCGTATCGTGTTGAAAGTCTCACCCTGGGAGGGTGTGGAATGCTTGGGAAGCATGGCGAGCTTAACTGACATCACGATGGACTATTCAACAGTCTGGGAAAGAATCGGTAGTGCAACTTACAAACTCGAGTTACCCGATGAATCGGGTAATGTGCGCGATATCATTTATGTTTCGGATCTAAGGCAGTGGTTGTCTGATGAAACACGTGCGATACCCGTACTTGCGGAATTTATCGAACACATGGACCAGGAAGTCCAGGTTCGTTAACCTAGTCGAATTCTAATCGTGAGAGTTAGTTGGAACTCAAGACGTGGACCAGAGTTCATGTGGGAACGCGAGAATCTGATGAGGCTCAAGTGTCATCACTTATTCCCAACCGACCAATCTAAATCTGAGGCAACCAGTGAATTTCGGGACGAAATCCCCTTTCATGTTGGGGATGATGTGGTACCCGCGGAAAATCCACAGTCATCCTGAGTTAACATCTTGTCGTTTTGGAATACTTATCAAATTTTGGGACGAAATTTCTTTCAAGTTGGGGATGATGTGACAACCTGAGTTTTCAAGGTTTTTCCTTAACACGTTACCTGTTTCACACTAATTCTTTCATAATGGTTTGTGTTGTAACTTACATACTTGATGTGTAGTTGATCTATTATGATGTAGTGTCCTTAATGAG
Source organism: Helianthus annuus (assembly GCF_002127325.2). Lineage (NCBI taxonomy): Eukaryota > Viridiplantae > Streptophyta > Magnoliopsida > Asterales > Asteraceae > Helianthus > Helianthus annuus. Next base: position 90,692,141 of record NC_035449.2, read on the forward strand.
TGATGTAAGAACTTATCTCAATACAATTATTAACCCATGTGATTTGCAATTATATCAAACCTAGCACTTGATTGGCCCAATAGTAATTAGAGGTGAATTGATAATGTTGGCAAACTTCATTTAGTGGGAATCATGATGACCTGACAACTCTCTCGGCCCAATACAAAAGGACCATTAAAAGATTAACTTTGGCAATAACTCATGTGCTCATCTCGGCCCACTTGTGTATTAGTTAGTAAACATGTGATCGGCCCACTTGTTTTATGTTATTAACCTTATATAGGTTCTTGAACGTAAACACTTTGTAAATCCCTAATCACAACAACAAACCCTACCCTCTTGGAAGTGCGTGGGCAGTAGCAACCCCCCCCCCCTGCTCGAGACATCATCTGATTTGATCATAATTTATGGTTAGTAGTTTTATACTAATGCTATTTCATAATTAGTGATGGTAGTTGTGTAATCTGGATTAACAAGAATTACATGTTTGTGTCATAAATAAATATGAGAAGTTTATGTCATGGTTCTGGTATATTAATTGATGCTTAGGGATTGCATGCTTGTGTGACTCAAGATGATTTATGTTGAAAATTTATGAAACTGTATACATGCTATGGTGATCATGGGGGTTGGTTAGTATTGGTAAGGATAATAAATTCATGTTAATAATTGGAATTATAGGAATATTTAATAAGTGATAAATTGATGGAGTAAACATGATAGTAATACCAATTCTGTGAATTAGAAATCAACTATTTGTGCCGCACAGCTTCTTAGGTTTGTTGTTTAGTGGGCCGCATATGTGTATAGGTCACACACTCACCTGGGTCACGCATGGGTTGGCCCTGTTAAGATATATTTTGGGCTAGCATGTTTGTGATACAAAACATCTTGTGATCAAGATGGGTATTACGTGTTATGTGTTAATATTACAATTTAGAGTATGGGGAGTGCTAACTTAAGAAGTTGCACAAATTGTATACGACATGGAATGTTCTAGTATGTGCTGTTTATGGATGACCGTATGACTAATTTATTTGTTAAATGTCTAAATGAAATTCGGATTCATAGTGTAGCCTAGTATGAAACACAAGAGCCTGACATGTGAATACATTTGATGTTATGACTGTTGGACCGTGCAAGATTGTAGTTGCACACACTCGGTGCGGGCCGCCTCACATTAATGTGCCGCACAAAGCCGTAGATGGACACACACACAAATATTGGGCCACACCCACACACTTGTATCGGATTAGTTACACTGGGCTGCACGCTTTCACGAAACAGGATATATGTATTGTAATTGTAATTGGGACTAGGGTATGTGAAATAAACTCGTATGTGGCACAATGAACTTTGTTAACGTGGATGTGGTGTGACATGGCTAACTGTTATAACCTGAGTAAAAGATATGTATATTTAATGAACATAACTCGTGTAATGTGTGACAACATACGTGGTGTGATGTGAATATGGAACTAATTGTTGTTGGTAAACCATGATAGGATGTGTTTAATCTATTATTAAGCAAGTAACTAAACTTACCGAGCAAATCAAAGGTGAGTGCGTCTCTCTTGAGCATGCGTCCTGGTGGTTGGGACAGTCAGTGGGTATCCTGAGGAGGGATAAGTCTTTTGGGTAAAAACGGGAATGTTGGATAATATACTCTTCCTATCACCTTTTTAAGTCCCTCCGTGTTGTTTGGTTACCGGGGAGGTAACATGGTATTAGTTAGTAGCGCTACTTAGGTTTGGCAACCTCACCCCGTACCTGGGAGGACGGGTGTTGAACTAATGACCTAGTCATGACCAATGCTTTGATATGAGCATTGGAGAAAGGGCAAAATAATCAGAAGCCGTCTTGTATTCGGGGTATTATCAACATTACTTTCGGAATTAACTTCAATGGATTAACTAAACACTTGGTAACCAACGTTTTTGTAAAACTATGAACTCACCAGCATTGTCTGATACACTTGTTGCATGCTCGCAGGTCGTTAGATTATATGGATTTGGAACTTGCTGTCTGAAGTAGTTGGAGTGGTCATGGGTCATGCTGATTGGATACGAATGATGGGTTTATTGATTACATACATTTAATTTGAATCAGTTAACTATGTTTTCTTTTATTTGCTTCCGCTGAACATGTTGGTTTTCATTCAAACTTATTGACGGTACTTTTCAGTAATAAATGATGATGTTATTTAACACTTGTGATTGGTTCAATATGATTAGTGGCTCGTTATTGGTTTGTCACACGCCTAACAGGGACACTCCCTAGGTGGTATTTTGGGTCGGCCATGATGATGCTTTGAAGGCTACAAACCAAGTAGTAGTAATTTATTTGATTATATAGGGAATTGGCGAACTTGATAATTAAATAGCCATGGTGCGAACAAACCATATAGGCCAATAGATAGTATTAAGTTTATTTGATTATGCTTTGCCTATGTTTTCAAATAAACCATCTTAGACGTTTAATATGAATGTGATCATTCATATTTATTAGACAGGGAACATCAGTCACAACTGTCAATGTCGTACCGACATTTTATATAGCACAAGGGCTTGTTCCAAAGGACTTTTTGATGGCACTGAGGCCTTGTCAGTAGGGAAATTTAAAACATAATCAATGATTCCTTTGGATCGGAAAATTTCATAGTTCATTGTCTTGACAAGAAGTTATGAAATAAGACTATCTTTTTCATGTATACATCTTTACCCGTAGGTATACATCCCAAATGGATGTTTAGATGTATATACCATGTTCGACGTTCATTAGACATGATTCCTATTGATCATTAGCCTAAATGAGGGGTTGGAAGATTTCCTAATATAAAGATGACAAGTGTGATTTCATCGCATCACCCATTGTCAGGAGTGTCAACATGCTTTCAGATGTTAACAAGGATCTGAATCTCTTTTAAACAGGTTTTACCATCATAGCCAGGTCTTTAATGACATTCAAGCTAGGTTATACCCTTTGAGACTCTTGTTAACATAATACTGGCAAGAAAGGAATGATATTTATTTTATTCAGGATTATAATTATCTTGAATTTAATTAAAATATAACTATGGCCCAAAAGGCCAAGTCACAAGGGCAATTATAAACCATGATTTTTGTAGAATGAAGGTATTTAGGCTTGAACGTTGTTCAGTGCCTTTTCTTGACGGGAAGTTATAGACTACGACTGTCTTTTGTCTTTTATGACAATGAATATGGCCTGTAAGCGTTATATCCCTAATGGATGCTTAAATCATAAAATAAGAAAGGATTTCGTGAGAATCCAGTATAAGGAAGATTTATGCGATTTTTATCGAACCACATCTGCCAGGAATGTTATCATGTTTACAGGTATAAACAAGGATTTTGAACCTTATGTAGATTCACTAAAATTTATAACCTATGGTTTTTAATAACCATTTTAGTTAATTTGATAATTATATAACTGTTCAGGATCCTTATCATGAATCCCATATTGTAAGTTAATAATGGCACACAAGGCCTAGTCACATGGACAAGTTTAATTTATAACCAGGATTCTCACAGAATCGAAGTATTAGGGTCTGGATCCAAGTTCATTACCTTTTCTAGACAGTGAGTTGCAGACTTCTACTGTCTCTTAGTCCCAGAGGACGTTAATTATTACCCGTAGGCACTTCATCCTCAAAGGATGGTTATATAAATACAGGGAATTTAAATTATTCCTTTTTAAAAGATGGCCTGTGTGACTTTACTGATTCACAGTTTGCCAAGAATGTCAACATACTCAGAGATGTTAACAAAATTCGGAATCCTTTGGACGGGTTCTACCGTCTTGGCCATGTCTAAGATGACACGTGGCTAGGTTTTACCCCCAAGATTCTTTTAATAATATTAAACGCAGATCAATCCTAAATTGAGATGTGAAATATGGATCTGAATCTAATTATGGAGATACCATCTTGGCCCTGTCTTAAATGACACCTGAGCTAGGTCTTGTCCTTTTTAGATTTTGCCATTTTATAATAATGGTAGACCCTATAATAGGAACGTTATTTTAAATCTAATCGTCCCATTAAAATTTAAACAGGTACATGGTTGCCCTAAACGGGACTTCTAAGGGATAATGCTGTCCTCGAAGGAACTGAAAGATAAATATGTCCTTTTACGGATTATAAGGAAACGGTCTTCAACAAAAGGAGTTTCTTCTCCATTTTATTCCTGAATGTCTTCTCCTCGGTTGCACGTTAATCCTAGTCGCAGTACGAAGCTCGGCCTTCCTTAGGCCTCTAATGGGGAGAATTTCCATTATGGCTTCTTTGCTTGGCGACATTTTAGAATATACAGAATTGAAAACAATAATTCTCCGAATTGAGATGGGAGTGTTCCTATGTTAAGTCTAGACTCAGAAGGTCAAGAAATGTGCTACTGTGTCATTGAGATTAAACACAAAAGGCTAGTGTTTAATTCACTCCATGTTGGATCTGATACCAACCTGTCACACCCCTAATTTCCACATGTCACCGGTGGGCCCGGTGGGGAGTATCGTGACGTAGTTGATATCATCATAGTCAAACGACACAATTTAAATGCACAGCGGAAGCAAAAGATGAATGTATTACACACCGATATAAAGTAATATCAAAGTATTACAAACGGAAAAATAAAAGATCCACATGCGGATCGCAAAATAAAATAAAACCTTGTTCAACAGACTTCAGGCATCTAAGCTTGCGAGACTTCTATTTGGTGCTAGGAGAAACTAGCCTATTACGCGTAGTACCTGTACTTAGTCTTTTTGGGAAAATACGTCAGTTTTCACTGGTAAATACAATTTAACTGACTCATTTTGAAAATGGTTTAAAAATTGATTTGAGTGCAAACGGCACAAAACTTTTTATTACTTAGGATAATTATTTGCTTATAATCTTGTAAAAGAATTACATGTTTGTTATGCGTTCAGTTGCCCGGGTCGTACCGGGTTAAAGATTAATAGACACACCACTTAATATAATTCCGCCGCGAGACTTCTCTCGACCGACAATTATACTTTATTGAAATGCACTACAGGTGTACGCCTACACCCGTGTGCTAAGGTCGTGGCCATTCTTTGAATGATGCCAAGGATATCCGGGACATGGTCATTAAACCCCCAAAGGCGTTAAACAAACAGAACAACATTTTTAAACGGGTTAATTTGACAACACTTAACCACCGACCGGTTAAGGTCAATTTCCCGACCAAGCAGTATTTTATATACCGTACCCCAAGCCCGTATAGGGAAAATAAGTTAAACGTATTTACCTGAGCAAATTTATACAATTTATCCCAGCCGTATACCACCAAGCAAGTACAGATAGCTTTTACTGGGATCCTAAATCTGGAACAAAGGTTTTTAATAACCTCTTAGATTCCTAATGGGTCATTAATTAAGCCTATGCTTAGACCGGTTAGTTTTCAAAAGGAAGACACGGTTCAAACGCATGATAAAGCGAAGACCGGTTTAGAATGTGGTTTTGACCCAACAAGCTTGCATACTTGCTTAATATGGGTAACTTAATCACATTCTGGATTTTGAGACAGAAATGATATGGTTTTACCCGTTTCGGCTAATATGCGTAAACTAGTTACATTAGCCGATCCGAACGCGTAAAGTGCGTAACGTGTAACCACAAGAGTCATGAACAGGTTTCCTAAGTTAATATGCCTTAAATATGTCGTGATATCAGTAGGATACCTTCCATTATGCCCAAAACGAATTAAAACCAACTTATGCCCCGTAGGGGTATTTTGGTCATTTTAGAGGTTATAAAAGAGATTAAATATCATCTTGAGCTACAGGTCTGATTTAATCAGTAAATATACTTAATTTAATAAGTTATAACTGTAGGGTATCCTATATATGTGAAATTTATTAATTATAACCATACTATGCATCGTAGGGGCATTTTGGTAATTTCACATAGGCTTAAAAGGTTAAAACTGAAAATCTGAGTTTAAAACTTTTCCTTATTGTTAAAATATAAAAATTTACTAAATATATCAGTAGGCATCAGCCCTTATATGTTTAAAATAGTTTTGATACATACTATGCGTTAAAAACGCTTAAAAAGACGATTCGGTGCCATTTCCGGGTTTTGTATAAAAAGCTGATATTTTATTATTCCAGAAGGCTCAAAATATTTTATTTATCATATTATATTAGTAGAAAATGGTTCAGGGTCAAAAAAATTTGTAAAACTCATTTTATAGCCCCAAAGGGCAAAACCGGCAATTACCGAATCAAACCTATAACTCTACGTTATGCTCAGCCTAAAAATAAATAAAAATCTTTAAAAATCCCAAAATATTATTTTATATCAGTAAGTAAAAAATTTGGTATCAAAAATTAGGTTTAGATAGGATATACGCTAATTACGCCGTTTAATTAATAAAAGGCTTTCTAATTACGCTATTGAGCATAACTCCTAATCTAGACCTCAATCTGATGTCAAATTTTAGGGAAATGTTTATAAATCAGTAATAAATATTATTGTCCTCTCATATTTTCAAAATTCTCGTTTTAGGGTCAAAAGGGCATAACGGTCAACATTTAGGCATTTAACGGAAACAAGCATGAACTAGGATTTCTATGGAACCAAGTTATATAACGTCGGAGGGTTATACTAACCTATAATAGGGTCCTAATGGAATCCTATGGCATATCTAAACTAAGCCAAATCGGGTCAGAACTGAAAGTCAAAGCAAAACTCAACTTTTGCGACTTTCGGTTCCGAACCGAGCCTATACTTAGAATTGTCGGGTCAAATAAAAGTCAAACGGGTTAGTTTTAAATAAAATGCATATCTATTAAATTAAAAGTCATAAAATCAGTTTTGCCACATTAATAACTTGGTAAATATTAGTTGAACATGTCTAAGCATGTTCAACACATTAATAACTTGGTAAATATTAGTTGAACATGTCTAAGCATGTTCAACCCGACAATTCTAAGTAAATGTCACACCCCCAAAATACCACATGCGGAAACCCCCGCAAGGCGTGTGACGAACTAAGATCCAAGCCACCAATCACATCAAACTCATAAATGTATTTAAATAAAACTTTCATTCATTAACATAAATTGTTACAAATGTTACATGTCATTCATTGTATACAGCAGAAGCATAATTCATTTGTTAAATATTTCGCAAACCATGTGTACAAAAACCATTAAGCTTGTATGGAGATTCTTTGTTTCTCGACTCATGACCACTCCAGCCTTCCAAACAGCAAGTTCCACAAGATATAACCCTATAGACCTGCAAGCATGCAGACAAGTGTGTCAAACGACGCTGGTGAGTTCAAAGTTTTGTTAACGCGTTTAGTTACCAGATGTGTGTTTAAAATAGTTCAACATTTTGTTTTGATGTTGTTATTACTCGATTATCGTATGTGGCGACTAGATGTGAATGCCCAACCCCAATGCCTCCATTTAGGCATTGGTCATGAGGTCAAGGTATCAAACAACCTTGAATAGATGTAGGGGGTCTTATATGTACACGATGAGAATGCCCAACCCCAATGCCTCTAACTAGGCATTGGTCATGAAGTCCAGGTAATTAGTTCACGCCCGTCCTTTCGGCCCGGTGTGAGGGTGCCAAACCTAATAGCGCTATCAACTAAATACCTCGTTGCTTCTTCAGCAACACGGTAGATGTATGGGGTCTTACATGATTTATACTGTGTTCAATAACCAACATCCCAAATAAACAGTTTACCCAGTGTTCCCTTTAGAAACGTTTACCAGATGTCCCAAACCACCGGGACGCATGCTTAGAAAAGTGCAGTGAACTCACCTTGGTTTGCTCGGTATGATTAGTTACTTGCTCACACATAATCAATCAAAGCCTATGATGTTCATGTACACGAAATCAGTTTACATTTACGTTGTTCACGTATGTTCACAGTGTGCATTCATAGTAAGGATCATCGCATAGATACACGTAACAGATCAGTTCACTGTTTACATGCATGTTTCGTAACACACACATCACATGATTACTTAATCAACATCCTACAGAATATGCATATGATCTCATGACACACCTTAGACATTTAGCACACATACACTGACTTAATCATATCCTAACATAGCATGTCACAATTTTGTCACATAAAAGCTCTTCACCACTGACTGATCAAATAAGACACACACATAATATATCATGTCCGAGACGCTTAACAGTCCCTAATCGTAACTCGACAACGTGCATCCCAACTGGGTGTGTGATAGATTATATCCCTGACCCAAACGTATCCTGCCCCACAACCCTTATACAGTTCTGTTTCATCTTGCGGCCCAGCAGAACAGGCCCAATCATGATGTTGTGTTAAGCCCAGTTTGTGTGAGTTAGCGAGTAAAGCCCTTCCCAAGTAACCAGCCCAACGTAATTATCTTAATGCGTGTGTGTCCCAGATATTTATACACGTACCCATCTTAAACACTATACGGCCTAACATATGCAATTCGTTACAGTGTGGCCCGTTGTTTTAATTGAGTAAAAGGCTGGGCTTATAGCCCGGTGCTTAGTGTGCAGCCCATGACACTCCCTCGGCCCAAATCAGGTTTATGAATACTTTGATATGTTAAGGTGGCGGATTACAAGTAAACCCATGACCAATTTATAAGATTTAAGGATTCTTATGTGACACTATCATTAGCATTAATAATCCCTAATCAGTTATAATCACCAGTATCTAACCGACTACCCTTTTTAAACCAACAACAGCAACACTAGATAAACAAACGAAACCACATCAACCTAGCATCATCCTAGTCCCTAATATCATATTGTCTAGAAAAAATAATTAACGTATATTTTGTTATCAACTAGGTTAATGACTCTAAGTGGAATGAAACATCATAGCAGGACCCACTCTTAATTATACTAGCAAACCTTGACACCCTTGGACGTGAACAAGATCAGTCGATAACATCAATTTCGTTGTAATGTTAACACATCTAATCAAACAGAATCATACTTTCTTGTAATATACATATACACTATTGGCATATAGTCACATATAAGCACATATTTAAAGCAAATAACATCAACACTAACCAAAGGGATCAAGACAGATCAAGATGCAATACAAACGAGAAGGAGGAACTTCGTGAAGAGGAGATGTTGACAAACTACCGTCGGGTTCCAAGAGGTTCTAGGGTTTCAATGTTTTCAAGTTCTAATTCACGTATTGCATGCTAATAATATACGCAACTCTTGAAAGGGCGGCTCAAGGTTAGTTTGGGCCGAACGTGTGTGGGTGGCTGCGATGTGTAAATGTAGCTCTTAAACAAGTGCGGCCCACTAACTCTTAGACACGCAACTTATGCAACCATTTATCATCATCATCATCTCGTGACTTAGGGGGGGGCAACAACATCATGGGCCACATCATCAACATATACAAATTAAGTGTAGCCGACATACCTAATTTCGTGACTTTGGGCTTTGGGTTTTGGAATTGTCAACAACATCATCATTAAATGGGGAAGCACAATCTTGGGTTTCGGGAGGCACATGTAGACAACTTTTTGGTTTAGGTATTATTATTAATAGTGGGCCGAAAGGTTACGAGTGAAAGAAATAACATACTTAAATTTAACGAAGTTATAACAATACGTTTCTTATTGGAAAGAGAAAACGGAAAGTTAAGGTCACACGATTAATCGTCACTAACCTTGGAAGTTCGGGTTGTCACATCATCCCCAACTTGAAAGAAATTTCGTCCCGAAATTTGACAAGTAAGCACCAAGGAATGAAGTGATAGATCAAGATTGTTGCAGGTTTTCCCCAGGTGCCACATCATCCCCAACTTGAAGAGGAATTTCGTCCCGAAATTCACCACTAGTACCAGAATTAGATTGATCATCAGGAAATAGTTGAGGATACTTGAGCTTCATCTGATCCTCACGCTCCCACGTGAATTCCGGTCCATGTCTTGAATTTTTAACGAACTTTCACGGTTGTCATACGACCTATGCCAACGGACCTTGACTTCTTGGTCCATGTTTTCGATAGATTCCCTGATAAATACAACTGGTCCGATAACCTCAGACTCTGGTAAGGTATCACAAGTGTTTCATCGGACAAACACTGCCTTAAATTCGGGGTATAAATATCATCGCGAACGTTATTTCATTTCGTTAGTTATCTCAAGTTTGTGAGCCATGTCACCGATTCGTATCACACCCTCCCAGGGTGGGACTTTCGATTATGCCACGTTCACCTACAGTGAACTCTCAGTGTTTCCTAAGCTTATCAGCTTTCGTGTCAGTCACGCGTTGCCGTCAACAATTTCCGATCCAAGCAATCTTTAAGAGTTTCGGGTACAAGTCCTGGATCTGTGATTAGGTTGTCTCCCACCTTAATCCAATCAAGGAGATTAACGTTACTATCCACGCGATGCCTCAAACAGAGCTGGATGCATACTAATACGGTACAACTGTAGCAGAGCTCTCCCAAAGATAAGTGTCCTTCCCAAATGTTTACTAAAGTCAATCATGCACATGCTCGCAGCATGTCTTCATGTGTCCGGATGGTTCGTTACTCTGCTCGGTTGTCCTACAGTGATAAGTAATGCTCAAGTCTAGATGTGAGCCAAGGGTGTTGCGTATTGCCTGCCTTAACCAGGTATAGCTCAAGATCAAAGGTAACAGGAGTTGGCACCTCGTGCCTAACAGCCGTCCCTCCCAGAGGAATATTCACAAGCTGAGAAGACTCGTCAGTTCCTTTGACTGCAAGAAGGTGTGCTGGCTACATGGGGCGATCAACGATCACCCATGTGTTACTGTTTCCGTTTCGAGTTGTAAGTAGACTAAGGACAAAATTCATGGCAGTCTGCTCCCATCTTCCATATGGGTGTTGCCGGTTTCTGATACTTCGCCTTGACTTTCCCACAAGTCAAACGTCATACACCTACATTGCTAGGTGGGTTTTCATGCCCAATCATTAGTACAAGATTTACAGATCCAAACATCTTTCTTTAAAACCCAGGTGACTAGAATTTCAAAGCCGATGTGCTTTGTTCAACACCATTTCCCTACCGTTGCCGTGAAATGAGATTCACATTTGTTACATGAGGTAGTGAATATCGTCCGTCCTGCCAAAGTTGCTCCTCCACGTCTCGCATGGACTCAATTTGAAAATTCTCCTCCGCTAGTTTTTTTTCAGTTTGAACAGAACGAGTCTGATCAGGTAAGTTAGAGTTGATAGTGAGCTGCAAAGCTCATATATGTTCAAGTTCCACAGTCGTAAACCTCCCAAAAGTTCCACCCAGCGATGCCATTAACTGATTTAGCTCTTTCGAAATCAGGGTACACGGGAGGCCCTTGTGATCGATCTAAGTAACGCATTCGGTACCGTCCAAGTAATGCCTCCAAATAAATCCAAAGACCACGGTTTCCACTGCCGGTTGTGTGTCGTGCAGTTCCTCTTTGCAAATCCATTACGTAAGTCATCACTCTCTCGTGTTGCGACGGTGTGTAACTGGGACTCAGACTCGGACCATTAGGGTACACCACTAAATCACCCGCACCCTCGGGTAATGAAGAGGCTCAGTGCATTGCAGAGTTGGGACTCGAAAGTGGAAAAGACGTCCTCCTCTTTTGTCTTTCACGAAGAGATTTAAGCTGTTGCGACCTTCGAAAATCCTATGATTAAGCTACGATAGTATCTAGTGAGACCAAGAAATTCCTGTATCCTCAAAGGGATCTTTGATGTTGATCAGTTTCTAACAAAATGGATCTTAGCGAGATCCACGTGTATTCCCACTTCGTTGTTTATATGACTAAAAATGTGTACTTCTCGAATTCTGAAGTCACACTTAGGTAGACTTCGCACGTAGATGCTCCTCCCATAGAAGCTCTACGATGAAATACAAATGTCGTTCATGGTGCTCCTTTCTCCTGGAAGTGGTTAAAAACGCCATACATAATCATGGTTGGCGAATCTGGCAAGATGGGGTGGGCACATACTACTCATGTGATCCCTAAGGCTGTTGGTGTGCTGGGTAACTTTAAACAACAAGAACAGAAAATCGTAGTGGCCGTACTGTGCCTGTAACGCCGTGTTAGAAGTCATCCTCCCCTGGGTCTTCCATCAAGTGACAGTCTGATCCTAAGTCGGTTTCCGAATAGAAGCTTGATCATTGCAGCGGGTCAAGCAGGTTATCGATGCGCGATAGAGGGTCACAGTCTATGATTGCCACCTTGGGGTAGTCTGTACGCGTACGAAAGGACTTGTCCTTCATTTCCACAATAGAGCTTGGGCTCCCCAAAACAAGGAGCTAGATTGCTAAAACTCCCAGCCGATAGTTCCTGAAATTGACTAGACAGTTCTTGCAACCTTCCTGGTGCAAGACGGTATGAAGTACGAGTGATCAAGGCTACTTCTGGCGTGAGATTAAACTAAGTTTCTGCCTAACAGTCGTGGAAGTAAGCCCGAAAGTTCATCGGGTAACAAACCGAGAGGGATCACAATCAATTGGTGGATCCTCGATCCTCCTTTCCCTCAGCCCTATCACCAGTAACGGTTGCTAACACAGTGGAGTAATCCCTCCGTAGACACTTTTGGCCTTCACAGCTGAAATGACGCTAACTTTTGCACTACTCTGATGCTTTAGAACAAATAACGATTCTCCACACAAAGTTTTCTCCTCACTGGGTATATCTGTGTGGTTCCTGGATAGCCAATTCACACTAACTGCTGCGTTGTAACCATCGAGGGTAGTAGAAGGAAGGTTAACGTCGAACACTTGTCCCACAAGGTCGAGTTTGCATCTCAACGAACATATGAAATTTCAATTGACTTGTCGTCAGCCGATTCCACAACAGGTTCGGTTTCAAGAAGCATCAGGGTTAAACAGAACAGAGACGAAGCGATTCGTTATCAAGAACGTGCAGGCCACCATGCTGTTGTATTCCTGGCATCGCCCTCACCAATCCTAAATGCCCCTCTACGAGCATCATTTCCCGTGTCGTCGTCGTTCCCTTGGTTGTTGTTGTCTTGATTCCACCACGGCCGATCCATGTAGTTGGCACCTTCATTTCCATACTATAGGTTATGATTACGAGTGCCTTGATGTTGCCGTGACTATTGCCTCTATTGTTGTTGTTCAAAACGGATCCCTACGATCTCTCACCGACAGGGTCCATCATACCACATTCCGTGTCGCATCCTAAGGCACTGCTTATTGCGCTGGCAGTTATACATTCCTTTCTATAGTCAATTGTCGTCGTGTATGACCCGTTTGGTTCGTAAGAGTTGACTCCCATAAGTTGCAAACTAGGGGAAATGATTCGATTGATGCCAATTCGCTGGTGTTCGTTGCCGGTAATCAAGGTCGTCCAAACACTGAGGTCGGTAAAGTACTACGCTCATTCCCCTGTCCATCGATGTTGCAAGTTGCTTGAGTACTACACGGTTTGTTTGCGAGAGTGTTGTAGAAGTGATCACGCTTCGAGATTTAAGACGTCAATACATGAGTTCCAGTAAACAGAGAGGAGTGAGGAAGGTATAGACCAATCATTGATGTTGCAACATCCACTCAGGGACGTTTGTACAAGCACCTAACCTTCTACACAGTTCGCTAGGCGTTCAAATGGGTGTTCAGGTAATACTTGATAGCATCGAGATTCGAAAGGTTTCAGAGGGAAATGAAAAGATCACATTCAAGTAGGAGACAATCACTTCTATAACTCCTATAGACTGTTGTGCTTCACATCAACCAATAACGGAACGAAACCCCTTTTTCACTTGTTAAGCCTCACTGGGACTCACATGCACCCCACATTATTATTATGTGTGCACCCATAATAATAAGGCAATTTGCATGCTTATCTCAGTGCCTCTTAACTCGCGCTAAAAGGTTCCCCGAATTCGAGCGATAAGACAGACGACACCACAATATAGATCATGAAAGTTCCAGAAGAGTCACACTCTTAAAACACGTAACATGGGTTGGTAACATAGAAGTTCATACTGCAGTGCTAAGTGTGCATTCACGTGTGATGTTATTCATAAGCAAACACTAGATATACTATGCAATAGTAAACGAGAAACGAACCTTGCAGTCTGGAGCTGAGTGTCATGGTCGATTTCGGTACTGTTCGGTTATAGTCTGGTTTTATAAAAAAAGAAAACGCTTTAAAACCAAGTTCACTATAACCAGTGGCTCTGATACCAAACTGTCACACCCCCAAAATACCACATGCGGAAACCCCCGCAAGGCGTGTGACGAACTAAGATCCAAGCCACCAATCACATCAAACTCATAAATGTATTTAAATAAAACTTTCATTCATTAACATAAATTGTTACAAATGTTACATGTCATTCATTGTATACAGCGGAAGCATAATTCATTTGTAAAGTATTTCGCAAACCATGTGTACAAAAACCATTAAGCTTGTATGGAGATTCTTTGTTTCTCGACTCATGACCACTCCAGCCTTCCAAACAGCAAGTTCCACAAGATATAACCCTATAGACATGCAAGCATGCAGACAAGTGTGTCAGACGACGCTGGTGAGTTCAAAGTTTTGGTAACGCGTTTAGTTACCAGATGTGTGTTTAAAATAGTTCAACATTTTGTTTTGATGTTGTTATTACTCGATTACCGTATGTGGCGACTAGATGTGAATGCCCAACCCCAATGCCTCCATTTAGGCATTGGTCATGAGGTCAAGGTATCAAACAACCTTGAATAGATGTAGGGGGTCTTATATGTACACGATGAGAATGCCCAACCCCAATGCCTCTAACTAGGCATTGGTCATGAAGTCCAGGTAATTAGTTCACGCCCGTCCTTTCGGCCCGGTGTGAGGGTGCCAAACCTAATAGCGCTATCAACTAAATACCTCGTTGCTTCTTCAGCAACACGGTAGATGTATGGGGTCTTACATGATTTATACTGTGTTCAATAACCAACATCCCAAATAAACAGTTTACCCAGTGTTCCCTTTAGAAACGTTTACCAGATGTCCCAAACCACCGGGACGCATGCTTAGAAAAGTGCAGTGAACTCACCTTGGTTTGCTCGGTATGATTAGTTACTTGCTCACACATAATCAATCAAAGCCTATGATGTTCATGTACACGAAATCAGTTTACATTTACGTTGTTCACGTATGTTCACAGTGTGCATTCATAGTAAGGATCATCGCATAGATACACGTAACAGATCAGTTCACTATTTACATGCATGTTTCGTAACACACACATCACATGATTACTTAATCAACATCCTACAGAATATGCATATGATCTCATGACACACCTTAGACATTTAGCACACATACACTGACTTAATCATATCCTAACATAGCATGTCACAATTTTGTCACATAAAAGTTCTTCACCACTGACTGATCAAATAAGACACACACATAATATATCATGTCCGAGACGCTTAACAGTCCCTAATCGTAACTCGACAACGTGCATCCCAACTGGGTGTGTGATAGATTATATCCCTGACCCAAACGTATCCTGGCCCACAACCCTTATACAGTTCTGTTTCATCTTGCGGCCCAGCAGAACAGGCCCAATCATGATGTTGTGTTAAGCCCAGTTTGTGTGAGTTAGCGAGTAAAGCCCTTCCCAAGTAACCAGCCCAACGTAATTATCTTAATGCGTGTGTGTCCCAGATATTTATACACGTACCCATCTTAAACACTATACGGCCTAACATATGCAATTCGTTACAGTGTGGCCCGTTGTTTTAATTGAGTAAAAGGCTGGGCTTATAGCCCGGTGCTTAGTGTGCAGCCCATGACACTCCCTCGGCCCAAATCAGGTTTATGAATACTTTGATATGTTAAGGTGGCGGATTACCAGTAAACCCATGACCAATTTATAAGATTTAAGGATTCTTATGTGACACTATCATTAGCATTAATAATCCCTAATCAGTTATAATCACCAGTATCTAACCGGCTACCCTTTTTAAACCAACAACAGCAACACTAGATAAACAAACGAAACCACATCAACCTAGCATCATCCTAGTCCCTAATATCATATTGTCTAGAAAAAATAATTAACGTATATTTTGTAATCAACTAGGTTAACGACTCTAAGTGGAATGAAACATCATAGCAGGACCCACCCTTAATTATACTTGCAAACCTCGACACCCTTGGACGTGAACAAGATCAGTCGATAACATCAATTTCGCTGTAATGTTAACACATCTAATCAAACAGAATCATACTTTCTTGTAATATACATATACACTATTGGCATATAGTCACATATAAGCACATATTTAAAGCAAATAACATCAACACTAACCAAAGGGATCAAGACAGATCAAGATGCAATACAAACGAGAAGGAGGAACTTCGTGAAGAGGAGATGTTGACAAACTACCGTCGGGTTCCAAGAGGTTCTAGGGTTTCAATGTTTTCAAGTTCTAATTCACGTATTGCATGCCAATAATATACGCAACTCTTGAAAGGGCGGCTCAAGGTTAGTTTGGGCCGAATGTGTGTGGGTGGCTGCGATGTGTAAATGTAGCTCTTAAACAAGTGCGGCCCACTAACTCTTAGACACGCTACTTATGCAACCATTTATCATCATCATCATCTCGTGACTTAGGGGGGGGGGGGGGGGCAACAACATCATGGGCCACATCATCAACATATACAAATTAAGTGTAGCCGACATACCTAATTTCGTGACTTTGGGCTTTGGGTTTTGGAATTGTCAACAACATCATCATTAAATGGGGCAGCACAATCTTGGGTTTTGGGAGGCACATGTAGACAACTTTTTGGTTTAGGTATTATTATTAATATTGGGCCGAAAGGTTACGAGTGAAAGAAATAACATACTTAAATTTAACGAAGTTATAACAATACGTTTCTTATTGGAAAGAGAAAACGGAAAGTTAAGGTCACACGATTAATCGTCACTAACCTTGGAAGTTCGGGTTGTCACAGTAAACGTGGTAATTAGGAGGCGCCCTTTTGAGGGTTAATCACCTACCTAATTACGGTCACGTAGCCATGTTCGTTGCGAACCATGGCTTAGCTGTTTAAAAGTCAAAACGTTTATCGAATCGCTTGACCTTTCGGCCTTAATCGCTAAATAATTAAACTAAACACGAAAAGGGACTTACAAGGGTCCAAGCAAGGAGGTTTCATCCTAATTTCTCAGGTATGAGGAGCAAAGTCCCCAACTTAGAGAATTCAAGATCAAGTGTGAATGAAACCCAAAATCAAGTGGGGTATTTATAGATTTTTGAGGACCGTTAGGATCGTTCCTCGTAAACCGTGATTAAATCTAAGCCGTACAAGTGCACCCACTGATTTGCAAAACCATGGGTGCCCCTAAACTAGCCCATAGTCTTTTAAAAACCATTTGAAAGTGATAAAATCTGCTGGAACAGGCTGTTTACAGCTGTTAGAAGCTTCCTGCTAATCTGCAGGGCTGAGGTGCCGCGTAAGGCCTCAGGGAGGCTTACGCGCCCCGCCAGACAGTCATATCAGCAACCAGCACTTTCATATATGGCAGAAATGGTCCCTGGAAGCTCATAAGGTTAATTTAGGCACGTTTAAGGCCCGTTACCTCATTTTAAGGGTACACTAGGATGATTAAACATAGGGAACAAGAAACATGCTCAACAACATGTCGGATGTCGATTTGTTTAGCCGTACGGTCACGTTGCGCGTCGAATTACGACGAAACACGGACGGACGCTAAAAACGGTCCAAATTACGCGACGAGTGGAATTTTATCATGCCACACACTAAAATAAAATATTTTAGTGCATACATAAATTTTTGGGTGTCCGGGGATATTCAGAATGCGAGATATGCGCGAAAGTGCAAACTTGTGCACTTTTTGACACTTTTAGTCCCTGCATGACGTAAAAGTTTATTTTCGGGCACCAAACACCTCCAAACCTATAACTAAGCAATATAAATAATAAATAGGGTATATTTAACTCATGATCATATTCTGGAAGGTCCGATTCTATACGAATCGACATACTTTCGCAGTTTAACGCAATTAGTCCCTTAATTGCGCAAAGTAGCGTGAAACGCCGTTTAATGATATCCAAGCCTTCCATAGCCCATAATGAGCATTCCCAAGCATATATCTAAATATTACTATGCTCCCGTTCGCTTCAATGGTCACTGAATGGCGTAGATTCAAAAGTTGACGCTTTAGGCCCCTCTATTGCGCAAACTTGCGCATTTCATCATTTATTAGCATTGAAGCCTCATCTAATCCATATTAGGAATCCTTAAAAGTATTATAAAACATTACGATGCTTCGGGTTCTCTAAAAGGTCACTCAGAGGTATAATTAAACATATTGACACTTTTAGTCCCTCTAACTTGCAAAGTTGCACGTAACTTTACTTATAGGCATAAAAACCTTAGATGGCCAATAATTGGCATTCCCGAGAGTATAATAAAATACCATGAAGCTCCCGGTTGGTTAAAAGATCACTCAGAGGGAAGAATTAACATATTGACGCTTTTAACCCTTTATTACGCAACCTTTCAATTAATTACGCAAATGGCTACACTTAATCTTCAAGTGGCACATTTGTGAATATAAACATCGTAAGAGGTTATTTAAAAACTTATTTTAGGTATGCTAACACGTTCAGTCCTTTTATAATCAAAGTTTTCAATTTTTCAAAAAATTAGTTCCTAAATTACAAGGTTTGACTTTATTCGGGTTTATTAGACGTGTCAATACATCATTGGACGTGATCTTACGAGGTGTTACAATTTTCAAGCTCCATGATGAAGTTAAAGTATATTTAACTTGAATTATGCTAAAAAATGTCACGGATGTCGGTTTGTTTGGTCGTACGATCGCGTTTTTCGGTTAATTACGACGAAACTCGAACGGACGCGAAAACGATCCAAATTGCGTGACGAATGGTATTTTTGCATTCCTATCACAAAAATACAATATTTTAGTGATTACAAAAATTTTTGGATGTCCAGATATGGTTAGAATGCAAGATATGCACGCATATGCATACTTTCGCAGTTTTGACGCATTTAGTCCTTATGATCCAATAAGCGTATTTTCGGATACCGAACCCCTCAAAAATTATTTCTAAGATATGTTAAGGGTTTTTAGGGTATGTTTAGATTATGATCTTCTTCCAGAGTGTACGTTTCTATACAAATTGGCAGACTTTTACAGTTTGTCGCAAATAGTCCCTATGACCGAATAAACTTGTTTTTGTCATACCAAACCCTTCAAAACTTATTTCAAATTATGTAAAGGATCTTTAGGGTATGTTAAGCTTATGTCACTGTTCCAGAGTGTATGTTTCATTAAACTGATTACGTTTACGTAATAGTTTACGTAAAACTTCCAGAAAAAGCTTCTCGAGAGTTCGGAATTATACGAAATTTGATATGTGTACTTGTTACATGTAATTGTACAAATCCGGAGAATGAAAGACAAGATTTCATTGGGTTCGTATTTGTATGATGGTTGTAAAGGCACAACTGTCACATAAACATTCTGTGAAAATACTTTATTTATGATATAATATCAGTAGGATATCAAACATATGTGTGTTTTATAGTTTAACACCAAACTATGCTCCGTAGGGGCATTTTGTCACACCCCGACCGCGTAAAACAACAAATCGTGGCAGAAACGTCGGGGAGTGTTGTAACAGAATCATTGTTTCATAAAAAATGGAATTTGAAGTTTGGTTTTATTGAATTAAAAGAGGTTACAATGTCTTAAAAACAAAGAAATATGACACAATTAACTAGTCTTGCATCTTTTATTGTCACTAAGGCCCAAGTCCGCCTAAGTGTAACTTGATCAATCCTATGCATCATCTCCTGAAAACACATGTGAAAATAGGTACGTCAGCATAAAAATGCCTATGAGATACATAGGTTTTATTAATTTAGGATTCATGACTTGGAAGTTTAAAGAAAATGTTTGTCAAAAGTTGGTCATAAACCTTGTAAAATGTTTTCTTTTATAAATCATATAAACAGTGATACGAAATAAGATGATATAAAAAAAAGATGCACAGATAAATAAATGACCAAGTAAAATGAGTTTGTATAAAATAAGTTGTTTGTAAAACAATGTTTCATGAAGATATGTTATAAGTGTAAAATGTATTATGTCTAACTTGCAATGGTTTAAATAACTCTACAATATGTAATACTATAAAAGCACTTATATATAGGAAGTACCAGCGGCGTATCCACCATGCTTTTATCATATTACACATGCCTCGTTATTTAAATCACTTACCAAACAAACCACCAATGTCAAAATGTTCATGTATTAATCAAGTGTAATGTATAGTGAATAAAAGCATTTATTGATTAAAAGCATTTACTCAACTCTATAAGAAAGAAATGTACAAAACAATGCATTTGATAAATCATAATCAAAAGTTATGTTTTGCAAAATAATGCATGCTTTACTGATACAAACATCTATGTGGTAATGTTTTAACATCTACATCCAAGCCTTGCGATTGTAAGATAAACCCTAGATCAAGTCGAAGGTCTACCAAAAATGTTTTCGGATTCGGTCATTCCTTACGTCCAAACAAACCTAGGATTTCAGGAATGAGAGTTGTCAAGTCCTATGGTACCACTACCTATTACCGAGCAGCATGATCGGTGTTAATGAACGTATTAGTTCGTTAAACAAACCAAATGTCATACCAAATGTAAGCATGTTTTATGAAAACAATGTACCTAGTATGCTAAGCGAACATACAAAGTAGAAATGTAAAACAATGTGTCCATATGCAATGAGAACATATGCAACAGAAATGCAATGTAAAACAATGTACTAAGTATGCACTTAATGAACATACATAGCAAAAACATAATGAAATCATGTACTATACGTGTACTAATGAACATAACAAGCATATGATATAAAAAAATGAAAAACACGAAAGTAACAAATAGGCACATGTGTTTCACCCCAAAATGTTTGAAAACAGTAAAAGAGAGGAACTATGTACTCACTTGAGAATGCTTAGAAGTCTTGAATAACAACCAAGCAAAGCTAGAGGAATCACGGAACTCAAATGACACCAAATATAGGTAACTATGTTAATAAACCGGACCTAAATCGGAAGATCAGATAGAATGAGGTTTCGTAAACCAAATGAGTATAGGAACTCATTTAATATGGTTTAACAAAGCCTACATTCTAAAACGAAACCTATCCTAAGTGCTTACGACCCATTACGACCCGTTTAGGTAGCTTACGCTACCTTAACGCGTCATTTGCGTAAAACGCGTTCGGACCGCCTAATTAGCCCTATGACAAGTATTATATGCCTTAACATGTCTAATAATGTTGCTTAATCATTTTAGATGTCAAAATTTAAGTTACATATGCTTAAAATGAATTTATGCGTAAAAAGGGCATTTTGGTCATTTTCCTAAGGCATATAATCTACCTATCATACAACTAACTAAACGTAGTGACCATAAGGTATAACCTCGGAAGGTTATTCCCTATACAACTATGGTCACAAAATATGCTTAGTCAAATCCTAATGATTTGATCAAACGGGCCAGGTTCGAAAGTCTAAGCGATTGTTTAGACCGCTTATCTTACGACCCTATCTAAGCACTAAACCTAAAGTGATGAGTTAAACATGTTAAAACATGTTTAACGAAGTTAGAAAACAAGTTTGGTATCAAAACAAAGGGTCTTGATACCCAAGAGTAGTTTGGTTGCAAGGTACGCAAGAATACGCATTTTGACCGAAACTACGACTAGTCACTATGCCTAAATAACGTGGTAATCAGTAGGTATAGTCACAAAGGGCTATGACCATCGTAATTACGCTCACGTTGCGAAGTTCAAACGAACTTCGTGTTGACCATTGACTGATCAAAGCAGAAAGTCAAACACTGTTTGACACAGTTTGACTTTCGTGCTAAAAACGCATAAACGCATGAAAGAATACTTACAAGGGGTCCAAGCTAGGAAAGTTTGATCTAAAAATTCTTAGGTATGAAGCTTTGAGCTTCAACTTAGAGAATAATCAGACCAAATGTGGGTTGTAAATGAAATGGAAGTGGGTTTATATAGTTTTCGGGTAACCGTTAAGATTGTTCATCGGAAACCGAGCTTCAATCTGAGCCGTACACATGCACCCCCTGATTTGAATACCATGGGCACCCCTAAATGAGCCCATATGATGATTAAAACCATGTACAAACCCAGGTAACAGCTGAAACAGGCCCACCTGAGCTGCAGGTTTAGCTAACAAGTTTCAAAATGTGTAGTTTCAGTCCCTGCATGTGTTTAAGGCCTTTTTCGACACGTTTAAGGCCCGTTAAGCCATTTTCAAGGCCCTACAATGATGCCTAAGCATAGGGGACATGAAACATGCTCAAAAATATGTCGGATGTTGGTTCGTTTGGCCGTACGATCACGTTATTCGCTTAATTACGACAAAACACGAACCGACGCGAAAAACAATCCAAATTACGCGACGAATGGAATTTTATCATGCCAATCACTAAAATAAAATATTTTAATGATTACATAAATTTTTGGATGTCTGGATGTATTCAGAACGTAAGATGTGCGTGAAAATGCAAACTTATGCACTTTTTGACGCTTTTAGTCCCTGAATGACCAAAAAGTTTATTTTAGCATACTGAACCTCTCAAAGCCTATTTCTAAGCTATGTAAAGGATATTTAGGGTATGTTTAACTTATGATCAAGTTCCAGAATTCTGTTACAGTACGAATCGGCATACTTTCGTAGTTTGTCGAAATTAGTCCCTGTAAGCGAATACACTTGATTTCGAGACACCAAACCTTTCAAAACTTATTTCTAAGTTATGTAAAGGTTATTTAGGGTATGTTAATCCCATGTAACTGTTCCGGAGTGTTTGTTGTGTTAAGATGATTACCTTTACGCATCAGTTCGCGTATAACTTCCCAGAAAGCGATTTAGAGCTCGAAATCGAACGAGAATTGATATGTGCAAATGATACACATATTTATACAAATCCCAAGTATGAAATTGTAACACCCCGAAAAATATAAAACCTCATATTAAAGCTATAAAGTATAAATAGACGAGAATTTACTAACTAGGAAATTTTAACCTAGTTAGTTACAAGTCTAGAAATAACTTAAAGTAGGGTTAAAAGCAATCAAATTAAATGTTAATCAAAATAGAGGGGCCTAAGTTGTAACAATTAAAAACTTAATTGTTAGTAACAAATAAAACAAACCAAACACCCCACAAAGGGGATGTCTGGTCGATCAAAACAACAGGGGCGATCCCCACTCCCTCTCAAACCCTAACTTCACCAAATTGATTAATTGAAGGTTAATCCTTGTCCCAAATCGAAATCTGAACAGAGATTCGTGATCCTCATCACAAGGGGGTTACAAGGTATGTGAAATTTCATGAAATCTCTCAACTTGAATTTCTCATATAATTGGGATAATCTGAAATTAGGGTTGCATGCATATGTTATGATGAATTAGGAACAACTATAGTGTCTAGGAACAAATCCTAGACAAACACAAGCTGAAATCATGTAGAATTTTGATGGAAACTATGATCACCATTGTAGGTGATTAGTGGGTTATGTGTATTTGGAATGAACACTAGGAAATAGATTGTTAATCTAGTGTAATTTGGCAATTTTGAAATGATTTCAGAAATTAGAAGCTTACAATCATGTAAAATGGTGGATTTATGTGAAATTATGGCTAAATGATAAACTAAAAATGTGATGTATAATCATGTAAAAATCTGCTCATGAAGCGTTTGTTGAAATGCCTCTATGAAGGCTTAAAACTGAAATTTCAAGTTTAAACGCATAATCACGATGTTTGGTGTAATATGCGAATTATAATTTAAAAAGAGAGTTCTAAACATATGATAAATAAACTCTATAGGAACGGGCGCAGGAGCGTCAAGCGGACAAGCGGGCGGGCGAACCACGTTTAAAAGGCCTACTTTGAAGGTATGCAACTTGACCCGCTACATTAAGTAAGTGTTGATGTTTATAATGTGTGTAGTGAATTTTGGAATAAGGGTTGTTTTGAATTGAAGCGGCGATGTCGCTATATTGAATAATTGGTCAAAAAAAATTGGTTGGGACTCGATGGTAGTTGTCATATGGGAGGATTCCTTAGACAAGCCAAACGGGTCGAATAATCAAATAAAGCATGGATTTTGCTTGTAATAAGATTGATCCGTTTATTGTTATTAATTAGATATTGAGATATTAAAACACGATGAATCACTATGTTGGTTTGTTAGAATAAGAAATTTTGAGAAAAGTGTGAAGGCAAAACAAACAAAAAGGCCAAACTCACATGTGCAGGATCTACCGTAAGTTACGGTGCTACCGTAACTTACGGTAGATTCCAGGAAGCTACGGTGGGTTTCCCCTGGTTTACGGTGAATCAAAAATTTCCAGAACCTACTGTAACTTACGGTGACACCGTAAGTTACGGTGGAACTTAGAAAGTTGTAAATTTCTTTTATATCATACTTCGATGTTGGATCTTGCCTCTATACATTACATAAAAAGGTCATAACTAACATTTTAGTGGTTTTGACCCTAGGTGACAAGGTGGATCTTACGGATGGCGAACAAGCGTACGATAAAGAACCGAACACTACATTTTGAAGCTTCCGCAATGTTTTAAATCTTTGGTAGTCTAGTATGGGTTGTAAACACTTGTTAAACTACTTTTTAATCATTTTAACTTAGTCATTAATTGACTAAGGTTGTCGCACTTATGAACTCCGTTAATGTAGGTTTTGTTACTTAGTGGATTTAATAATAGAAATGGTGTATTTTATTATTAAATCAAGTGATAAATTTAAGGGTGTTACAGAAATACAATATTTCATTGATTTGGTATCTGTTTGATGGCCGTGAAGGCACAAGTGTCACAGTCTCCCCTACTTCAGGAAATTTCGTCCCGAAATTTATTTAGAGGAAACTTGTGAGAGCTCAAAACATGAAGTCGAAAAGATAAAACAACACTGGTTAGATTTCTGAACTTCTAGTAACTTTAAATAACATCGTGCTTGCAATGTAAGAGGGATACTTATATACAAGTGTATAAAGCGTTATTGGTGCGTCCACCGCACCTCCATTACATTGTTTACATTTCGTTATTTTTGCCACTATAAGTTCTTACACATGATAAATGCTACTGTGGTTTCGGTGAACTGAATTTCATAATTATGTATGCATCCGTAATTACATAATTCCTTGCATAGTCCACACAGTGCATCTTATAATGTGTAGGGGAAGAAACAATGAACGAACCTGCGATGATAGTGACTAGACCACCATAGGGTCCTTTTGATTAAATCGATAAATGATCTCTCTAAATAGGCTACCAAGGAGTCTGTTCAGCTATATCATCACATGTCATTCTCAACCAGATTCTGAATTAATCTTTCTGACTAGACCACTCAAGGGGTCTCTTTGAATTATGGAATGGTACTATATAATCCAAGGGTCTTAACTGTTACGTAGAAGCTCATTAAGGATTTAAGGTAGTACCTTTGGATATCCTACTGTGAATCCCTCATATGAAGATATGGAAGATTCTACGAGGATTTGGATAACGAAATTAAAAACACAAAGGAAAACACATAACACATAATCACAAAATTGTTTAACTTGATCTTTAATTTGTAATCACTTTGTTAATTTGTTTATTAATTGTGCACATGAATTTAAAGCACACTAGGAACCCAATCCGTGGATTTCATTTGGCACTTTAAGCATTCTCAAGAATCTAACTTTGAAGATAGGAAGATTTTAAAAAGAAAATTCGATTTCGATTACAAGGAATCGTAATATTCGAATTAAGGTACACAAGGAATCCAATTAAGGACTCCGATTTGAGCGGTAACCATCCACAAGGATTTAATTATGAAGGTAAGAAGATCCCATATGGATTTTGGAATTTGAAAAGCGGGTGGCATTTCAAAACCATATGGATTTTGGAATTTGAAAAGCGGGAGGCATTTCAAAACCTTGCACTAGACGTGCTTAAGTCGAAACATGAGGTAAAATGCTCATGAAGTTGAGGTGCTAGATATGCCAAGGCGACATATGAAGCAGAGTTTGAAGGTTAAGTCAATGTATGAGCAAAATGTTTTTGAAAACTATGCATGGGGTTCTTTTAGAAATGTGTTTATTGTTTTTGAAACCTTACATAATACTTTTGAAATCATAAGGTAGGTGTATTTAGATAAGTATATTAACAAAATATTTTAAAATCATGCGAGATGAATTTTTGAAATTATGTATAAGGTTTTTTTTTTTTTTTGAAAACATGGATGATGCTTTTGAAATCATGCACTTGGTATGTTAAGTAAATATACTATGTTAAAAATGTTTTCAAACTATATAAAATGTTTTTGAAATCATGAAGGTTGTTTTTGAAGAGCATATGTTATGTATGTTGTTATGAAAACCAGAATGTAATGATATGGGTATGAGATCGAAAATACCCTTAGTTATCTAACCAAGGATTCAAAGGCACAAATGTGCAAAAAGCACAATTACTCATAATGTCACTTTATTTTCTGTACTTTGTTTCTTAGAATGAAACGAGTATTTGGAATTTTTGAGGAAATTATGAGCGATCACTTGAAAGGGAGAATCACAAGAGTAGTTTGTAAAGAACATAGTTCCTTGATGTAGGTATCATAGGGAAATGCCATACACACATGTAACTACACTTGTACATCAGAATTGTGAACAACGATTTATTTATAAACAAAACCGATTGTTTCAGAGTTTAACAAAAGAAACATAAGCATAAGATTCAGATTATTCAAAGTAGGAGCTCCTTTTTATCAGCCAAAAGCTCATCCGTGGGTCAGATTTGCATTGACAATCTTTGGGCATTTATTCACGAAAGGACCCATCTCGCCACAGTTGTAGCAAGTACCAGGCGGAAAAGGAGCTCGTGCTGGATCTGCTAGAGCAGCAGTAGGATCTGCAACAGTTTTATTTTGGATCGCAAAACGACATGTTTTGACCAAATGTCCCCATCGTCCGCAGTGGGAACATTTGAAACATGGTGTTTGATTTGGATGATGACGGTTGCATTGATTGCACAAGGGAGCAGTTCCCAAGTACGGCTTCTTGGCTGGTGGTGCTGCCACCTGGCTAGGTTCTACTTGATTTGGTGCAACAGCTGCGGGATCCTTTGAAGCTTTACGCTTCTTTGACTTTTTCGAAAGCTCAGCTTCTTCTTCTTTTGATGCTTCTTGGGTAGCTTCATTATTGAGACGGGACATGGCGACAGCTAAATCAACAGTCTTCAGGATCACTTCACCTATTCGCTGGGCAAATTTGGTAGTCTGCTCATACATTTGAGTGTCGTTGCGATGAAGAGACATTCTGGAAGAAATGAAAGACATAGGAAGAAACAATTGAAATGTTATCGGATAATCAAAACAGAATGTGTAGGATCGTGTCTCGACCCGAACGAGTCGTTCAGAGAAAATTCTATCAAATACAGGTGCGGAAAACAAGTATTTGACTTAGGAACAGCTAACAAATCACTTTAAACTTCTCTTTGTATTGATTTCTGACAGTTTACATTCAAATCTCGATCCGACAGCACTTCGGTACGAGTTACATCAACCTTACAAAGTGTTTCGCTTGAGAGACTATTTATAGGTGTTGAGGTTTTGCGTGAGCATACATGTCGTTCAAGCGGAACCTCTAACTGACATTCAAGCGGAACTATCAAAGTCACTTCAAGCGAAACCTATTATCTAAGACCATACAAGCGAAACCTATTACAAACACCTATACAATCTCCTGTTTTCTTGTATAACGTGCCCTGATCTAACACTCTAAGACTAAGACTCGATCCAAGACGAAGTCAACAGATGTAGTGCACCAACAGACTCCCCCTTAGATGTTGACGGAGTCGTCCATCGAGTCACGACAATGCTGTGTCTTCACGTCTTCAGTCTTGATCAGTCTCTAGGCTTCTCTCTCTCTATCTTCATCTCTTTCTCTCTTATCACCAACAAACTCCCTCACTTTGATGTTGACATCTTTTGAGTTTCTCAGCTCCAACATTCACTCCCCCTCAAATAATGACTGTTCCTGCACAAAAATTCTACCACAAACATAAATTTTATGACAAACATTTAAGCATATAGACACCATTTAAAACTTATCACAAATCAATTCAGATACTGATGAACCACTTAAGATTTGTAACATTTTTCTTATCAAAACAAATACAATCTCCCAAACCAACTGTTCATCATGTTTAGCCCTTAGAATTTTGAAAACCAGCTTTTCAATATCAGTTGTCGAAAATCTTTTTGACTTTTTCAAAATTTATGCTAAAACACACCAAAAATCTTTTTGGATTTTCTTGAAAGAAAGTAAATGCAGAAATGAACTATGTACAAACAATATTTTTGTGAGTTTGTGCAAGAGGATCATATCAGCTTTGAGACAAATCACTAACACCGTTAAGCTTTAAACATTCTCAGTTCTAAACAATTTACCTAGATCGTCAGTATATTGGTCCACTTTAAATTTTCACACAAATTTCAATCGATTCGAGATACGATATTAGTGTTTTAGAAACTTAAACTTAATTGTGTATCACTCCACTCAA
Source organism: Helianthus annuus (assembly GCF_002127325.2). Taxonomy (NCBI): domain Eukaryota; kingdom Viridiplantae; phylum Streptophyta; class Magnoliopsida; order Asterales; family Asteraceae; genus Helianthus; species Helianthus annuus. The sequence continues at coordinate 90,720,816 of NC_035449.2, forward strand.
ATATACTCCTGTATCCAGATCCCAATATTCAGTCTTACAGGTGAGTATACCACATATGATATCTGTAAAAGGGTTATGAGGGCCGTGAGAGCTCTGGTCGATACTTCCGTATACGTAGAGAGATGACGGCTTCAACTTTAGGTGGGTCCCCTTTAAAGGATCTTTTAATTTCAACAGCAGCGACTATCAATTTTATTGTTTCATCAGCATGCTGAGGGCGATGCTATGTTTCAAGCATTTTTGCGAAAAGCATTATCCGGGGACTAGGTCAGTACTTCCATACAGCAGAAGTCCCGGGATAATACCCTAGATATCACTGAGTATAAAGACCTAGTATCTCAGAATACGGGACCTTTCAAACAGGATTTCGGGGGTTACCCATATATCCAAGAATAGTTACCCACGAATCAAGCAAGTTTGAATTTAGGTTTATATCTCGTTTCAATTTACTAAATGTGCAAAAACCTACTGACACATCCGCAGTAAGATTGTTTATCACATTTTGTCTTTACATTTCTTTAGCGTGTTGTAATAGTCCACTGATGTATTATCATTTCCTCTTTTTCACAACAAAACTCATTTTTGATTTTATCATGTTTTTGGCTTTTTCAAATTTTCTAATGTTTTTGGATTTTCTGAAATTTTTCTACTCCCCCTAAAATGCAAACACATTAACGAAAATTTAAAACAAACTGTACAGAAACATGACAACCAATATCAAATCACATCAATTCGCTATTCACTTGACATAAACAATCAGAACTCCCCCTATTAACAAACTATTTTCCCATTTAGATTTCAAAACACTTAAGTTTGTTTTAATCAAAATGGTTTTTCCGGAAAATAAGTTTGATTGATTTTATCACTTGTAGGTTTATCAATAACAAGTACGGGGTTGTGGTTCATCATATTGTCTTCCAACCAGTTATAGGAAAATACAAGTACAAATTAATGTCCTTGATTTACCATATGCAATCAAATCGTCTAACTACTTGTAATTATAACCAACAAACATAAACAAACCTTTTTACCGTTTGTATGATTGACGTTACCGAATAAAACTTAAGAAAGATGCCGATTCATGCTCCACGCTTACCAACCTGGGAGCTCCGGCAAGTCCAGAGACTTACTGTTCATAATATGTACCATCCCAGTCACAAACCAGGGATGGTTCAACCTTTTCTTTCTTTGTTTTCTTCTCATAAAATTCTTTAACCCCTTTGACTTTTCGATCAATCATCTTGCCAAAGATATGTTTTACCTTAGGGTTAAAGACCTTCTCAGCATCAAATTCCTGTTTATCATTATAAAATTGGTTAGAAATTTCAATTTTACCAATTTTCTTTTTATAATTTTCAGCCCGAAGTGATGGAAAATCCTCATCATTCACTGTCGGAACTGATTTTTCATTTTTTAACATAGCTTCACTTTTGGAAACAACTTGTGGCTCATCTGACTTTGTGGAGTCAGATTCATCACCAGAAGATAGCTCCTCTGATTTTGACCTATCAGAATCATCGCTAGAGCTTTCACCAACTTTCTTAACAACCCATTTCTGGTTGTCAGATTTAGCTCTCTTCTTGTAAAACTTGTTCGAACTCTCACCAATTTCAAATGTGGAATCTTTAAACAATTTTGTTCTATCAATTGGTGGTTCGAACTCAACCACTTTCTCTTTCAGTTTACGAGAAACTCCCTGTTTTGGTGCTATTGCCTTAGAACAGTCTCTGGCAATATGTCCAATAGTGTTGCATTGGAAACAGATTCTCGTATCTTTCTTCTGCTCAGTCATCTTCTTCATTTCATCTTGCTTCTTTGCAAGGAACTCATTGTTTGACTACCTCCAGAATGCTTTCTTTTCTTCTTCTTCAGATGATGTTCCTGAAACAAATGTCATTTTGGATTTAAAATCACGAACATATTTTTCATTTTTCTGCTTTTTTGTTGGAGTAAAACCTAAGCCTTTCTTTTTGAAATTACCGTTATGGTTTGATTTCTTTTGGAAACCTGAACCAGAACTGTAATTCTTTTTCTTGTTTAATCTTTGTTGTACTCTTGAGGTGTAAGGTCTTGGTTTTTCATTAAGACATAAGTCTTTTATTTCAGAAATATTAATTTATGTGAGTTTGAAAACCTTGTTTATCAATTTAGTTTTGACACCTCTTATTGGAAATTGCTCATCAGAATATAAACAACCCATCATCCAAATTAGATTTTGATAACAGGAATTCTTTGTCATAGACTATTTTTCCCTGTTTTTCTGTTTGACCCGGAGTGCTTGACTCAGATTTTGACTCTGACGCGGACTCCGACTTTGACTCCTCTATCTCATCATTATCTAACACATGATCCACGACTTTCTTCATCAATTGAGACTGTTGATCAGTGTCAGACGATGTAAACATAACATCAATACTATCTGGTAGATTGACTGAAGACTCTGACTCCCACTGTAAATTTGTTGCCTTTTTGACTCTTTCATCGTTTGGGTATCTTGGCAAATATCCATTTTCCAGCGGAGGTGGACACTTGTTATAACTGACACCTTGTTTCTTACCAGAATCTTTCTTGTCAGTCTTTTTCTTCGTGTCATTCTTCTTCTTTTCCAAAGTCTTTTCATCAGCAATTTTTCCAGCTTCCTTTTCTTCAGTTACCTCATCATCTTCCCATGCTTTCATACTTTCAACCGTCGGATAAATCCTGTCAATGACATGTCACACCCTGGCTTTGCGGAAGCGTGGTTAATTTTGGTGTGACTTCTTAATACAATAGCTTAATCATAACAAGCTATATGAAATAAAAACCATGCAAGATCATCCATTTAATTAAGTTTGAAAAGTAAAGAACCACAACATTGTCTTAACGGAAAATTACATCCTAACAACATAAACAGTGTTCAAAAGACACAAAACCAACAAGAAATAAACACAGTTTAAGAACTGTGACTCGTCCAGGAAAAAGTCACATCCCTTAAACTCGGATGACCTCGAAACTAGTGCAGCGGGAAAACGTGTCATACCGCGCCAGATCCTTTAATTCCCTGAAATACATGTAAGTTGAAAAATCAACAATAATGTTGAGCGAGTTCATGTGTAAGTGAGTAAATAAAACCTTTGTATGTGTAAAATCCCGGTTTGTAGCAAATAAGGAAAAAGAGATCACCAATGGTTTGCAAGGCCATTGATATGTGTGAAGTGCAAGTAGGAAGACTCAAACCTAGCAGATTTATGTGTTGGGTACAAAGTCACCCCGAGGTCCGTTATGCTGGGCCTGGGGCTGGGCTCGCTACACCCAGATAGATCTACCGCTCCTGCCCCTCGGTCCTACCCTGAGGATTAATGGCCTCAAGTTTCCGCCTACCCACTCACATGATCTAAGTAGTAAACCTCCTTACGCTAACCATACCATGTATAAAGTATTCGTAAATATAGTAACATGTATTTCACCCCCCGCAGTTTAGAAAACTGAAAACAGTTAAGAGAAAAGGGGGACATGAACTCACAGTGGTGCGTCTCTACCAAGTATATCTCCTGATCAAGCAGCTATGCGACGACCTACACGTACTAACTCTATTAGACGGACGGCCGTGCCTTAACTTCATGGTTTATGTTTTTGGGAAATAGTTAGACAACTATTTCGTGTTTACATTTTGTAAATACTTGGTAATTCTTTTCCTTCCCAAGGATGGGGGATTTAATACATGTGCGGTCGTATAACTTCGAAATATATTATTAAGTCTCACTTAATATATATTTTATTTCTAACTCCAAAATATAAATATTTTTCTCAAAAATAATATATTTTATTTCACATGATTTTCCAAAATAATACCTTGCAAAATACGCGTTCATAAATATTTTAAAATACGTAAGTTACGTTTTAAAGGTCGGGTAGTATTAACTATACCGGTGTAACTTAAATAATTATTGCGTAGGCGTTCGTATTATTTTGGATTCGTTAACATTCGGTAATATTATTTTTACCCTAAAAATAATATTTATATAGTTCACAAAATAATCATAAAAATTCACGAGTGTTGTTATGAAAATATATACTAAATATATATTTATGAAGTTTTATTTTGTGAAATCCCACCTCCGATATTTTTTAAATAAAGTCGTGGTGAAATCTATAATTTGAAAACAAGTCTAAAATGTATTTCTAACACTTGTAGTGAAAATAATTATAAGTGTTAGGTTTTTGGAAAAATTTCGCCAGAGTTTCCCCTGTAACTGGAGGTGGCCACGCTTTCAAGCGTATCATTTTCTTTTATAAATCAAACCAATAATTTTTCTTATTCAACCAAAACAATGTCCAAAGCATCGAACTAGTCAATATATAGGTAAATCACAAGAATCACATGAACTTGTAGTTTTCCAAAACTATGAAGTAAATCCCATTACTTTTAGTGGATCTTTATATAAATCAATCCGGTTTCGTAAAAACCTCGCTTTTAAAGAAATTCCCTCTTTACAACTTCTTGTAAAATTTGACAAAACTAGTTCTTTGCCGAAACTTAGTGTTACACAAGTGTTTACACACTTGTGTGTTTAAAAATCATTCTTGTTCATGTAAGATCCGGCTTTAGAAAATATGATTTCTTTGACGCTTGGTTCTTTGTAAATACCACTTGTAGATCCGTAGATCTACTAGTTTTAAACACTATTTCATAAGAAAAATCGATTTTACACAAGTTCATGTTTAGTGTGTGGTAGAGTTTCATCACTTAGCCCTTTTTATACTTAAACAAACTCTATGTCATGATCCATGATCATGACCAATCCGGGTTAGACGATGATCCGAGCTACCACAACATAGATCGGCCTCAAATAACTACACAAAACAAATCTTACAAGATTTACACAACCCTTGTGCTATTAACCAACATATTCATCATTTTAATCACTTCATCTTGTATGTTCACGAGTTTTAACTGTCATATTTCGTTTTAACCAATTTAAAATAGATCGAGAGTGTGTTTCAAGCAACTTACTACTAGCTCGAGGCTAGGGAAGATTCTAGTCGAAGAATGAGTGGATAAAAGAAATGAGATGAGGTCCTTCGAGTTCCGAATGCACCAAGCTCCTTTGTGTGAGATCCTTGTCACTTGAAGTCACTTGGAATTGCAAGATCAAGATCGAATGATGGATGGATGATATAGGGGATGTTCGGCCGAGAGCTTATAGAGAGGGAGAGAGTGTGTGTGTTGGTGAGTTGGGTGATGGAAAGAATGATGTGTTTAGGCTTGAACTTATAGGCAAATTACTACACACTTAACCAATGGATCATATGTTTTCTTGATATGGGACCAAGATGATTAAATTAATCAACAAGTACAAGGGGTGTCCCCCTTGGGGACGGTTCGGTTAGAGGGGGGGGGGGTCTTAGTTAGTTTTCAACTATTAGTTAGGGCATAGTTAGGTTAGTTTAGGGATTAACCCGGTTACTAGTGTGTCATGCGTTAAAGCGGGTGTCGTTATATTAATTTTAGTGACACAACTTATTCCCGACACTTTGGAAAGTGTCTTGTAATATTTTTCTCATGTTTTGGCACTTTATTAGTTAACCAAATGCTGAATTTTTAGTTAGAGTGCTGAATTTTGTACTTAGAGTACGTTTTAGGCACATCCTGTCACTGTAACTTATTCCTAGAGACGCAGTTCTACAACCCTTGTATAAAACAATAATGTTGAGCGAGTTCATGTGTAAGTCAGTAAATAAACCTTTGTATGTATAAAAACTCTGGTATGTAGCAAATAAGGAAAAAGAGATCACCAATGGTTTGCAAGGCCATTGATATGTGTGAAGTGCAAGTAGGAAGACTCAAACCTAGCAGATTTATGTGTTGGGTACAAAGTCACCCCGAGGTCCGTTATGCTGGGCCTGGGGCTGGGCTCACTACACCCAGATAGATCTACCGCTCCTGCCCCTCGGTCCTACCCTGAGGATTAATGGCCTCAAGTTTCCGCCTACCCACTCACATGATCTAAGTAGTAAACCTCCTTACGCTAATCATACCATGTATAAAGTACTTGTAATCAAAGTAACATGTATTTCACCCCCGCAGTTTAGAAAACTGAAAACAGTTAAGAGAAAAGGGGGACATGAACTCACAGTGGTGCGTCTCTACCAAGTATACCTCCTGATCAAGCAGCTGTGTGACGACCTACACGTACTAACTCTATTAGACAGACGGCCGTGCCTTAGCTTTATGGTTTAAGTTTTTGGGAAATAGTTAGACAACTATTTCGTGTTTACATTCTGTATATACTTGGTAATTATTTTCCTTCCCAAGGATGGGGGATTTAATACATGTGCGTTGGTATAGCTTCGGAATATATTATTAAGTCTCACTTAATATATATTTTACTTCTTACTCCAAAATATAAATATTTTTCTCAAAAATATTATATTTTAATACATACTATTTTCCCAAAATAATACCTTGACAAAAATACGCGTTCATAAATTTTCCTTAAATGCGTACGTTACGTTTTAAAAATCGAGTGGTAATAATAATCACCGGTGTAACTTAAATAATTATTGCGAAGGCGTTCGTATTATTTTGGAGTCGTTAACACGGTAATATTATTTTTACCCTAAAAATAATATTTGTATATTTCACAAAATAATCATAAACACAGAACAAGTGACGTTATGAAAAATATATAGTAAATATATATTTACCAGGTTTTATTTTGTGAAATCCCACCTCCGATATTTTGTAAATAAAGTCGTGGTGAAATCTATATGTCGAAAACAAGTCTGAAATGTATTTCTAACACTTGTAGTGAAAATATTTTTAAGTGTTAGGTTTTTGGAAAACTTTCGCCAGAGTTTCCCTTCTAATTAGAGGTGGCCACGCTTTTAAGCGTATCATTTTCTTTTATAAATCAAACCAACAATTCTCTCATTCAATCAAAACAATGTTCAAAGCATCGAACTAGTCAATAAATATGTAAATCGCCAGAATCACATGAACTTGTAGTTTTTCCAAAACTATGAAGTAAATCCCATTACTTTTAGTGGATCTTTATATAAATCAATCAGGTTTCATAAAAACCTCGCTTTTAAAGAAATTCTATCTTTACAACTTTCTGTAAAAATTGACAAAACTAGTTCTTTGTCGAAACTTAGTGTTACACAAGTGTTTACACACTTGTGTGTTTTAAAATCATTCTTGTTAGTGTAAGATCCGTTTTTAGAAAATAAGATTTCTTTGACACTTGGTCCTTTGAAAATACCGCTTGTAAATCCGTAGATCTACTAGTTTTAAACACTATTTCATAAGAAAAATCATTTTTACACAAGTTCATGGTTCGTGTGTGCTAGAGTTTCATCACCTAACCCTTGTTACATCTAAACAAACTCTATGTCATGATCCATGATCATGACCAATCCGGGTTAGACGAGGATCCGAGCTACCACAAAACTGATCGGCCTCAAATAACTACACAAAACAAATCTTACAAGATTTACACAACCCTTGTGCTATTAACCAACATCTTTTACATTTTTAGTAGACTTTTACATCTCATCTTGTATGTTTACGAGTTTTAACCGTCATATATCGTTTTAACCACTTTAAAATAGATCGAGAGGGTGTTTCAAGCAACTTACTACTAGCTCGAGGCTAGGGAAGATTCTAGTCGAAGAATGAGTGGATAAAAGAAATGAGATGAGGTCCTTCGCCTTCCGAATGCACCAAGCCTCCTCGTATGTGATCCTTAGCACTTGTATGATCTTGAAATAGCTTGAACAAAATCGAAATATTGATGGATGATATAGGGGAGTTCGGCGGAGAGCTTGGAGTGGAGAGGGAGAGAGTTTTGGTGAGAGTTGAGTGATGGAAAGAATGATGTGTTAAGTGGTGATCTTATAGGCAAAGTTTAGGATTATTAACCAAGGGTCTCCATGTCTTCAAGATATTAAGCATTAGTGATTAAAATAATCATGCATGGTACAAGGGGGTGGTCACAATGTGACCGGTTCGGTTAGGGGGGGTAACCTAGTTCGATTTCAACCAAGTGTTAAGATATAGTTAGTTAAGTGTGAAGGTTAGCCCGGTTACTAATGTGTAGTACATTACAGTGGGTGTTAGGGTATTCAGGGACCCTAACTGGCTCAGAAAAAGATAAACAATGTTAATGGCAATATTTTCATGTTTCGGGTATAGTTCGGTTGTTCGGTTGGATAGTAATCCGTTAAAGCGCTTAACAAAGCTTTAAAGTGTCGTTATTAATAATTTTAGTGACACAACTTATTCCCGACACTTTGGAAAGTGTCTAGTAATATTTTTCTCATGTTTTGGCACTTTATTAGTTAGCTAAAAGCTGAATTGTTAATTAAAGTGCTGAGTTTTGTACTTAGAGTACGTTTTAGACACATCCGGTCACTGTAACTTATTCCTAGAGACGCAGTTCTATAACCCTTGTATCTCTACACTCACTATTAGTGTAGTAAACTATCTCGGGCTCATACAGGCCTTAGAGGCAGTGTCTGCCTGATGCTGGCTATATCAGCATGTTCAATAGGTTATCCGTTTATTGTGCTACTGTGCTTTTGTGCATCATGTTTGTCACTAAACTTCAGCATGTAAATAATGTAGTGACAGTAAATAAAGTACGATGCAGGTATGTACATGTATCAGTATTCAAGTAGCAGTTTATCCACAAGTTCAAGTAAGCACAGTAATTAAGCAGTAATTAATTATTAATTAAGTCGTACGGATACCTGGTTTAGTGAGGGTTGTCACATTCTCCCCCCGTTAGAAAAATTTCGTCCCGAAATTTTAAGTTCTGCTTCTAGAAGCAGGGTTCTTGGGAAATAAGTGGGGGTACTTCTCTTTCATTTGGTCCTCACGCTCCCAGGTGTATTCAGGACCATTTCTGGCATTCCAACGAACTTTGACGAGCTTGACACTGCTCCGGCAAGTCTTGTTCACTTTCCAATCCGTAACCTCAACAGGTTCTTCAACGAAGTGGAGCGTGTCGTCAACATGAATTTCGTTGGTGGGAATGACAACGGTATCTTGAGTTGGACTTTTCTTCAGATTTGATACATGAAATGTATCGTGAACGCCATTTAGTTCAGCAGGTAAATCCAACTTGTACGCTACTAACCCAATTCTTTCCAAGATTCTGAACGGACCAATATATCGCGGATTCAACTTTCCACGCTTCCCGAAGCGTGCCACACCCTTCCAGGGTGATACCTTCAATAATACCATATCACCTACCTCAAACTCTAGAGGTTTTCTTCTTCGATCCGCATAACACTTTTGACGATCACGAGCCGCCTTGATGCGATCTCGGATCTGTGCGATCTTATCTGTGGTTTCCTGGACCATATCAGGACCAACCAATTGTCTATCACCTGCGTCAGACCAAGAAAGCGGTGATCTGCACTTGCGGCCATAAAGAGCTTCAAATGGCGCCGCGCCGATACTGGTGTGGTAGCTGTTGTTGTATGAAAATTCGACCAGTGGCAAATGCTTATCCCAGCTACCGCCCAAATCCATAAGATACGCTCTCAGCATATCTTCCAAAGTTTGTATCGTCTGCTCGCTTTGCCCGTCGGTCTGCGGGTGAAATGCGGTGCTCAGATTCAATTGTGAGCCAAAAGCTTCTTGGAAGGATTGCCAAATCCTTGATACGAACCTTCCGTCTCTATCAGAGATGATTGAGAGAGGTACTCCATGGCGTGTAACGATTTCTCTCATGTAAATTTCAGCCAACTTGCTCGTATTATCCTTCTCCCTGATAGGTAAGAAATACGCCGACTTCGTTAATCGGTCCACTATTACCCAAATAGTGTCATGACCTCTTGGCGTTCTTGGCAACTTTGTAATAAAATCCATGGAGATTTGTTCCCATTTCCACTTGGGAATCTCGGGTTGTTGCAGAAGTCCTGAAGGCTTCTGGTATTCTGCTTTCACTTTAGCGCACGTTAAACATTTGCTCACATAAACAGCAACATCGCCTTTCATCCTAGGCCACCAGTAGTAATTTTTAAGGTCTTGGTACATCTTATCCGCTCCTGGGAGGATAGAGTACCGCGATTTGTGCGCTTCATCGAAAATAACCTTCCTTAAACCACCAAGCAGAGGAACCCAAATCCTTTTCTCAAAACATAACGTTCCTTCCTCGTTTGGCACCAATAGCTTCTCCATCCCACGGAGATATTCTTCTTCAAGGTTCCTTTCCTTGAGGGCTTCTTTCTGCGCGGCACGAATGCGCAAGAAAAGATCGGCTTGGATAATCATCTCCAAAGCCCTAACCCTTATGGGCTTGATCCTTTCTTTTCGACATAAGGCATCGGCAACCACATTCGTCTTCCCTGGATGATACTTTATCTCGCAGTCGTAATCATTCAACAACTCAACCCATCGTCTTTGTCTCATATTCAACTCCTTCTGGTTGAATATGTGCTGTAGGCTCTTGTAACTTGAGCTGGCGCGCTTGACTCTCCTTTTCCTTTCTTTCCACTACCAGCTGTAACTTGAGCTGGCGCGCTTGACTCTCCTTTCTTAACAACACCACTAGTGCCTTGCTTGAAGTTCGAGAATTTCCGTTTGTTACCTCCTGATGACTCAACGTGAGTCTCTTTCTTCTTTGGCTCAGTGTCAGAAAACTTGTCTAGGCGGATAGGCTCTTCAGTGAGAGCTACGCTCAGATCAATCGCCTCAGTAATCGTCACAGGCTTGGAGGAGGTCGCCATGCTTATGATTTGTGGAGCTAAACCCCAAATGAAGTGTTCAATCCGTTTGAACTCTGGAGTGACCATATAAGGTACCACATGCGATAAGTCATGAAACCTCTGAACATATTCTGCGATCTTTGGAACTTCCATTTTCAAATGCCAGAACTCAGTTTCCAATCTTTGGATTTCAGCGCGAGAGCAATACTTTTTGCGCATAAGTTCCTTCAGTTCGGTCCAGGTTAGTGCGTAGGCAGCAGCTTCGCCAAGAGTCTGCACTTGCAAATTCCACCAAGATAGGGCTCCATCCAAGAATAGCCCAGAAATGTAGGTGACCTGCTGGTCTGGTGCGCATTTGCTCATGCGAAGAACAGATTCAGTTTTCTCAGCCCAACGAACAAAGGCGACAGCACCTCCAGTGCCATCAAAGCTGACAGGCTTGCAGTCTAGAAACTGCTTGTAGGTGCACCCTGCACATACGTTACAACATATGAATGGCATTAGCATCTTTGCTATGGATGTTCAATTAGGTCATGGTATGTCTTAATGACTTAGTATTACCATGAGGTGTATTGTTGTTGCCAGTATTGCCAGAGTTACTTCCACTAGTCCCTCCTTGAGAGGCGGCGTATTGCGCGATGGCAGCAGCGACGATTTGCTGGAGTTCTGCCTCATTGGTAGGCATCGGCGTTTGACGTCTCGGCATCTTCTAAAAGATGTGTTCACGTTGGTCAGGCCATAATAAAGCGTACGTATATAATGATAGTAATAGTACATAACATCTCATGTTATAAATAGGCCAATCACATAACATCCCATGTTACAATACATCAATCACACAACATCCCATGTTATAAAACATAAATAATCAATCAAACATCATATATGATGAGAATACTGCGATTGCCATATATCGAGACCACATAGTAAAGTGTACAGGTACATAGTAGTGTCATACATCATCAGTGACTAAGGGCTACATCACCCCAATCCAAAACTATATCAAATTAGTGTCAATACATCCATATACATGTCAACAAAAGTCAGAATCAGAATGTAGTCTCCAAAAATGTTGTGCAGTCAAAGCAATCGCTGTCTTCTCACCAACGTCTACCCATACGGTACTGAAGAGCTCTACACTGATGGCGGTGGAGGAGGGGGAAAATGGGTGTAGAACAAACGACGCAAATGGAGCCAGTCCTCCTCCATGGCTCTCTGGGTACGTAACCAAGAAGCAACCTGTTGCTCTAGTGCCAAAAGACATGCAGCATAGTCTGGTGGTAAAGGTCGAGGTTGTTGCGAAGAAGTAGGGTGGGTCTGACCCTGACACTGGCACGGCGGTGGCTGAGCTCTCTCAAGCTCCTGAATGCGCCGTGTGAGTGCCTCGTGCTGGACAACAAATGACATCAAAACGTCCTCAATAGAGTATCCCATGTGGAAAGGATGGTAGGGGTCGGTCGGTGGCATAACAGGTGGTGACGACCAAAGGAATGGCTCTCTGGCTGGATCAAAAGGTGGCACAGAGAATGGTGGAACAGGGGGAATAGCAGGTGAAATCTGTGGTACAACTGGGATAGATACCGGTACATGTCCAAAAGGATGAGCCGAAGAACCCTCTCCAGGTCGAGCTGGAGCTGTAAACTGAGGGAACGAAAAAGAGGTATCAATGTGGCGTACATCGGTGGTATTAGGGGAAATAGGTGGAATATCATCATCAGCAGGAATCCACCCATGCTGGGCGTGCTCATCTCGTGGGTCAATCTGTGCCTCAAAAAGTGCACGATCAAACTGCACAGGCATAGGATCATGATGGGGTGCAACAAGAGGGTCAATAGGTACATCAGCGATAAGTAGGGGATCAACATGATCAGCAGCAATGACATGATCGCTCTCCAACAACAGAGCATCCACAGGGTCATCATCAATGGGTGGGTCAGCAATCACGGGATCAATAGGTATGCCAGCATGAACAGGGTCATGCTCAAGCACTGGGTCAGGAGCGACTACCGGCTCAAGGGCCACGGCAGGCTCAGGGTCCACGAACTCCATATCAAAATCTGCATCGTCAGCGAATGCAGGGTCAACTGGGTCTACTGGGTCAACCAGGGGCTGATCCAAGTGGATGAACTCTATCTCCTGGTCTGGGTCGAATCCTGGGGGAAAGACACGATCGGAATCCTCCTCAACATCGTGGTCGAAAGCAAAGCTCGGAGCAGGGGCAACAGAGGATGCCCTGTCAGGGTCTGAACTGTGAGAGAAGTGCTGCGCACTCTGAGTGTGTGACGGTGCGGAGGCCACAGACTCGAAGGAGTCTGGGACCAGTGAGTGTGCAGGTGACTCCCCAGCTGGAGCATCTTCGAGCAATAAAAGTCCTCCGTCGGCTATAAGGGCCTCGCCCTCATCATCGTCCTCTAAGAGCTCATCGTCAAACAGATCGACGTCGCTATCAGCGTCAGCGTCGAGAAGCATATCGTAAGCAGGATAAACGACCAAAGGTATGGGAGCAGGGATCTCTACGAGCGGTAGGTCCCCGGCCAAAGGGCCATCAGCGAGCTCATCAGCACCATCAGGTAACGCAAAGGGCTGAAAGTCATCCTCGTCTGTGCTAGTAACGTCGGATGTGTGAACCTCGCGCTCTGAAGACTCTAGGTCGTCTGATACTATGGGTCTAGGGCCCGTGGTGTCTGAATCACATACGCACAAACATGTCATATGGCACTGGTGATTCATGATGTCTATAACACAAACACAAATATGCACAAATAGTCAATCATACAATCAGATAAACACATTAGTCACCAAGTAAGCAATAAAATATCCTTCATAGTCCCACTAGCCTCCCAGCCTCCCAGACTGATCTTCCTAGTCCTACTAGCCTCCCAGCCTCCCAGACTGCTCTTCCTAGTGCCACTAGCCAAATTCTCCCAGCCTCTCAGACTGACTCCCTAGTCCCACTAGACAATTTTTCCCAGCCTCCCAGACTGACTCCCTAGTCCCACTAGACATCTACCTCGGTCTCTTAGTCCGAGCCTCGGCCTCCCAGACCGAGCCTCAGCCTCCCAGACTGAGCCTATAAATAATAAATAAAATGTGCTCAACATTTGTTTGTAAAAACGTTTTGGATCTGGACTTAAGTGTTATGCAGTGTAAAAATGTTTTCATGAGAGCCCTAGTGATCATAGTCTAGACTCGAGAAGGAATCCAAGTTCGCTATGATCAGAGCTCTGATACCAAGCTGTCACACCCTGGCTTTGCGGAAGCGTGGTTATTTTGGTGTGACTTCTTAATAACATAGCTTAACCATAACAAAGCCATATGAAATAAAAACCATGCAAGATCATCCATTAAATTAAGTTTTAGAAACCAAATACAACAACATTGTCTGAAGACGTTGACACATGCAACGTGAATTAAAATCTAATAACATAAAACATTGTTCACAAACATCAACATGACATAAACAGGGTTTAAGGACTGTGACTCATCCAGGAAAGAGACACATCCCCTAAACCCGGATGACCTCGTAACACCTTGCAGCGGGAAAACATAACATACCGCGCCAGATCTTTTAATTCCCTGAAATACATGTAAGTTGAAAAATCAACAATAATGTTGAGCGAGTTCATGTGCAAGTGAGTAAATAAACCTTTGTATGTATAAAAACCCTGGTTTATAGCAAATAAGGAAAAAGAGATCACCAATGGTTTGCAAGGCCATTGATATGTGTGAAGTGCAAGTAGGAAGACTCAAACCTTGCAGATTTATGCGTTAGGTACAAAGTCACCCCGGGGTCCGTTATGCTGGGCCTGGGGCTGGGCTCGCTACACCCAGATAGATCTACCACTCCTGCCCCTCGGTCCTACCCTGAGGATTAATGGCCTCAAGTTTCCGCCTACCCACTCACATGATCTAAGTAGTAAACTGAAAACAGGATTAATGGCCTCAAGTTTCCGCTACACCCAAAGTACTTGTAATCAAAGTAACCTGTATTTCACCCCCGCAGTTTAGAAAACTGAAAACAGTTAAGAGAAAAGGGGGCCACGAACTCACAGTGGTGCGTCTCTACCAAGTATACCTCCTGATCAAGCAGCTGTGCGACGACCTACACGTACTAACTCTATTAGACGGACGACCGTGCCTTAGCTTTATGGTTTAAGTTTTTGGGAAATAGTTAGACAACTATTTCGTGTTTACATTCTGTATATACTTGGTAATTATTTTCCTTTCCAAGGATGGGGGATTTAATACATGTGCGTTCGTATAGCTTCGGAATATATTATTAAGTCTCACTTAATATATATTTTACTTCTTACTCCAAAATATAAATATTTTTCTCAAAAATATTATATTTTAATACATACTATTTTCCCAAAACAATACCTTGACAAAAATACGAGTTCATAAATATTTCCTTAAATGCGTAAGTTACGTTTTAAAGATCGAGTGGTAATAATAATCACCGGTATAACTTAAATAATTATTGCGAAGGCGTTCGTATTATTTTGGAGTCGTTAACACGGTAATATTATTTTTACCCTAAAAATAATATTTGTATATTTCACAAAATAATCATAAACACATAACAAGTGACGTTATGAAAAATATATACTAAATATATATTTACCAGGTTTTATTTTGTGAAATCCCACCTCCGATATTTTGTAAATATAGTCGTGGCGAAATCTATATGTCGAAAACAAGTCTAAAATGTATTTCTAACACTTGTAGTGAAAATATTTCTAAGTGTTAGGTTTTTGGAAAAATTTCGCCAGAGTTTCCCTTGTAACTGGAGGTGGCCACGCTTTTAAGCGTATCATTTTCTTTTATAAATCAAACCAACAATTCTCTCATTCAATCAAAACAATGTTCAAAGCATCGAACTAGTCAATAAATATGTAAATCGCCAGAATCACAAGAACTTGTAGTTTTTCCAAAACTATGAAGTAAATCCCATTGCTTTTAGTGGATCTTTATATAAATCAATCCGGTTTCATAAAAACCTCGCTTTTAAAGAAATTCTATCTTTAGAACTTTCTGTAAAAATTGACAAAACTAGTTCTTTGTCGAAACTTAGTGTTACACAAGTGTTTACACACTTGTGTGTTTTAAAATCATTCTTGTTAGTGTAAGATCCGTTTTTAGAAAATAAGATTTCTTTGACACTTGGTCCTTTGAAAATACCGCTTGTAGATCCGTAGATCTACTAGTTTTAAACACTATTTCATAAGAAAAATCGTTTTTACACAAGTTCATGATTCGTGTGTGGTAGAGTTTCATCACCTAACCCTTGTTACATTTAAACAAACTTTATGTCATGATCCATGATCATGACCAATCCGGGTTAGATGATGATCCGAGCTACCACAACATAGATCGGCCTCAAATAACTACACAAAACAAATCTTACAAGATTTACACAACCCTTGTGCTATTAACCAACATCTTTAACATTTTTAGTAGACTTTTACATCTCATCTTGTATGTTTTCGAGTTTTAACCATCATATATCGTTTTAACCACTTTAAAATAGATCGAGAGGGTGTTTCAAGCAACTCACTACTAGCTCGAGGCTAGGGAAGATTCTAGTCGAAGAATGAGTGGATAAAAGAAATGAGATGAGGTCCTTCGCCTTCCGAATGCACCAAGCCTCCTCGTATGTGATCCTTAGCACTTGTATGATCTTGAAATAGCTTGAACAAAATCGAAATATGGATGGATGATATAGGGGAGTTCGGCCGAGAGCTTGGAGTGGAGAGGGAGAGAGTTTTGGTGAGAGTTGAGTGATGGAAAGAATGATGTGTTAAGTCGTGATCTTATAGGCAAAGTTTAGGATTATTAACCAAGGGTCTCCATGTCTTCAAGATATTAAGCATTAGTGATTAAAATAATCATGCATGGTACAAGGGGGTGGTCACAATGTGACCGGTTCGGTTGGGGGGGGGGTAACCTAGTTCGATTTCAACCAAGTGTTAAGATATAGTTAGTTAAGTGTGAAGGTTAACCCGGTTACTAATGTGTATACAAATCCCACATATGAAATACAATATTTCATTGATTTGGTATCTGTTTGATGGCCGTGAAGGCACAGGTGTCACAATTTTGGTCATTTCACACATTGTTTAAAAGCTTGTTTGGGATTCTGAGTTTATTACATGTACCTACTAAAAAAACTTTTTAAATAAGTTATAAAATCAGTAAGTAACAAGTCTTGGTTGGTAAATATGGTTTAAAACCATATTGCGCGCCAAAAAGGCGTTAAAGTCGTTCATAGACGATATTTGCGACGTTTTATGAAAACTGATGTTATGACCAGGTTTATATGGTCAAGATATGTTATTTAGTATAAGACGTTAGTAGGTAAAAAGGTTTTATATGAAAATCATGATTAAAACCATTTTCTGTGCCATAAGGGCATTATCGTCATTTAAGAACGTCATACAAGAACTTGTGCATAAACTCAGTTTATAAACTGATTTGATATCCCAAATTATCCTAATTATGATATTACATTAGTAGGTAATAAGTTTGGTATAAGAAATTATGTTTAAAGCTGTTCTATGCACCGAAAGGGCATTTCGGTCACTTTAGAGCATAATTTACGATATTATACGAAAACTCGGTTTATGATCAGATTAGTAACGTCAAAATATGTTAAACATGTTAGCATATCAATACCTAAGTTATTTGCAAGTTCATTGGTGTTTAGAACCTCATTTTTAATAAAAAGGGCAAAATAGTCAAAGTGTGGCATATTAACGGAAACATGCATACAACTCAGATTACTATTACGATCTTGTAATATAACCTCAGAGGGTTATGCCACATAATATTACGATCATAATGGAACCTTAAAGCTGTAGCAAACTAGTCTAATTCGGGTCATAATCGAAAGTCAAAGTAGAAGTCAAAGTTCGCGACTTTCGGTTGCGAACCGACCCTAAAACTGGAATTGACGAGCCGAACATGTTTACACATGTTCTAATAATTATTACCAATTTTTTTATTTGTTAAAATGTATTTTAGAACACCTTTAAACTCAGATCATAATCATTTCAAAATCTGCCCCGTTAACTTTTTAAAACATTAATATGTTAACCCGTAAACTGACCAAGAGACGTGATTCTTTGGAGGTGCCCTTTTGAGGGATTAAAACCTACCTAATTACGATCACGTAGCCATGTTCATTGTGAATAATGGCTTGGCCATTAAGGTCTACACCGAAAGTCAAAGCATTTATAAAAAATGCTCAACTTTCGGCTTTAAAAGCCTATAAAATGAATAAGCGACGAAAGGAACACTTACAAATGGTCGTAGGGACTGAATAAAACTCAAAAGAAAGTTCCCAATTGCTCAAGATCCTCCACAAGAGAATTATAGAAGGAATTAAGAATGGGGCAAGTTTAAACAATGAAACCCACACCTATTTATAGTGTTTGAATAATTTCTAGGATGATTCCAAGTGTATAGAGGCCTCTTGAGATGATTACAAGTGCCCCGTAATGCGTACAAAACAAAACACAAGCCCCTAGATTCGTTTTGGTGGTTTGGAATGGCTTGGAGTGGGCTGCAAGTATAATTTCGAGTTGCAGCTACTGTTTACAGACTGTATGGTCCTGTGTATACGGTCCGTAAAGGACATGGTCAGCAAACAAATGTTTCATCTGTTGACACTTACAACCCCTAAACTTCCGATCTCTCACGTACCGTCATTTAAGTTATAAAAAGCCATCCTTAGCCATTATTAGGCATACCCGGGAGTATGACCGAGCATCATAAAGCTCCCGGATCGTTAAAAGGTCACTCGGAGGTATAAAATAAGATGTTGACGCTTTTAACCCCTTAACTTACAAACTTGCAAGTATTATCACTTAATGGCATAAAAGCCCTAAATGGCCAATATTAGGCATTCGCGAGAGTATGATCGAACATCATGAAGCTCCCAGTTTGTAAAAGGTCATTCAGAGGTATGAATAAACATGTTGATGCTTGTAATCCTTTAATGCACAAACTTTCAAACGATTTCACAAACGACTCCTCATGTCCAACAAGTGGCTCATTGAGAATAAGGACACCGTGTAAGGTCACTCAGAGGCTTAGTTTCAGCGTGTTAACACTTTTAGTCCGTTTACGTTCATAGTTTTCATTGTTTGGAAAAAATAGTCCCTCCTAGACAATGTTTGGCACAGTTAGGATTAGAGACACGTGTCAATAAATTATTGGACACGATTTTTACGAGGTGTTACATCCTCACCCCCTTAAAAGAAATCTCGACCTCGAGATTTGTTCAAAGTAATACAGTTAGTTCCATATCATAGTAGGTTTCAACCTATCAAGAGTATCCTCGGCCACAATGGGAATCCCATTTCTCATTTATGAGGGAAACTTGGAGCTTTTAAATTCCGTGGTCCATAATGGACAAGGTTTTTTAACAAGCCTTAAGCTCATGCTTAAACGTCATGGCGAAACATGAAAAGTGCTTATCAGCTAAGCACTTTGCTGCAATTTTCCAGAGATGAGAGTATATTTAGTATCTTTATTCGATGCTATAGACAACGGTACTCCATTAGGAGACTTGATGTTGTCTTTATTTAGCTTAACTTGTCGGAATTATAAATTTTCCTTAATTGACAAGAAGCGTCGACTTAGTAAGTCTGTCGACTTTAATTCACATCGCGTCATTGCCACGATTCATCTTAGGTAACTTGGAGATTAGATCCATTGTTACCATTTCCCAAATCTATGTGGGATTTTCCAGTTCATTATGCAGACCAAAAATATGGTCTATGATGTTCGACTCACTTGTGAACATTTTCAGCATTATGCTTCCTAGGTGGCTACGGACTTCTCATGCCCATCCACACAAAGGTCTTCTGCTTTCGACTTTAATTCGTCAAAAGTTACTTGTGTCATGTAGATGACACATCCTTTTTTCAATCACTTGGATGCCTCAAGCATAAAAGCTTCCTTGGGCAATCCATAGTGTTGATCTTCCATGGATGGTGAATATATCACCAGATGGGGATTTTACATTTCGATAAGTTTCTTACTGCAGACAATGTGGATTTGGTTTTTAAACTAACCAATCCATGTCTAAAACAATATCGAATCCCACAGGATTTATAGATAAAAGGTTTTCAAAAACAAATTGATTCGTGAAGGATATATCATATGTAAAACCATCTATATTGACCACTTGATTTTATAATTAATATTTAAGTCTCGAAAAGGCAGATTTAAAATTTTATTAAATTTACAATCGATGAAGCTCTAACTAGCTCCAGAGTTTAAAACAAGTTTCTATTAAATAAATCATTTATGGGAAACAAATCCATAAAGATATGTCTTGAACTGCTTCTGCTGTAGCAGATTGGAAGGCCCAAGCATTGCCTTTCTTGCTATTCGTGGCCTTGTTCTTCCCGCCAGTCGCCCTATTTGGTCAGCGGGTTTTTATATGCCCTTTCTCGCCACATCCATAGCAAGTGGCGTCTTTCAAGTTTTTGCTATCATGAGACTTGTGGGCCATCTCTTTACGGATGCCACAACCCTTGGTCGGCTCATGGAAACATCTTCCAAAGTGTTGCTTCCCACAGGTTTCACATTTGGCTTTTGCCTCATTCGGCTTGGACTGGTTATAACTCGAACCAGTCTTACCCTTTTTGTAATCCTTACTTGCGGTATCATCACGCTTTCGCTTGTGATCCTCCTCGGCCTTAATCGCCTTTGCTCTTATTTCATCTTCAGTGAGAGATAGAGCTAGATCTACAACGGATCAAAAAGTCGCAGGTTTGGAGGATTTAACAATCCCCTTGATTTCTAGAGCGAGTCCTCCAATAAACCGCGCAATGTGTTTAGACTCGGGGGTAATTAAATACGACACGAGTCTTGATAAGGAGTTGTATTAAGATACATAGGCTCGACAATCGAGACCTTTCATGGTCAGCTTTAGAAAGTCAAATTCAACTTTCTCTGATAAATATCCAACAGCTCCCACTTGGACGGTCTCTGATAAAATCTCAACGCAGACAGCCAGCGGTGCTCTAGCTACACATAGCTACCCCCAACAGGTCATGACATTTAAAGTCACTAACCAAGGTATCTTCCCCTTAGCAACGACTTGCTTCTTGAAGACAATAGACTTATGGCAATCGTTGTCATATATCCTTTCTGTAAAAGACATCAATTGAACAATGAGACATGGATTAGATTCAATCTCACATGGCGTTCGATCATTATCGTTCTCGTTCAAGAATCAAAGTGGTCCAATCAAACACACAGTAAGTTTGGGTAAGGCCTTACACTTCACTAGTTTGAATCAACGAGGTCGCCCCAATGTCTAGCTATTACATACAATGTAAGAGTACAGAATCCCATCTTGACTACATACAACTCCCACTGAACTTCAGAGCTACTCCTAACCAATGCCTTTATGACTGGCAGTTACGCGACAGTGGTTGACACTGATCAAAGAATAGTCTTTAGTAAACGAAAGTTCTAGTATGTATCTCAGGTCAAAGGATACTAAATGAGTATGCCTAAATCAAAACATCTTATGACTAAAAACCACGAAGATGATTTGATGCGAGTTATATCCAGCGTCATTCACAATGAGGCCTGTGAATTTGGAAATCAACTCCTTGAGTCCAAAATCAGAGTAGTCTTAATTCAGAGTCGTTCCCATGAGTCTGACCGACGACGAATAATTTAGAATAAAAGATTCATGGATTAAACGTATGTAAGACCCTTACAAAACATTGAACATTTCATATAATGTGTTGCGGATTTATATATCAAAATTTGCCACTTTTCAAAAACATCAATATAACAATGTTTACTTAGAGCGCAAAACACTCAAACAATATTTACACAAGTTTAAGAAAACATTCAAAAGATGTTTATAAGTGCTACACAAGTTTTACAAACAACACAAAAGTGTTTACTAACAAAACTCATAGTTTAATTGCGGAAGCTTCATTTGTGTGCGTGTTCGGTTCTCTCATCAGCTTGATCGTCATCCGCAAATTCTTGTTAGTTACCTATAGTCAAAACACTCAAAATTGTTAGTTATGATAGTTTAAAACATGTTTATATGAGTTCCTAAGACCCAAATGAACAAACATTAAACCATTGCAAATTTATAAGGCCATCGCGTGACGCGACGACATTCACAATTCTTTTCGCATGACGCGACCATTGTCACAGGCCGCGACCGAGACTGGTTTAACCGGTCGCATGGGTTCGACAGAGAGTTTTGAATGCAGGCCTGCATATTCCCAGCCAAACTAAGTTTTACCAAAATGACCATAACTTTATGAATTTTGATTCGATTTACGTCCCATTTCTTCCTACATGATCGTAATTCGTTCTTCCATCGTATGAAGTAAAAATTCCGATATCCGGATTAACACACTTTAAGCGATCGGCATTATATTATTTTCAACTTATTTTGACCCGTTCATGTTTTAGGCTTCAATTTCGTCAACTCACTTTTAGTTTATACTTACATCATAAACTCGGATGTTTTCTAATACTAGGGGCTTTACTCATGAGGTTTATGCGCCCGTTATATATATATATATATATATATATATATATATATATATATATATATATATATATATATATATATATATATATATATATATATATAATGTGTTATTGACACGAATTCCTTGTACGGAATTGTGCTTTATTTAGTCATACTCAATACCTGAGTTTTGACTTTTATTATGCATTTTCGATTCTCGGCTAACGCCTACAATGGATATTAATTCATGATCTGGATATCATTTCGAAGTCTTTATTCGTGCAACCTTCCCGGTTTACATCAAGATATCAATTTGACCCATTTAGCTTTCTTATCGATATCCATCGCTTTATATCACCAAAGTTTCATTGCTTTGGTTATTTTGACCCGTTTGGTTTTTATTAGTGAAATCCATCGCTTTCACATTACCAGACATTCGTCATTCGAGTCATTTTGACCCGTTTGACTATTATAGTGAAATCCATCACTTTTACTTTTTAACATATCAGTAAACTCTTAATTAATTCGGTTTGTCTATATGGAATCCATCGTTTTAATATCAATCGCACTTCATAATAATACATTTATCATTCAATATAAATGAACGTAAAATAATCACGAAAATCTACTAAGTATATAGCCACGTACCTTTAAAGCTTTCCTTTTAAGCAGTTATCCATTCTGCCTTGACCACTCGATGATCCGCCCAAATTGCCTATAGAATTCAATTCGAGTATATCGCTTAGAACTCATGTTTCAATATTCGACACCCAATGCATTTAACTAATCAATTAAGTGATTCTTTCATATTTACCAATATTTCTAAATCACTTAGACATTTTATCGAACACCTTAAGGGCGAGATTATTATACTAACATGATCATGTTCATGATTAAAAATTTAACCATATTAAATCACCATTTTCATACTCATATGTCTAGTATGAATGAAACGACACTTAAACTTGCATCATAACAATCAAGTAACACCAACTATTACTATAATTCAAGTGTTCATCACTAACCCATATAACCTACATATGATAAATCTTCAAATCACTAAGTTATGACATGGAATCATTAATTTTTCATCTAGGGTTTGTTCCTAGACTTGTAATCATCCTAATTTAGCCATAACATCAAACTTTCATACAAGAATTTCATTTAGAAGAGTTCATGACAATTCAAAACATCACCAAATATCAAAATTGAACATACCTTGTGATCCTCTAACTACAGTGATCACGAATTTAGCTTAGAATTGATTTCAAATCTGTTTCTCTCTTTGGTTTTGAACTGATTTGGTGAGTTTAGGGTTTGTAGGAGGAACTCTGTTTTGCCCTGTGGTTTAGTCGAACTACAGAACACACACACATGTGTGTTTCTAAGTTTATCCATGTTTTAAAAACTAAAATGCAATTATGTCCATTTTAGTCCCTCTAGTTTTAGGATTTGTAAAAATGGTAAGAATCCCTTGATTCCCCATCTTTCTATAACATAAATTTAACTAGGTTAATTATTCCTAGTTTTATTTTCAAAATTTTATTATCAATATTATTAATTATACATGTATACACACACATATATATTTTAATATTTTCGGGGTATTACAAGTCTACCCCCCTTAAAGAGGATTTTGTCTTCGAAATCATAATACGTACCAAATAAGGAAGGGTATAAGCGTCTCATCTCTTCTTCGGACTCCCACGTGGTGTCTGACCCCTTCCGATGTTCCCATTTGACTTTCACTTGGTTGATTTCTTTATTCCTTAATCCTTTGACTTTTCGGTCAAGGATTGCGATAGGTTTTACGACATAATTCAGTTTATCGTCAACTTCAATGTCGTCGTAGCTTATATAAGCAGTGTCATCAGCTAGGCATTTTCGAAGATGGGAAACGTGGAAAATGTTATGTATACCGCTCAACTTGTCCGGTAGTTCGAGTCGATAGGCTTCTTTACCCACACGTTCAAAGATTTTAAATGGCCCAATAACCCTTGGACTCAATTTCCCTCTTTTTTTTTGGAATTGAATGACCCCCTTCCACGGAGATACTTTGAGCATAACCATATCACCAATTTGAAACTCGATTGCTCTTCGTCTTTTTTCAGCGTAAGACTTCTGTCGGTCTTGGGCAACTTTCAAATGAGCTCGGACTACTTCAATTTTCTCATTAGTGGTCTGGACTACATCATTGTGGGTAAGTTCACGAGGACCCACTTCACCCCAACATACTGGGGTCCAACACTTTCTGCCATAAAGCATTTCATATGGAGCCATTCCAATACTGGAATAGTAACTGTTATATGAAAATTCAACTAATGGTAGATAGACATCGCAACTACCGCCAAAATCAATGATACATGCTCGTAGCATGTCTTCGAGCGTTTGAATGGTTCTTTCGCATTGCCTGTCTGTATGAGGATGATATGCGGTACTAATAAAAAACTTAGTACCAACCTTCTCTTGAAAATCACGCCAAAAAGTTGAATTAAACCGAGAATCTCTATTACACACTATGGATACCGGCACTCCATGGCAAGCTTTGATTTCATTAGTATATACCTCAGACATCTTCTCTGATGTGTATGTCTCGCAAATCAGCATAAAGTGAGCACTCTTTGTTAATTTATCAACTACTACCCAAATGGCGTCGAATCCACATGTTGTTCTTGGTAGTTTGGTTAATAGATCCATGGTGATATGATCCCATTTCCACAACGGAATATCTAACGGTTGAAGTTTACCGTAAGGCTTCTTGTGTTCCGCTTTTACTTGTAAAAAAGTTAAGCATTTCTCGACATACTTAATTATGTATCTTTTCATTCCAGGCCACCAATAGTTTTGTTTCAAGTCTTGGTACATTTTGGTAGCTCCCGAATGAATGGAATAACGTGACTTGTGAGCTTCATCAAGAAGAATCTTTTTAACACTAGATGTGTTTGGGACCCATATTCTACTGAAACGGGTTTTCAATCCATTTACCATCCACCAAGTCTTTGAGCTGGCCCACAATTCAATCCTTTTTCAAATTCTCTTCTTTTTGCAGTTTCAATTTGTGCCTCTCTGATTCGTTCGAGTAAACCTGAGATCACTACTAGTTGCATCGACCGCACCCGAATAAGCGAATATTCTTCTTTTTGGCTTAATGCATCTGCCACTATGTTAGCTTTTCCCGAATGATAGTGAATTTCACAATCGTAATCCTTCACCGTCTCTAGCCAACGTCTTTGTCTCATATTCAACTCCTTTTGATCAAAGAAGTACTTGAGACTTTTATGGTCAGTGAAAATAGTGCATTTCACACCATACAGGTAATGCCTCCAAACCTTTTAGGCAAAAACCACTGCTGCTAACTCGAGGTCATGAGTCGGACACTTCTTTTCGTGAACTTTCAATTGCTTTGAAGCATATGCGATGACTTTTCCCCTTTGCATGAGTACACACCCGAGACCAAGCTGGGATGCATCAGAATATATGACCATGTCGTCCGTTCCATCTGGTAACGTTAATGCCAGAGCACTTGTCATCTCTTCTTTCAGTTTTTGAAAGGCATCTTCTTGTGCGCTTCCCCATACGAATTTTTCATCCTTACGGGTCAACTTAGTTAATGGCGTCGCGATTTTGGAGAAATCTTGTATAAATCTCTGGTAATAACCCGCAAAACCAAGGAAACTCCTAATCTATGATGGATTCTTCAGAGGTTTCCATTTCGACACAGCTTCTATCTTGGAGGGGTGCACTGATACCTCGTTGGCACTTATAACATGCCCTAGAAACTGCACCTCGCATAGCCAAAAGGCACATTTCGAAAACTTTGCGTAAAGTCTTTCACGCCTAAGCGTTTCTAGTACTTCACACAAATGGACCTCGTGATCCATTTCGCTCTTCGAATACACGATAATATCATCGATGAATACTATCACCGACTTGTCTAGCATTGGTTTGCAAACCCGGTTCATGAGATCCATGAAATCCGTGGGTGCATTCGTTAATCCGAAAGACATTACTAAGAATTCGTAATGTCCATAACGTGTTCGGAACGCCGTTTTTGGTATGTCTTCATCTTTCACCTTCAACTGGTGATAACCTGACCTTAAGTCTATCTTTGAAAACCAACTGGCGCCTTGCAACTGATCGAACAAATCGTCAATTCTCGGAAGCGAGTATCGATTTTTTACGTGAGTTTATTTAACTCTTGGTAAGCAATACACATTCGCATGCTTCTGTCTTTCTTCTTTACGAATAATACTGGCGCTCCCCACGGAGAAACGCCAGGCCGAATAAATCCCTTGTCGAGTAGATCTTGCAATTGGGACAATAATTCCTGTAGTTCTGATGGCTAATCAATACGATGCTTTGGCTACCGGTTTTGCGTCTGGAACTAATTCGATGCCAATTACACCTCGCGCTCAGGTGGAATCCCCGGTAGATCTTCTGGTAAAACATCTTCAAACTCCCGTACGACTAGTACGTCTTTAACTTCTGGGGATTCTTTAGTCGAATCATGTATGTAAGCTAGATACGCCTTACATCCATGTTAAACAAGCTTATAAGCTTCCATAAACGAACATACTATGGGATTACAACTTTTCTCCCCATAGATAGTAACATGTTTCCGGCTAGGAGATGTCAAGTGTATCTCCTTACAGTAGCATATTAGTTTTGCGTGATATCGAGCTAGCCAATCCATCCGGATTACCACTTGAAATTCTCCCATCGACATGGAATTAAATCGATGAAGTATTCTTCATCTTCAATGCTCAATTTGCAATTCCAGCACATATCACATACAATAAAACTTTTATTATTACCTATTTCTACTTCTAGAGACATAGGTAATTTCGTTAACGTGAATGTAGGGTGTTGAATAAATAGATGTGAAACAAAAGATCTATTTGCACCCGTATCAAATAAAATTCGTGCTGGAATTGAATTTACAAGAAATGTACCTGAAACCACATCAGGTTCAACTTTGGCCTCTACGACCGTTATGTGGAAACACCTTGCCCTTGACTTCTGGGCTTCGGACTTTGTGTCAGTTGTTTCTTTGCTCCCAACCAATTCCGGGAATTCAGACTTCTTATGTCCCGGTTTGTAACATTTATAACACACCGACACTTTTCCTGGGAAATTAGCAACCACATGTCCAACTTTCCCTTAAGTAAGACATGGTTTGTTCTTAAAATAACATTCGCCCTTATGAGATTTCCCACATATCTTACACTGAGGTAACCCCCTTTGATAATTCCTTTCTTCGGAACTTCATTAGGCTTTGGTTTCTTCGCGGGGCTTGGGTTCATATCCAACACCCTCTTTTCACCTCTTTCAATCTGTTTCTTCAGTTCAATCTCTCTTTCGCATGCGGCATTTACGATCTCCGTAAGATGTCCATATTTCGAGGGAGCCATAAACTCCTGATACTCCGCACTTAACATATAGGAATGAACTCAGGCTGTTGATTTGCTTTTAAATTTAAAAACAATTACTTGTACCCTTTTGTATTTGTAAAACAAGGTAATCAATAAATTGAAACTTTATTACCATGTGTTGTGAACAAGTTGTAATGTGACTTGCCGACATTTCCACCACAAGTTCCACATAGTCGGGGTGTTACTGTCTAGTTGCGATAAGGGGTGACACGATATGAAAGTGGCTTATTGGAAACCGAGCATGAAGTGAGAGAGATCATCTTACATAAGTGAATGTTCATCATACTTCTTGGCGACGGCCAAGTATCATAAAGGGTTTAGTGAAATCCAACGATTAATGGTACCCGAATGGAAATGAGGATGCCATTTAATGGACTTCACAACTAGGATACCACGAAGAACATTTGTTGCCACAACAACTACTGCTATCATCCAAACCACTGCTCTTTCACACTAAACATCTCTTGGTACTACAAAAGTGACAATAGATGTTACAACCACAACAGCACTTACCACTCCTCCACATTCTAAGAAGGCTCTTGTAGGCCTACTTATTAAAAGAAAACTACAAACAAAAACATCTACACCACCAACAAAAACACCTACACCACAAACCAGAACCACAAAAACCAAATTCATCATCCAAGAAGATGATGAAGAAACTCCTCAAGCCTCACCCATCTCATCACTTCCACTATTAACCACCACAGCCATAATTACCTTCTCACACCCACTAGAACTAGAAACTGCGTCATAAGAGATACAGTCTTTCTATTCCACAAATGACCTAAGTCAGCTTTCCTTCCCATCTTTGCATGAACTCCCAAAGCCTCCAAATGATAAATAATATTTGGAGCTAAAGCTTAAATAGGCAAAAGTGATTGCATCAAAAAGAAGCAAATGGAAAGGAGACAAAGAGGCCTAACAAATTCTCTCTGATGAGTTCAATAAAGTGAACAGATTTAAAGATTTTACCAAGGATGTTAGCAAAAAGGCTTTACAAGGCCCTATAAGTGACCCTAATCTCAGAAGAGCATTAAAGGAAGATTACATGGAATACATATTGAACAAGCCTACAAAAGCTCAATTCACTATATAGTCTACATCATCCCTTCTAGATGAAATTTTAAGGATTGAAAAGTTAAAGCTAAATCCTGAGCTCAAGCCCACTCCTCCCAACTGGAAAGCAGGCAAAAAGCCAAGCCTTACAGTTGAAAAGAATGAAGGATGAGATGGTAGCTACAAATTTTGGCATTATGAAGTCAATGGCTAAATGGGATGAGCCAACAATCTAAGGAAATTACAAGAAAATAAAAGCTCTAAGAGAAAATGTCACACCCCCAAAATCCACCATGCGGAGTACCATCGCTTGGAGGCGTGACATGACTAGGATCGAGCCACCAATCATATTGAACAACGTAACTAAGTAAATGCAACCAACCACAATATGATTGGTGACCAAAAGGACATAACCAATTTTGAGTTAACAGCGGAAGCATAAAATGAAGTCCAAAACATAAGTTCGTAGTTCATAAGTTTAAGACCCAAAACATAAGTTCCATAAGTTTATAAAGTTTAATTATTAAGTATGGGACATAACAGTTTGCATCCCACAACGACTTCCTCCCCGTGCAAGCTCCATATGCGTCTAGCGGCCTGTAAGGCATGTAACAACGAGTCAAAAACAAAGTTGAGTGAGTTCACAGTTGGTTGTTTAGTTTTAAGTTGTTTCCGAAAACATAGTTTGTCTTTTGCTGGCTTACTTGCCGTGGGGGTTACCCCACAGTTGAAAGTAAGATTAACCAGTTCCTTCTTTATTACCCAAACCATATCCATAATCAGTGGGGGCTTCCCCATGTGAACCACTAGACCGTTACCATATCGATAACTGACGAACAATAGTTGTGCCCTACGTCAATGTCTATCATCATTGACAGTTTGCCATAGTCCATTAGTACACACCCGTCCGACTGGCACGGTGTGAGGTTTGTTAAACCTAATAGCGCTATTAACTAATGACCCGCTCGCCACTGGCCTCAGCGATTAAGTTGATATAAAATGAGGGACTTAATGATAGAGTTTTGTCTAGTAAGTTTTAAGGTTGTTGTCCTACCCATGGAGGACGAACGTACGTATTCTACCCAAGGAGAATACGCATCATCTGTTTAACAGCATCAACAGACTCCCCCTAACGATTTGCTGGCATTCCTTAAGTTCATCAGCATCTTCTGTTTCAGGATCGATATCTGGCTTTCATAGGTTCAGATCGTTACCTGGCTCAAACCTTGTGCATTGAGTTCTCAGGTATCGGAACCTGACTCTTCAAGCTCAAGCTTCTCAGGATCGATCAACCTGGCTCTTTATCACTCAGCTTCGACGTTGTTCTAAGATCGTCACCTGGCTCACGTTCAGCTCAGGTTATCCGCATAATCTCTACCTCACAATAAATTCCTCATTTAATCTCAATATGTATGCATTAACTCAAACTCTCCCTCAAATCGAAACAAATCTCTGATGAACCATATGTAAATTTGTTTAAAAAAACATTCATTTAAGAACAAACTCCCCCTCATAAATTGGTCATCATATTTAGCACTCGGAATTTTGAAAATCAGCTTTTCAATACCATTTGTCAAAAATCTTTTTGGATTTTTCAAAATTTATGCTAAAACACACTAAAAATCTTTTTGGATTTTTGTAATAAGAGAAATGTAATGCAGTAAAGAAATATTTACAGACACTATTTTTGTGAGTTTGTGTAAGAGGATCATATCAGTATATGAGACAAATCACTAACACCGTTAAGCTTCATTTCATTTTATGTTCTAAACAATTCACCTAGATTCTCAGTATATTGGTCCACTTAAATTTTCACACATAGTTCAACTGATCCGAGATACGATATTAATGTCTTAATGAACTTAAACTTATTCGCGTGTCTCACTTCTTGAATACACTCCTGTATCCAGATCCCAATATTCAGTCTTACAGGTGAGTATACCACAGATGATATCTGTAAATGGGTTAGATGCGAAACCGTGAGAGCTCAGGTCAGAACTTTCGTTCAGCAGAGAGATGACAGCTCAACTTTTGGTGTGTCCCCTTTAGAGGATCTTTTGATTCAACAGCAATGACTATCAATTTTATTGTTTCATCAATTTGCTGAGGGCGAGCTTATATTTCAAAGCATTAGCAGAAAGTATTATATGAGGACTAGGTCAGAATTTCCATTCAGCAGAAGTCCCGGGATAATACCCCAGATATCACTGAGTATAAAGACCTAGTATCTCAGAAAGAGGGACCTTTCAAACAAGATTTCAGGGGTTACCCATATATCCAAGAAGTTGTTACCCACAAAATAAGCAAGTTTGATTTTAAGTTTATATCTCGTCACAATTTACTAAATGTGCAAAAACCTACTGGCACATCATCAGTCAGATTGTTTACCACATTTTAACTTTCCATTTCTTTAGCATGTTGTGACAGTCCACTGATATACTATCATTTCCTCTTTTATACAACAGAACTCATTTTTGAATTTTATCATATTTTTTGCTTTTTCAAATTTTCTAATGTTTTTGGATTTTCTGAATATTTAAAAAATTTCTACTCCCCCTAAAATGCAAACACATTAAGAAATTTGAAAACAAATTGAGCTCTTGACCCATTTAGTAGAAACAAATTTTGAAAAACAAACTATACAGTAAGTTGACAACCGATATCGAATTGCTTCACTTCGCCATTTATTAGGCATAAACAATCAGAACTCCCCCTTTCAACAAACTATTTTCTCATTATGATTTCAAAACACTTAAGTTTGTTTTAATCAAAATGATTTTTCCGGAAAATAAGTTTGTTTTAACCACTTGTAGGGACTGGTTCATCATATTGTTCATTTTTAACCACTTGTAGTTAATCAAGTACAATTTAATGTCCCTGATTTACCACTTGCAAGCATGCACCATCAAACCTCTGTACCACTTGGAAATATCCAAAACATTTATCCACTTGTAGGAATAAAACATCTACACAAACCATTTTACCAATCAAGATGTTGATTCCTGCTTCGCACTTACCAACCTGGAAGCTCCGGCATAGTCCTTTACCTGTAAAAATTTACCACATGAAAATTTATTCACACAATCTATTTAAACATGAATGATGCCGATTCCTGATCTACGATTACAAACTTGTGATCTCCGGCATAGTCCTGATTTTCAGGGAAAGAGAATTTCCATCCAAGTCTTACCAACCTTGGGTGTTTTCAACTCTTGTTCAGTAGGGTTATAAGTTGCTTTCTTTGTAGCGTAAAAGTCTTTAACCCCTTTGGCCTTTCCCTCGACCATTTTCCCAAAAATTTTCTTATCATTCCCATTGAATGTTTTCTCAATATCAAATTTCTTCTTATTAGAAAAGAATTGATTTGAGATCTCAACTTTACCAACTTTTTGTTTAATATTTTCAAACTTCAAAGATGGAATTTCAACATCATCTTCTGAAGACACAAATTTTTCCTTTTTAACCTCAACTTGTGGCTCCACTGATTTTGTGGAATCAGATTCATCGCCGTCTTTCTCATCACACTTCTTAACAACCCACACTTGGTTGTCTTTGGCTTTCTTGTTATAAAGGTTTTTCTTTGAACTCTCACCAACTTCATACGTCGAATTTTCAAAAGTTTTAAATGCTTCAGTTGGTGATTCAACATCGACAACTTTTTCTTTTAGTTTTTCAGATACTCCCTGTTTTGGTTTTGCCATTTGAGGACAAACTGATGCAATGTGACCAGCTTCATTGCATTTGAAACAGGTTCGAGTATCTTTTCTGTTAAAGACTCCAGTTCCTGTTCTCTTCTTTTCAGCAAGAAACTCCTAGTTTGATTGTCTCTAGAATGGTTTCTTCTGTTCTTCTTCTGCACTTCCACCTGAAACAAATTTTGTGTTTGTTTTAGAAATTTTATCATTTTTGTAATTTTCAAGTCATGTAAAGCCCAATCCTTTCTTTTTGTAGCTACCATTATGGTTTGGTTTCTTTTGAAAACCAGAACCAGAATTGTAACCCTTTTTCTTATTTAATCGTTGTTGAACTCTTGAAGTGTATTTTTTAGCTTTTCCAGTAAGATTTAAATCTTTTATTTCAGAAATAGTAATTTCTGTCATTTTGAAAACCTTTTTGATCATGTCAATACGAACACTTCTTTTTGGAAACTCTTTGTCAGAGTATAATTTGTCAGAATCATTCAAATTTGATTTTGATAACAAAAACTCTTTACTGTACGCCCGTTTAACCATCGGTTTTGAACTGTTGACTGACGGACATGAACCTCTAGACTCAGACTTTGACTCAGACTCCTCATCAGTATCCAACACCTGATCGACCACCTTTTTAATTAATTCAGACTCATGATCAGTTTCAGACGATGTAAAAGTAACGTCAATGTTTTCTGGTAAATCATCAGTTGTATCGGTTTTTAGCTTTATATTGACTGCTTTTTCGACTTGCTCCTCATTTGGTTTTCTGGGAGAATAACCTTCCCAGATCAGAGGCGGACACTTGTTATAGCTAACAGTCGGTTTCTTACCAGTATCTTTCTTCTTTGGCTTGTCGTCTTTGAATGCTTCAAAACCTGCAACAGTTGGATAAATTCGATCAATAAGATAATCAGAACTAGAATAACTTTGTAATAAGCGTCTGATTCTCTCATTCTCAATGTTCTCAGTCTCCAACTCTTGTTCCACTTAGCACTTTCTTCGATGTAGAAATTTATAGCTTTTTGCTTCGACATCATCGTAGCATTCATCATTGTCAAAGCATCTTCTCTCTCAGAGTTAGTTTTTTGAAGACCGTTTACTGTTCTGTTCAAAACATCGTAAGATTCCTTCACGTAGTTAAGATTAAACAGTAATTGTTCTTTCATCTTCTCAAACTCTGCCAGCTTTTCATCTTTTGCTACACATTCCTTGCAAGCTTCAAGACACTTTGAACAAGGCTTGCTGACCTCCACAATCTTTTCTACTTCGACTATCTTCTCAACTTTAATAACTTTCTCAGCTTCAGTCACCTTTTCTACTTCACCCACCTCCTTAGTCTCAACAATCTCCTCAGCAACACTTTTAACTTTATCATTTTGAGCAACACTTTCAGACTTCATTTGTTGTTGTTCTTTTGCTGCTCGTTTCTCCTTCAGCTTCTCCAAGCGATCTGCAAAATAAAAATGAAAACTTTCAGGAGAAAGATGAGATTTTGCAATATTAATATGTTTTTCTTCTTCATCGTCACTGCTGTCATCAGTTGGAGATTGATCAAACTCCACTGATTTGTCAGAACCATCATCCGAAGAACTAGAATCAGATGGTGTTTGATTATAAACAACTGCCTTTTCTGAACTTTCATCCGAACTGAGTGAGCTTTCATCAGATGAAACAGACTTTTCTTCTTCATTCTTCACATTCTCACCAATAAACTTCATCCACTCGGTGAACATATCTGGTTCTTTCATGATCTTGGCAATGAAAGCTTTAAACTCTCCTTTTTCATCAACAAACATATCCCAGCTAAAGCCTTCAGGAAGCCTTTCATCATCTTGATTGATTAGGCATGCTTTGCTGTCGGATGAGATGTATTTGTTCCAGTTAAAACTTTCTTGATTCCCCAAACATGCTCCTTTTGAATCTTCAATCACTTTTCTACCATGAGCCACTTGTGGTTCTTGTTGTCGTTGCTGACCAACTTGTTGGTATATGGCTTTCCGGTAGTAGTCATCTTTTCCGAACGGATTCTTTGCATCATTAGCTTCTCTGTTCTTGCATTCCCTCATGAAATGACCTTTCTCCCTGCATTTAAAACAAGTAACTTTAGATTTATCAAAACCTAAAGTAGAAACATGTGCATCAAGAAAGTCATTTCTCCCGGTAATCAGTTTGAACTTCTCTGCTCTTCTTAAGACACTAGCTAGACACCATTTGATGTCCATGAGCTCCATCTCTTCAGCGTCTATCTGATCGTAATCCTCCTCTGTAAGCATAGGATTTCCGATCCTCCCTGCAACTAAACCTTCTTAAGATAGCAATACAGAACCAAGTAGAGCCATGTGATCTTTCGCAACCTCTTCAGAAAAGCTTTGTCCATCTGGAAGATTCAATGCAATGTTGCATTGTATCACATAACCATTTCCAGTTTTTTTACTTTGAGAATGAAAGCTTGATGTTGTATCTTTTGGATTGACACTTGGGTATGAAGAGAACCCACTGCTTTTGTTTGTACTCTGATCAACCTTTTCAGTTGAATCTCCAGCACTAAACGCAATTTGAATTTTTGGGCTTCTTTCAACTTCTGGAACACTGCCCTTGTAGTACATTTTCACATCATGTTGACCACTTAGACTATTCATTCTTGCTATCTTTTGCTGTTCCAGATACTGACCCTCAATCTTCTCAATAAACTGAGAAATCGTCAACCCATCGTATACCCCAGTGTTCTTTAGAATCATCAAGTAAGTACCCCATTCCTTTTGCGGTAACGCATCAGCTAGCTTGTCAACCCACTCTTCACGATCTTTTGTTATACTTAGCATCGACATGGATCGCACCAAGTGGCAGTATCTTTCGATAAGCTTCTTTGTATCTTCCCCGGGAAAACTGGTAAAAAGATCAAATTCTTTCTTGAGCAGTGCCTTTTTGCTCTTAATCATATTCTCACTACACTCAAACTTGATTCGAAGAGCATCCCAGATTGATTTTGAGGTCTTGTCATGTTGTAGCAGCACAAAGATGTCTTCTTTGATGGCTTGCTGAAGTAAACTAATCATCATTTCTTTTAGCTTTATACATGTCTCGTTCTTGAACAGTAAACTCAGATATTGCTTTGTCAACTTGCAAATCAGTACGTGGTAAGACATACTTCTTCAAAATGCACTCCCAAGATCTAAGATGGTTAGCTTGAACCCAGTTTTCGAATCTGTCTTTCCAACCGTAGTACTCTTCTATGCTCATTAGCTTTGGGGGTTTTTGTAACTGTGACAACTCGAATTTCCACGATTTCTATCTTCGCATTTATTACACGTTAATTGTTTGGATTGTTTGGTTGTTTGGATTGTAGTTTATATTTATGGAGGTGCAATATAAGTGTTACTGTAATGTGTATATTATGTATGTATATGTATGCATATCTTGGTAAATAATGGAACCTTGGCCAACACCTTAACCCACACGAAAACACCTTCACTTGAAAACACCCCACTCTCATGAAAACACTTTTAGATGAAAACACATATGTGTTTTCGTCCATCATGGGTCCAGCAAAAACGGAATGGGCCTTGGCCCAGTAGCGATCTAATATATGTGTTAGTATTAACCCTTACGCATGAACGGTATTCGGAAAAACAAACCCTAATCATCTCTCGCATTCTCTCTCTCGCTACCCTTGAACCCGACGGCTATCCTCTCTCCTTCGAAGCCCGACTTTCTGGTTCGATCATCTTAAGTTTCGGTTAGTATGATCAGTTGTTTGGTTATTGTTTTAGATGTGCTTAATTAATTGTTTGGCAATCATGAACAAACTGCATTGAGTAGTGATTAGAATTGGATGATTTATGAATAGGTGGATTGGATGTTTCTGTCATGAATCATGAGAAATAGATCTGATGTTGTGATAATATTTGGATAGATCTCAACATATATTCAGTTTAATGTATAATAATAATATGAATTCAGGATTGAATGATTTTGTATTAATGCTTTGTATGTATGGAGGATCACAACTTACTGTCATTGGATAATGTTTGTATGATAAAACGATGTAACTGTTGCCGATGATGATGATGATTAAGATTTGTTTTGTTGCGTAACTGATGTTGCTGATTGGTGATGTCTGGCCGATGAAACCCCCCCCCCCACGAAATCCCTTACTCAACGAAAACACATAAGTGTTTTCGGCATCAAGAGTTTTCGGCCCAACTGATTTTCGGCCCAATTGTATTTTCGCTAGCAAAGGGATTTCGGCCCATGTATGTGTTTTCGGCCAAGTTATGTTTTCGGCCCAAAGGGATTTCGGCCCAGTGGATTTCGGCCATCAAGTGTTTTCGCCCACTAAGTGATTTCGCCATGCATGTGATTTCGTTCAATGTTTCTCACACTGTTAGTTATTTAATTCTCTTAGTTATTAACACTGTTAGTTGTAAAGCATGCTAACTATGCTAAACTACATAACTCAGTTAAGTTAGTTATTAACTTGGTTAGATGTGAACTTGGTCAATTGTGTAACTCTGTTGTATATGTGAATTCTGTTAAACTTACCATGACTATTAATGAATACACTTACTAGATGAGACTGGAAATCTTTTATGTGAAGTGTGAATTATGTGAAATGGATTAACTGTTTGCGTGTTACATGATGTTAATCATCCAGTACACTTAGTGATCTGATTACATGCGAAACTTTGCAATCATGTACTGATTGATTATACGTGCATAATATAGGACTTGACTGATAAATTGTGAGCACTTAACTTTAGCATACCGAGCAAACCAAGGTGAGTTCACACAGCCAAGGCATGGGTTCCCGGGTGGGAATGGGATTTGTTGATTTATTGTACATACGCAGCTGATAGAATCGAACGACAAGATACAACTAGACTAGTAACACTTACTGAACTGATCTTCGCACACCTGCCAAGGGTTGGCCGCGATATTATGACTGACTTCGCACACCTGCCTTCGGAAGGCCGCGAACTAAACTTACTAACATCTTCGCACACCTGCCTGGTAGGCCGCGATACTAATAAACCTAGTCTAGAATACTTGGGAGGAATATCCCCTAATATCTTCGCACACCTGCCTGGGAGGCCGCGATGGAAATATGATACATGATATAAACGAACGAACATACTATTACTCATACCATACTATTACTGAACTGTTAACTGTGAACTCGCTCAACTAGTTGTTGACTCTCTGCTGCATGCCTTGCAGGACCTTAGGTACTTATGGAGCTTGCACAAGGAGGAGCAGGTCGTTGTGGGATTCGGATCGTAGACTTTATGTTAAACAATTGAACTTATAACTTTACTTTGGATTTTCATTATTACGCTTCCGCTATTGATACTATGTTTGGTTTGGAACATCAATCGTATTGATTTGGGTTTTTACAAACTATCTTATTTATATTATGCTATGTTCAATATGATTGATGGCTTGATCCTGGTCATGTCACGCCTCCAAGCGGTGGTACTCCGCGTGTGGATTTTGGGGGTGTGACAGATTGGTATCAGAGCCATTGGTTATAGAGAACTTGGTTTTAATATGGGAAAACGTTTTTATTAAAACCAGACTATAACCAGAACAGTGCTCTCAACGATCCACAACGACGCTTCGCTCCACGTGCAAGACTCGACATCCTAGGTAATAAGGTTAATTGTGACAACCCGAACTTCCAAGGTTAGTTTCGTAATTTTGATCCTTACTATTCTTCGTTCTTATGTGTGAATGTGTTAAACTTCGTTAAATATGGGTTTTACATTATGGGCCGCAAGCACGCAACATATAACCTGATCCGGCCAGTATTTAAGTATGCATATTACATTAGGATCGGCCCACTGCATTGAATTGAGTATGCACATTAACTTGGTTGACCCACTCTAGCACTAGTAAACAAGTAGATAAACGGCCCACATGCAAATTAAATCAACCATCAGCCTATATACCGATTCAATTAGTCTCGGCCCATGTGCCATTTGAATTGGCCACCGACCCACTTAGGTGTGGGTATTTCATTTATATATTAAGTAACCCTTGTATTGCATATAACATTACCCTACTTCTAATTCCGATTGAAGACGGCAGACATCCCGGTCGACCTATATCATTACTCCGATCAATTTAGTGGTTAGTAAAACCCTCCCCATGTTAGCTATTAATTGATAAAGTGTGCTTTCTATTCTACGATTGTATGATATATGATACATAGGGTTGTAGGCTATATATGTATATGATTGTTAATAATAATATGGATCTAAATTGTTAATAATCTATATTAATTGTAGGAACTGATAACTATATGATCGTGATATGTGTTAAGCATGCAACCAAAATTATTTTGATGATTCAATCTATGTTTACGATGTGGATTACGTATACGATCGCAGCCGAAATTATTTGTGATGTTTTAATCTGTGTTGTTATGTGGACTAGCCAATCCTCGGATCACTAATAAAAACCGCGAACATAGGACATCGACGTAGGTTCGAACCGAATACGTTAACAAATTACATACATATTGATTTGGTTTGCTGTCCGTATCGGATCGATTAGGATCTAGGGGTAAAGTGGTGGTTGGGGCCGCATGTAACTGTAGGAAAACGTGGGCTTACGTTGGGTGGGAAACATTGGCCTTGGGGCCGAATTAGGCCAGTAACCGACCTGCTGGACTGGTGTAATGGACTGACCCATAAGCACGCGGACGGCTGCGTGACTTCGGGTCACCAGCCAAGTCCGTTTCGCTGGTTGATTTTCGGACAGGATAAGTGGGCGGAACCCTCCCGATATACGCCGGGCCGCACAACTGTTATAACATTCGATAGTCCGACGAAAACTTATGAACCGATGAAACTTATGATTCGACGAAAGGTGAATCTTTTGTCAACCGGTCCTTGACGAAACTCCTTGATGGTTCATCGCTTGAGGTTGATCGTTGAGCTATTTCGTATATGGTTGGTGTTTCGATATTAAGCATAGTTGCATGGTAAACTGGTGTGAATATATTCAAATGTATACGTATATATATATGCTCGATATGTGGACCCCTTTAGCACGTGATGTTGGAGTTCAAAAGTTGGCAGTTTATCATTCAGTTCATTTGAAACGTGTTGACCCTTTTATGTGCTTGTTTCAAGAATTTGTGATTCATTAACACCCACTAGATGCTCTCAACCCAATAGGTCACTATTACTTTTGGCCACTAAAGGAATTGGTCCAATAAGATTATGGATGAATATAGCTTTTGGTGATGATTTTAAGAATTATCAGATGACATTATTAAGTGATTTGTGCCATGTGAACTCATGACATTAAATGTCAAGCTTATATGTGTGTATACCTAGTATGTCGGCCGTTACATGAGAATTCATTATTGGTTGTGTATGAATTGAGGGCTTAAATGAGTCGATATAATTTCTATGTGCTATTCGGATATCATTGCTTGAATGCACACTATGATTTCAAATAATATGCGAACAAATTGAACGTAAACTAATTTCGGGTACATGAACGTTATAGGCTTTGACTGATTTAGTGTGTGCAAGTAACCGATCTTACCGAGCAAACCAAGGTGAGTTCACTACATTCGAGCATGTGTCCCAGTGGTTGGGGACAGTCAGGGGGTATCCCATGGGGGGGATAAGTCTTTGGGTAAAAACGGGTATATTGGTTAATATTCTCACCTATCATCTTTTGTAAGTCCCTCATCGGGTATTAGTTAGTAGCGCTACTTAGGTTTGGCACCCTCACACCGCTCCTGTAGAGGACGGAGGTGAACTAATGACCCAGTCTGGCCCAGTACTAGATAGGAGTACGTGGGAAGGGCAGTCGTGTATTTCAGGAGCCGTCATTGTTCGGAATTGAGATATTAACAATATTACTTGCATTGGTTATTGAACTATTTTACATACAACGGGTAACAAACGTTTTCTAAAAACTGTGAACTCGCCAGCTTTGTCTGATACACGTGTTACATGCTCGCAGGTCCTTAGGTACTTGGAACGCAGGAACTTGCTGGCTGGAGGGCGCGAGTGGTCATGGTTGCATTGTTGAGTTATTTAACCAACATTTATTTACTTTGGTTGTGTGAAACATATACTTTGTGATACGTTAATGCTTCCGCTGAACTTAATAGGTTTCGAACAACTTGTGCTTGGATTTTATTACTAATAATTTATGAAACGTTGTTTTGACCTTGTGATTCAATGTAATTGGTGGCTCCTAGCTTGTTGTCACACGCCTAACAGGGACACTCCCTAAGTGGTAAATTGGGGGTGTGACAGTTTGGTATCAGAGCCACTGGTTATAGTGAATTTGGTTTTAAAAATGATTTATAAAACCAGACTATAACTGAGCTGATACGACATTGACCATGACACTCAGCTCCAGACAGCAAGGTTCGTCTCTTGTTTACTATTGCATAGCATAGTTAGCACATACTCATGATTAGTATCACCCCCGAACGCGCACTTGATATTACAATACGAATTACTATGCTATCTGTTTATGCTACGTGTTTTTAGGGTAGGACTCTACTTGAACATACATGCTCTATGTTGTGATGTCGTCGGTCGTACTGCATGAATTTGGGGAAACCTTTTAACATGAG
Organism: Helianthus annuus; assembly: GCF_002127325.2. Classification (NCBI taxonomy): domain Eukaryota; kingdom Viridiplantae; phylum Streptophyta; class Magnoliopsida; order Asterales; family Asteraceae; genus Helianthus; species Helianthus annuus. The sequence continues at coordinate 90,761,829 of NC_035449.2, forward strand.
TAGGGAGGAACTGAGATAAGTATGCAAATCGGGTTATTATTATGGGTGCACACATAATAACAACGTGGGGTGCATGTGAGTCCCAGTAAATCTCGACTAGTGTGAAAAAGGAATCCCACGTTGATAGTCAATCTTGTATTAGAACCTCGAAAACTGTGAATACTATAGCAATACTTGATATCTGCTTGAAATGGTCTGTTAAATCGTTCCTTCTTCCCATACCTGTAGAATCATGAACGGACGTGGTGGAGGTCGTCGTGGTGGACGTAATGGAGGCCGCGGTGGTGGGCGTGGCGAAATCCATATGACCCAAGCTGAGCTAGAAGCATTACTCAACGCCCAGGTGGCTGCAGCTTTGGCAGCTTATCAGGCTGGTCAGCCGGCGCCACAAAACCAGCCTCACCCACCGGTCTGCACTTTTAAAACTTTCATGGATTGCAAGCCACAGACCTTCAGTGGCACTGAAGGGGCTGTGGGACTTATACGCTGGTTCGAAAAGGCGGAGTCAGTGTTTGCGATATGTAACTGCCCAGTTGGGGATAGAGTAAAGTTTGCAGCAGGCACGCTTCAGGATGGTGCCTTGACCTGGTGGAATGCCCAGGTCCAACTGTTAGGTATTGAGGCGGCGAACGCCACTACGTGGGATGATTTTAAAGAACTGATGAGAGAGGAATACTGTCCTCGAGATGAAATAGCGAAGTTAGAGAATGAGTACTATCATCTGACAATGGTGGGGTCTGAAATCGAGGCGTATGTGAAGCGGTCGTATGAGTTAGCTGATTTGTGTCCGAACTTGTCCCGACCCATGCCCCGAAGAATCGAGTTGTTTATTAAGGGGTTACCCCCACGGGTGAAGGGTTTAGTTACAGCAGCGAATCTCAATAACCTAACCCAGATTGTTAGATTGGCACATAAAATCGTTGATCAGGAGGTGGAGAGCGACTCATTGCCACCTCGTATTTCTAGCACTACCACAGCTGCCACTACTTCCACTGCATTTGCTGCTGATGGCAAACGTAAGTGGAACGATACGGACAAGGGGTCCAACTCTACACAGCCTCAAAAGAAGACGGATACTGGCAGCACCCGCAGTTCCAGTCAGACAGCATCAGTGAATCAGAACGCGAGTAACAAATCAGGGCAGGGATCATATGCGGGGAAGCTACCCTTGTGCAGCAAGTGTAACTATCATCACAAGGGACAGTGTGCTCGGGTTTGTCATCGGTGTAATCGACCAGGGCATATGGCTAGGGATTGTAGGGCCACTTTTCCAGCTCAGCAGCAGCCATCACAGCAGTTGGGTAGGCAACAATCTCAACAAAAACAGGGTACTCAGAGAGGGTGTTATCAGTGTGGAGCCGAGGGGCACTTCAAGCGAGACTGCCCTCAGCTGAAGCAGAACACAGGGGGTAGTAATGGGAACAACAATGCGGGGAACAATGCGGGTAATGTCGCGCGTGGGCGCGGGTTTGTGTTGGGAGCTGGTGAAGCGCGGAACGACGGCAACGTGGTTACTGGTACGTTTTCAGTGAACGGTGTTATTGCTTCTATTTTATTTGATTCTGGTGCCGATTGGAGTTACGTGTCTTTGGAATTTAGTTCTCAGTTAGGGTTAAGTCCTACACTTCTCGTAATGAAGCACATAGTAGAAATTGCAAATGGTAAAACAATCGAAGCTACACATGTTCTACTGGGGTGTAAAATCGATCTTCTGGGTCAAGTATTCGACATTGACTTAATACCTATTACTCTTGGAAGCTTCGACGTGATCGTTGGAATGGACTGGTTGTCCAAGTACTAAGCGGAGATTCTCTGTAAGGAGAAGATCATACGTGTTCCCCTTCCTAGTGGGGAATTTTTATCAGTTCAGGGTCATCGCAGTGGGACCCCGGTTAGCATTGTCTCAGCAATGAAGGCTCAGAAGTATCTGCGTAAGGGTTATCCTGCAAATTTTCGCTCTTGTCACTGATTCACAGTCAGATGAAAGGAAGATTGAAGATCTTCCAGTTGTTCGTGAATATTCTGACGTATTTCCTGAGGAACTCCCTGGTCTACCTCCACATCATCAGGTGGAATTCCAGATAGACCTCGCCCCAGCGGCAGCCCCGGTTGCTCGTGCGCCATACCGTCTTGCGCCAGGGGAGTTGCAGGAATTGTCAAATCAACTCCAAGAGCTATTGGATAGGGGTTTCATCCGACCTAGCTCTTCCCCTTGGGGAGCCCCAGTTCTATTTGTAAAGAAGAAGGATGGGTCTTTCCGGATGTGTGTAGATTATCGCGAGCTCAACAGGATGACGATTAAAAACCGTTATCCTTTGCCTCGTATTGACGACCTGTTTGACCAGCTGCAAGGGTCAAGTTTCTTTTCGAAAATCGACTTAAGGTCGGGGTATCATCAGGTGCGAGTTAGAGAGGAAGACGTTCCCAAAACAGCGTTTCGGACGCGATACGGTCATTACGAATTCTTGGTTATGCCATTCGGGTTGACCAACGCACCAGCGGTCTTCATGGATCTCATGAACCGCGTGTGCAAGCCATACCTTGATGACTTCGTTATCGTTTTTATCGACGACATTCTAATTTATTCCAAGAACAAGGAAGATCATGAGCGGCATCTGCGCCTCATCTTAGAACTCCTGAGGAGGGAGCAACTGTACGCAAAATTTTCGAAGTGTGATTTTTGGATACGGGAGGTGCATTTTCTGGGGCATATAGTTAATGAGTTGGGCATACATGTGGATCCTGCCAAGATCGACGCCATCAGAAATTGGGCGGCACCAAAGAATCCTTCGGAGGTGCGACAATTTCTCGGTCTAGCAGGGTACTATCGTCGTTTTATTCAGAACTTCTCGAAGATTGCTCAGCCACTCACCTCATTAACACAGAAGAAGGTAGTTTACTCTTGGGGAGCGAAACAGGAGGATGCATTCCAGCTTTTGAAACAAAAATTATGCAGCGCGCCGATTCTATCTCTACCAGATGGTACCGAGGATTTTGTGGTTTATTGTGATGCTTCGATTCAGGGTCTCGGTTGCGTGTTGATGCAACGCGAGAAGGTGATAGCTTATGCTTCTCGTCAGTTGAAGGTACACGAGAAAAACTACACGACACACGACTTGGAGCTAGGAGCAGTGGTCTTTGCACTGAAGATTTGGAGGCATTATCTTTACGGCACGAAATGCACCATCTATACTGATCACAAAAGCCTTCAGCATATCTTTGACCAGAAAGAATTGAATATGCGTCAGCGTCGCTGGGTAGAGTTGTTCAATGATTACGAGTGTGCCATCAAGTATCACCCGGGTAAAGCTAACGTTGTAGCGGATGCTCTTAGCCGCAAGGAACCAAAACCGAAGCGTATTCGTGCCCTACAGCTTACTATTCACTCTGATTTGCCTGCTCGGATCCGTACAGCTCAGATTGAAGCGTTAAAGGGAGAAAATATCGAGGCCGAAGGATTACGAGGTCTACACAAGAAGAAGTTCGAGCAACGGTCTGATGGTATCTACTACTTCATGGAACGAATATGGGTCCCTTTATTTGGTGACCTTCGAGAGCTTGTGATGGACGAAGCACACAAGTCACGATATTCTATTCATCCAGGGTCCGATAAGATGTACCAGGACCTCAAGGTTTTGTATTGGTGGCCGAATATGAAAGCTCTCATCGCAACATACGTGAGTAAGTGCTTGACTTGCGCTAGGGTCAAAGCAGAGTATCAGAAACCTTCGGGTCTACTTCAGCAGCCGGAGATACCCATGTGGAAATGGGAACAGATCGCTATGGATTTTGTTACGGGGTTACCGAGAACACAGGCTGGGAACGATACTATATGGGTGATTGTCGACCGTCTCACCAAATCAGCACACTTCTTAGCGATCAAGGAGACAGATAAGTATTCGCAGCTCGCAGCAGTGTACCTTAAAGAGGTGGTTTCTAGGCACGGAGTGCCGACTTCTATTATTTCCGATCGAGATCCTCGTTTTACTTCGGAGTTATGGCAGGCTATGCATAAGTCGTTCGGCTCGCGTCTCGATATGAGCACAGCCTATCACCCACAAACGGATGGTCAGAGTGAACGCACCATTCAGACACTAGAGGATATGTTACGGGCATGCGTTATTGATTTTGGAAAAGGATGGGAGAAGCACTTGCCGTTGGTCGAGTTTTCCTACAATAACGGCTACCACACCAGTATCAAGGCGGCACCATTTGAGGCACTGTACGGGAGGAAGTGTCGTTCACCTCTTTGCTGGGCTGAAGTGGGTGATAGTCAGATCACAGGTCCTGAGATAGTACTCGAAACTTCAGATAAGATTGTGAAAATCAGAGAACGTATGGCAGCTGCTCGTGATCGTCAGAAAGCCTATGCAGACAAGCGTGCCAAAGAGGTAGTGTTTGAAGTGAATGACCGAGTAATGTTGAAAGTATCACCGTGGAAAGGGGTTGTGCGCTTTGGGAAACGTGGCAAGCTGAATCCACGTTATGTTGGGCCGTTTAAGGTTTTGGAGCGCATCGGTAAGGTGGCTTATAGATTGGAGTTACCTACTGAACTGGGTAATGTTCACGATGTATTCCATGTGTCGCAGTTGAAGAAGTGTTATGCTGACGACCCATTAACGGTACCTTTTCAAGAGTTAAAGATTGACGACAAGCTACAGTTTGTAGAAGAACCCATCGAGATCATGGATCGTGAGGTCAAAGTGCGTAAACACAGTCGTATTCCTATTGTGAGGGTTCGTTGGAACTCAAGACGTGGACCGGAGTTCACGTGGGAGCGCGAGGATCAGATGAAACTAAAGTACCCTCATCTCTTTCCCAAAGACAACACAGAATCAAGCAAAACTGGTAAATCTCGGGGCGAGATTCCTCTTCAAGTTGGGGATGATGTGACATTTGAGCAAAATTCGCAACAATCTTGAATTCTCACTCCATTCCTTCGTGTTTACTTGTCAAATTTCGGGACGAAATTTCCTTCAAGTTGGGGATGATGTGACAACCCGAACTTCCAAGGTTAGTTTCGTAATTTTGATCCTTACTATTCTTCGTTCTTATGTGTGAATGTGTTAAACTTCGTTAAATATGGGTTTTACATTATGGGCCGCAAGCACGCAACATATAACCTGATCCGGCCAGTATTTAAGTATGCATATTACATTAGGATCGGCCCACTGCATTGAATTGAGTATGCACATTAACTTGGTTGACCCACTCTAGCACTAGTAAATAAGTAGATAAACGGCCCACATGCAAATTAAATCAACCATCAGCCTATATACCGATTCAATTAGTCTCGGCCCATGTGCCATTTGAATTGGCCACCGACCCACTTAGGTGTGGGTATTTCATTTATATATTAAGTAACCCTTGTATTGCATATAACATTACCCTACTTCTAATTCCGATTGAAGACGGCAGACATCCCGGTCGACCTATATCATTACTCCGATCAATTTAGTGGTTAGTAAAACCCTCCCCATGTTAGCTATTAATTGATAAAGTGTGCTTTCTATTCTACGATTGTATGATATATGATACATAGGGTTGTAGGCTATATATGTATATGATTGTTAATAATAATATGGATCTAAATTGTTAATAATCTATATTAATTGTAGGAACTGATAACTATATGATCGTGATATGTGTTAAGCATGCAACCAAAATTATTTTGATGATTCAATCTATGTTTACGATGTGGATTACGTATACGATCGCAGCCGAAATTATTTGTGATGTTTTAATCTGTGTTGTTATGTGGACTAGCCAATCCTCGGATCACTAATAAAAACCGCGAACATAGGACATCGACGTAGGTTCGAACCGAATACGTTAACAAATTACATACATATTGATTTGGTTTGCTGTCCGTATCGGATCGATTAGGATCTAGGGGTAAAGTGGTGGTTGGGGCCGCATGTAACTGTAGGAAAACGTGGGCTTACGTTGGGTGGGAAACATTGGCCTTGGGGCCGAATTAGGCCAGTAACCGACCTGCTGGACTGGTGTAATGGACTGACCCATAAGCACGCGGACGGCTGCGTGACTTCGGGTCACCAGCCAAGTCCGTTTCGCTGGTTGATTTTCGGACAGGATAAGTGGGCGGAACCCTCCCGATATACGCCGGGCCGCACAACTGTTATAACATTCGATAGTCCGACGAAAACTTATGAACCGATGAAACTTATGATTCGACGAAAGGTGAATCTTTTGTCAACCGGTCCTTGACGAAACTCCTTGATGGTTCATCGCTTGAGGTTGATCGTTGAGCTATTTCGTATATGGTTGGTGTTTCGATATTAAGCATAGTTGCATGGTAAACTGGTGTGAATATATTCAAATGTATACGTATATATATATGCTCGATATGTGGACCCCTTTAGCACGTGATGTTGGAGTTCAAAAGTTGGCAGTTTATCATTCAGTTCATTTGAAACGTGTTGACCCTTTTATGTGCTTGTTTCAAGAATTTGTGATTCATTAACACCCACTAGATGCTCTCAACCCAATAGGTCAGGGTGAAGGGGGTGCACACCTAATAGGTGAGTGCACTCTCTTACGCCAAACCAATCCCCGTGTGCCACGTCAACTCCCCTCTTAAACTCCCCTAACACCCCCATTTGATGGCGCCACTCCCCTCTTAACTCCCCTTATTTTTTTATTCAAAAAAAAAAAAAAAACAAGAAAAGCTTTGATTGGATGGATCCAAGGCTGGCCCCACACATTTCCCTCTCCTCCATCGGTGAACCCACGCCCAAGTTCAACTCCGAATCGGGACCCCGCTTTGATGGCGGCGGTGTTCCCGATCGGGGAAACCCCTCACCGAAGCCACCCACCGAAGACGCCCCGGACACCCTCACTATTACTTTTGGCCACTAAAGGAATTGGTCCAATAAGATTATGGATGAATATAGCTTTTGGTGATGATTTTAAGAATTATCAGATGACATTATTAAGTGATTTGTGCCATGTGAACTCATGACATTAAATGTCAAGCTTATATGTGTGTATACCTAGTATGTCGGCCGTTACATGAGAATTCATTATTGTTTGTGTATGAATTGAGGGCTTAAATGAGTCGATATAATTTCTATGTGCTATTCGGATATCATTGCTTGAATGCACACTATGATTTCAAATAATATGCGAACAAATTGAACGTAAACTAATTTCGGGTACATGAACGTTATAGGCTTTGACTGATTTAGTGTGTGCAAGTAACCGATCTTACCGAGCAAACCAAGGTGAGTTCACTACATTCGAGCATGTGTCCCAGTGGTTGGGGACAGTCAGGGGGTATCCCATGGGGGGGATAAGTCTTTGGGTAAAAACGGGTATATTGGTTAATATTCTCACCTATCATCTTTTGTAAGTCCCTCATCGGGTATTAGTTAGTAGCGCTACTTAGGTTTGGCACCCTCACACCGCTCCTGTAGAGGACGGAGGTGAACTAATGACCCAGTCTGGCCCAGTACTAGATAGGAGTACGTGGGAAGGGCAGTCGTGTATTTCAGGAGCCGTCATTGTTCGGAATTGAGATATTAACAATATTACTTGCATTGGTTATTGAACTATTTTACATACAACGGGTAACAAACGTTTTCTAAAAACTGTGAACTCGCCAGCTTTGTCTGATACACGTGTTACATGCTCGCAGGTCCTTAGGTACTTGGAACGCAGGAACTTGCTGGCTGGAGGGCGCGAGTGGTCATGGTTGCATTGTTGAGTTATTTAACCAACATTTATTTACTTTGGTTGTGTGAAACATATACTTTGTGATACGTTAATGCTTCCGCTGAACTTAATAGGTTTCGAACAACTTGTGCTTGGATTTTATTACTAATAATTTATGAAACGTTGTTTTGACCTTGTGATTCAATGTAATTGGTGGCTCCTAGCTTGTTGTCACACGCCTAACAGGGACACTCCCTAAGTGGTAAATTGGGGGTGTGACATTAATATTTATTGCCTGCTTGCTAGAATTGCATAGAACTTTGCTCGTAGTATGCTTACCTTAGTTTTGCTCAATACTTGTTATTGCCTAAGAACCTCTATGTGCTTACACTCTTCTGTCATCGCTCTATTCGCGAACCTCTCTAACTCATGTTGCATTTGCTATGAAGATCATGTCTGGACGAATTAACATGACTCAAGCCCAGCTAGAGGCTCTCGTTCAAGCTCAAGTTGCTGCGGCACTTGCAGCTGCTCAAGCAGGTAGTATACCCTGCAGTATAGACACACACTAGGATCTTTAGATCCTACATTAACTCTCGTATTTAACTTTGTCCTATTCGTATACAATAGGTCAGCACGCGCAGCAGCCTGTCTGCACTTTCAAGAACTTCATGGACTGTCGTCCAAGTTCATTCAGTGGCACCGAGGGGGCAGTGGGACTCCTCCATTGGTTCGAGAAGCTAGAGTCAGTGTTTGAAATGTGCGAATGCCCTGAGGCACGCAGGGTCAAGTATGCCACTGGCACGTTGGAAGGGATTGCGCTCACCTGGTGGAACGCGCAAGTACAGATCCTAGGGTTAGCAGCTGCTAACGCCACACCTTGGGAGGATTTCAAGGAATTGATTAAGCGTGAGTATTGCACACGAGAGGACATTCATAAGTTGGAGAATGAGCTATACCACTTGAAAATGACGGGGTCAGAGATAGAGGCTTACACGAAACGATCAAATGAACTGGCCATCTTATGTCCAACGATGGTGGACCCTCCAGTTAAGCGCATCGAGTTGTATCTTAAGGGGCTTGCGCCAGAGATTCAGAGCCACGTGACGTCGGCTAACCTCAACAACATCCAAGACATTCAGCGTCTTGCTCACCGACTCACCGATCAGGCAGTGGATCAGAACAAGCTGCCAAAACGCATCAGTGCTACCACTACTGCTACTACTACTCCAGCTACTACTTCTGCCACACCCAGCGAGAACAAAAGAAAGTGGGATGGGGATTCCAGCAGGGGATCAGTATCTGTTCAGTCCCAAACATAGCAGCGTCGCACAAACGACTACCAGAGTCCGAATCAGCAATCATCGGGCAGTCAGGGGCAGAGTGGTTATAGGGGAACTCACCCGTGGTGTAACAGGTGCAACAAACACCACAGTGGGAGATGTCGCAGGGAACGTTGTCAAAGATGCCTCAAGCCGGGTCATGAGGCAAAGGATTGTAGAAGCTCACGGCCAGCAAATCAGAACCAACAACTCCCACCGCCAGCCCCTCAGAACCCACAGCAGCAGCAGCCACAGCGTGGAAACCGGGATGTTTCCAGTGTGGGGCTGAAGGTCACTACAAACGTGATTGCCCTCAACTTAACCAGAACCAGAATCGCAACAACAACAATCAGGGCAACGGGAACAATAACAACAACAACGGGGGAAACAACAACAACAATGGCAACGAAGCTCGGGGTCGTGCTTTTGTGCTAGGTCGGGGTGACGCAGTGAATGATCCCAACGTGGTTATGGGTAAGTTTCTTCTCGACGATATTTACGTTACTGTCTTATTTGATTCGGGTGCTGATACAAGTTATATGTCCTTGAAAATGAGTAAACTGTTAAAACGTACACCGACACCCCTAAACACTAAACATGTCGTAGAGTTAGCAAATGGTAAGAGCGTAGAAGCCGCACACGTAATCAAGGGTTGTAGTATCGTTCTAGCTGGTCAGACCTTCTCGATTGATCTTATACCCATAGTTTTGGGTAGTTTCGACGTTGTCATCGGTATGGATTGGTTGTCCCAGCATCACGCAGAAATTTTATGCAAGGAAAAGATCATCCGTATTCCTCGCTCTAGTCAGGAACCTCTTGAAGTTCAAGGCGACAAGAGTGGTGCTGTTGTTGGCACCATCTCTTTCTTAAAGGCGCAAAAATGTTTACGAAAGGGGCACACTGCAATCCTGGCACTTGTCACTGACGCATCAGTAAAGGAAAAGAAGCTGGAGGATATTCCAGTTGTACATGACTTTCCTCAGGTGTTTCCTGAAGATTTACCCGGTTTACCGCCTCATCGCCAAGTCGAATTCCAGATTGAGTTAGCTTCTGGAGCAGCACTGATAGCCCGCGCACCGTATCGCTTAGCTCCAACCGAATTGGAAGAATTGTCAAAGCAGCTACAAGAGCTCTTGGAAAAGGGTTTTATTCGTCCAAGCTCATCGCCCTGGGGAGCTCCAGTACTTTTTGTGAAAAAGAAGGATGGCACTTTCAGGATGTGCATCGACTACCGTGAACTGAACAAGGTGACGGTGAAGAACCGTTATCCTCTTCCGCGTATAGACGACTTATTCGACCAGTTGCAAGGGTCGAGTTACTACTCGAAGATAGACTTGAGGTCAGGGTATCATCAGCTGAGAGTCCGGGATGAGGACGTCGCCAAAACCGCTTTCAGAACTCGCTACGGTCACTACGAGTTTCTCGTCATGCCGTTTGGATTAACGAACGCGCCTGCAGTATTTATAGATCTTATGAACAGGGTGTGCAAACCCTATCTAGACAAGTTCGTCATTGTCTTCATCGACGACATTCTGATCTACTCCAAGAGTCAGGAGGAACACGAGCAGCACCTACGTCTTATCTTGGAACTTCTTCGAAAGGAGCAACTGTACGCCAAATTTTCTAAATGCGACTTCTGGCTTCGTGAAGTCCACTTCTTAGGCCATGTGGTGAACAGGGATGGGATTCATGTCGATCCATCCAAGGTAGATTCGATCAGAAACTGGCCTGCACCACGTACACCAACGGAAATACGTCAATTCTTGGGTTTGGCGGGTTACTACAGACGGTTTATCAAAGACTTCTCCAAGATCGCACAGCCGCTCACACTACTGACACAGAAAGGTGTCACCTACCGTTGGGGAGATTCCCAAGAGACCACTTTTCAGTACTTAAAGGATAGGCTTTGCAGCGCACCTATACTCTCACTGCCAGAGGGCACGGAAGATTTTGTGGTTTATTGTGACGCATCGATACAGGGACTTGGGTGTGTATTGATGCAACGGGATAAAGTTATTGCCTATGCTTCGCGGCAACTCAAGGTTCACGAACGGAACTACACGACGCACGATTTAGAGCTGGGAGCTGTTGTTTTCGCGCTTAAGATATGGCGACACTACCTGTACGGTACCAGGTGCACCATTTACACCGATCACAGGAGTCTCGAGCATATTCTTAAGCAAAAGGATTTGAACATGCGTCAACGGAGATGGGTCGAACTGCTGAACGATTACGAAGGCGCCATCAAATACCATCCAGGCAAGGCCAATGTTGTGGCTGACACTCTCAGTCGGAAAGACACTCTACCTAGACGCGTACGAGCCTTGCAGCTCACCATTCAGTCCAGCCTTCCTGCTCAGATACGGAATGCTCAGATAGAAGCATTGAAACCAGAAAACGTCATGGCTGAAGCCTTACGCGGTTCGAGGCAACGAATGGAACAAAAGGAAGACGACGCTTACTATGTAACGGGGCGTATTTGGGTCCCACTTTTTGGCGGTTTACGCGAGCTGGTAATGGATGAAGCTCACAAGTCTCGCTACTCGGTACACCCAGGTTCGGATAAAATGTACCACCACATCAAAACAACATATTGGTGGCCTAGCATGAAGGCCCATATCGCTACTTACGTCGGCAAGTGTTTGACATGTGCAAGGGTCAAGGTTGAATATCAGAAACCAGTGAGTCTACTTCAACAACCCAGGATACCACAATGGAAGTGGGAAGAAATTTCCATGGATTTCGTTACGGGCTTACCTAGATCTCAGCGTGGGAACGATACGATATGGGTGATCGTGGATCGACTCACCAAGTCTGCACACTTCCTAGCGATAAAGGAAACGGATAAGTTCTCCACTCTTGCAGACATCTATCTTAAAGAAGTAGTTTCAAGGCACGGGGTGCCCACCTCCATCATTTCGGATCGGGATGCACGATTCACGTCAGAGTTATGGCAAGCGATGCAGAAATCTTTCGGCTCACGGTTAGATATGAGCACAGCATATCATCCTCAGACGGATGGGCAGTCTGAGCGAACGATCCAGACTCTTGAAGACATGCTTCGAGCATGTGTCATCGATTTCGGCAACGGCTGGGAAAAGCACCTCCCTTTGGTGGAGTTCTCATATAATAACAGTTATCACACCAGCATACAAGCCGCTCCATTCGAGGCATTGTACGGGCGTAAATGCCGGTCACCTCACTGTTGGGCAGAGGTGGGGGACAGTCAGGTTACGGGTCCAGAGATTGTAGTGGACGCCACAGAAAAGATTGCACAAATACGACAACGCATGGCGGCAGCACGCGACCGTCAGAAAGCATACGCGGATAAGCGTAGGAAACCGTTGGAATTTCAGGTCGGGGACCGGGTTTTACTTAAAGTCTCACCCTGGAAGGGTGTGGTTCGTTTTGGCAAACGGGGCAAACTAAATCCGCGGTATGTCAGACCGTTCGAGATCATTGAGAAAATAGGCAAAGTGGCCTACAAGCTAAACCTACCAGCTGAACTCGGTGCAGTTCACAATGTTTTTCACGTGTCGAATCTGAAGAAGTGCCTATCAGATGAGACCCTTATCGTTCCTTTTAAGGAACTCACTATCGACGAGCGGTTGCAGTTCGTCGAGGAACCAGTTGAGATCACGGACTGGGATGTGAAGGTCCTCAAACACAAGAGAATCCCTCTTGTTCGAGTTCGTTGGAACTCCCGTCGTGGCCCAGAGTACACCTGGGAACGCGAAGATCAGATGACAGAAAAGTATCCCCAGTTATTCGAAAACCGTGCAACCACTACTGAGGCTGAAGCTACTACTACAGAATTTCGGGACGAAATTCCAAATCAACGGGGGGATGATGTGACACCCCAGGAAAACCAGTGAACGATACAACCTACCTAGCTCCCTCAGTGAGTGCGTACCAAATTTCGGGACGAAATTTCTTCTAAGTTGGGGATAATGTGACAACTCGAATTTCCACGATTTCTATCTTCGCATTTATTACACGTTAATTGTTTGGATTGTTTGGTTGTTTGGATTGTAGTTTATATTTATGGAGGTGCAATATAAATGTTACTGTAATGTGTATATTATGTATGTATATGTATGCATATCTTGGTAAATAATGGAACCTTGGCCAACACCTTAACCCACACGAAAACACCTTCACTTGAAAACACCCCACTCTCATGAAAACACTTTTAGATGAAAACACATATGTGTTTTCGTCCATCATGGGTCCAGCAAAAACGGAATGGGCCTTGGCCCAGTAGCGATCTAATATATGTGTTAGTATTAACCCTTACGCATGAACGGTATTCGGAAAAACAAACCCTAATCATCTCTCGCATTCTCTCTCTCGCTACCCTTGAACCCGACGGCTATCCTCTCTCCTTCGAATCCCGACTTTCTGGTTCGATCATCTTAAGTTTCGGTTAGTATGATCAGTTGTTTGGTTATTGTTTTAGATGTGCTTAATTAATTGTTTGGCAATCATGAACAAACTGCATTGAGTAGTGATTAGAATTGGATGATTTATGAATAGGTGGATTGGATGTTTCTGTCATGAATCATGAGAAATAGATCTGATGTTGTGATAATATTTGGATAGATCTCAACGTATATTCAGTTTAATGTATAATAATAATATGAATTCAGGATTGAATGATTTTGTATTAATGCTTTGTATGTATGGAGGATCACAACTTACTGTCATTGGATAATGTTTGTATGATAAAACGATGTAACTGTTGCCGATGATGATGATGATTAAGATTTGTTTTGTTGCGTAACTGATGTTGCTGATTGGTGATGTCTGGCCGATGAAACCCCCCCCCCACGAAATCCCTTACTCAACGAAAACACATAAGTGTTTTCGGCATCAAGAGTTTTCGGCCCAACTGATTTTCGGCCCAATTGTATTTTTGCTAGCAAAGGGATTTCGGCCCATGTATGTGTTTTCGGCCAAGTTATGTTTTCGGCCCAAAGGGATTTCGGCCCAGTGGATTTCGGCTATCAAGTGTTTTCGCCCACTAAGTGATTTCGCCATGCATGTGATTTCGTTCAATGTTTCTCACACTGTTAGTTATTTAATTCTCTTAGTTATTAACACTGTTAGTTGTAAAGCATGCTAACTATGCTAAACTACATAACTCAGTTAAGTTAGTTATTAACTTGGTTAGATGTGAACTTGGTCAATTGTGTAACTCTGTTGTATATGTGAATTCTGTTAAACTTACCATGACTATTAATGAATACACTTACTAGATGAGACTGGAAATCTTTTATGTGAAGTGTGAATTATGTGAAATGGATTAACTGTTTGCGTGTTACATGATGTTAATCATCCAGTACACTTAGTGATCTGATTACATGCGAAACTTTGCAATCATGTACTGATTGATTATACGTGCATAATATAGGACTTGACTGATAAATTGTGAGCACTTAACTTTAGCATACCGAGCAAACCAAGGTGAGTTCACACAGCCAAGGCATGGGTTCCCGGGTGGGAATGGGATTTGTTGATTTATTGTACATACGCAGCTGATAGAATCGAACGATAAGATACAACTAGACTAGTAACACTTACTGAACTGATCTTCGCACACCTGCCAAGGGTTGGCCGCGATATTATGACTGACTTTGCACACCTGCCTTCGGAAGGCCGCGAACTAAACTTACTAACATCTTCGCACACCTGCCTGGTAGGCCGCGATACTAATAAACCTAGTCTAGAATACTTGGGAGGAATATCCCCTAATATCTTCGCACACCTGCCTGGGAGGCCGCGATGGAAATATGATACATGATATAAACGAACGAACATACTATTACTCATACCATACTATTACTGAACTGTTAACTGTGAACTCGCTCAACTAGTTGTTGACTCTCTGCTGCATGCCTTGCAGGACCTTAGGTACTTATGGAGCTTGCACAAGGAGGAGCAGGTCGTTGTGGGATTCGGATCGTAGACTTTATGTTAAACAATTGAACTTATAACTTTACTTTGGATTTTCATTATTACGCTTCCGCTATTGATACTATGTTTGGTTTGGAACATCAATCGTATTGATTTGGGTTTTTACAAACTATCTTATTTATATTATGCTATGTTCAATATGATTGATGGCTTGATCCTGGTCATGTCACGCCTCCAAGCGGTGGTACTCCGCGTGTGGATTTTGGGGGTGTGATAGTAACGTTCCGGTTTCGTTTTTTAGATTCATGTTCTGAGCAATGGAAGCCGGAGTAGTCGGGGATGTGGCGAATGCGTTGTAGAATTCTTCACTCATGATTTCTCAAGCGAAATAACCCAAATTGAATTCAAGCGGAATCTCCAATCAACTGTTTCAAGCAAAATACCCCACTAACTGTTTGGAGCGGAATCACCACAAACTTTGAAGCGGAATCTCTGGTTTGGCAGCTTGAAGCAGAATCTCTGATTTGGCAGCTTGAAGCGGAATCAGTAAAAACTTTGAACCGAAATCAACCCTTTGGAGCGGAACCTCAACTATTTCAAGTGGAATAACAGTTTACGCTTGAAAATATTCAAGCGGAATAATAGATCTCAAGTGGAATCTCAACAGTTCGTTCAAGCGAAATTAGGTCGAAGGTCCATTTCAGTCACTTTTAAGTCGAATTTTACTGTGAAACATTCAAGGGTTTGTTAAAATGTATTTTTACACAATCTGTGAAAAAATGAGCTGATTTTGACCGATAAATTTTGTTCAATTCAAGAAAGAAGGTGTAGAAGATAGAAAAGTCAATGAAATCCAGCTGTAAACTGCAGAACTCCTCCTCCTGTGCTCTGATACCACTTGTAGGATCATGTATCTGACCCGAACGAGTCTTTCAGAGGAGTTTTGATCTATTTCACTTTAAACACTGATTAGATTGAAATAACAGTAATTACAATCAGTCTTCACACCGGCAGCACCTCGGTATGGAATTCAAGAACTTACACCCCTTTTCTGATTTCGCTCGGACACACTATATATAGGCACTCTGATTCCGCTTGAACATGCTCAAGCGGAATCATCACTTCAAGCGGACTCTCCACTAAACAACTCAAGCGGAATAAGAACAAGTGGTTTCGCTTGAAATGACTAGGTGTCATTTCAAGCGGAATCAGCCTATTTGACATCTAATTCTGCTATTTTCTCGTAAATCGAGCCCTGATCTATCCTATCTAGCAAAAGACTCGATACAAGACGAAGCCGACAGATGCATGCACTAACAAAATCAATCAACAACAATCCTTGAACCATTTTTACATTACCAAGAGCAAAATATATGCGTTTCACACTAATCATGAACTTGATATTTTTCGATAACGCGTAGTAACTTGGTAATGCTTTTAGTTGACTTAGTTACCTTTCGAAACGTATTTATTTCTTTAAAAATCATTCTCACAAATTGGTTTAATGTTTGCAACTTGTAAATAATTTTTACAAAAATTTAAACTCATGAACTCTTCTTGTAAATAAAGCATTTTCTTACTTGTCGTATCTCTAAAAATAGCGTAAGTGTTTGTAATCGTCATGGTTTTCCAAAAACCGCTTTCCTAACTTGGTTTCTTACAAAAATCCTTTGTAAACTCTTGGATTTACCAACTCATCAACTTACTAGTTAATTTATATTTGGTGAAAAATCATTTTTATCAAGTTCATGTCTAACTAGGAGGTGGTTATTTTCGTAACACATAACCACTTCCTATTCTTGTTAGATCATACTTCTATACATCATTCAACAAGATTCACATGGTGATCAATACCACATAACCAAGAACCAACAACATGCTTACTACAACATTTTACTAGTAACTTTTCACTTTCATGTAAACTTTTAGGTTCATGATTCGTGTTTTAACCCTTTTAGTGTTCTAGTTCTTTTAGTGTTCTAAATATAACCATCATACTACAATTTTTAGCTAAGAAACAAGATGAGCAAGGGTGCACAAGGAACTTACTACTAGCACAAGGCTAGGGTAGAATCTAGTGAAGAATATGGTGAGAAAATGATGATGAACAAGCAAGAACAAAGCTCTTTTGAAGGTCCACAAGTTTGCACTTCCTTGAATCACCATAGTTGCTTGAATGGAACTTGAATAATGGAGGATGATGGTGGTTTAGTGGTGGTGATGGGGGCGGTGGAAGTGAGCCAAGAGGGAGGGGGTTTGGGGTGAAGATGGGAGTGTGAAGATATGAGGAATGGTTGTAATCTTTCAAGCCATGCTTTATAAGGACACTCCACATATTTTGGCTACCAAAGCAAGTAACCAATCCACTAAAATAATAAGATTAAATCTTGAACAAGATTGAGGGCATGGTGTGATGGTCCTTGTGACCGAATCGGTTGGGGGGGGTTGGTTGTAACAATTTGTAACTATATTGTAAGGGTTAGTTAGTTTTCAAGTAATATGCTTGCACATGATATTTATTTGATATTTAGTGGGTGTTAGGGTGTTCGGGGATCATGACAAGCCAATAAATAATGAAACAATGTGTTTGGCAAAAATTTAGTGTTCCGGGTAATGTCCGGTTGTCCGGTTGGATACCGTTCCGTTAAAGTGTTTAATTATTTCATAAGGTGTCTTTTATATATAATTTTATAACACTTTTAATTCCAAACACTTAGGAAAACATTCAGGACCATTCAGTCAATTTTCTGCACAAGACTAGTATGTTAACAAGCATGTGTAAGTATGACGCAGTAATCGGAAAACAGTTATGTAATTCCACACAGTCATCAAGCACTTTAATTAATATTAATACATCGTACGAATACATGTAATTATGAGGTTTGTCACATTATCCCCCTGTTAAGAAAATTTCGTCCCGAAATTTAGCACGTGGTTACTGATGACGCTAGTTAAGTTGCGTGGTTTCCTGGTTTTCCTGGGGTATCACATCATTCCCCTGTTGGTTTGGAATTTCGTCCCGAAATTCTGCAGTAGCTTCTGTCTCAGTAGTGGTTGCACTTTTCTTAAACAGCTGGGGATACTTGAGTTTCATTCGGTCTTCTCGTTCCCAGGTTTACTCTGGGCCACGATGGGAATCCCAACGAACTCGGACGAGAGGTATCCTGGTGCGCTTGAGAATCTTAACATCTCGATCAGTAATCTCTACTGGTTCCTCCATGAATCGCAGCTGGTCATTGATAGTGAGTTCCTTTAAGGGAACTATGAAGGTCTCGTCTGATAGACACTTCTTCAGATTTGAAACGTGGAATACGTTGTGAACTCCACTGAGTTCTTCAGGTAGATTCAACCTGTAAGCGACTTTGCCAATTTTCTCAATGATTTCGAACTGTCTGACATAACGCGGATTGAGCTTGCCTCGTCTGCCAAAACGAACTACACCTTTCCAAGGTTAGACTTCGAGTAGCACTCGATCCCCAACCTGGAACTGAAGTGGCTTTCTTCGCTTATCAGCATAGCTTTTCTGACGATCACGAGCTGCTGCCATTCGTTGTCGTATCTGAGCAATCTTCTCGGTTGTATCAACTACAAGTTCTGGACCAGTAATTTGGCTGTCACCAACTTCTGCCCAACAGAGAAGTGATCGGCACTTCCGCCCATACAATGCCTCGAACGGAGCGGCCTAGATACTGGTGTGGTAGCTGTTGTTATATGAAAACTGCACTAACGGGAGGTGTTTTTCCCAGCCATTGCCAAAGTCGATTACACATGCCCTAAGCATGTCTTCGAGGGTTTGGATGGTGCGTTCAGATTGCCCATCCGTCTGTGGATGATATGCCGTGCTCATGTCTAATCGAGAACCAAAGGATTTGTGCATAGCTTGCCACAACTCAGATGTAAAACGTGGGTCACGATCAGAAATGATGGAGGTTGGCACTCCATGCCTTGATACCACTTCCTTTAGGTAGATGTCTGCTAGAGTAGAAAACTTATCCGTTTCCTTGATAGCTAGAAAATGTGCAGACTTTGTCAGTCGATCCACGATCACCCAAATGGTATCATTCCCGCGTTGAGATCTAGGCAGACCAGTAACGAAATCCATGGAAATTTGCTCCCATTTCCATTTAGGTATCTCTGGTTGTTGAAGTAGGCCTGATGGTTTCTGATATTCAGTCTTGACTCTAGCAAAAGTCAAACATTTACTGACGTAGGTTGCTATGATGGCTTTCATACCAGGCCACCAGTATGTAGACTTTAGGTCGTGGTACATCTTATCCGAACCAGGATGCACTGAATAACGAGACTTATGTGCTTCATCCATCACAAGCTCGCGTAAGTCTCCATAAAGTGGAACCCAGATGCGTCCGTAAACATAGTAGGCGCCGTCTTCTTTTTGTTCTAGCCGTTGTCTCGATCCTCGTAGGGACTCAGCCCTGATGTTCTTTGCTTTCAACGCTTCAACCTGAGCATCTCGTATTTGAGCAGGAAGGCTAGAGTGAATGGTAAGCTGTAACGCACGTACACGCTTAGGTATAGTATCCTTTCGACTGAGGGCGTCGGCCACATTGGCTTTGCCCGGATGATACTTGATCGCACATTCGTAATCATTCAAGAGTTCCACCCATCGACGTTGTTGCATGTTTAACTCCTTTTGCTTGAAGATATGCTCGAGACTCCTGTGATCTGTGTAAATGTTGCACTTGGTACCATACAGGTAATGTCTCCATATCTTAAGTGCGAAAACAACTGCTCCCAATTCCAAGTCGTGCATAGTGTAGTTTCTTTCGTGAACCTTAAGTTGGCGTGATGCGTAAGCAATGACCTTGTCACGTTGCGTTAACACGCAACCAAGTCCTTGGATGGAAGCGTCGCAATAAACCACAAAATCATTTGTGCCTTCAGGCAATGAGAGGATAGGCGCGCTACAAAGTCTGTCTTTTAAGTGCTGAAATGCGGATTCTTGTGCATCACCCCAACGATAGGTGACACCCTTCTGAGTCAGTGAAGTGAGAGGTTCCGCAATCTTTGAGAAATCCTTGATAAACCTTCTGTAATATCCTGCCAAACCCAAGAATTGACGGATTTCTGTTGGGGTACGGGGTGCAGGCCAGTTCTTGATCGAGTCAACCTTGGATGGATCCACATAAATCCCATCCTTGTTTACTACGTGGCCTAGAAAATGGACTTCGCGAAGCCAGAAGTCACATTTCGAAAACTTGGCATACAACTGCTCTTTTCGAAGGAGTTCCAGAATAAGCCTCAGGTGTTGCTCGTGTTCCTCCTGACTCTTAGAATAGATAAGGATGTCGTCGATGAAGACTATGACAAATCTATCCAGGTAAGGTTTGCACACTTGGTTCATGAGATCCATGAAGACCGCAGGTGCATTCGTTAATCCGAAAGGCATAACTAGAAACTCGTAATGCCCATACCGAGTCCTAAATGTCGTTTTAGGGACATCCTCGTCTTGGACTCCCAGTTGATGGTAGGCTGACCTTAGGTCAATCTTGGAATAGAAACTCGACCCTTGCAATTGGTCGAATAAGTCATCAATGCGGGGAAGAGGATAACGATTCTTCACAGTCACCTTGTTGAGTTCGCGATAGTCAATACACATTCTGAAGGTATCGTCTTTCTTCTTAACAAATAACACTGGAGCTCCCCAAGGCGAAGAGCTAGGGCAAATAAAACCCTTGTCCAAAAGCTCTTGCAATTGGGTGGACAATTCTTCTAGTTCTGATGGCGCTAAGCGATAAGGTGCACGGGCTATGGGTTCTGCCCCAGGAGTTAGCTCGATTTGAAACTCGACTTGACAATGAGGCGGAAGACCACGTAATTCCTCAGGAAATACCTCAGGAAAATCACGTACAAGAGGTATGTCTTCTATCTTCCTTTCTTCCAAGGAGGTATCAGAAACAAGGGCTAGAATAGGAGCGTGGCCCTTTCGCAAACACTTCTGGGACTTAAGGAAAGAGATGATGCCGACAACAGCACCACTCTTGTCGCCACGAATTACGAGGGGTTCTTTACCAGAACGAGGGATGCGGACAATCTTCTCGTTGCAAAGAATTTCCGCTTGCTGATGAGATAACCAATCCATCCCAACAACAACGTCGAAACTACCCAGAACGATAGGAATAAGATCGATAGAAAAGGTCTGTCCAGCTAAGATGAGGTTGCAACCCTTAACTATGTGTGTGGCTTCAAGACTTTTACCGTTTGCTAGTTCTATCGTGTGTTTGGTGTTCACAAGTGTTGGAGTGCGCTTAAGCATTTGGCTAACTTTTAAGGACACATAACAAGTATCGGCACCCGAATCAAATAAAACATTAACAAAGAAGTCGTCCAGAAGAAACTTACCCATCACAACGTTGGGATCGTTCCTTGCATCACCCTGACCAATCACGAAGGCACGACCTCAGGCGCCATTGCCATTATTGTTACCCCCGTTGTTGCCTCCATTGTTGCCTCCATTGTTGTTCCCGTTTCCTTGGTTGCTGTTGTTCTGGTTCTGGTTCAGCTGAGGATAGTTCCACTTAAAGTGGCCTTCAGCGCCACACTGAAAGCATCCTTTATTGCCCTGATGTTGCTGCTGCTGGTGGTTCTGTGGAGCTTGTTGCTGTTGTTGGCGATTCTGATTTGCAGGACGTGGGCTTCTGCAATCCTTGGCTTCATGACCCAGCTTGTTACATCTCAGACAATGACCCTTTTGGCACTACCCGCTATGATGCTTGTGCACTAGTTGCACTTGAGGTGGTTCCCTCGGTATCCACCCTGTCCTTGACTACCAGAAAATTGCTGACCAAGACTCTGGTGGTCATCAGTCTTTCGTTGTTGGGACTGAACTGAAGCAGAACCCTTGCCCGAATTTCCATCCCACTTGCGCTTGTTATCACTGGGAGCATTAGTAGTAGTAGCGCTAATACGCTTGGGCAGCTTGTTCTGCTCAACTGCCTGATCGGTGAGGCGATGAGCCAGTCGTATAACTTGCTGAATGGTACCCAGGTTAGCTGAAGTCACGTGACTATGGATATCTGGTACTAGACCCTTGAGGTACAGCTCAATACGTTTGATGGGAGGGTCCGCCATAGTAGGACACAAGATAGCTAATTCATTCGATCTCTTTGTGTATGCCTCAATTTCAGATCCCGTCATCTTCAGATTGAAAAATTCACCCCTAGCTTATGGATGTCGTCACGACTACAGTACTCTTCTTTGATCAGTTCTTTGATGTCATTCCATGGGGTGGCATTAGCAACCGCCAACCCAAGCAATTGAACCTGCGCTTTCCACCAGGTTAACGCAGCACCTTCAAGCGTTCCGGTAGCAAACTTCACCCTACGATCTTCAGGGCATTCGCACATCTCAAAAACAGACTCAAGCTTCTCGAACCAATGAAGAAGGCCTACAGCTCCTTCTGTGCCGCTGAAAGTACTAGGTCGGCAGTCCATGAATGTTTTGAACGTGCACACAGGAGGCTGAGCATGATGACCTGTTGCGCGAGAATAAAAGACAGGTTAAGCACAAGGGTTGGTTTGCGAAGGTAGGATCTAAACGTCCTAAGATGGGTTGATATGGCAGGTTATACCTCCTGCAGGGACAGCTGCGAGTGCCTCAGCAACTCCTTCATTAATCAAGGCCGTCAACTGGGCTTGAGTTAGGTTGATACGTCCTCCACGTCCGCTCATGATCTTCACCACGAAGCAACGTAAGTGAGAAAAGTGTCGCGAAAGTATGGGACGACAGTAGAGAGTAAGCACACAAGATTCGAATAGCAATTATCATGTCAATTAATGCACAGTGTGAACTATCTAACATAAATCATACCACCTATTGTGTCGAGTCTTGCACGTGGGGCGAAGCGTCGTTGTGGATCGTTGAGCACTGTACAGGTTATAGTCTGGTTTTGTCAAAAAGCTTTTCTCTTTTTAAAACCAAGTTCACTATAACCAATGGCTCTGATACCAATCTGTCACACCCCCAAAATCCACCATGCGGAGTACCAT
Organism: Helianthus annuus; assembly: GCF_002127325.2. Lineage (NCBI taxonomy): Eukaryota > Viridiplantae > Streptophyta > Magnoliopsida > Asterales > Asteraceae > Helianthus > Helianthus annuus. The sequence continues at coordinate 90,784,747 of NC_035449.2, forward strand.
CGCTTGGAGGTGTGACATGACCAGGATCGAGCCACCAATCATATTGAACAACGTAACTAAATAAATGAAACTAACCACAATACGATTGGTAACCAAAAGGACACAACCAATTTTGAGTTAACAGCGGAAGCATAAATCGAAGTCCAAAACATAAGTTCGTAGTTCATAAGTTTAAGACCCAAAACAAAAGTTCCATAAGTTTATAAAGTTTAATTATTAAGTACGGGACATAACAGTTTGCATCCCACAACGACTTCCTCCCCGTGCAAGCTCCATAAGCGTCTAGCGACCTGTAAGGCATGTAACAACGAGTCAATAACAAAGTTGAGTGAGTTCACAGTTGGTTGTTTAGTTTTAAGTTGTTTCCGAAAACATGGTTTGTCTTTTGCTGGCTTACTTGCCATAGGGGTTACTCCATAGTTGAAAGTATAACTAACCAGTTCCTTCTTTATTACCCAAACCATATCCATAATTAGTGGGGACTTCCTCATGTGAACCACTAGACCGTTACCATATCAACAACTGACGAACAATAGTTGTGCCCTACGTCAATGTCTATCATCATTGACAGTTTGCCATAGTCCATTAGTACACGCCCGTCCGACTGGCACGGTGTGAGGTTTGTTAAACCTAATAGCGCTATTAACTAATGACCCGCTCGCCATTGACCTCGGCGATTAAGTCGATATAAAATGAGGGACTTAATGATAGAGTTTTGTCTAGTAAGTTTTAAGGTTGTTGTCTTACCCAAGGAGGACGAACGTACATATTCTACCCAAGGAGAATACGCATGATTAATATTGGCATCCTACCCATGGAGGATGGCCGTACATATTCTACCCAAGGAGGATATGTAAGATTCGTTTTAATTCTTTAACCCATTCCCAACCACCGGGAATCCTATGCCTTGTAGAAAGTGTGTGAACTCACCTCGGTTTGCTCGGTTAGATTAATTACTCAAATAATCAGGAAATCAAGCACGTCCTAATAAGGTACAGATTACAATCAGTTTCTCATGCATAATACGTATCCTACGTATGGTTTATCTGCTCACTACTTCTATCACGTACGACACAATTCTAATGTCAAGGTACTTTGTTAAGTTGTATTATTTTACCCTAAAATAATATAACTATCTCACAAAATAAGCAAGTATCCACACAAGTGTTCTAATATAGGATATAGATTCTAAATGTATATTTACCCATTTTTATTTACAAAAACCAACCTCCGACACTTTGTATTTTGTTACCAAAAATCGTGGCGAAGTTTATATTCGAAACACAAGTTATAAAATATACTTGTAACGCTTGTTTAGAAAAATATTTTCTAAGTCTTGAGATTTTTAGAAAATTTCGCTAGAGTTTCCCCTAAAAACGGAGGTGTCCATGCTATTAAGCATATCATTTTCTTTTCAAAATCAATCAACAACAATCCTTGAACCATTTTTACATTACCAAGAGCAAAATATATGCGTTTCACACTAATCATTAACTTGATATTTTTCGATAACGTGTAGTAACTTGGTAATACTTTTAGTGGACTTAGTTACCTTTCGAAACGTATTTATTTCTTTAAAAATCATTCTCACAAAATGGTTTAATGTTTACAACTTGTAAATAATTTTTACAAAAATTTAAACTCTTCAACTCTTCTTGTAAATAAAACATTTTCATACTTGTCGTATCTCTAAAAATAGCGTAAGTGTTTGTAATCGTTATGGTTTTCCAAAAACCGCTTTTCTAACTTGGTTTCTTACGAAAATCCTTTGTAAACTCTTGGATTTACCAACTCTTCAACTTACTAGATAATTTATATTTGGTGAAAAATCATTTTTATCAAGTTCATGTCTAACTAAGAGGTGGTTATTTTCGTAACACATAACCACTTCCTATTCTTGTTAGATCATACTTCTATACATCATTTAACAAGATTCACATGGTGATAAATACCACATAACCAAGAACCAACAACATGCTTACTACAACATTTTACTAGTAACTTTTCACTTTCATGTAAACTTTTAGGTTCATGATTCTTCTTTTAACCCTTTTAGTGTTCTAGTTCTTTTAGTGTTCTAATTCTTTTAGTCTTCTAAATATAACCATCATACTACAATTTTTAGCTAAGAAACAAGATGAACAAGGGTGCACAAGGAACTTACTACTAGCACAAGGCTAGGGTAGAATCTAGTGAAGAAGATGGTGAGAAAATGATGATGAACAAGAAAGAACAAAGCCCTTTTGAAGCTCCACAAGTTTGCACTTCCTTGAATCACCTTAGTTGCTTGAATGGAACTTGAATAATGGAGGATGATGGTGGTTTAGTGGTGGTGATGGGGGCGGTGGAAGTGAGCCGAGAGGGAGGGGGGTTTGGGGTGAAGATGGGAGTGTGAAGATATGAGGAATGGTTGTAATATTTCAAGCCATGCTTTATAAGGATACTCCACATATTTTGGCTTCCAAAGCAAGTAACCAATCCACTAAAATAATAAGACTAAATCTTGAACAAGATTGAGGGCATGGTGTGATGGTCCTTGTGACCGAATCGGTTGGGGGGGTTGGTTGTAACATTTTGTAACTATATTGTAAGGGTTAGTTAGTTTTCAAGTAATATGCTTGCACATGATATTTATTTGATATTTAGTGGGTGTTAGGGTGTTTGGGGATCACGACAAGCCAAGAAATAATGAAACAATGTGTTTGGCAAAAATTTAGTGTTCCGGGTAATGTCCGGTTGGATACCGTTCCGTTAAAGTGTTTGATTATTTCGTAAGGTGTCTTATATATATATTTTTATAACACTTTTAATTCCTAACACTTAGGAAAACATTCAGGACCATTCAGTCAATTTTCTGCACAAGACTAGTATGTTAACAAGCACGTGTAAGTATGACGTAGTAATCGGAAAATAGTTATGTAATTCCACACAGTCATCAAGCACTTTAATTAATATTAATACATCGTACGAATACATGTAGTTATGAGGGTTGTCACAGAAAAGGATCCCCCAATCCCAAGAAAGCGAAACTATGAAGAAGTAGACTTCGCCATCAGATCTTTAGTTGATCCCTCATAACTTCATACTTCAAAGAACACTTTCTCAGTTGTCATTAGCTACCTAATTATACAAAAAGAAATGTCTGCAGAAGATATGAAGAAGTACCAAAATGAATTTAAAAAAGAAGGGATTAGGAATGAACTGTTATACAAGCATCAAGACACAAATCAAGAAGATCCGCTTGGTCAAGTCTTGGGAAAACAATTTCCCCCAACTCATTGAATAAAATTTGCCCTAAGAAATCCATTCAGCTCCAAAATTCTAAAATGGATGTCTGAGAGGACAAGCCATTAATTGACTATAGTAAGAGCTAATGGAGAACTTGAAAAAGATCAAAATGACTATCTCTCAATGAAATTTGAGCACCAATTCAAGGGCCAAATCAGTGAGAAGTAGATGAGGAATAGAGATTCATCAAATAAATATCTGTTTTGGCATCATCTATTCTAGGGGTAGATTGTCGGACCTACAAAAGAACAGATAATATTCAAACGCCAAAAGATGACTTATTGATCAAGAAATAAACAGAAATATGATACATTCTCTTCCCAAAGATAGTGAATCTTGAACATTAATCAGAACATCTGTTGAAGACATTCAAAGATCTGTTTAGAGCATTGGAATCATTATTGAGAAAGAACAAAACCATTGATCATCGGGCAAAGCCCTGTTGAAGTAAAGCACTGATCATCAAGACCAAACATCTGTTTTGGCCTAACAGATGTTTGGAACAAAGCAACAGCAGTTTGAAGAACATAGGTTTATTCAATGCAGCAATATTTAGCTTAGAGAAGAGTTCTGATTGTAATAGATCAGATGTTAGATTCCCACGGATGTTTGCTAACATCTGTGAAATCTTTTCTATCAGAAATGTTAGATGTCACTATCAGGGTGATGTCAATTGATTACAAATAGACCTTTCGTACTTGTATAAATAGAGTTAATGTGTTAGAGATCTAATCATCACAAACATTCCTTTTTTATGAACAGTAAAGTTGCGGGATCAGGCTAAGGGAGAGTTTGTGCAATCATTTCTGTATTAATGTAATCTTTTGATTATTAATAGAAATATAGTTTTAATATAACTTTCCACTCTTGTATGCTCATATAATTCTGCACTTACCATTTATATCTTAAATTTCATTCATTATTGTTCACCCAAAGCATACAAGTTATACTCATATCCTAACATTTCTACTGGTTTTTTTTTTTTTTTTTGTGGTTCATGGGGAACCATAAGGAGTAGAGAAACTGGGAACCCGTAGTTTTATATATAAAAACTTATCAAAAACTAAGTTTTACATAATTTTTAAAGTTTTGCATATAAAAACATTGTAGAAGCCGTTATACAAACTGAATAAAACCATTTAAGATCCAATTAAAAAACATTCAATCATATATTTAAATTTTTAAATATCTAATTGTTTTATGATTTATTGACAATGATATTTTCTATCATATCGTATGAATATAGACGAAAGTATTCAAAAAAAATTTTTATTTCAATTTTGATTTATATCATCCTTTATAGGCCTGTAAATGAACGGAACGTTCATGAACTGTTCATGAACTTGTTCGGCGGAAAGTTCGTTTATGTTCGTTTATTTAATAAATGAACGAACACGAACAAAAAAAAATTGTTCGTTTAATTAAATGAATGAACATGAACACACCTTGTGTTCGTTCATTTACGTTCATCAACATTCGTTTATGTTCATGAACGTTCGCTTATTTATGTTTGTTTAATTTTTAGTAAATACATAACTAGTTATATTTATATAAATATTATGTTTTCTAACTACTTATATAAATATAATTAATTAGTATATCTATGAACCCTAATTTAGAGGTGTTTTCCGATGAACTGTAATATATTAGACTTGTTTGTTCAATCATGTTAATTTATGTTTATTCAAATATCTTCACTTAATTTTTTTTCTTGTGTTCGTTTGTGTTCGTGAACTGTTCGTTTAGGCTTTAAACGAACGAACATAAATGAACACGAACATGCCTATTTTCGTGAACGAACACGAACAGAAAAATGTATTCGATTATATGTTCGTGTTCGTGTTCATGTTCCGTTAAAGTTAAATAAACGAACACGAACATGCCTATTTTCGTGTTCGTTCGGTTCGTTTACAGGCCGAATCCTTTATTCTAGCTCTTTCCATATATTTGTATATGTTTTTTAAATGGGACAACTTCAACTCATCTTATTATGGATATGTTGATTTGAGTTGTATTTTATCTGGGGGAGGGGGGTTAACACAGTTAAAAATCAAATAAACATAGTTAAAACTAAGAAGGCAAATCGGTTTAAAGTCACCCTAATTTTATATTTAATAAATAAATATATGTAGATTGTTATATCATAGTCATATTAATATAAATTTCTAATAGCGGTTCACTACCAATTTTTAGCTTCATATACCAGTACGGTAACTGGTATTTTCGATCTCGGTTGCCACGGAGCTCTGATCAGGGATGAGCAAATGGTACTGTGTAGCAGTACCGAATTTTCCGAACTAAAAGATTTTCAAACTTAATCCGGTACCGACTTTTGGCGTCTTCTATATCAGGCTGGTACTGATTTTTAGCTTCATGTACCGATAATGAACCGGACCGTACCGGTGTTTTTGATACCAGTATTGATTGACACCAAGCTTATCCAACTTAGAAAGTAAAGAAAATAATAATAATTATTAGTATATTAATATATGATTATAATATATCATAGTAACTTTTCATTTCATTTGCTTTTTTAATATATAGTAACTAGTTGATTTTCCGAACTGCACGTTGCGATGGGGACCCAATGACTACAAAACGCGTGTCAGCAACGGCAAGCAGATACCGAATATCAAAAGATAAATAAAAATGACGGGGTAAGGATAATCACTCCGTCCTAAAAAACAATTTTAAATAACCTAATATATAATAATAGGACCCACACGTCCTACACTTTGGAATTCGGTTGTTTTCAGTTCAGGTATTACGGTGCTAACACGTTAAAATATGGATGAACTCGGTACCGGTAACGACACTGAAAGTACCGATCTGGAAAATCATCGAAATTAGGTACCGGCACCGAAAATGCTCGGTACAATACGTATGGTATTTGAAGATAAAAATCAATAAATACAGGTATGGTGCTAGATCGGTGTCGAACCGAAAGTAACGATTCTAAAAACGCCAAAAGGTGGGTACCTGTTGGGATTGAACCCTACCAGAGGAACAGATAATTAAAGCCAAAACTGGATCAGGTCAGTGAATCCAGAATAAGCAGATGTTATGCATACAAGTCTCTCCCCTTGAAAGTGGTTTCAACATCTGCTGACCTCCTATCTACTGATCATACAAACTGCTAACCTACAACTACTGATCTAGTCAAAGACTGTTGAAGAACTAAAGCCCTGCTACCCAATCTACTGCCTTGAGTCAAGCACTGCTGATCATAACAAGTACTACTGGGTTCACAGCAGTGGAAGGATGCAGCAGCAACAGTTTTGTTTACTTTATGTAATATAATGTAATATCAGTAGTTAGCATAGCAGAGGTTGTATAGATCAGAGGTTAGAGTTTGTTAGGAGGTTAGATGTCACTTTCATGGTGACGTCAGCTTAGATGCTTCAGTAGTTTGCTCATGCCTATAAATAGAACAGTGCTCTGTACTGTTCTATTAGCTCTTTCACCATCTTCTTCCTGCACGAACAAATACTGTGAGATCGGGCTGAGGGGGAGTTTGTATTCATTCATGTATTGTAATCGTTATTGAAATAAATTCAATCTTTCGGTTCTTTGTGGAAAATGTTTGATTAAAGCATTCTCCTATTTGATTGTGTACAAAGTTTGTTTCCATTATAATTCCGCTGCACAACTCATTCATCTTCATCTTATTTCAAACGTACAACACAATCAAAACCAAACTCAGATCCTAACAATTGGTATCAGAGCTTGGACATTCAAATTTGATTTAACAATCATTTTGACATAAATAGTTCATCTCACAATCGTTGATACTGATAGTTTGTTCGTTTTGTTGAAAAATAGAGCAAGGTTTAATCACCATTAAAGTTGATTAATCAGTGCCTGTAAAACAACCAGGATGACGTCACAATCACAAGATGATAAGAATAACATTGGCTCTCTTTTCAAACCACCTATGCTTAAACGTAATGAATACAACATCTGGGATAGAAGGATGCGTCACATCCTTGCTCAACAGAATACTGGATGTTGGAGGTCTGTTGTCTTTGGTCCCCATGTTCATATGGTGCCAAGTGCTGAGGATACAAAGAAGTTCGTCCCTAAACCAACTGAAAACTATACTGAACTGATTTTCAAAAGTTCGAACTCGATGCCAAAGCATTTAGCATCATAGCTTCTGCATTACCCAATGAAATCTATGCTGGACTGTTACATTGTAACAGTGACAAAGAATTGTGGGATGCATTGAAGGAACAATTTGGGGGAACAGAAGAGGTTATTGAAAACAACAGGAAAATTCTGAATCAGCAGTATGAAACATTTTGTCACATCAATGGTGAATCATTAACCCAACAGTTTGAACGTTTTAGTTGTCTCATTAGTGAACTAAGGCTAGTTAAAGTTACATTTTCAAATGCAACTCAAAATAGCAGGTTCCTTAGATCACTACCTGAAAAATGGGACACAATTGCATTTGTCACTAGAAATTCAGCTGAGTTCAAGGATCTGACCCTGACCCAACTCCATGGTAGACTCCTGACCTATGAAAGGGAGATAAACCAGAAAAGGAGGTTGCAAGAGTCTGGAAAAGTTGCAGATGACTATTCATTTGGCAGCACAGCTCTTTTTGGTCAGGAAGAATCTGGTAGCAGCAGTAAGGATCAAAGTTTTGATCATTTTATTGACATAACTGCTGGTTTTAACAACTCTGATCCTCACTCTGTAATTATGCTTTCACTGCAAACTGTGAAAACCAAATGTCAGATAATCTGTGTTTCGAACTCAATGATTTGCAACATTTTGATCCCACTGACTTTGAAGAGATGGACATTTTGCATAAATTGGCTTTGCTTAGTATTAGAACAAGCAAATTCTACAAAAGAACAGGGAGAAAACTCCCAGGGCTTCATGGGAATTTAAAGGTGGGGTTGGATAAGTCAAAAATTAAGTGTTACAAGTGTAATAGGCTAGGTCATTTTGCTAGGGAATGCAGGAGTCAAACCACTGGTCCAATAGTTACTCATCCTAGCTCAAACCCTAGACCACAACAACAAAACACTGTGCACTATACCCAATATACCCCTGCAGCACATGTTAACACTGCTCATTATGCTGCAACCCCTGTGCCTGTGCATTATGTTCAAACCACTGTTCCACAAATTCAGTATGTTCAGGCCCCTGTTCCTTAGGCATAGGTGCAACCTGTTGCACCTCAACAAGCTGCTCCAACAGTGGCACAACCAGATTAGCAAAGTTTTTTCACACAAGGCTTTGTTGATTAGAGCAGCATGCCTAATGAACTTGGTGATAAAAAATTTGCTCTCTATGCTTCTAATGATACTTTTGATAATAACTTTTGTTCGATGGCATTAGAGTCAATACCAGAAGGGGTAGAAACTAAAGGTGAACAGCTAAGTGTTGAAACAGTGGATGAAGTTGCTGAAGCAGTGGTTACTGCAGTTGCTGGTGAACTATTGTTGGGAGAAAATTCAGAAACCCTGATTGAACCACTGTCTAACCCTTGGTTCAAAGAAGACAAAGAGAAAGAAGAAGTGAAGAAAGCTGGTGAGGTAGAAGGGAGAGCTGATAAAGAAGGTGATCATCAATGTAATTGTGCCATGATGGCTGCTGCCAAGGTAACACCTCAAGTTCTTGAAAAACTGTGTTCAGACAAATGTATTATTGCATTTGCTAACATTAAAGAGGTAAATGAAAACCTTAGGGATAAAATCTTGTCTGATGAAGTAAAATTTGAAAAGTCATTAAAGGAACTCAGAAACAAATTGGCTGAAAAAGATAAAGTGATCAGCAGTCTCAAAGAAGAGCAGAGCATAACCAAAACTCAACTCCAAACTATGATAGAAAAATACAAAGTTTGCAAAAAGGAGTTGGAGTCCACCTAGATCACCTGTGAAAGATGGGTGGAGTCTTGTAAAGGGTATGAGGTTATTCTTGCAGAACAGCTTGAAAGCAATGTCAAGTTTGGTATAGGACATAGAAAATATGATGATCTTGTAAACAATGCTGAAAAACAAGCTGGTTCAACTGAAATAATACCAACCAACAAAAATGGCTAAGAGGTTAAAATAACTGATAAACTTGGTAACAAAATTACTATGGAAAGATCTGTGGGATCCTCAACTTTTGAGGAGATTGAGAAATATCAATTTAAACCCACATGGTCTGATGAGTGTGATATCCTGGAAAACTTCAAACCAATGGATTTCACAACCACTGATGGTGTTAAAGCTCCAAAAGCAAAGATCATTCCAACCAAAGATATCCCAACAGTGGTTCAAAACTCTGTTGCAAAGGAATCTGAGAAAAGGAAGAAGAGAGAAAAGATTAAAAACCTATTTTGTGATTTTTGTGAAAAAAGGAATCATCTAACAAAAGACTGTTTTCATCTAAAAGCACATGATCTAAACAAAACAAGTGTCATTGTACCTGCTGAGAGCTGCACCATCTGTGGTAAAAATAACCACAAAACTAAGGAATGTGTGTATCTCAAAAACTTTGATGAGTAAAAGAATGAGTACATTGAAAAAACATCCTTAAGTTCATCAGCATCATCTGTCAAATTCACCAAGAAACAACCACTGTTTATCCCAGTCCAAACAGCTGTCACAAAACAGCTGAATCAAACATATGTTCAAAGAGATGTTCAAGTGACTAATGCACCTCCTGCAAATCAATTTAGGAGAGGTAAAGGACAACCATCATACCAAAGGATCCCACATGTTTATGAGGCTTACAAAAAGCCCTCTAAACCAAGAGTGAACAGACATCCTTTTGGTTATCAACAGGTGATTGGCCAAGACCCCCAACAGTGGTTAGAGAAAAGCATTCCCAAAAATGTTCAAACCGCTGAGCTAACCACTGTCCATACATCTGTCACCATCCCAGACACTGTTGAGGCCCCATCCAAAGCCTTATTGGCTTTGGAGACCTTAATGAACTAATCATTCTACTTCATGTGCAGGGAGCTTTTGCATGCTTAGATAGTCTTTGGTATATAGATAGTGGAGGCTCCAGGCACATGACAGGATGTAAAGCCCTACTCAAAGATTTCAAAATCCATGGAGGGGTGATATATCCTTTGGGAATAATAGTAAAGGGAAAGTTCTGGGGTCTGGTACAGTTCAGTATGGAAATGTAAAATTTGAAAATGTCAATCTGATAGACAATCTGAAATTCAACCTCCTGAGTGTCTCACAAATGAGTGATAAGGGGTATGGGTCATTCTTCACAAAGGAGTGTTGTAGGATTGTTGGACCAGAAATGGTTGAAAAGATTGAAGCAATAATAAAATCAGGAAAAACAAAACTTGTTGCTCAAAGAAGTGGCAATGTTTATGTTGTTGATATATCAAAAGAGTGTCCCAGAACTGATGCCTGTCTGTTCTCAGCTGCCTCTAGCAAAGAGACAGAACTTTGGCACAGAAAACTGGGGCACCAAATCTTAAGACAATCACTGAAATTTCAAAAAATGGCCTAGTAAGAGGCTTGCCACAAAAACTTTCATGTCCTGAGCATTTTGTTTCCTGTTTAAAAGGAAAACAGCATAAAAGCTCCTTCAAGTCCATTGAAGAGTCCAAAACAACCCAGTGTTTGCAAATGCTGCACATGGATTTGTTCGACCCAGTTCAAGTCATGAGTCTCAAAAAGAAGAGATACTGTTTGGTTATTATTGATGACTTCTCTAGGTTTACATGGACTTTCTTTTTACACTCAAAAGATGAGACTGCAGGCATTTTGCAAGACTTTGTGACACAGGTTGAAAAGAAATTTGACTTTCCAGTTAAAGTCTTCAGGAGTGACAATGGCACAGAATTAAAAAATAAGGAGTTGGAGCCTTCTGTGCGAAGAAAGGGATTGTAAGGCAGTACAGTATCCCTAGAACACCAGAGCAAAATGGGGTTGTTGAAAGGAAGAACAGAACTTTGATTGAGGCTGCCAGAACCATGCTTGCAGATTCAGGTTTGCCATTAACTTTTTGGGCAGAGGAAGTAAACACTGCTTGCTATGTCCAAAACAGAGTTTTAATCAACCCCAGGCACAAAAAGACTGCTTATGAAATTCTATATAAAATCAAACCACTGATCTCATACTTTAAAGTATTTGGCTGCCCATGTTTTATCTTGAATTTAAAAGATTCCATTACCAAATTTGTAGCCAAAGTAGACTGTGGCTATCACCTGGGATACTCAACCACTGCCAAGGCCTACAAAGTGTTTAATACACGGACCAAAGCAGTGGAGGATACTTTGAATGTAAAGTTCAATGAACTTTCATCAATGAAAATTCCAGCAAATCCTGCTGATTTGTTTGATCTTGATAAATTCACTTTTGAAAACACTGCTGTCAAGACTAACAGTGCAGGTCCATCAGAGTATCCAACACTAGACTATGGGTATGAAATCATCATCCCTCAAAAGTCTGTCAAAATGGGAAGAGCAGCAGATGTTCAAAACAGCTGTCAAAGCTCAACCACTGCTACCTCAACAGTTGTTGACCAAAGTAGCCCCTTAACCCCTGCTTCCACATCATCAAACACTGTTGATAAAAGTCCTCAAACAGTGGATCAAAGTCAACATGTGTCCACACCTGTACCTCCTATTCCACCACCTTTTGAAGCCACTGCTGGATCATCAAAGTCACTAGCAGTGGCTAGCTCAGATGATTCACATCTGTAGCCTTCACCACAAAATGCCATTATTCCATACCAAGGAGAGTTAATCTTCTTGAAATCTCATACACCAGATCAAATTATTGGCAACATCAATGAAGGGGTGCTCACAAGAAGTCAATCCCAAAACATTTGTCTTTTTGCTGGTTTTCTATCATTCCATCAGCCAGTCAAGTACCAAGAGGCACTGAAAGACAACAGCTGGGTAGAAGCCATGCAAGAGGAGCTCCAACAGTTCAAAAGACAACAAGTATGGGAGCTTGTACCGCTGCCAGAAGGTGTAAGTCCTATTGGCACAAAGTGGGTCTTCAAAAACAAAACTGATGAAAGGGGCATTGTTGTCAAGAATAAAGCCAGGCTTGTGGTTCAAGGTTACAGACAAGAAGAGGGCATTGACTATGATGAAACATTTGCCCCTGTAGCAAGACTTGAAGCCATCAGACTCTTTCTGGCCTTTGCTGTCAACCACAACATCAAGGTGTATCAAATGGACATAAAATGTGCATTCCTCTATGGTAAGATTCAAGAAGAGGTTGATGTTTGTCAACCTCCAGGCTTTGAGGATCCATTTAATCCAAATCATGTCTACAAGCTGAATAAAGCTTTGTATGGCCTTAAACAAGCACCAAGGGCCTGGTATGAAACTCTTTCAACCTTTCTACTTTCCATTGGTTTCACCAAAGGCAGAATTGATAAATTAAAATGGAGACGGAAGGAATTGATGATTGTCCAAATTTATGTGGATGACATCATTTTTGGAAGCACATGTAATAAAATGTGTGAAGAGTTTAGGCAACTCATGACAGCTTAGTTTGAAATGAGTGCAATGGGTGAACTCAAGTGTTTTCTTGGTCTCCAAGTAAAACAACTGCAAAATGGCACTTTTATCCATCATGGCAAATATGCCAAAGAACTTTTAAAGAAATTTGATATGGATGATTGTAAGCCATGCAGTACACCCATTGCAACCAATAAACTAGTCATGTCTGATGAGAAGGATGAATTGGTTGATCAGACCTTATATAGAAGCATGATTGGGTCCTTATTATACCTAACTGCATCTAGACCAGACATCATGTTTGCAACATGTGTCTGTGCAAGATCCCAATCAGCCCCTAGAAAGTCAAACCTTATTGCTGTAAAAATGATATTCAGATACCTCAAATGTGCTCCCACACTTGGTATCTGGTATCCAACTGATGGTAAAATTGAGCTTTCAGGTTTCTCAGACAGTGACTTTGCTGGATGTGACAAGACAAGGAAGTCCACTTCAGGAGGGTGTCTTGGCAAAGCAAAAAGCAAGCAGCTGTTTCTACATCCACTGCTGAGGCAGAATATATAGCTGCTGCAAGCTGTACAGCCCAACTGCTTTGGCTTCAAAATCAGTTGCTGGATTTTGGTATCACTGCCTTGAAGACACCACTCATGTTGGATAGCCAGGCAGCAGAAAATATCATTAAAAATCCAGTTTCTCATTCATCCACCAAACACATTTACATCAAACGTCACTTTGTAAGGGATTGCTATGAAAAAGGTTTGATTTCTCTGCATCATGTTCCAACTAAGGATCAGCTGGCAGATGTGCTAACCAAAGCATTAGACACATCCACCTTTGAAAGCTCTTGATCTCTAGGATTGGCATGCTAAAAATGGAATAACAGACAAAATCCTGTTTTTCTATGAATAAAAGCATTAAAATGTTTTCAGAAAATCAAAAATCCATCCTTATAAATAGCAAAAAATGAAGTTTTCATTGAAATCCTTAAAAGTCTGCCATAACCACTCATGAGTTCAAAAGTCTGTTCTACTCCAAAAGTCTGTCCACTACTGAAAATCATCCCCTGCTCTCTCATTCCTTTGATAAACACTGTTGTTCAAAAGCAGTGCTGTATCCACTGATGAGCTATCCACTGATAGAAAAATCATCCACTGCCTTTAGTACTGTTACATCCATTGCCTTCATCAGTAATTTTAACGAAAGTACTGTCCTTCACTTCATTAGGGGATGGTACGTGGACAGTACAAAGTAGTCAGTCCTTTTGTAACCGCTGCCACGTCAGCACTCACTTTTCCACCATAAAACCCCCATTCTAAACCCAAACAGGGTTTACTGTCGAACTGAATTCTTAAAAATTCTCTTCTCAAAGCAGTTTCTTCATCTTTCGTCAAATCCCTTCACAAATTTCTTCAAAATGACTAAATCGAAGTCCTCCGCAAAATCTTCCAAAGGGGCCTCTCAAAAGGCTAAACCCACAGAAATTCCACACAAACCTTCTCACAATCTTCTGGGTCTTCTCACAAAACCCGGCACCATGGATACCTTTGATTCCATCCTCGATATGATCACTGCGTCAAAGTATAAAACTTTGCTTACAGCAGATGCTCCCATCTACCTGCAAACCCAGAGAGAGTTTTGGAAAAATTGTACCCTTGACAAACAAGGTGAAGATGTCAAAGCCATTAACTCTTCTCTACAGGGAAAAGCTGTCATAATAACACCACAATCCATCTCGGAGGTCTTTCAACTCAACGATCAGGAAGGTAAAAATTCTTTTCCTAAAAATGAGTTAAAAATTGACTTCATTGAAAGAGGGTATGCAGACACAATGATGAAGAGGGATACCTTACAAAAAGGTTTCTTCCCTTCTCCAACAAGGTTTTTATTCCATACCCTCCTTATGTGTATTTCAAACAAAACCACTGCCTTTAATGAAATACCATTAAACATTCAAAACCTCGGGTATGCTATTCTTCAAGAAGAAAATTTTAATTATTCCCAGGTAATCTTTAATGATATTTAATGATATGGTTAAAAATGTTGAAACAAAATCATTCTTACTGTTTCCAAGATTTCTAAGCTACTATTTTGAAAAGAAATTCAGTAAGGATGATTTTTCTTTAATAAACAAAGGTGACTCTTTTCAAATGCACATCTTAACTGCTGAAACTTTTACAAGAATGTCAACACCTTGCAAAACACAAGCAGAGGTGCCTGAGCAGAATTTAGCAGCAAACACTGCTCCTTAGGTATCTGATGCGGAGCCCACTGCTCAAGGTGATCAAAGTGGCAAAACAACTGCTTTAAAACCCACACCTACAATCACCAAAAAGCCATAGAAAAAGAAAACTCAAAAACCCCCCAAACCCATTAAAAAGACAACTCTGGAGGATGAGATACCAGAGCAACTGCCTGTGAAAACACAAAAGTCACAACAAACCACTGCTGCTACTTCCTCACAGCAGTTGGTAAAAATATCTCAAACCATAGCTGAAACTCCTCCTGTCTCTTCTCAAAAAGAACAGGTGGTATAACAAGGGATACCACTCTATGATGCTCTGGAATCACTCGTTTCCTTCATCCACAGCCCAATGCCCGGGGCAAATTCTCTTTCTACACGCAGCCTCACATCTACAATTCCCACACCAACCAAACTTTTGTTGGATGCAATTGATTTGAACCAGGCACAAACCAGTCCTTCTCAATCACCTGCCAATGAGAATATACTTCAACAACAGACTGGGCCTGACGCATCAATCTTTGCTAACCCACCAACACAACCTGAGGAGGTTACACCTCTTGAGTTACAAGTAACTCTTGGTGGTATTCCAAGTGAAGCAGCCACTACAAGTGTTGAACCTACTGGTTTACACTTGGACAGTGGTTACATCAATAAGACCTCCTTGGAGGCAATTCCTTCTATAACACCTCTGATATCTGCTAGTGAGTTTGTTCTGACCACTGGTTCCATCAAAAGATTATCAAGTGTTGAAGGAAGAAGACCCCAGTACCAAGAAAAAGGGGCATCAGTTGTTGATGTTTGGAGTACACTCCCTACCTCAACCTCTGATAAAACCACTGCTAGTGGGAAATCAGATGATCCCATTAAATTGGGTGATGGTTTAAAGTACCAAGAATTGACGAAACGTGTTGAAAAACTAGATACTTCGGTTGCAGAAATCAAAGAAATGCTGCAACAGTTGTTAACAGTACAAAAGGTGCAATCCCCTACTGATACAACAGTTGTTCCACCTTAAACATCTGCTCCACAAGCATCTGTTGCAAATGAGCTCTGGAACTTCTTTCAACCTGTTCTCCAACAACAACAACAACTGGCTGATCAGCAACGTGAAAAACATGTTCAAGAGCTGAGAAACACAATGGAGTCTAGGTTCAAGAACACACAAGTAGACATCAAGGCTATAAAGGCCCATCTGTTGACAACCACTGGCACTACTCCTCCAACAGTTCTTTTTATGGATGAACTCCCCCCAGATAATGCCAAAAGGGGGAGAAAATTCAGGAGTGGAGGAAGAAAGGGATTGATAATGGTCTGTATATTGAGCCAGAAAAGGATGCTATGCTCAGAAAAATTCTCTTGCCAGATGGTAGCAAGAAGGTTGATGTTACTCAAGATGCACTTGATGAAGGAGTAGCAAGTGTGAAAAGAGATAGAGCGGCAAAGGATATGTCAAGGTGGAATGAAGAAAAAAGAGCTTACATGCAGCTGAATGCGCAGGGTTGTTCTGGGTTAAAGGATGTTCAAAATCCTGTGCCAAAAAGAAATCTTACTAGAAAAGTAAGGAAACCCAAGTCCACACCATCCAGACTCACTAAGCATACTTTAAAATCACTATCCAAAAGCCACCAACATCAAACCTCCACCCAAACAGTTGCTGAAACTCCTGCTGTATCAACATCTGCTGGCACTTCAGTTGTTTCAACAACTGCTCTCACTACAATACACACCACTTGAACACACACTACAACCACTACCTTTCCATCACCACCATCACCACTTAAAACAACATCTCCACCATCACCTCCTGTAAAAAAGCAGAAGACAGCAGATGTTACAACATCTGTTGTAATGACAACAGTGGTTGAAACACCAGTTGTTTCAACAGCTGTTAGTCAATCACAAATCACTGCCTCTCATATCACCACCATTGTTCCACTCAAAACATCATCTGCCTCTCCTACAATAAAAAGGAGAAGGGTTATCATACCAGATGATGATTCTCCATCACCACCACCAACATCATCAAAACCTCTAGCACTTGTCACAATTCCGAATCCCATTCTTCTCTCTTCAGCTCAAATTCAAAAGCCATTACCTCCTGCAGGTCTTTTATTTCCTTTGGAACTCATAGCAGTTAGGGAAGAAATCATATCTTTCTATAATGAGGATGACCCTTCTAAAAGGAGTTTGCCATCAGTTGAAGGATATCCCAGGCCAAACAATATTGAAGAATATTTGAAAATCAAGGCCAAGCAAGCAGAGAATATCTCAAACAAGAATAAACAAGGGAAATCTGATAGAGAATTTTAGCAAAACTATCAGTTTCTACTCACACAGGTCAGATCTTTGGAGCAATTTGCTAAAAATGTATGTCAGCAAATCTCAGAAAGGGCAGATGAGTCCTTGAGAAAAGACTACATTGATAACATCATGACCTACAAGAAATACAAAGGAGAGAAATATATGTATAAAGACTGGACCATTTCTGAACTTCAAAATGAAGCAGCCAGGATTCAAGAAATGATTAAAAATAAGGTCAAACATATTCCTCCTGAAAAATTCAAGAAGTTTGAATCTGACAAAGCTATAGAGTTGAAGAGAATGAAAGAGGAGCTGATAGCAGCTGATTATGGGTCAAAGAATTCAATGTCAAAGTGGGGAGAAGATAGGGTCAGGGCCACCTACAAAAAGCTGGAGGAACTCAGGAAGAAAGATCCAACAGTTCCACAAAAGCCTGACTATCCTGAAGCAGAGGTTTCAAAGAGACTGTCAAAACTGCAAAACAGGAGATCCACTACTCCAGCTGGTACAGCCCTCTTTAAAAGAACGCCACAAAAACAGTTGGGTGCTGAAACAATCCAAGATCTAATAGCTGGTGATAACCTTGTAAAAGAGGGGATTAAGATGATGATTAAAGAAGATCTTGGATTAGAACAATCTGTAAGTACTGCTCAGACAGTCATGAACAGGCCTGCATCACCAAACACCTCATCAAATAAACATCTCCTAAAAAACCCACCAGACTCAAAAGTACTAAAGTGGAAAACTGACAAACAGACCCACGTACTAACTTTGCTCAAGTCTAGTGGAGAAGTGAAGAACATATCAAGGGAACAAGCTCTTGGACTGAGTCTTGAAGATTTGCAGGATCTCCTTGATCTTCCACATAGCAGGGATGATGATGACACAGATGCCTTAGCCTTTGAACTTCAACTCAAAGGGAAAATAAGGGAAATGCTGATGAGGCAATAAAGATCTACAATAATGAAGAGTTTTGGCATTATCTGTTTTAGGGGGAGATTGTTGGGATTGAACCCTACCAGAGGAACAGATAATTAAAGCCAAAACTGGATCAGGTCAATGGATCCAGAATAAGCAGATGTTATGCATACAAGTCTCTCCCCTTGAAAGTGGTTTCAACATCTGCTGACCTCCTATCTACTGATCATACAAACTGCTGACCTACAACTACTGATCTAGTCAAAGACTATTGAAGAACTAAGGCCCTGCTGCCCAATCTACTGCCTTGAGTCAAGCACTGCTGATCATGACAAGTACTGCTGGGTTCACAGCAGTGGAAGGATGCAGCAGCAGTTTTGTTTACTTTATGTAATATAATGTAATATCAGTAGTTAGCATAGCAAAGGTTGTATAGATCAGAGGTTAGAGTTTGTTAGGAGGTTAGATGTCACTTTCATGGTGACGTCAGCTTAGATGCTTCAGTAGTTTGCTGGTGCCTATAAATAGAACTGTGCTATGTATTGTTCTATTAGCTCTTTCACCATCTTCTTCCTGCACGAACAAATACTGTGAGCTCGGGCTGAGGGGGAGTTTGTATTCATTCATGCATTGTAATCGTTATTGAAATAAATTCAATCTTTCGGTTCTTTGTGGAAAATGTTTGATTAAAGCAATTCTCCTGTTTGATTGTGTACAAAGTTTGTTTCCATTATAATTCCGCTGCACAACTCATTCATCTTCATCTTATTTCAAACGTAAAACACAATCAAAACCAAACTCAAATCCTAATAGTACCAAATTGGTAGCAAAAATGAATTGGTATAGTAAATTTGGTACCGATACGATACCGGCTTGATTACAGGATTTGATACGATTTGCTCATCAATAATATAAATATCCAAGTTAATTTTACATGCTACAATTCATTCATTACAGAAAAAGACAAAAAAGAAAGCAAAATAAGTTGTTGTGTATATAAAACCTCATTCAAAAGAAATACAGTTTACTTACTGTGTGTATGAAAAGTAAACTAAATGGTGCAATTACTTGCATTTCTACGTTGCTATAGGATTTGATGAGCTCGGTACCAACCGGTACCGAAAATACCATTACTGAAATCCCCAAAAGTGGGTACCGGTACCGAATATACCTGGTACATTACGGTTCGGTACCGGTCGGTACTGGTACGTCACCGGTATTTCAAAAATCGGTGAATACCAGCGTCGAACCGGTACCGAAAATACACCCAGTTTGGTAAATTTGATATCGGTACCGGTACCCAATACCATTTGATAATTCCTTAGTGATGTTACTATTCATTTAATTGTATTCTTAATATATAGGTAATGTTTATTTATATTTGACACTAACCAATAACTAATAAATAAGTAACTGCGTGTGTACAGGTTTCTCATCTATTTATTCTTTTTATTATTACTATTTATGTTATGACAATTTAATTTACCTAATATATATTTTTTTTCATAACTATTTTGAAGAAACACTGACCTGAACAGTAGGCTCCGACTAGGACTTCAACTCTTGGCGATCCGAACAGCTGACTGCAAAACAGAACACCGTTAAAACTCGTTACAGGAATGGGGTTATTCCTGTAATGTAACATTTGTGCTTGTAATCATTATGAACAGTTCTATTATCAATAAAACAATGTTATTTGATCCCAATGTTTGTTTGGTTGTGTTTTACATTTTTCATGTTTTGACTTTTGCTCAATTTCAAACTCAACATCGCTTTCTGGAGAATTATACGCAAACTGGTGCGTAAACGTACTCAGTTTAATGCGACAAATACTCCGGAACATCAACATATACTCAACATACCTTAAATAACCCTTACATAACTTAGAAATAAGTTTTGAAGGCTTTGGTATGGCAAAAACAAGTTAATTCGCTTACAGGGACTAAACTTTTGGATCATTCAGGGGCTAAAAGTGTCAAAAGTGCACAAGTTTGCACTTTCGCGCATAACTTACGTTCTGAATACATCCGGACATCCAAAAATTTTTGTAAGCATCCTAATATTATGCCTTAGTGTTTGGCATGAGAAAAATCCATTCGTCGCGCAATTTGGATCGTCTTACGCGCTTATGCGCATTCCGTCGTAATTAACCGAACATCGCGACCGTACGGCCAAACGAACCGACATCCGAGATATTTTTGAACATATTTTAAGTTCCCTATACTTTAACTTCATTTTAGAGCTTTGAAATGGGGTTAACGGGGCTTAAACGTGTCAAAAATGCATCAAATACCAAGTTTTGGGGTTGCAGGGACCAAAATTGTAAATCTGCCAAACTAAGGGCTTACGGACCGTAAGCCATCACCCATACGGTCCGTAAGTCTTCCCCAGTACAGCAGATTCAACATTTAATGTTGTTGCCTCTTCATGAAGTGAAAGGCCAATCTTGCCCTTGTCTCTTCCAGCCAATAAGGGGCAAGATCAGATGTACCACAACAATTCGACAAGTGTACGGGCGAGATCGTGGCACGATATTCGAGAAATGATCCTAACGGTTATGCTTTTCCTATAAATATCCCCCCCCCCATTCTTGCAAAAACCCACAAGAATCTGATCTAAAAGCTCTAAGTTGAAGTATTGCTTCATACCTGAGTTTCTTTGATCAAGATTAGCTTTCGGGGACCCTTTGTGAGTGTTCCTTCATTGTTTTATCGCTTTTCGAGTCCGAAAGTCGAACTATGTTTGACTTTCTGCATTGACCAGTTTATGGTCGATGCGAAGTTCGTTGGAACTTCAAAACGTGAGCGTGATCACGATGGTTATAGTCCGTAGTGACTAAACCTACTGATTACCACGTTATCTAGGCTCAGTGACGAGTCGTAGTTTCGGCCAAAATGCGCATTCTTGCGTATTTTGTAACCAAACTACTCGTGAGCATCAAAGCCGTTTGTTTTGATGCCAAACCTATTTTCTAAACTTAGTTAAGCATGTTCTAACATGCTTAGCTCGTCACTTTTAGTTTAGTGCATATATAGGGTCGTAAGGTAAGCGATCTAAACCATCGCTTATACTTTCGAACCCGACCCATTTGGTCGATCATTAGTGTGACAACTCGAAATTTAGAACCTTTCGTTGTAACTTGCTTGTACGTTATGTGACTAGTTAAAATGATAACGTGAACCTTTTTATGTGATAAGTGCTTTGTTACGTGTGTATTGTATATATATGTGTACGTGTTATATGTGAACCGAGAACCCGACACGAAACAACAAGGAACCCGACTCGAGACCATGAGGTTTCGAGTGACTAGTAATCGGTTTTGGGCCTTGGGCCGAGAACCTTTGGCCGGTTGGGCCTTTGAGCCGTAAACCCCACCCGAAAACCCATAAGGGTGCTAGACTTGGAACTTGGCTATAAATACACCACCTTAGTTATTTGTTACCATTTTGTTGAACATTAGAACACACACACTCTCCTACTTCTCTCTCTAAGCCTTAAGAACACAAACACACCTCCAAGACTCTCGGATCTAATCGGTTAGCACAAGAACTCTCGGGTTTGGAACTTTGGATCGGCACACACACACCTCACCAACCGGTTAGTATTTCTTGTTGGTTATTGTTGAATTCTTAGTGTTAAATATGTTCATGATGTGTTTGCGCTTGAATAAATGTATGATAAGATTATGTGATAATATGGTAGTTGAGTTATGCATGATATTTGAAAAGAAATCGGCTCATGAATGTTCTTGTTATGAGTGGAACTATGCATAAATGTTTGATGTTGAAAATAGATTCATTGTATGTTAAAAATGAATGATGAAATCGGGTTGCACTTGTGATGAAATCGGACCTACATGAAAACCGAATTGTGTGTTATGTTTAGTGTTTTGATGCTTGTTCATAGTTTTGGTTGAATAAGTGATTAATATGTTATGAACTTGATGAACATGTGTTTGAATATGTGAAGAACACTTTGAATGATAGTTGAAGATTGAAAACCCTTGTGATTTTGATCCATCTTTGACTAATAGCCTGATTAGGAAATATGTTAGTGGAATTCTATTGGTTATTTCCGGATTTGGGCCTGATTATATTGTACCACTAATCTGACTACATCTGCATCAACACGTGAACTTGAAAACGACTGCTACCGACTCGCAATCACCTGGTTGCGACTCGCAACCACAGCGTGATGACTCGAGACCACGCGGTTGCGACTCGCAACCATAACAGGACAAGCCGAGACCGCAGGTTACGAGTCCCGTTGTGACTCGAGACCTCAGCATGATGAACCGAAACCATGGTTGCGACACCGGTTGCGACTCGCAACCATCCATGATCAACACACAGCATGACTCGAGACCATGCTTGCGAGTCCGGTTGCGACTCGAGACCACACTTTTGGGCCTTAGTTAGTGGGCCGGACTTATGAACTTCTGTGCTACTGTTGATGAGTTATTTGGGCCTGTTATCACGAGCCCAACTGTTTGGACTTTGAACATGTGATTAACTGTTACCTATGAACTGCTACTGATTAAACGTGCTTGCCAAACGTGTTGAACATTTGTGCACTACTTGGTTCGAATCTGATTATACGTGATATCCGTGTTAGGACGTTATTGACTACTTGCGACTTGATTGACTTTCTGTGTTTGACTGCCGAGCAAACCAAGGTGAGTTCACACCCTTACAAAGCATGGGATTCCCTGGGTTGGGAACGGGGTTAAGGAACGTGGGTTCCTCGTCTACCTTGGGTAGGACGTCAGTGGTTCAGGAATGTAATTCCTCGTCCGGATGGACGGATAAACGTACTAGACTAAAACTCTATCACGAAGTCCCTCCTTTTTGTATCGACTAATCGCCGGGCCAATGGCGAGCGGGTCATTAGTTAGATAGCGCTATTTAGGTCTGACAAGCCTCACACCGTGCCGCAGAGGACGGGCGTGAACTAATGGATCTGGGGCACATCAATGATGATAGACATTGATGTTTTCAGGGCACATAAACATGACTACAGTCAGCAATCGATACGGTAACGAGTCTAGTATACACATGGGGTAGCCCCCACGGCTGGAGAGCCAGATGATGTACATGGGGTAGCCCCCACGGCCGAAATGCCTGATAACTACATGGGGTAGCCCCCACGGCCGGAGTGCCGGAGTAACTGGGAACGAACTGGTCACGTTTTTAAACTATGGGGTAACCCCCACGGCAGGATGCCAGATAAAGTAAACTGTTTTCGAAACAACTAAAACGAACGCCCACCCGTGAACTCACTCAACTAGTTGTTGACTCGTTACTACATGCTTTGCAGGACCATAGGTACTCAGTGGGAGCTTGCATGGAGGAAGATCGTTGTGGGACAGGGATTGCTACAAGACTATGTTAAACTTGAAACTTTTGGAACTTATGTTATAACTTTAAACTTATGCTTCCGCTTGCAACTTAAACTTATTTGTTTTGGAACACCAATCGTGAATGGTTAAACTTTTATAACTATTTATATGCTTGTTCAGTATGATTGGTGGCTGGATCCTGGTCAGTCACGCCTCCAAGCGGTAGTACTCCGCAGGTGGGATTTTGGGGGTGTGACAGATTGGTATCAGAGCCATTGGTTATAGTGAACTTGGTTTTAATAAAG
This sequence comes from Helianthus annuus, assembly GCF_002127325.2. Lineage (NCBI taxonomy): Eukaryota > Viridiplantae > Streptophyta > Magnoliopsida > Asterales > Asteraceae > Helianthus > Helianthus annuus. The sequence continues at coordinate 90,808,584 of NC_035449.2, forward strand.
GAGAAACGTTTTTGTTAAAACCAGACTATAACCGGTTTAGTGCTCAACGGTCCACAACGACACTTCGCTCCTCATGCAAGGCTCGACGTTCTAGGTAATATGATGTATGTATATTGCCTACTTGTTAGTTGCGTAGTACATTGCTCATGGTATGCTTGATTAGTATAACTACTGTTGTTTGAGCACGTGCGTGCTTACCCTGTCCTACTATTGTACTTTCGCGAACCACTCTCACACGTATTACTCTTATTATGAAGAAACATGTCTGGACGCGTTAACATGACACAAGCCCAGTTGACGGCTTTGATCAACGAACGAGTTGCCGCAGCGCTCGCAGCTGCACACGCAGGAGGTATATCCTGCAGTCTGAAATTGTTCTAGGATCATTTGGATCCTACTCTCGTGAACCAACCTTTGTGTTAAACTCTGCCTTTTCTTTCACCTACCTTAGGTCAGGCACCGGTGTGCACTTTTAAGACCTTTATGGACTGTCGACCCACAACTTTTAGCGGCACTGAAGGAGCAGTAGGTCTCCTACACTGGTTTGAGAAACTGGAGTCTGTGTTCGAAATGTGCGAATGCCCTGAAGCGCGCAGGGTGAAGTATGCTACTGGTACTCTCGAGGGTTTGGCTCTCACGTGGTGGAATGCTCAAGTGCAGATGTTAGGGTTGGTTGCTGCCAACGCCACCCCATGGGAAAACTTCAAGGAAATGATCAGGGAGGAATACTGCAGTCGTGACGACATTCACAAACTGGAGGATGAGTTTTACAATCTCAAGATGTCAGGATCAGAAATTGAGGCATACACTAAGAGATCGCATGAGCTTGCCTTGTTGTGTCCTACTATGGTGGATCCTCCGTATAAGCGAATTGAACTCTATCTCAAGGGCTTGGTGCCAGAGATCCAAAGTCATGTGACTTCAGCGAGGTTGACTACTATCCAGCAGGTTGTACAGTTGGCTCACCGTCTTACTGATCAAGCGGTGGAGCAGAACAAGTTACCGAAGCGTATAGGTGCTGCAACTACTTCTGGTGCTTCTAGTGGGGATAAACGGAAATGGGATGGAACTTCAAGCAGGGGTTCAACTTCAGTGCAAACTCAGTCTCAGCAGAGAAAGACAGATGATCACAAGAGCCCCAGTCAGCAGTCGTCTGGTGGTCAAAGTCATGGTGGATACAAAGGAAATCACCCCAAGTGCAATCGTTGTAGCCTACACCACAGTGGGCCATGCACCAGGGGCAACTGTCATCGATGCAACAAGCCTGGTCATGTTGCAAAGGATTGCAGGAGCGCATATCCTGTCAATCAGAATCGTCAGCAACCTCAGCAGAACCAGCGACAGCAGCAGGGTAACAACAAAGGATGCTTTCAGTGTGGAGCTGAAGGCCACTTCAAGAAAGATTGTCCCCAACTGAACCAGAACAACAACAACAATCAGGGGAATGGTAACAATGGGAACAACAACAACAACAATGGTGCTAGGGGACGAGTGTTCGTGATTGGTCAAGGTGAAGCAAGGAATGATCCCAACGTGGTGACGGGTAAGTTCCTTCTCGACGACTTTTATGTTACAGTCTTATTTGATTCGGGTGCCGATACTAGCTATGTGTCACTAGAAGTTAGTAAGATGCTTAAGCGTATTCCTACACCCCTGAGCGACAAGCACACTGTAGAGCTAGCTAATGGTAAGAGTTTGGAAGCCTCACACGTAGTCAAGGGTTGCCAGCTTATTCTCGCTAACCAGACCTTCTCTATTGATCTTATTCCTATTGTCTTGGGTAGTTTCGACGTTGTCATTGGAATGGATTGGTTATCCCAACACCGAGCAGAGATTCTTTGTAACGAGAAGATCGTTCGTATTCCTGGTTTAGGTGGTGAACCTCTCATGATTCGTGGCGACAAGAGAAGTGCTGTTGAGAACATCATCTCTCTTCTTAAAGCCCAGAAATGCTTACGAAAGGGCCACACTGCGATTTTGGCTCTAGTTACTGATACCACAGAAAAAGAGAAGAAGCTAGAGGATTTTCCGGTTGTACGCGACTATCCTGAGGTATTCCCTGAGGAATTACCTGGTCTTCCGCCCCATCGCCAAGTCGAGTTTCAGATTGATCTAGCTCCTGGAGCCGCGCCTGTAGCCCGTGCACCTTATCGTTTAGCGCCATCAGAATTGGAAGAACTCTCCACGCAACTACAAGAACTCTTGGATAAGGGTTTCATTCGTCCTAGCTCATCGCCTTGGGGAGCTCCAGTACTATTTGTGAAGAAAAAGGACGGTACCTTCAGAATGTGTATCGACTATCGAGAACTCAACAAGGTGACTGTGAAGAATCGTTATCCTCTACCGCGTATTGACGACTTGTTCGACCAGTTGCAGGGGTCGAGCTACTATTCAAAGATCGATCTGAGATCGGGATATCACCAGCTGAGAGTTCGGGAAGAGGATGTCTCTAAGACGGCCTTTAGGACTCGATATGGGCACTATGAGTTTCTGGTCATGCCGTTTGGGCTGACGAACGCACCGGCAGTTTTTATGGATTTGATGAATCGAGTGTGCAAACCGTATCTGGACAAGTTTGTTATAGTCTTTATCGACGACATCCTGATCTATTCTAAGAGCAAAGAGGAACACGAACAACATCTACGACTTATTTTGGAACTCCTCCGGAAGGAACAGCTTTACGCAAAGTTCTCGAAGTGCGACTTCTGGCTTCGTGAAGTCCATTTCCTAGGGCATGTGGTGAACAAGGATGGGATTCACGTTGATCCATCCAAAGTGGACTCTATTAAGAACTGGCCTGCGCCTCGCACACCAAAGGAAATTCGCCAATTTTTGGGATTGGCAGGTTACTACAGGAGATTCATTAAGGATTTTTCTAAGATCGCGCAGCCTCTCACCCTACTAACACAGAAAGGCGTTATTTATCATTGGGGAAATGCACAAGAGTTAGCTTTTCAGCATCTAAAGGATAGACTTTGCAGTGCACCTATCCTTTCACTGCCAGAGGGCACAGAAGATTTTGTGGTTTACTGTGATGCATCAATTCAAGGTCTTGGTTGTGTATTGATGCAACGAGATAAAGTCATAGCTTACGCCTCACGACAACTCAAAGTTCACGAGAAGAACTACACGACACATGATTTAGAGCTGGGAGCTGTTGTTTTCGCACTTAAACTATGGCGGCATTACCTGTACGGAACCAAGTGCGCCATCTACACCGACCACAGAAGTTTAGAACACATATTCAAGCAGAAGGAACTGAATATGCGGCAGCGACGATGGGTCGAGCTGCTGAATGATTACGAGTGCTCTATCAGGTATCACCCGGGCAAGGCCAATGTTGTGGCAGACGCCCTCAGTCGGAAGGACACTACGCCTAAGCGCGTAAGAGCTTTACAACTCACGATCCATTCTAGTCTACCTTCGCAAATACGAGCTGCTCAGATAGAAGCGCTGAAACCAGAAAACGTTAGAGCTGAAGCCCTACGCGGGTCAAGACAACGCTTAGAACAGAAGGAAGACGGTGCTTATTATGTGACAGGACGCATTTGGGTCCCACTCTATGGCGACTTACGAGAACTTGTGATGGATGAAGCGCACAAATCTCGCTACTCGGTACACCCTGGTTCGGACAAAATGTACCACGATATTAAAACTACGTATTGGTGGCCTAGCATGAAGGCCCATATAGCAACTTACGTCAGCAAGTGTTTGACTTGTGCGCGAGTCAAGACAGAATATCAGAAACCTTCAGGCCTACTTCAGCAACCAGAGATACCACAATGGAAATGGGAGCAAATTTCCATGGATTTCGTTACTGGCCTACCTAGATCACAGCGCGGAAACGATACTATATGGGTGATCGTGGATCGACTCACAAAATCCGCACACTTTTTGGCAATCAAGGAGACGGATAAGTTCTCCACTCTAGCGGAAATATACCTCAAGGAAGTTGTTTCGAGGCACGGGGTGCCCACCTCTATTATCTCTGATCGAGATGCACGTTTTACTTCGGAACTGTGGCAGGCAATGCACAAGTCTTTTGGCTCACGTCTTGATATGAGCACAGCGTATCACCCGCAGACGGACGGGCAGTCCGAGCGTACTATCCAAACACTAGAAGACATGCTTCGCGCTTGTGTAATCGACTTTGGCAACAGCTGGGAAAGGCATCTGCCACTCGTGGAATTTTCGTATAATAACAGCTACCACACCAGCATTAAAGCTGCTCCGTTTGAGGCATTGTACGGACGTAAATGCCGGTCACCCCTCTGTTGGGCAGAGGTGGGGGATAGTCAAATCACTGGTCCAGAACATGTGGTAGACACTACTGAGCGGATTGCTCAAATACGACAACGCATGGCGGCCGCTCGTGACCGTCAGAAGGCATACGCCGATAAGGGCAGGAAACCACTCGAGCTCCAGGTTGGGGAGCGGGTTTTACTCAAAGTTTCACCCTGGAAGGGTGTGGTTCGTTTTGGTAAACGCGGCAAACTCAACCCACGATACGTTGGACCTTTCGAAATTCTTGAGAAAATAGGCAAGGTGGCCTACAGACTGAAATTACCAGCAGAACTCGGTGCAGTTCACAACGTTTTCCATGTGTCAAATCTGAAGAAGTGTCTGTCAGATGAGACGCACGTAGTTCCTCTGAAGGAACTCACGATCGACGAACAGTTGAAATTCGTCGAAGAACCTGTCGAAATCACGGACCGGGATGTTAAGGTCCTCAAGAGCACTAGAATACCTCTTGTTCGAGTTCGTTGGAACTCACGTCGCGGCCCAGAGTTTACCTGGGAGCGCGAAGATCGGATGAAACAAAAGTATCCCCAACTGTTTGAGAACAGTACAAACGCTACTGAGGCTGAAGCTACGGAATTTCGGGACGAAATTCCAGATCAACGGGGGGTGGATGTGACACCCCAGGATAACCGGGAAAACATTACAACTTGACTAGCTTCCTCAGTGAGTGCCATCAAATTTCGGGACGAAATTTCTTTCAACTTGGGGATGATGTGACAACTCGAAATTTAGAACCTTTCGTTGTAACTTGCTTGTACGTTATGTGACTAGTTAAAATGATAACGTGAACCTTTTTATGTGATAAGTGCTTTGTTACGTGTGTATTGTATATATATGTGTACGTGTTATATGTGAACCGAGAACCCGACACGAAACAACAAGGAACCCGACTCGAGACCATGAGGTTTCGAGTGACTAGTAATCGGTTTTGGGCCTTGGGCCGAGAACCTTTGGCCGGTTGGGCCTTTGAGCCGTAAACCCCACCCGAAAACCCATAAGGGTGCTAGACTTGGAACTTGGCTATAAATACACCACCTTAGTTATTTGTTACCATTTTGTTGAACATTAGAACACACACACTCTCCTACTTCTCTCTCTAAGCCTTAAGAACACAAACACACCTCCAAGACTCTCGGATCTAATCGGTTAGCACAAGAACTCTCGGGTTTGGAACTTTGGATCGGCACACACACACCTCACCAACCGGTTAGTATTTCTTGTTGGTTATTGTTGAATGCTTAGTGTTAAATATGTTCATGATGTGTTTGCGCTTGAATAAATGTATGATAAGATTATGTGATAATATGGTAGTTGAGTTATGCATGATATTTGAAAAGAAATCGGTTCATGAATGTTCTTGTTATGAGTGGAACTATGCATAAATGTTTGATGTTGAAAATAGATTCATTGTATGTTAAAAATGAATGATGAAATCGGGTTGCACTTGTGATGAAATCGGACCTACATGAAAACCGAATTGTGTGTTATGTTTAGTGTTTTGATGCTTGTTCATAGTTTTGGTTGAATAAGTGATTAATATGTTATGAACTTGATGAACATGTGTTTGAATATGTGAAGAACACTTTGAATGATAGTTGAAGATTGAAAACCCTTGTGATTTTGATCCATCTTTGACTAATAGCCTGATTAGGAAATATGTTAGTGGAATTCTATTGGTTATTTCCGGATTTGGGCCTGATTATATTGTACCACTAATCTGACTACATCTGCATCAACACGTGAACTTGAAAACGACTGCTACCGACTCGCAATCACCTGGTTGCGACTCGCAACCACAGCGTGATGACTCGAGACCACGCGGTTGCGACTCGCAACCATAACAGGACAAGCCGAGACCGCAGGTTACGAGTCCCGTTGTGACTCGAGACCTCAGCATGATGAACCGAAACCATGGTTGCGACACCGGTTGCGACTCGCAACCATCCATGATCAACACACAGCATGACTCGAGACCATGCTTGCGAGTCCGGTTGCGACTCGAGACCACACTTTTGGGCCTTAGTTAGTGGGCCGGACTTATGAACTTCTGTGCTACTGTTGATGAGTTATTTGGGCCTGTTATCACGAGCCCAACTGTTTGGACTTTGAACATGTGATTAACTGTTACCTATGAACTGCTACTGATTAAACGTGCTTGCCAAACGTGTTGAACATTTGTGCACTACTTGGTTCGAATCTGATTATACGTGATATCCGTGTTAGGACGTTATTGACTACTTGCGACTTGATTGACTTTCTGTGTTTGACTGCCGAGCAAACCAAGGTGAGTTCACACCCTTACAAAGCATGGGATTCCCTGGGTTGGGAACGGGGTTAAGGAACGTGGGTTCCTCGTCTACCTTGGGTAGGACGTCAGTGGTTCAGGAATGTAATTCCTCGTCCGGATGGACGGATAAACGTACTAGACTAAAACTCTATCACGAAGTCCCTCCTTTTTGTATCGACTAATCGCCGGGCCAATGGCGAGCGGGTCATTAGTTAGATAGCGCTATTTAGGTCTGACAAGCCTCACACCGTGCCGCAGAGGACGGGCGTGAACTAATGGATCTGGGGCACATCAATGATGATAGACATTGATGTTTTCAGGGCACATAAACATGACTACAGTCAGCAATCGATACGGTAACGAGTCTAGTATACACATGGGGTAGCCCCCACGGCTGGAGAGCCAGATGATGTACATGGGGTAGCCCCCACGGCCGAAATGCCTGATAACTACATGGGGTAGCCCCACGGCCGGAGTGCCGGAGTAACTGGGAACGAACTGGTCACGTTTTTAAACTATGGGGTAACCCCCACGGCAGGATGCCAGATAAAGTAAACTGTTTTCGAAACAACTAAAACGAACGCCCACCCGTGAACTCACTCAACTAGTTGTTGACTCGTTACTACATGCTTTGCAGGACCATAGGTACTCAGTGGGAGCTTGCATGGAGGAAGATCGTTGTGGGACAGGGATTGCTACAAGACTATGTTAAACTTGAAACTTTTGGAACTTATGTTATAACTTTAAACTTATGCTTCCGCTTGCAACTTAAACTTATTTGTTTTGGAACACCAATCGTGAATGGTTAAACTTTTATAACTATTTATATGCTTGTTCAGTATGATTGGTGGCTGGATCCTGGTCAGTCACGCCTCCAAGCGGTAGTACTCCGCAGGTGGGATTTTGGGGGTGTGACAATTAGGATCCGACCAAACACATTAGGTGACCATAGCTATAACCTTCCGAGGTTATACCTTGTGGTCACCATGTTAGGCGTTCCAAACGCGTTCTACGCGAACGACGCGTTAAGGTAACATAAGCTACCTAAACGGGTCGTAATGGGTCGCAAGCACTTAGGTTAGGTTTCATTTTAGTATGTAGGCTTTGTTAAACCATATTACACGAATTTCCATACTCGTTTGGTCTACGAACCCGCATACTATCCGATCCTTCCGATTTTGGTCCGGTATATTGATATAGCTACCTATTAGGTGCCGTTTGATATCCCGTGATCTCTAGCATTGTGTGATTATTACACAAGGAATTCAAAGCAATCTCAGGTGAGCACATAGAACCCCCATCTTTTACTGTTTTCCAAACTGTTTTGGGGTGAAACACATGTGCCTACTTGTTACTTTCATGCTTTCCATGTTTTCACATCATATACCTGCTATGTTCGTTAGTACATTATAGTATATGATTTCATTACATTTCATGCTATGTATGCCCATTGTGTGCGTACTTAGTACATTGTTTTACATTACACTTCATGCTATGTATGCCCATTGTGTGCGTACTTAGTACATTGTTTTACATTACACTTCATGCTACGTATGCCCATTGTGCACATACTTAGTACATTGCTTTACACTACATTTCATGCTATGTATGCCCATTGTGTGCGTACTTAGTACATTGCTTTACATTACATTTCATGCTATGTATGCCCATTGTGTGCGTACTTAGTACATTGTTTCACATTGCATTTCATGTTATTTATGCCCATTGTGTGCATACTTAGTACAATTGTTGACATCACATGCCTTCATTTTTGTTATGACATTTGGTTTGTTTAACATGGAACAATACATTCATTAACATTAGCTACGCCGTTCGTTAGTAGGTAGTGGTACCATAGGAATTGACAACTCCCGTTCCTGAAATCATTGGTTTGATTGGATTGGAAGGAATGACCGAATTCGATATACATAACTTAGATAAACCTTTAATTTGTTTATGGGTTTATCGCCACAGTCTCAAGGCTTGGATGTATGCATATTTCACAATACCGTATAAATGTTTATATCAGTAGAGCATGCATTTTTCCACAAAACATAACGTTGATTTAAACCATGTTTTACTTCAACACCTTGTTTTGTGCATTTTACATATGGTTTACTTGGTACATCTCACTTACTATACAAGATATATTTTGGGTACACATTACATGATCTACATTAAACATAAACATTTTGACATTGATATACATACTTGGTGGTTTACATTGAACATAGACATTTCGATATGGTTTACACAATAACACTTGACATTTGGTTTATACATGAACAATTTACATGGTGGTTGGTTTGGGTAAATGGTTGGTGTAACGTGGCGTATGTAATATGATACAAACATGGTGGATACGCCGCTGGTACTTCCTATATATAAATGCTTGTATAATATTACATATCGTAGCGTTATCCAAGTCATTTCAGTTTAGATACATTACATTTTACACAAATAACATTCTCTTCACAAGACATTATTTTTACAAACAACTTATCTTATTCAACTCATTTTACTTGGTTACTCGTTTAACCTTACACTTATCTATACATATCATCTAATATTATCGTTTTTCCAATGGTTTACAAAGCAAGACAAATTACAAGGTTCATGACTGACTGTTATTAAACATTTCTTTAAACTCAAGTCATGAATCCCATTTTCACAAAACCTATGTATCTCACAGGCATTTTTATGCTGACGTACCTACTTTCACATGTGTTTTCAGGAGCTGTTCGATAGGATGATGATCATGACACTAGGGCGGACCTGTGCCTTAGAGACTAAAACTGAAGATAGACTTAGTTAATTATGTTATAAACTCTTTGTTTTTCCTGTTTAAGACAATGTATCACTCTTGTTTAATAAATAAAATGTAACTTTGAATTCCATGGTTATGAAACAATTAATTCTGTCCACAACACTTCCCGGCGTTTCTGCCGCGGTTGCACGTTATACGCGACTGCGGTGTGATAGAAGAGTTGGTATCAGAGCCAATGGTTATAGGGAATTAGGTTATTAGTAATGCTTTGACCTAGACTATAACTTTCTAGGACCCTAACACAAGTTATCTTGTGTTTAGATTGTAAAACATGCACATCACCTATCCTTAGGTGATAATCACAACGAGAATTTCGATTCCGAATCCGCTTTGAAAATTAATCATCTGTTCTAGGATGATTGATTACTAGGTTTTGAACCCTCTGTTAGATGGTTTTGAACCCCTTTGAATTTTCAAAAGTCTCGTCAAGGTTTTCGGGTTTTAATAGTGTGAACACGTGCGAACTGGAAGGGTGAATGCCTGTACCCTGAGTTTTCTGTCTAAGGCTAGAGTGTTCGTACAAATCCACATAATCGGACCAGTCACTCTTACCTGGGAACTCTTGGGGTGAGTGTTCACTTATAGGCGAACATGTCTTCGCGATACATTATTTTGACCCACTTACTTTGACTAGACATTTCGTGTCGCTTGTTTGCTTTGCGATGCGTAACCACCATCTTTGCTTTTGTTGATTCTGTTTCATCTCATTCTCTTCATCCAATCATCTCACTCATTTCCTTTCATGTTTTCCTCTTTTAGAATGCCTCCTCGACGCGAACACCGGATAGCAACTGCCGAGCTGGCAGAAATCATTGCGCAGCAGATGGCTGCTCAATTCCCAAATCTCTTTGCTCAATGGAACCAAGCCAACAACAACAACAATGGTACATGCAATTTCAAGAACTTTAACTCGGCTAAACCATTCAAGTTTAGTGGTTCTGAGGGAGCAACTGGGCTTCTTCAATGGTTCGAGAGCATCGAGCATACTTTTCATCACGTGCAGTGTCCGAATAATCGCAAGGTCGAGTTTTCTTCGAGCGTGTTTCAGAAGAGGGCTCTTACATGGTGGAATGGGGTAATGAGAGACCGTGGTGCAGATGTTGCTCTAGCACAGACATGGGCTGAACTAAGAGCTCTTATGATGAGGGAGTTTTGTCCTCGTCATGAACAACGAGCGTTGGAGAAGGAGTTTGATGATTTGAAACAAGATAGCGGCGAGCACAGGGCATATGCTGATAGGTTCGAGGAGTTGAGTTTGCTTTGCCCGACTATGATTGCCCCACTCGACAAGGCCATCGAAAGGTACATCGACGGCCTTCCTGACTCGGTACAAGACATTATCACTGGTAGCAACCCTACCACACTCCGTCAGGCGATCGAGTTATCAGCGACATTGACTGAGTCGCAGATTCGAAAGAATAAACTACACAGGAAGGGTGACAAGGGCAAGAAACATTCGGCTGACAAGGAAGATAGCAAGAAAGGTCAAAACAAGAAGGGAAAGGATTCTGGTTCCTCAAGGGGGTCAAAGAAGCGTAAGGCTTCCCAAAACTATGATGTCACTGCCCAAGCTAACCAGGCAGCTCCCAACCAAGCCGCACAGCCTCCAGCAAAGAAGCCCTATTCAGGAAGTGCACCTTTGTGCAATCGATGCAACAGTCACCATCAGCCGCAACATCAGTGTCGATTCTGTACTAACTGTGGGAAGTCAGGTCATCTTGCCGATGTTTGTCGGTTTACTCAAAATCACGCAGTTCAGAACCCTGCTCAACAATTTGCTCAGCCTCTTGCGCAGCAACAGGGTCAAGCTGCACGACCACAATACCCACCAGGTGCTTGTTATAACTGTGGGGATCTGACCCACTACAGAAATCGGTGTCCAAGACTAGCCAACCAGAACCAGAATGCAAACCAGAATCAGGCTCAGGCTCGAGGTCGAGTCTTCAACATGAATGCACAAGAGGCACAAGCAGACAACGAAGTGGTGAACGGTACGTTCTTTATTAATAATCAGCCAGCATCTGTTCTTTTTTATTCGGGTGCCGACAAGAGTTTTGTGTCATTGTCTTTTGAGCCAATGCTCCGCGTGTCTAGAACGAAACTAGGTAAACCTTTGACAGTAGAGGTTGCCAGTGGTGAACCCATTGTTCTTAATTCGGTTCTACGCAACTGCCAGTTGAACCTTAACGACCATATTTTTCCTATTGACCACACGCCAATGCAACTTGGAAGCTTCGACGTTATTGTGGGTATGGATTGGTTACCTAAGCATCGAGCAGAGATAGTTTGTTCTGAGAAGATTGTTCGTGTGTCGCTGTCGACAAGCGAGATCCTACAGGTTCGTGGTGAGAAGCCTGCCGGTGATCTCAAACTCATGTCCTGTTTTAAAGCACGGAAGTATCTACGGAAGAACTATGTGGCTTTCTTAGCACATGTTACAGTAGATAAAGGCAAGGGTAAGACTATTTCAGATATTCTTGTCGTTCGGGATTATTCTGAAGTTTTCCCAAAAGAGTTACCCGGTCTACCTCCAGCACGCCAAGTCGAGTTCCGTATTGATCTCGTACCTGGTGCAAATCCCATTGCTAGAGCTCCATACCGTCTTGCACCATCAGAGATGCAAGAATTATCTAAGCAGCTTCAGGAGCTCTCTGACAAAGTTTTTATCCGACCTAGCTTTTCACTTGGGGTGCTCCCGTTCTTTTTGTCAAGAAAAAGGATGGATCTTTTAGGATGTCTATCGATTATCGTGAGCTTAACAAGCTCACCATCAAGAATCGATATCCCTTACCTCGCATTGATGATCTCTTTGATCAACTGCAAGGCGCTTCTTATTTTTCAAAGATTGATCTACGATCTGGATATCATCAGCTTCGTGTGCATGAAGAAGACATTCCCAAGACAGCATTCCGCACTCGTTATGGACATTATGAGTTCACAGTCATGCCATTCGGTTTGACTGGACTTGAACCAGAGACCTCGCCCGTGAAGTAAATCATCGCACCTACGGTTGCTCCTGCTGTTTTCATGGACTTGATGAATAGGGTCTGCAAGCCTTATTTGGATAAGTTCATCATCGTTTTCATTGATGACATCTTAATTTATTCCAAGACGCGAGCTGATCATGAACAACATCTTCGTCTTACGTTGGAACTCCTAAAGAAAGAGCAACTTTTCGCCAAATTCTCCAAGTGTGAATTCTGGCTTAAAGAAGTTCAATTCTTAGGACATATTGTCAACGAACAAGGTATTCATGTAGATCCCTCCAAGATCAGTGCGATTAAGGATTGGGATACACCTACTACTCCTACTGAAGTTCGTTCTTTTCTTGGTCTAGCGGGTTATTACCGCCGCTTCATTGAGAATTTCTCAAAGATTGCAGTTCCTCTAACTGCTCTAACTCAGAAGAACAAGCCATTTGATTGAAGATTCAAGCAAGAGGAAGCGTTTCTGACTTTGAAACAAAAACTTTGCGACGCGCCTGTCCTAACCTTGCCTGAAGGCAATGATGATTTCGTCGTTTACTGCGATGCATCTATACTAGGTCTTGGCTGCATCCTGATGCAAAGAAACAAAGTCATAGCATACGCATCAAGACAATTGAAGATACATGAGAAGAACTACACCACTCATGATCTTGAGTTGGGTGCAGTTGTCTTCGCTCTTGAGATTTGGAGACACTATTTGTACGGTACGAAATGTGTGGTTTTCACAGACCACAAAAGTCTTCAGCATATCTTCAATCAGAAAGAGCTCAACATGAGGCAACGACGTTGGGTTGAACTTCTAAACGACTATGACTGCGAAATTCGCTACCATCCTGGTAAGGCGAATGTCGTAGCCGATGCTTTGAGTCGCAAGGAACGTACTAACCTTCATTGTGTTCGTGTCCAATCTGTTATTCAAGCTCAATCTGATATCCAAGCACGTATTTCTCAGGCTCAACAAGCTTGTGTTTCACAAAGCTTGATGGATAAGGAATTTCCCTATCACATCACACCTGCTCCTGAACTGAAAGACAATGGATCGTATTACTTCATGGACCGTTTGTGGGTCCCGAGCCAAGATAACCTTCGTACCTTGCTTATGGATGAAGCCCATAAGTCTCGTTATTCTATTCATCCTGGCTGAGATAAGATGTATAAGGATCTTCGTATTCAGTATTGGTGGCCTGGTATGAAGAAAGACATTGCCTTATATGTATCAAAATGCCTTACTTGTCTTAAGGTTAAGGCTGAACATCAGCGTCCTTCTGGTTTATTGGAGCAACCAAAGATCCTAGTTTGGAAATGGGAAAACATTACTATGGATCTCATTACTAAACTCCCACGCACAAAGAAAGGTCACGATGCCATCTGGGTAGTTGTTGATCGTCTTACCAAATCAGCACATTTCTTGCCAATCCGTGAGGATTTTTCTGCTGACAAACTTGCTCAAATCTACGTGGATGAAATTGTAGCTCGCCATGGTGTTCCTTTGAACATCATTTCTGACAGAGATGCTCGTTTCACTTCTCATTTTCGGAGAACCATGCAATCTGCTATGGGGTCCCAACTTAATCTGAGCACAACCTATCATCCGCAAACGGATGGTCAATTTGAAAGAACAATCCAGACACTGGAGGATATGCTTAGAGCTTGTGTGATTGATTTTCGTGGTAGTTGGGATTCACATCTTCCATTGATTGAATTCTCCTACAACAACAGTTATCACTCTAGCATCAACATGGCTCCTTTCGAGGCTCTCTATGGTCGAAAATGTCGTTCACCAGTCTGCTGGAATGAGATCGGCGAGGCTCAACTTACTGGACCTGCCCTCATTTTAGAGACAACAGATAAGGTAAAGAAAGTTCGTGATAACCTTCAGACAGCTAGAAGCCGTCAAAAGAGTTACGCGGACCTAAAACGCAAGCCCTTGGATTTTCAAGTCGGTGATCGTGTATTACTTAAGGTCTCACCTTGGAAAGGTGTGATCGGATTCGGAAAGAAAGGAAAACTTGCACCTAGATACGTTGGACCATTCAAGATCATCGAAAGAGTCGGTAAGGTAGCCTACAGACTTGAGTTACCTCCTGAACTTGGAAATGTTCATCCAACTTTTAACGTGTCCAATCTCAAGAGGTGTTTAGCTGATGAGAACCTCCACATACCGCTTGACGAGATTCGTGTTGATAAAACACTGAAATTTGTTGAGAAACTGGTAGAAATCACGGAACGTGAAGTCAAGTGGCTTAAACTGTAACAACTATCACTAAAATCCATAATTAGGATGGTAATTAGCTATTAAGGAAACCCTAATTAAGACACCCAAGTGATTCTACACAAACCCTAAAATTTTCAGAATTTTCAGAATCAGGATCAGGGCCCCTAAAACTCAGGGGGGGCAAAACCCTAGTTACGATTATCCTCATAACTATCTGTCAAATTCGAAATTGAAGGAACTGTCGACACAGCAAGCCTAGTTACACACGTAGCTACCCTATGAACATAGGTTACCACTCGCGTAGCGCGACGCCCATGGGGGGTACCCCTCGCGCTACGCGACGGTGTCAAATTTCATGTATAAATAGAGGAGTCTGGGACTTGAAATTGGGCACTTGAACGACGTCCAAACTCACTGTGTACGTCAAATTAGAGCAAAAACAGTACAATTAACACACACGGGTCTCGAATTGCTGCCGCAATCAGGGTAATAACTCGATCGCTATTACGATTCAACGTCCGATCGATTATAACTTTCCAACGATAGTCCAGGTGCTGCTCAATTGAGCTTGTACTTTGATTGTTCATCGTGATTTCGACTTGAATATCTGAGTGCTGTTCGAATTCGGACTATGCTCTGTTATTCGTTGTGAATCCGATTGAATTATCGAGTATTGCACTGATTAATCGTTGTGAAGGTTTAATCTCGTGAATTGACGTAATTGCTGTATTAGTTACTAACCTGTGTGTGTGCATCATGTTAAATTAGGTTTAATCAAGGCTAATCAGTAGGCTTATATCTATTGCTCGTTTATCTGCAATGTGAGTCATTCCTCTTTTATAAACTCTTTTCTCACAGTTTGTGAGCCAACTGTTTTACAATACTCCAAATTATTTTCAAAGTATTATAATTACAGGGATTAAGTCGTGGTTATCTTAACCGCTGGTTAGTGGGGTATTGTGCACATTACTAATTTCTCACGATTAGGCAATAAGCCCTAACATGGGTTAGGCTAATAAGACCTAACAGTGACAAAACGTCACTAATTGGGTGACTGGACCCAATAGTGGTATGACCATCGTCACACGGGTGGCAAGACCAGATATTAATTAAGATACTGCCATAGTAATCGCTCTTATGCTGTAATTTATAACTATGTGTCATTTTTATCAAAATGAATGATTCACTCAGTATTTCCCCGCTGACAAAACCTTTTTACAACATGTTTCAGGTGACCTACTGAATTAAGTACACGTGCTACGGAGCACTATCAAGCTTGAAGTGGTGGCTCAAATAAAATAAATAAACATGTTTGTAAAATAATGAAATTATGATATTTACGGGGTTTATCCTAAATGTAAATAAATAATACTCGGGCAAAATTTTCAAGTTTAAAACGATCCTGTTAAAGACTTCCGCTATAAAAATAAATACCACGGGATTTTCTGTCCCGCGGCTCCCGAAACGGGTCAAACCGGGTCGGGGGCCGTGACAGAAAAAGGTGGTATCAGAGCCACTGATCAAGCCACTGATTTAAGCCTATTAAGTATTTAGAAAATACTTAATTAAATTGCTATTTTGTGATTATGTGCTTTATTATCTGATTAATTGCATATAGTATGGAACAGATTTTATATGTTTAGCAATTAATAAATAAAATTAGACTAAAATTTTAGTGCCTTTACAAGTCTAGAAGTCTTATTCAGTATATATATAAATTTATAAATAAAACTTAGGGTACTTTAAAATTCTAATTGTTCTGGTAGTTAAATACATATTTCTATCAAAAATTTGTTATAAATTCTGACATAATAATTGTGTGTATTATGCAAAAACAGCATGAGTGATTTGTCTGATACCCTTCAGAATTTAAATCTCTATCCAGTAAGAGTAGAAGTTTCCAGAGATTTTAATAGATATATACCAGATATGGAGGAACCTATAGAATTTAATGTTTTACCTCTCGAGCTTAAGAAACCGGAAATTGAAGAAAGTTCTAGGCAAATTGAGGGGTTACCATCTCAAGAAGAGTTAGATTTTACAATAACAGACTATAGTATTATTAAGACTATTAATGAAACACAACTATCAATGAACTTAGAACCAGCTATTCCAAACCTTTCAGTACACTCGCAACCTTTCGAAATAGACGAATGGTTGACTCATGAAATGCAGTTACAGAACAATCCCTATAAACTTTTTCCTCAGTTCCAACTGAAACCTTTACCAAATCCACCTAAGAGTAACAAGAATACAGTTAGACTCCACCAGTTCAACCAAGAATTAATAAATATTGGGAATAGGATCCAAGAGATTGGAAAACAAATCTCCTGGAAATACGATCCAAGGAAACAACGTTACTAGATTATTATTTAACAAAAGGATCGGGAATTTATGAAATTGCGATTATGTAATAGTAATAGTAAAATTGGCATGTGTAAAATAGAAAATAAAATAGTTATATATAGAAGCATGATCTAATAAAAATCTTAGAACATTTACAAATTTGGGTTCGTTTACGTGATTATGTGCAATTAAGTAACATAGGATTATTTCTTATATACTAATTATTTATCTATAAAATTAGTTGTCCAATGGAAAACACTAATAATGAACCAGTTAACGAGGATAATCAATCCGAGCAACAATCAGGGGGTCAATATATGACTAGGCAGGATATAGAAAATATCGTTGCTCAAGGGATAGCCAATACTATTCCAACAATGATTGCTCAGGGGATAGCCAACGCTATTCCAGCAATTGTCACTGCTGTTAAAAATCCCGTAGAACCACAGCAAATCATTCCTAGCAAACGTATTTCTGAAGATAATTTCAGTAATAGCGTAAACGGAGGCAATGATTATGTTAATTATGATAAAGAACCGCGACAAGCTCCGCTCCCTAAGAAAAGGAAAGCTGCAACGCCTGGTTGCACTTATAAGGAGTTTCTTGCCTGTAAACCCGTAGAGTTCGCAGGCAATGAAGGGGCAACTGCGGCACTGCGTTGGTTAGAGAAAACCGAGGCAGTAATCAGAATAAGTAAATGTGTTGAGGAAGATAAGGTTATGTACGCTTCACACCTTTTCAAGGAAGAAGCGTTAGAATGGTGGAATACAGTGTTACAAGCCAAAGGAAGTGACGTAGCCTATGCCATGGGGTGGGAAGAATTTAAGCGATTAATAGAAAGGAAATTCTGTCCCGAATATGAAAAAGAGCAAATGGCAAATAAGTTTTTAAGTCACCGAATGGTAGATGTAGATTGCCGAGGGTATACTTCAAAATTCTTTGAGTATGTCAGAATTGTACCTACTCTGGCTTCGCCGGAACCGGTACTTATCTCTCGCTATATCTGGGGTTTGATTAGTGAGATTCGTGACATTGTTAAAGCTGCGAGACCCCGCACGATTGACGATGCGGTAGAATTAGCTAACACTCTAACTGACGGATTGGTACGCACACGGGAAGAAAATAGGAGGAAGGATTTAGCCCAGAAAATTTCTCAAGAATTTCATATAGGTAATAGTAACAATTTTAAGAAAAGAGAAAACGGGCGATTTTCCACTATTCCATTTTGCGATATCTGCAAAGGAAAGCATTTTGGAAAATGCAAAGGATGCTGCAATTTTTGCAAAATTCCAGGACATCGAGAAGAGGATTGCAGGAAAAAGAAGGCAATCACTTGCTACAATTGCGGAGAACCCGGACACTTCAGAACAAGCTGCCCGAAATTAGGCAATCCAGCAAACGAAAAGACGAAACCTGCTGAAGGGACTACCAAGAAAAATGCAAGAGCTTTTCAATTAACTACTCAGGAAGCTGAACTCATTCCTGACATCATAGTGGGTACGAGTATTATTTGACTCTGGTGCAAACCAAGGTTTTATAAATACTTCATTCTGTCAAACTCTTAACCTATCATTAATCAAACTTAGGCAAATCTTTACAGTCAAAATAGGCAAAAAGGAAAATATAGAACTCTCAGGTCATAGAATTTTTCGCTAATCTAATTCCTATGAAATTAGCCGAGTTTGATGTTGTGTTAGAAATAGATTGAGTAGTAACCAACCCTGCTCGAATTCTCCGTAATAAGAACTTTATAGAAAATCCAGGCACCATCGGAGAAGTATTTATGATTACAGGAAATAAATTACGTAAGGTCACATGATAAATCATGAAGGTATTCACTTAGATCCTGCTAAGATAGCAGCAAATCACTAAAATGGAAGATTTCGCAATCCTTAAATGGAAATTAGGAATCTTGTAAATTTAGCCAGATACTATAGGCAGTTTATTAAGGATTCTCTTAGATAGATATATCCTTAACTAAGCTAAAACAGTTAATTCTAAATAAGAACTTAAACAAAAAGAAGCCTCTAGCATAAATTAACAAAAATTCCAATCCTAGCCTTACCAGAAGGAACAGAAGATTTTAAGGGTATACGGTGATGCTTCGAAACTAGAAATTGGGTGTATGGTAATGCAACACAAAAAAAAGGTAATTGTGTATGCATCAAGGCAATTGCAAAAGCACGAAGAAAGCCTTACCCCTTGTAAGCTTAAAAAAATTAGAAACCACAAGTTACCCTTAAGATTAGGAAACATTATCTAAGTAAGTTTACTATCCATATGGGTCATAAGAATTTAAGATATATATTGGAGCAAAAAAAAAAATTAAACATGAGGAAAAGGAAATCCTCAGTGACTACGACTGTGATATTCAGTATCACGAAGAAAAGACTGAATACGGTTAGAAGAATTATACAAATAATAAACAAGAGCCGTCGAAGTTCGAGTTGGAGACAAAATGAAAGTATTTTCTTGGAAAGGAATTTATAAATTCGGTAAGAAAGGAAGCTAAGTCCAAAATATATAGGACCATTTCCAGTAGTCCAACAGATAGGACCAGTTGCTTATCACCCATAACTACCAAAAAGACCTAGTTGGAGTACATAATATGTTCCATGTATTCAATCTCAAGAAAAGTCTAGCAAAACAAATCCCTGGTCGTACCTCTTCAAGATGTAGAGATAAACAAGAAGTTTAAGTTCATAGAGAAACCCCTACAAATAGAAGATCGGAAGATTAAGTTTCTCAAACACAAACGACTAGTGCTAGTAAAAGTCAAATAGGAATCCAGGAGAGGACCAGAGTACACTTAGGAACTGGAATCAAAGATGAAGAGAAAGCACCCTCATCTATTTCAGTAAATGGATCGTATTACTTCATGGACCGTTTGTGGGTCCCGAGCCAAGATAACCTTCGTACCTTGCTTATGGATGAAGCCCATAAGTCTCGTTATTCTATTCATCCTGGCTGAGATAAGATGTATAAGGATCTTCGTATTCAGTATTGGTGGCCTGGTATGAAGAAAGACATTGCCTTATATGTATCAAAATGCCTTACTTGTCTTAAGGTTAAGGCTGAACATCAGCGTCCTTCTGGTTTATTGGAGCAACCAAAGATCCTAGTTTGGAAATGGGAAAACATTACTATGGATCTCATTACTAAACTCCCACGCACAAAGAAAGGTCACGATGCCATCTGGGTAGTTGTTGATCGTCTTACCAAATCAGCACATTTCTTGCCAATCCGTGAGGATTTTTCTGCTGACAAACTTGCTCAAATCTACGTGGATGAAATTGTAGCTCGCCATGGTGTTCCTTTGAACATCATTTCTGACAGAGATGCTCGTTTCACTTCTCATTTTCGGAGAACCATGCAATCTGCTATGGGGTCCCAACTTAATCTGAGCACAACCTATCATCCGCAAACGGATGGTCAATTTGAAAGAACAATCCAGACACTGGAGGATATGCTTAGAGCTTGTGTGATTGATTTTCGTGGTAGTTGGGATTCACATCTTCCATTGATTGAATTCTCCTACAACAACAGTTATCACTCTAGCATCAACATGGCTCCTTTCGAGGCTCTCTATGGTCGAAAATGTCGTTCACCAGTCTGCTGGAATGAGATCGGCGAGGCTCAACTTACTGGACCTGCCCTCATTTTAGAGACAACAGATAAGGTAAAGAAAGTTCGTGATAACCTTCAGACAGCTAGAAGCCGTCAAAAGAGTTACGCGGACCTAAAACGCAAGCCCTTGGATTTTCAAGTCGGTGATCGTGTATTACTTAAGGTCTCACCTTGGAAAGGTGTGATCGGATTCGGAAAGAAAGGAAAACTTGCACCTAGATACGTTGGACCATTCAAGATCATCGAAAGAGTCGGTAAGGTAGCCTACAGACTTGAGTTACCTCCTGAACTTGGAAATGTTCATCCAACTTTTAACGTGTCCAATCTCAAGAGGTGTTTAGCTGATGAGAACCTCCACATACCGCTTGACGAGATTCGTGTTGATAAAACACTGAAATTTGTTGAGAAACTGGTAGAAATCACGGAACGTGAAGTCAAGTGGCTTAAACTGTAACAACTATCACTAAAATCCATAATTAGGATGGTAATTAGCTATTAAGGAAACCCTAATTAAGACACCCAAGTGATTCTACACAAACCCTAAAATTTTCAGAATTTTCAGAATCAGGATCAGGGCCCCTAAAACTCAGGGGGGGCAAAACCCTAGTTACGATTATCCTCATAACTATCTGTCAAATTCGAAATTGAAGGAACTGTCGACACAGCAAGCCTAGTTACACACGTAGTTACCCTATGAACATAGGTTACCACTCGCGTAGCGCGACGCCCATGGGGGGTACCCCTCGCGCTACGCGACGGTGTCAAATTTCATGTATAAATAGAGGAGTCTGGGACTTGAAATTGGGCACTTGAACGACGTCCAAACTCACTGTGTACGTCAAATTAGAGCAAAAACAGTACAATTAACACACACGGGTCTCGAATTGCTGCCGCAATCAGGGTAATAACTCGATCGCTATTACGATTCAACGTCCGATCGATTATAACTTTCCAACGATAGTCCAGGTGCTGCTCAATTGAGCTTGTACTTTGATTGTTCATCGTGATTTCGACTTGAATATCTGAGTGCTGTTCGAATTCGGACTATGCTCTGTTATTCGTTGTGAATCCGATTGAATTATCGAGTATTGCACTGATTAATCGTTGTGAAGGTTTAATCTCGTGAATTGACGTAATTGCTGTATTAGTTACTAACCTGTGTGTGTGCATCATGTTAAATTAGGTTTAATCAAGGCTAATCAGTAGGCTTATATCTATTGCTCGTTTATCTGCAATGTGAGTCATTCCTCTTTTATAAACTCTTTTCTCACAGTTTGTGAGCCAACTGTTTTACAATACTCCAAATTATTTTCAAAGTATTATAATTACAGGGATTAAGTCGTGGTTATCTTAACCGCTGGTTAGTGGGGTATTGTGCACATTACTAATTTCTCACGATTAGGCAATAAGCCCTAACATGGGTTAGGCTAATAAGACCTAACAGTGACAAAACGTCACTAATTGGGTGACTGGACCCAATAGTGGTATGACCATCGTCACACGGGTGGCAAGACCAGATATTAATTAAGATACTGCCATAGTAATCGCTCTTATGCTGTAATTTATAACTATGTGTCATTTTTATCAAAATGAATGATTCACTCAGTATTTCCCCGCTGACAAAACCTTTTTACAACATGTTTCAGGTGACCTACTGAATTAAGTACACGTGCTACGGAGCACTATCAAGCTTGAAGTGGTGGCTCAAATAAAATAAATAAACATGTTTGTAAAATAATGAAATTATGATATTTACGGGGTTTATCCTAAATGTAAATAAATAATACTCGGGCAAAATTTTCAAGTTTAAAACGATCCTGTTAAAGACTTCCGCTATAAAAATAAATACCACGGGATTTTCTGTCCCGCGGCTCCCGAAACGGGTCAAACCGGGTCGGGGGCCGTGACAGAAAAAGGTGGTATCAGAGCCACTGATCAAGCCACTGATTTAAGCCTATTAAGTATTTAGAAAATACTTAATTAAATTGCTATTTTGTGATTATGTGCTTTATTATCTGATTAATTGCATATAGTATGGAACAGATTTTATATGTTTAGCAATTAATAAATAAAATTAGACTAAAATTTTAGTGCCTTTACAAGTCTAGAAGTCTTATTCAGTATATATATAAATTTATAAATAAAACTTAGGGTACTTTAAAATTCTAATTGTTCTGGTAGTTAAATACATATTTCTATCAAAAATTTGTTATAAATTCTGACATAATAATTGTGTGTATTATGCAAAAACAGCATGAGTGATTTGTCTGATACCCTTCAGAATTTAAATCTCTATCCAGTAAGAGTAGAAGTTTCCAGAGATTTTAATAGATATATACCAGATATGGAGGAACCTATAGAATTTAATGTTTTACCTCTCGAGCTTAAGAAACCGGAAATTGAAGAAAGTTCTAGGCAAATTGAGGGGTTACCATCTCAAGAAGAGTTAGATTTTACAATAACAGACTATAGTATTATTAAGACTATTAATGAAACACAACTATCAATGAACTTAGAACCAGCTATTCCAAACCTTTCAGTACACTCGCAACCTTTCGAAATAGACGAATGGTTGACTCATGAAATGCAGTTACAGAACAATCCCTATAAACTTTTTCCTCAGTTCCAACTGAAACCTTTACCAAATCCACCTAAGAGTAACAAGAATACAGTTAGACTCCACCAGTTCAACCAAGAATTAATAAATATTGGGAATAGGATCCAAGAGATTGGAAAACAAATCTCCTAGAAATACGATCCAAGGAAACAACGTTACTAGATTATTATTTAACAAAAGGATCGGGAATTTATGAAATTGCGATTATGTAATAGTAATAGTAAAATTGGCATGTGTAAATAGAAAATAAAATAGTTATATATAGAAGCATGATCTAATAAAAATCTTAGAACATTTACAAATTTGGGTTCGTTTACGTGATTATGTGCAATTAAGTAACATAGGATTATTTCTTATATACTAATTATTTATCTATAAAATTAGTTGTCCAATGGAAAACACTAATAATGAACCAGTTAACGAGGATAATCAATCCGAGCAACAATCAGGGGGTCAATATATGACTAGGCAGGATATAGAAAATATCGTTGCTCAAGGGATAGCCAATACTATTCCAACAATGATTGCTCAGGGGATAGCCAACGCTATTCCAGCAATTGTCACTGCTGTTAAAAATCCCGTAGAACCACAGCAAATCATTCCTAGCAAACGTATTTCTGAAGATAATTTCAGTAATAGCGTAAACGGAGGCAATGATTATGTTAATTATGATAAAGAACCGCGACAAGCTCCGCTCCCTAAGAAAAGGAAAGCTGCAACGCCTGGTTGCACTTATAAGGAGTTTCTTGCCTGTAAACCCGTAGAGTTCGCAGGCAATGAAGGGGCAACTGCGGCACTGCGTTGGTTAGAGAAAACCGAGGCAGTAATCAGAATAAGTAAATGTGTTGAGGAAGATAAGGTTATGTACGCTTCACACCTTTTCAAGGAAGAAGCGTTAGAATGGTGGAATACAGTGTTACAAGCCAAAGGAAGTGACGTAGCCTATGCCATGGGGTGGGAAGAATTTAAGCGATTAATAGAAAGGAAATTCTGTCCCGAATATGAAAAAGAGCAAATGGCAAATAAGTTTTTAAGTCACCGAATGGTAGATGTAGATTGCCGAGGGTATACTTCAAAATTCTTTGAGTATGTCAGAATTGTACCTACTCTGGCTTCGCCGGAACCGGTACTTATCTCTCGCTATATCTGGGGTTTGATTAGTGAGATTCGTGACATTGTTAAAGCTGCGAGACCCCGCACGATTGACGATGCGGTAGAATTAGCTAACACTCTAACTGACGGATTGGTACGCACACGGGAAGAAAATAGGAGGAAGGATTTAGCCCAGAAAATTTCTCAAGAATTTCATATAGGTAATAGTAACAATTTTAAGAAAAGAGAAAACGGGCGATTTTCCACTATTCCATTTTGCGATATCTGCAAAGGAAAGCATTTTGGAAAATGCAAAGGATGCTGCAATTTTTGCAAAATTCCAGGACATCGAGAAGAGGATTGCAGGAAAAAGAAGGCAATCACTTGCTACAATTGCGGAGAACCCGGACACTTCAGAACAAGCTGCCCGAAATTAGGCAATCCAGCAAACGAAAAGACGAAACCTGCTGAAGGGACTACCAAGAAAAATGCAAGAGCTTTTCAATTAACTACTCAGGAAGCTGAACTCATTCCTGACATCATAGTGGGTACGAGTATTATTTGACTCTGGTGCAAACCAAGGTTTTATAAATACTTCATTCTGTCAAACTCTTAACCTATCATTAATCAAACTTAGGCAAATCTTTACAGTCAAAATAGGCAAAAAGGAAAATATAGAACTCTCAGGTCATAGAATTTTTCGCTAATCTAATTCCTATGAAATTAGCCGAGTTTGATGTTGTGTTAGAAATAGATTGAGTAGTAACCAACCCTGCTCGAATTCTCCGTAATAAGAACTTTATAGAAAATCCAGGCACCATCGGAGAAGTATTTATGATTACAGGAAATAAATTACGTAAGGTCACATGATAAATCATGAAGGTATTCACTTAGATCCTGCTAAGATAGCAGCAAATCACTAAAATGGAAGATTTCGCAATCCTTAAATGGAAATTAGGAATCTTGTAAATTTAGCCAGATACTATAGGCAGTTTATTAAGGATTCTCTTAGATAGATATATCCTTAACTAAGCTAAAACAGTTAATTCTAAATAAGAACTTAAACAAAAAGAAGCCTCTAGCATAAATTAACAAAAATTCCAATCCTAGCCTTACCAGAAGGAACAGAAGATTTTAAGGGTATACGGTGATGCTTCGAAACTAGAAATTGGGTGTATGGTAATGCAACACAAAAAAAAGGTAATTGTGTATGCATCAAGGCAATTGCAAAAGCACGAAGAAAGCCTTACCCCTTGTAAGCTTAAAAAAATTAGAAACCACAAGTTACCCTTAAGATTAGGAAACATTATCTAAGTAAGTTTACTATCCATATGGGTCATAAGAATTTAAGATATATATTGGAGCAAAAAAAAAAATTAAACATGAGGAAAAGGAAATCCTCAGTGACTACGACTGTGATATTCAGTATCACGAAGAAAAGACTGAATACGGTTAGAAGAATTATACAAATAATAAACAAGAGCCGTCGAAGTTCGAGTTGGAGACAAAATGAAAGTATTTTCTTGGAAAGGAATTTATAAATTCGGTAAGAAAGGAAGCTAAGTCCAAAATATATAGGACCATTTCCAGTAGTCCAACAGATAGGACCAGTTGCTTATCACCCATAACTACCAAAAAGACCTAGTTGGAGTACATAATATGTTCCATGTATTCAATCTCAAGAAAAGTCTAGCAAAACAAATCCCTGGTCGTACCTCTTCAAGATGTAGAGATAAACAAGAAGTTTAAGTTCATAGAGAAACCCCTACAAATAGAAGATCGGAAGATTAAGTTTCTCAAACACAAACGACTAGTGCTAGTAAAAGTCAAATAGGAATCCAGGAGAGGACCAGAGTACACTTAGGAACTGGAATCAAAGATGAAGAGAAAGCACCCTCATCTATTTCAGTAAATGGATCGTATTACTTCATGGACCGTTTGTGGGTCCCGAGCCAAGATAACCTTCGTACCTTGCTTATGGATGAAGCCCATAAGTCTCGTTATTCTATTCATCCTGGCTGAGATAAGATGTATAAGGATCTTCGTATTCAGTATTGGTGGCCTGGTATGAAGAAAGACATTGCCTTATATGTATCAAAATGCCTTACTTGTCTTAAGGTTAAGGCTGAACATCAGCGTCCTTCTGGTTTATTGGAGCAACCAAAGATCCTAGTTTGGAAATGGGAAAACATTACTATGGATCTCATTACTAAACTCCCACGCACAAAGAAAGGTCACGATGCCATCTGGGTAGTTGTTGATCGTCTTACCAAATCAGCACATTTCTTGCCAATCCGTGAGGATTTTTCTGCTGACAAACTTGCTCAAATCTACGTGGATGAAATTGTAGCTCGCCATGGTGTTCCTTTGAACATCATTTCTGACAGAGATGCTCGTTTCACTTCTCATTTTCGGAGAACCATGCAATCTGCTATGGGGTCCCAACTTAATCTGAGCACAACCTATCATCCGCAAACGGATGGTCAATTTGAAAGAACAATCCAGACACTGGAGGATATGCTTAGAGCTTGTGTGATTGATTTTCGTGGTAGTTGGGATTCACATCTTCCATTGATTGAATTCTCCTACAACAACAGTTATC
This sequence comes from Helianthus annuus, assembly GCF_002127325.2. Classification (NCBI taxonomy): domain Eukaryota; kingdom Viridiplantae; phylum Streptophyta; class Magnoliopsida; order Asterales; family Asteraceae; genus Helianthus; species Helianthus annuus. The sequence goes on from NC_035449.2 coordinate 90,835,486, forward strand.
ACTCTAGCATCAACATGGCTCCTTTCGAGGCTCTCTATGGTCGAAAATGTCGTTCACCAGTCTGCTGGAATGAGATCGGCGAGGCTCAACTTACTGGACCTGCCCTCATTTTAGAGACAACAGATAAGGTAAAGAAAGTTCGTGATAACCTTCAGACAGCTAGAAGCCGTCAAAAGAGTTACGCGGACCTAAAACGCAAGCCCTTGGATTTTCAAGTCGGTGATCGTGTATTACTTAAGGTCTCACCTTGGAAAGGTGTGATCGGATTCGGAAAGAAAGGAAAACTTGCACCTAGATACGTTGGACCATTCAAGATCATCGAAAGAGTCGGTAAGGTAGCCTACAGACTTGAGTTACCTCCTGAACTTGGAAATGTTCATCCAACTTTTAACGTGTCCAATCTCAAGAGGTGTTTAGCTGATGAGAACCTCCACATACCGCTTGACGAGATTCGTGTTGATAAAACACTGAAATTTGTTGAGAAACTGGTAGAAATCACGGAACGTGAAGTCAAGTGGCTTAAACTGTAACAACTATCACTAAAATCCATAATTAGGATGGTAATTAGCTATTAAGGAAACCCTAATTAAGACACCCAAGTGATTCTACACAAACCCTAAAATTTTCAGAATTTTCAGAATCAGGATCAGGGCCCCTAAAACTCAGGGGGGGGGGGGCAAAACCCTAGTTACGATTATCCTCATAACTATCTGTCAAATTCGAAATTGAAGGAACTGTCGACACAGCAAGCCTAGTTACACACGTAGCTACCCTATGAACATAGGTTACCACTCGCGTAGCGCGACGCCCATGGGGGGTACCCCTCGCGCTACGCGACGGTGTCAAATTTCATGTATAAATAGAGGAGTCTGGGACTTGAAATTGGGCACTTGAACGACGTCCAAACTCACTGTGTACGTCAAATTAGAGCAAAAACAGTACAATTAACACACACGGGTCTCGAATTGCTGCCGCAATCAGGGTAATAACTCGATCGCTATTACGATTCAACGTCCGATCGATTATAACTTTCCAACGATAGTCCAGGTGCTGCTCAATTGAGCTTGTACTTTGATTGTTCATCGTGATTTCGACTTGAATATCTGAGTGCTGTTCGAATTCGGACTATGCTCTGTTATTCGTTGTGAATCCGATTGAATTATCGAGTATTGCACTGATTAATCGTTGTGAAGGTTTAATCTCGTGAATTGACGTAATTGCTGTATTAGTTACTAACCTGTGTGTGTGCATCATGTTAAATTAGGTTTAATCAAGGCTAATCAGTAGGCTTATATCTATTGCTCGTTTATCTGCAATGTGAGTCATTCCTCTTTTATAAACTCTTTTCTCACAGTTTGTGAGCCAACTGTTTTACAATACTCCAAATTATTTTCAAAGTATTATAATTACAGGGATTAAGTCGTGGTTATCTTAACCGCTGGTTAGTGGGGTATTGTGCACATTACTAATTTCTCACGGTTAGGCAATAAGCCCTAACATGGGTTAGGCTAATAAGACCTAACAGTGACAAAACGTCACTAATTGGGTGACTGGACCCAATAGTGGTATGACCATCGTCACACGGGTGGCAAGACCAGATATTAATTAAGATACTGCCATAGTAATCGCTCTTATGCTGTAATTTATAACTATGTGTCATTTTTATCAAAATGAATGATTCACTCAGTATTTCCCCGCTGACAAAACCTTTTTACAACATGTTTCAGGTGACCTACTGAATTAAGTACACGTGCTACGGAGCACTATCAAGCTTGAAGTGGTGGCTCAAATAAAATAAATAAACATGTTTGTAAAATAATGAAATTATGATATTTACGGGGTTTATCCTAAATGTAAATAAATAATACTCGGGCAAAATTTTCAAGTTTAAAACGATCCTGTTAAAGACTTCCGCTATAAAAATAAATACCACGGGATTTTCTGTCCCGCGGCTCCCGAAACGGGTCAAACCGGGTCGGGGGCCGTGACACTTAAACGCAAGCACATTCCTTAGGTCAAGGTTTGCTGGGAATCTAAACGTGGACCCGAGTTTACTTGGGAACGTGAAGATCAAATGAAGGCGAAATATCCGCATCTGTTTCCACGAGTTTCCTCTAAATAAATTTCGAGACGAAATTTCCACAAGTAGGGGAGACTGTAACATTTGTGCTTGTAATCATTATGAACAGTTCTATTATCAATAAAACAATGTTATTTGATCCCAATGTTTGTTTGGTTGTGTTTTACATTTTTCATGTTTTGACTTTTGCTCAATTTCAAACTCTACATCGCTTTCTAGAGAATTATACGCAAACTGGTGCGTAAACGTACTCAGTTTAATGCGACAAATACTCTGGAACATCAACATATACTCAACATACCTTAAATAACCCTTACATAACTTAGAAATAAGTTTTGAAGGCTTTGGTATGGCAAAAACAAGTTAATTCGCTTACAGGGACTAAACTTGACAAACTGTGAAAGTATGCCAATTTGAACTGTAACAAACATTCCGGAACATTTCCATAAGTTAAACATGCCATAATTATCCTTTACATAGCTTAGAAATAGGCTTTGAGGGGTTTGGTATGCTAAAATAAACTTTTGGATCATTCAGGGGCTAAAAGTGTCAAAACTGCACAAGTTTGCACTTTCACGCATAACTTACATTCTGAATACATCAGGACATCCGAAAATTTTTGTAAGCATCCTAATATTATGCCTTAGTGTTTGGCATGAGAAAAATCCATTCGTCACGCAATTTGGATCGTCTTACGCGCTTATGCGCATTCCGTCGTAATTAACCGAACATCGCGACTGTACGGCCAAACGAACCGACATCTGAGATATTTTTGAACATATTTTAAGTTCCCTATACTTTAACTTCATTTTAGAGCTTTGAAATGGGGTTAACGGGGCTTAAACGTGTCAAAAATGCATCAAATACCAAGTTTTGGGGCTGCAGGGACCAAAACTGTAAATCTGTCAAACTATGGGCTTACGGACCGTAAGCCATCACCCATACGGTCCGTAAGGCTTCCCCAGTACAGCAGATTCAGCATCTAATGTTGTTGCCTCTTCATGAAGTGAAAGGCCAATCTTGCCCTTGTCTCTTCCAGCCAATAAGGGGCAAGATCAGATGTACCACAACAATTCGACAAGTGTACGGGTGAGATCGTGGCACGATATTCGAGAAACGATCCTAACGGTTATGCTTTTCCTATAAATACCCCCCCCCATTCTTGCAAAAACCCACAAGAATCTGATCTAAAAGCTCTAAGTTGAAGTATTGCTTCATACCTGAGTTTCTTTGATCAAGATTAGCTTTCGGGGACCCTTTGTAAGTGTTCCTTCGTTGTTTTATCGCTTTTCGAGTCTGAAAGTCGAACTATGTTTGACTTTCTGCATTGACCAGTTTATGGTCGATGCGAAGTTCATTGGAACTTCATAACGTGAGCGTGATCACGATGGTTATAGTCCGTAGTGACTAAACCTACTGATTACCATGTTATCTAGGCTCAGTGACGAGTCGTAGTTTCGGCCAAAATGCGCATTCTTGCGTATTTTGTAACCAAACTACTCGTGAGCATCAAAGCCGTTTGTTTTGATGCCAAACCTGTTTTCTAAACTTAGTTAAGCATGTTCTAACATGCTTAGCTCGTCACTTTTAGTTTAGTGCATATATAGGGTCATAAGGTAAGCGATCTAAACCATCGCTTATACTTTCGAACCTGACCCATTTGGTCGATCATTAGGATCCGACCAAACACATTAGGTGACCATAGCTATAACCTTCCGAGGTTATACCTTGTGGTCACGATGTTAGGCGTTCCAAACGCGTTCTACGCGAACGACGCGTTAAGGTAACATAAGCTACCTAAACGGGTCGTAATGGGTCGCAAGCACTTAGGTTATGTTTCATTTTAGTATGTAGGCTTTGTTAAACCATATTACACGAATTTCCATACTCGTTTGGTCTACGAACCCGCATACTATCTGATCCTTCCGATTTTGGTCCGGTATATTGATATAGCTACCTATTAGGTGCCGTTTGATATCCCGTGATCTCTAGCATTGTGTGATTATTACACAAGGAATTCAAAGCAATCTCAGGTGAGTACATAGAACCCCCATCTTTTACTGTTTTCCAAACTGTTTTGGGGTGAAACACATGTGCCTACTTGTTACTTTCATGCTTTCCATGTTTTCACATCATATACCTGCTATGTTCGTTAGTACATTATAGTATATGATTTCATTACATTTCATGCTATGTATGCCCATTGTGTGCGTACTTAGTACATTGTTTTACATTACACTTCATGCTATGTATGCCCATTGTGTGCGTACTTAGTATATTGTTTTACATTACACTTCATGCTATGTATGCCCATTGTGCGCATACTTAGTACATTGCTTTACACCACATTTCATGCTATGTATGCCCATTGTGTGCGTACTTAGTACATTGCTTTACATTACATTTCATGCTATGTATGCCCATTGTGTGCGTACTTAGTACATTGTTTCACATTGCATTTCATGCTATTTATGCCCATTGTGTGCATACTTAGTACAATTGTTGACATCAAATGCCTTCATTTTTGTTATGACATTTGGTTTTTTTAACATGGAACAATACATTCATTAACATTAGCTACGCCGTTCGTTAGTAGGTAGTGGTACCATAGGAATTGACAACTCCCGTTCCTAAAATCCTTGGTTTGATTGGATTGGAAGGAATGACCGAATTCGATATACATAACTTAGATAAACCTTTAATTTGTTTAAGGGTTTATCTCCACAGTCTCAAGGCTTGGATGTATGCATATTTCACAATACCGCATAAATGTTTATATCAGTAGAGCATGCATTGTTCCACAAAACATAACGTTGATTTAAACCATGTTTTACTTCAACACCTTGTTTTATGCATTTTACATATGGTTTACTTGATACATCTCACTTACTATACAAGATATATTTTGGGTACACATTACATGATCTACATTAAACATAAACATTTTGACATTGATATACATACTTGGTGGTTTACATTGAACATAGACATTTCGATATGGTTTACACAATAACACTTGACATTTGGTTTATACATGAACAATTTACATGGTGGTTGGTTTGGGTAAATGGTTGGTGTAACGTGGCGTATGTAATATGATACAAACATGGTGGATACGCCGCTGGTACTTCCTATATATAAATGCTTGTATAATATTACATATCGTAGCGTTATCCAAGTCATTTCAATTTAGACACATTACATTTTACACAAATAACATACTCTTCACAAGACATTATTTTTACAAACAACTTATCTTATTCAACTCATTTTACTTGGTTACTCGTTTAACCTTACACTTATCTATACATATCATCTGATATTTCGTTTTTCAAATGGTTTACAAAGCAAGACAAATTACAAGGTTCATGACTGACTGTTATTAAACATTTCTTTAAACTCAAGTCATGAATCCCATTTTCACAAAACCTATGTATCTCACAGTCATTTTTATGCTGACGTACCTACTTTCACATGTGTTTTCAGGAGCTGTTCCATAGGATGATGATCATGACACTAGGGCGGACCTGTGCCTTAGAGACTAAAACTGAAGATAGACTTAGTTAATTATGTTATAAACTCTTTGTTTTTCCTGTTTAAGACAATGTATCACTCTTGTTTAATAAATAAAATGTAACTTTGAATTCCATGGTTATGAAACAATTAATTCTGTCCACAACACTCCCCGGCGTTTCCGCCGCGGTTGCACGTTATACGCGGCCGGGGTGTGACATGTAACCACCCCCCGGCGTGAGAATAAGTCTCGGTTTGGGAGTAAAAGAATATGTGTAAAGAGAGGGAGAGTAAAATGAGAATAGAATGTCCATGCCTTTAATGTTTACCTCTATTTATAGTTAGCATTAGGGTTTCCTCTAACTTAAGATGGGCTCCGATAAGTTAGGGATTTGAATGATCTTCCCAAAAGATTGGGGATTCGGTTACGTGGTTTATCCATGCAGAATAGAAGATTCTAGAATAAACATGTGTAATTATATATTTATAATAAAATAATAGGTAATGACCGGGTCGGGTTAGCCGTTCCGGGTCATATCTTGTCATGTCCCCTCAGTCCGAAGTTATGAAATGAAATTCATGGGATCAGACTAAAAAAGGAAAAAGCCAAAATACCCCCTTTGAGTGCAAGTTTCTCGAGTGGGAGTACCGTTACTTTTTTGCAAAATGGCGACAATGTGAAAGGGTGTGACAGTTAAGTCATCATTAGGATGACAGTTGTATCTCCCCTGTCTTGACACGCGTTCCCATTCGTTTGCCTTTTCGAATTTGAAAGGTTGTTATCCCTTTCCTATAAATACGTTTCCCGTTTAGGGTATTCCCATTTCGATCTTTGCTTGTAACATCTTCAATTTCTTGACTGCAAAAAATGGCTTCCAAAACCGACGAATCTTCCTCGGCCCAAACAAGTTCTGATGCCTTGTTTTGCAAATGGGGAACGGTGTCATTCAACAATCTCATACAAGAGTATGATATTAAATCGGAGTGGAATCTGGTACCGTCAAAGCAAGATACAACATTTCCGCTAAAACAGGGCAAAATTACCCTGTTTAGTGATTTCTTCAAATTTTGCAACTTCCGGTTGCCCATCACCAAGTTTTGTAAGTCCGTTCTTGACGAATATCCCATTCACATCTCTCAACTGCATCCATTAGGGTTAGTCAAACTTCGTCATTTCGAGTTTGCTTGCATGGCCCTGGGACATATCCCTGAAATTACAGTGTTTAGGGCTTTTTTCGTTCTGGTGTGGAAATCCCCCTCTTTTTACTTTCGATCGCCGAGACATTGGTGTGTCTTGTTTGAGGGACATCCCTACTAGTTCCAGGGATAAGGACAGGAAAAAGAAGTTCTTTTATATTGATGCCAGTGTTATCCCCGGGGAGATGCACTTGAGGGAACTGGGGCTTATGGGCAAATTCAAAGATGACGGTCCCCCTGCTAATGCCTATGTCGAGATGGTTCTGTTTAAGAAGTTGAGCCAACGCCCATCTGAATGCACTGTGATCCCAGAGGGAGCCCTGGTGATGGCGGGGATGAGCTTGCTATGGCGTGATAGCCGGTTGTACCCCTCTTTTCAAAGGGTTGATGAAGGCACGTGTTAATTTACTCTTAACTTGATTTACAAATTGTGCCTATTATAATATGTATGAATGTGAACCAGGTGAATGGAGTTTATTTGATTTTGTTGATCCCCCCAGAACGCTGCTCTAAGGCCCGTGGATCCCGTGATTGGGGAACAGGAGCCTGATGTGTTGAGAATCCACCTTGAACAGTTCCTGGTTCTCGCCATACCGGCGGATCCAAGTGCTTATGTGTCTCAGCCTCACCCCGACGGGGGTAGTAGTGTTTCTGTTGCAGAAACAAAGAAACCAACCCGGGAGGAAAGTTGTGACCGCGAGGGCTACTACTTCGCCTGTGGCGGTAAGCATTTATGTGGCCCCGGGGGGTGCTGCTGTGACTTCCGCCCCTACCAGTTTGGTGAGTCCATAACGCGCACTAAAGAAGCGCAGGATGATGCCTCCTCTGACTTCTTTTCAGGCAATCAAGGCTGCTTATGCCTTACCTGCTGGTAAGTGATTTTGTTTGCTAATGTATGAGTTGAATTCCTATGTGCTTGTTCTGAATATCTGATTTGATGTAGGTTCCTTTGCTGGGGGCCCAAGTTGAGGGTGTGTCCTCTATGCCCTTGACGTCTGGGGATGTTGTGTCTTCCGCTGTTGGCGGGCCAAGCCTTTCAGACCTTATATCCCAGGCGAGTTTTGTCGTTGTTAGCTCTTCAATGCTACCGCCTGTGTTTACAACTGTTGTGGTTGTGACACCCAACCCTGTTTCTACACCGCTATTTTCAAGTTCTACCCCCATGTCCCTGTTTGATTCTCATGTTGGCGTTTTCTCTACGTCTGAAAAGGAGATGCTTACAACTTCCGTTGCTGGCGAGTCCATAAATGCCACGGATGCTACTGTAAGTGACACTGGGGGATCTAGCTAGCAGTGGTATTGTTGATGATGGGGCCCGTTTGGATGATGATCTTTATCTGCCCACCATTTGCTGGGATTCGCATGCGCAGGACAAACGCTATCAACCCAAGTGGAAGATAGCGGAGTCTTCCAAGTTGGTTTCCCCCCCAATGGTGCATCACTGGGTTGAGCTAGCGTACCCCTCGGCTGAATCAGCCTATGTAGAGGGGTTGGATAATGAGAACTTGATAAATGCAACAATGGTGGATGCGGTAAGTCAACCCCAGAGGTTGGCAGAAATCCGGCGCCGGTGGATGCATGATAACAATGAGCTCCACTAGGCACGGATTACCATTCAGGAGCTGATGGATGAAAAATATCGCTTGGAAAGCCAACTTTAAGCTGCTGGTCCCAGGGAGAGTCGGTTTGTCCCAAGAAGAACAAGGCAAAGGAGGACCTGAAGCGTGTAACAGCCAACCTTGCTGAAGAAGGGGTAATGTGGGCCTACAATATAGCGGAAAAGGATCGGATCCTTTCTCACGCCAAGGCTGTTAAGGAGGAGCTGGAACGTAAAGCCGTCACTGAGGCTCAAAAGGTGAGGTCTGAGCTAACTGCTGAGATGGAAAAGTTCAGTATTGACACCGATTTTGTGTCTCAGGTGCAGGAGAGGTATCAAGGTCTCACCGTGGAGTTAGAAGCATCTAATGCCAAAGCTCAAACCAAACAAGTTGAGCTGGAAGAGCAGGAGGAGCAACTTAGGAAGCTGCAGCAGGTGTGTGACTCTCTTGTTTCAGAGAAAAATCAGCTTGCTCAATCTTCAACTGCCCACCAGGTGCGCCTTAAAGAGGCGGAGAGTGCATTGGACCAGTCAAACGCTGAAGTGGATAGCCTGACTAGCCGCCTGGCTGGTTTACAAGGTGACCGTAACTGGTTGATAACCAATGGCTTGGTTGGGGCTTTTGAGTATCTCCGCCAATCAGAGTCCTTTGTTACTCTTTTGGACCGCCTGTCTACTGCCGCTTATTAGTCAGGGCACCATGATGGCGTGTACCAGGGTTATTTTAATTGTCAACAAACAGATAGGATCACTCCCGCGTTCTAGGAGAATAGAGGCAAACTGACAGCGGAGATGGCGGATGCTCTTGAAGCAGCTTGTAATGACCCACTGCCTGCGTATGCAGAGCTGGTTGACAAGGTGTCCGAAGATGGCGTGGACTCCTTACTCCAGATGCTGGATGTGGCGGAGGAGTCTGGAGAGTAATGAGTGTTTTTTATTTTTTATTTCCATTGTTCCTTTATATATTTTGTAAAAACACTGTTTGGTTTTGTTTGGGGTGCGTGTAAGCACTCGAGTTGTGTCAGACATCTAATGCAAATATCTTCATGATGGCGCCGTCGTTTTACTTAAGTGTGGCGATTTGACATGTAATGATGCCTTGTTATTAATTTTGTTGTCGTTACGGTTGTCAGCCTTCTTAACCTTATATAAATTGTGTCATGCTTTTTCCAAATTTGGTAAATGAAAAAACGGAGCGAAAATGCCGTAATCGGAAAATGTCAGACATACTTCGAAATTTGGACACGGCGGAAGCTCTAGTGAGTCTCCAAGATCCGGTGACAGAGAAGATGATCTAGGGTAAGAAGGCTAACTCCAGCAATACCATGCCCTAGATAAACAGGTCTTGCAAGAGTATCGGAGATGACGGCCCTTCTAAGGCCGAAGCAGGTGTGGTTCTCTTATCGGCCGACACCTTGATGCAAGAATTTCCTTCCGAGTATGTCCAACGTTGTAGAGCGGTATATGAACGACGCAGGATTGGCCGTCGATGTGCAGGCTCAGTTGGTGATCGGAGGATGTCAGCTTCTTCGGTTGACGAGGTGAATATTAATGACCTAATCGTCGATCCTCATCCATTGGAGTATTATGGTGAGGCATTGCATACCCCTGCAGAGGTGTTAGCAATGTTCCCCGATATGTAGATAAGTAGAACATGTTCGTTTTTTGGTATTCCCGTATGTTGGTGTTTAACAACAGGGACAAGTACTTGGTTTTGTAAGATAGTTGTATGTATTTATTACCAAAATACCTATCTTTTGTAGTGGTTAATGCATCTTTTACCAAGATACCCACTCTTAGTTGTATAGTTTTGGTCATCTGACTTATGTATGAAAAATATTTCATGTCAGAGACATTTTTTACCGTAATATGCAGTTTGAATGCGATGGTAATTTTTTATATCGTGATATGCAATGTAAATGCGATGGTAATTTTTAGTGTACACGTATATAAAAGAAAATAAAAAGTAACTTTTATTAACTTAATAACTGAAAAAAAAAGAGACATCGTTCTTGATGGATACTTGTTCATAAAAAAAGAAAACAGTCCAACCCGCCGTTAGGGTCGGGAGTCTACATGTAAACAAATGAGCAGTGTTCCAGCTACATGGAACCACTGTGCCATCGAGCCTAGATAGGCGGTAAGCCCGTTTGCCTAAGTCTTCTTGGATTATGTAGGGGCCTTCCCAGTTGGGTCCAGCTTGCCTGGGGGTTCAGCTCTACTGACTTCGTTATCCCGCATGACGTACTCGCCCTACTTGAAGGTTTGCTGAGCCACGCGCTGGTTATAATACTTCTCTATGGTTTTCTTGTATTTTGCCTCGCTGATGCCGGCGGCTTCACGCCATTCTTACAGGAGGGCCACGCCTTCCCGTAGGAGCCTGTTATTGTCATCATCAGTTGTTAGGCGCCTTAGTGAAGGTAGCCCCACTTCCGCGGGTATCATCGCCTCTGCGCTATAGGTCAGGCTGAAGGGGGTTTCGTTGTTACTTGTCTTGGGCATGGTTCGATGTGCCCAGAGGACATTTAGCAATTCTTCTACCTAAGAACTACCCTCGTAGCTTAAACTTCTTTTGATTCCATCCAGCAGACTTCTATTTGCCCACTCCACTTGGTCGTTTCCTTGGGGATGTGCGACCGATGTAAATATTTGCTGAATTTGCAGCTCCGCACACCAATCTTGTAGGACCTTATCTGTGAATTGTGTTCCATTGTCACTTATAAGATACATCGGCAAACCAAATCTGCAGACTATATGTTCCCATAGGAATTTCTTGGCATTCTCAGCAGTTATCGTGGCCAAAGGATTCGCTTCAACCCACTTGGTGAAATAGTCGATTGCCACGATTAAGTATTTTAGCTTTCCTGGGGCCAGCGGGAATGGTCCCACGATATCAACTACCTACTTTTGAAAAGGCCATGCCGCTGTAACGGGGATCAAGTTTTTCTTAGGGCGGGGTGTTTGTGGGGCAAATTTTTTACAGCTGCGGCATTTTCTGAGTTCGTCTAACGCGTCTTCATGCATCCCAAGCCAATAGTATCCAGCGTTTTGGATTTTGGCGACAACTGCTTGGGGTCTGGCGTGAATGCCACATATACCAACGTGTATTTCTTGGATCAAGTACTTGGTTTCCGCTAGGGATACACACCGTAATAGTGGTCCCAAATACGACTTCCTGTATAAGACGCTGTTGTTGACCTCATATTGTAATGCCTTTGTTTGTATCTTCTGGGCCTCGCCTCTGGCGGAGGGTAATTCCCCTTTTGTGAGGAATTTTAAAATTGGAGTGTACCAGCAGGGTTCTTCTGTTGTGATGGCGGATACTTTCGGGGACTCCATGGAAGGTAACTAGAGCGTTTCCACCTTCACCTCCTTTTCCATGCCAGAAGTAGCTAGCTTTCTTAGGGCGTCGGCTATCTTGTTTCTTCCTCGATGGACGTGATTTAGTGTAACGTTGTCAAATGAGGGTATGAGTTCCTTGGTTTTAGCCAAGTATTTTGCCATTGTTTCGTCTTTGGCTTCATAGGTCTCATTCACCTAATTATTGACCAGCAAAGAGTCAACGTATGCATCGACTCGTGATGCTCCCATGGACTTGGCCATTCTCAGACCCACTAACAGCGCTTCATATTCTGCCTCGTTGTTGGAGCACTCGAAGTCAAAACGCATAGCGTACATAAATTTTATTTCATCCGGGATTATTAGCATGAGGCCTGCCCCGGATCCTTTTCCACTGGAAGACACTTCCGTGTATAACTTCCAAGTCTGCCTGGCTGTGCTAGATTTGGGTATGTCATTAACCACGGGGTCTTGTAGCACTTCTCTATCAGCAATCTCAGCTAAGAAATCAGCGATTACTTGCCCCTTAATTGCTGTTCGTTTTCGATATTCAATGTCTAGGGCTCCCAGCTCAATTGCCCATTTGGCCAGTCTCTCAGAGATTTCTGGTTTGTGTAAGATTTGCTGCAGGGGATAGTTTGTTAGAATTTGCACGCGGTGCCTTTCGAAGTCTTTGAAGTCAATGCACATCCGCCATGTGCCGTCTGGTTTTTTGACCACAACGGGGTTTGATACCCATGTATGGTATTTTGTTTCCCGAAGGATTTTAGCCTCGACCAACTTTCTAACTTCTCTTACCACTGTATCTCTTCGATTAGGGGCCATGCTACGCTTTCACTGGGCCACTGGTTTGATGCCTGGGAGTGTAGCTAATCTGTGTTCTGCCTTGTCTCGGGGTATCCCGGTCATATCGAAGTGTTCAAAAGCAAAGATATCGGCATTCCTCCTTAACAGTTGTTTCAAGTTGTTTTGGACTTCAGGAGAGAGGCCATCTCCTATTGTAACTGTTTGATCGGGGTGGCATGTGCTCAAAACCCACCTTTCTGGGCCGATGACACCGGTAGGTCCCTGACGGCATCTTTTTATGTCTAAAACTTCACCCAACTTGTCCCGGTAAACTGTTGCAATCCCCCGTGGTGTGGGGAACTTCATGAACCCACGCGCCGTGGAGACAACAACATCTACTTTTCTCAGGGTAAACCTTCCAATTATTAAATTGTGGTAGGATTCAGCACGTACCACAAGAAATGTGAGGAGTATGGTCCTTTCGCGAGGGGCGAGTCCAAATGTTACCAGAAAGGTGATTTGGCCAATTGGGTCAACCTTTTCTCTGGTGAACCCTTTAATAGGGGCGTGTACTGATTCGAGAAGCTTCTTGTCTTCCGGTTGCATCCTGTTGAAACAGTGCTCGTAGGTTATATCTTCAGAGCTTCCATTGTTAACCAGGATCCTTCTCATGTTGTAATCGCCTACAGGGGCGGATATGATGAGGGGGTCAGTGGTGAGGTGTAAATCCTCAACCCGTGGTTCGGCCGTCATGGTTGCCAGCATCCATGGCTCGAGCGTGGAGAAACTCCATTTTGCTCCCTTTCCTTTATCGGCGTATACCATATTCAATTCCCGCTGTCTCTTGCCCGCCCCTTTGTCAGCGTCTTCCTTTTTAGGGGGCGGACCCTGCTTTATATCTCGAACAAGGTGAGCCAACTTACCCGTCTTCAAGTAGTATTCGATTTGGTTCTTCAACTGATAGCAATCGTTAGTATCATGGCCACTGCCCTTGTGATATTCACAGTATTTGTTGGTGTCTTTGTTGGGCGTGTCATTCAATCGTTAGTATCATGGCCACTGCCCTTGTGATATTCGCAGTATTTGTTTCGTTGCACTCTATTATCTTGGCTTTTTTCTGCTTCCTTTTTCCTGTTAGCAGCGTGACTGGCCGCCACAGTCTTTTCTTGTGTGACATACACTTTGGCTATTCTCAGGATTTCATCTATGGTGGAGGGCACACCATCCCTTCCATATAGTGTCCTTAACAGCTCGTCATCGTTTACTCCTTGTAGGAAAGCACCGCAGACCAGATCATTTGTTACCCCTGTGATCGCCAAGCTTTTTTTGTTGAATCTGACGATGAAACTTTCCACCGTCTCATTATCTCGCCGACGAATATGGAGAAGTTCGTTTCGATCTTTTGTGTGTCGCCTTTGTTGACTGAATTATAGCTGAAGCTTGGCCACTAAATCTTCAAAACTGTCAATTTCCCCCACGGGCAGGCAATCCCACCATACTCGTGTCGCCCCTACTAGTGTTTGAACGAACATCTTGCACAAGAGAGGCATGGGCCAGCAGGCTACCTCTCCCGCGCTTTTGAACAAATTGAGGTGGTCATCAGGGTCGCTTAAACCATCATATTTGCCCACTGTCTGGGGCATCTTGGTTTCTCCTTGATCGGGGCTTTAGCGATTCTCCTTGTAAATTTGGAACTGAAAGTAGCGTCTGCAGGCTTGTAAGGCCTGGTAAGGTCGTCATATTCCTCGTTGATGGGGTGTACTTGTTGAGTCGCCCTGTGACACCCCAGGAAAACTAGGAAACCACGCAACTTAACTAGCTTCCTCAGTAACCACGTGCTAAATTTCAGGACGAAATTCTGTTAACAGGGGGAGAATGTGACAACCCTCAAAATTTCATGTATCCGTATGATTTATTTCTGTTAATTAAAGTGCTTGATGACAGTGCTGAATTACATAACTGTTTCTGATTACTGTGTCATACTTACATGTGCTTGTTAACATACTAGTCTTGTGCAAAAAATTTACTAAATAGTCCTGTATGCTTTCCTGAGTGTTGGGAATTAAAAGTGTTACAAAAAGATATATATATAAGACACTAAACGGTATAACTTAGCACTTTAACGAGACAGTATCTAACCGAACAACCGGACACTACCCGAAACACCAAAATAATGCTAGAAGCATTGTTTTATCATTGCCAAGCTAGTTATGGTCCCCGAACATCATAATACACTATAAAATTATCTAGTAACTAAGTCCTAACTAATACTTGGATTTTTAACTTAATAACTAACTAGCTAGTTTAACCTAGCCTACTACCCCCCCCCCACCTATCTCATGGCCACCAAGGCCCTTACACACTTGATTTTCTTTGAATTATTTATTAGATTATGTTTGTTCTTTTGAGACAAAATATATATGGGTTAATACTTAAGTATTGATTATAGGAATGCACAACATGAACTTAACTTCATTTCTTACACACATCAAAACACACCTCAAACTCTCTCTTCTCCCTCTTGGCTTCAGCCGAAATCAACAACAACACCACCATCATTCACTCATCTTCAATCAATTTCAAGCATATACAAAGGTGTTAGAGGTTGCACAAGGAAGCTAGGAGCTTTCAGAAGTTCAAGGACCTTCTTCATTTGTTTTTATCCACTCCATTTCTTACCTTGATCATTCCTAGCCTTGAGCTAGTGGTAAGAACATCATACACACCATTTTACATCTTACTATAGTGGTTAAAAGATGATACATTTTGATTATCATGAAGAACACTAAGAATCAAAAGAATGAAACTTGAACATAAGCTTAAACAAGATGATACATGAAGAAATAATGTTAGTATGATGTTGTGTGGTATATGTTGATGCTTGCTTGTTGATTACTAGAAATATGATGTTGATCTTCATATGGAACTTGATAAATCATGATTAAAGACATGAGTTAACAAGTTAGGATGTGATTAAGGGTTTACATAAAATGATCACCTTCACATTTAGACATGAACTTGAACATAAGATGATTTCTTGTAAAATAACAAACAAAGTGAACTAGTAATCTTGTAGATTCAAGACTTGTGAAAGATTTTCCTAAAAGAACCAAGTTTGAAAAGATGATTCTTGAAAGATCATGATTTTTAGTAAACCTACACTATTTTTAGTAACAAAATAAGTGTAGAAATATTTTTGGAACAAGAAGATGTGGTAAATAAATATTTTTGTAAAATCTACCTACAAGTTGTAAACATCTAGAAATCCCGAGAAAGAGATTTTCACAAAAGTAAATACACTTCGGGAGGTAACTAAGACCACTAAATACCTTACCAAGTTACTACGCGTTTTTACGAAAACTCAAGTTCATGTTACTACGTAGAGTGCATTGTTTTTACACTTGGTGAATGTAATATTGTTTAGTGATTGATTGTTGATTGTTGAATAATGTTTGGAAAAGAAAATGATATGCTTATTAGCAAAGACACCTCCATTTACACAGGAAACTCTGGCGAAATTTTCTAAAAATTCTAACACTTAGAAATTATTTTTCTAACAAGTGTTCATAAATAAGTTTTAACTTTGTTTTTCAAAATAAACCTCGCCATGAGTTTTGTTACAAAAATACAAAGTAGCGGAGGTTGGTTTTTACAAGTAAAATGGTTAAGTGTATATATATATATATATATATATATATATATATATATATATATATATATATATATATTTAGAATATATATTTTATACTAGAACACTTGTGTGGATACTTGTTTATTTTGTGAGATAGTTATATTATTTTATGGTAAAATAATATAACTTAACAAAGTATCTTGACATTAGAATTGTGTGGTACGTGATAGATGTAATGAGTAGATAAACCGTACGTAGGATACGTGTTATGCGTGAGAAACTGATTGTTATATGTACCTTATTAGGATGTACTTGATTTCTGATTATTAGAGTAACTAATCTAACCGAGCAAACCAAGGTGAGTTCACACTCTCTACAAGGCATGGGATTCCTGGTGGTTTGGGAATGGGTTAAAGAACTAAAACGGAACCTACATATCCTACTTGGGTAGGATATGTACTGCCATCCTCCATGGGTAGGATGCCAATATTAATCTTGCGTATTCTCCTTGGGTAGAATACATACGTTCGTCCTCCTTGGGTAGAATACATACGTTCGTCCTCCTTGGGTAGGTCAACAACCTTAAAACTTACTAGACAAAACTCTATCATTAATTCCCTCATTTTATATCGACTTAATCGCCGAGGCCAATGGCGAGCGGGTCATTAGTTAATAGCACTATTAGGTTTAACAAACCTCACACCGTGCCAGTCGGACGGGCGTGTACTAATGGACTATGGCAAACTGTCAATGATGATGGACATTGACGTAGGGCACAACTTCTTTTCGTTAGTAGTCGATATGGTAATTGTCTAGTGGTTCACATGGGGAAGCCCCCACCGATTATGGATATGGTTTGGGTAATAAAGAAGGAACTGGTTAATCATATTTTCAACTATGGGGTAACCCCCACGGCAAGTAAGCCAGCAAAAGACAAACCATGTTTTCGGAAACAACTCAAAACTAAACAACCAAGTGTGAACTCACTCAACTTTGTTGTTGACTCGTTGTTACATGCCTTACAGGTCGTTAGATGCTTATGGAACTTGCATGAGGAGGAGGTCGTTATGGGATATGGACTGTTATATCCCGTGCTTAATATTTGAACTTTATGAACCTGTAAGACTTATGTTTTGGTTTCACGTTTTATGCTTCCGCTGTTAACTTAAAGTTGGTTACTTTCTTTTGGTCACTAATTGGATTGTGGTTGGTTTTATTTATTTAATTACGTTTTTCAATATGATTGGTGGCTCGATTCTGGTCATAACACGCCTCCAAGCGGTGATACTCCTCATGGTGGGTTTTGGGGGTGTGACAGATTGGTATCAGAGCCATTGGTTATAGTGAACTTGGTTTTAAAAGGGGAAAAGCTTTTTAACAAAACTAGACTATAACCTGTACAGTGCTCAACGATCCACAACGACGCTTCGTTCCACGTGCAAGACTCGACACAATAGGTGGTATGATTTATGTCTATATTGTCTGATAGATAGTTCACATAGTGCATTAGTTAACGTGATAAATGCTATTTGAACCTTGTGTGTTTACTCTCTTCTATCGTCCCACGCTTACGCACTTTCGCGACACTTTTCTCACTTACGTTGCTTCATTGTGAAGATCATGAGCGGACGCGGAGGACGTGGTGGTATCAACCTGACTCAAGCCCAGTTGACGGCTTTGACCAATGAACGAGTGGCTGAGGCACTCGCAGCTGTCCCTGCAGGAGGTATAACCTTCCATATCAACCCATCTTAGGACGTTTAGATCCTACCCTCGCAAACCAACCCTTGTGCTTAACCTTGTCTTTTATTCTCGCGCAACAGGTCAACATGCTCAGCCTCCTGTGTGCACGTTCAAAACATTGATGGACTGCCGACCTAGTACTTTTAGCGGCACAGAAGGAGCGGTAGGTCTTCTTCACTGGTTCGAGAAGCTTGAGTCTGTTTTTGAGATGTGTGAATGCCCTGAAGATCGTAGGGTGAAATTTGCTACTGGAACACTCGAAGGTGCTGCGCTAACCTGGTGGAAAGCACAGGTTCAACTGCTAGGGCTGGCGGTTGCTAATGCCACCCCATGGAACGACTTCAAAGAACTGATGAAAGAAGAGTATTGTAGTCATGACGACATCCACAAGCTAGAGGTGTAATTTTTCAATTTGAAGATGACGGGGTCTGAAATCGAGGCATACACAAAGAGGTCAAACGAATTAGCTATCTTGTGTCCTACTATGGTGGATCCTCCTATCAACCGTATCGAATTATACCTTAAGGGTTTGGTGCCAGAAATTCAGAGCCACGTGACCTCAGCTAATCTTGGCACCATTCAGCAAATCATCCGGTCGGCTCACCGTCTCACTGATCAGGCAGTTGAGTAGAACAATCTGCCCAAGCGTATAAGCACTACTACTACTACTTCTGATGCTCCCAGTGATAACAAGCGCAAGTGGGATGGAAATTCGGGCAAGGATTCTACTTCAGTTCAGTCTCAGTCCCAGCAGCGAAAGACTGATGACTACCAGATTCCTAGTCAGCAATCTTCGGGTAGTCAAGGACAGGGTGGATACCGAGGGAACCACCCCAAGTGCAACCGGTGCAACAAGCATCATAGCGGGCAGTGCCACAAGGGTCGTTGTCTGAGGTGTAACAAGTTTGGTCATGAAGCAAAGGATTGCAGGGGCGCACGACCAGCAAATCAGAATCGCCAACAACAACAACAACAAGCTCCACAGAACCACCAGCAGCAGCAACATCAGGGCAATAAAGGATGCTTTCAGTGTGGCGCTGAAGGCCACTTTAAGAGGAACTGTCCTCAGCTGAACCAGAATCAGAACAAGCACAACCAAGGAAATGGGAACAACCACGGAGGCAACAACGGGGGTAACAATAATGGCAATGGCGCCCGAGGTCGTGCCTTCGTGATTGGTCAGGGTGATGCACAGAACGATCCCAATGTTGTGATGGGTAAGTTTCTTCTGGATGATTTCTTTGTTACTGTTTTATTTGATTCGGGTGCCGATACTAGTTATGTGTCCTAAAAAGTGAGCCAAATGCTTAAGCGCACAACACTTTTGACCACCAAACACACGGTAGAACTAGCAAACGTTAAAAGTCTTGAAGCCGCACACATAATTAGGGGTTGTAATCTTGTTCTAGCTGGTCAGGCCTTCTCTATCGATCTTATTCCTATCGTTCTAGGTAGTTTCGACATTGTTATTGGGATGGATTGGTTATCTCATCAGCAAGCGGAAATTCTTTGCAACGAGAAGATTGTTCGCATCCCTCGTTCTGGTAAAGAACCCCTCGTAATTCGTGGCGACAAGAGTGGTACTGTTGTGGGCATCATCTCTTTCCTTAAGGCCCAGAAGTTGTTGTGAAAGGGCCACACTGCTATTCTAGCCCTCGTTTCTGATACGTCCTCGGAAGAAAGGAAGATAGAAGATATACCTATTGTACGCGACTTTCCTGAGGTATTTCCTGAGGAATTACCTGGTCTTCCGCCTCATCGTCAAGTCGAGTTTCAAATCGAGCTAGCTCCTGGAGCAGCGCCCATAGCTCGAGCACCTTATCGTCTTGCTCCATCAGAACTGGAAGAACTATCCACGCAACTACAAGAACTCTTGGAAAAGGGTTTCATACGTCCTAGCTCTTCGCCTTGGGGAGCTCTAGTGTTATTCGTGAAGAAGAAATACGGTACCTTCAGAATGTGTATTGACTACCGCGAACTCAACAAGGTGACCGTGAAGAATCGTTATCCTCTCCCACGCATTGATGACTTATTCGACCAGTTGCAAGGGTCGAGTTTCTACTCAAAGATTGACCTGAGGTCAGGCTACCATCAACTGAGAGTCCGAGACGAGGATATCTCTAAGACAACATTCAGGACTCGGTATGGGCATTACGAGTTTCTGGTTATGCCTTTTGGATTAACGAATGCACCTGCAGTCTTCATAGATCTCATGAACCGAGTGTGCAAGCCTTACCTGGATAAGTCTGTCATTGTATTCATCGACGATATCCTGATCTATTCGAAGAGTCAGGAAGAACACGAGCAACACCTGAGGCTTATTTTGGAACTTCTTCGAACAGAGCAGTTGTATGCCAAATTTTCGAAATGTGACTTCTGGCTTCGCTAAGTCCACTTTCTAGGCCACATGGTAAATGAGGATGGAATTCATGTGGATCCATCCAAGGTTAACTCGATCAAGAACCGGCCTGCACCCCGTACACCAACAGAAATCCGCTAATTCTTGGGTTTGGCAGGATATTACAGAAGGTTTATCAAGCATTTCTCAAAGATTGCGTAACCTCTCACTTCACTGACTCAGAAGGGTGTCACCTATCGTTGGGGTGATGCACAGGAGTCCGCATTTCAACACTTAAAAGACAGACTTTGTAGCGCGCCTATCCTCTCATTGCCTGAAGGCACAGATGATTTTGTGGTTTACTGCGACGCTCCCATCCAAGGACTTGGTTGCGTGTTGATGCAACGTGACAAGGTCATTGCGTATGCATCGCGCCAACTTAAAGTTCACGAAAGGAACTATACTACGCACGACTTGGAATTGGGAGCAGTTGTTTTCGCACTTAAGATATGGAGACATTACCTATACGGTACCAAGTGCGCCATTTACACTGATCACAGGAGTCTCGAGCATATCTTCAAGCAAAAGGAATTAAACATGCGACAACGTCGATGGGTCGAGCTCTTGAATGATTACGAATGTGCGATCAAGTACCATCCGGGCAAAGCCAATGTTGTGGCCGACGCCCTCAGTCGAAAGGATACTATACCTAAGCGTGTACGTGCGCTACAGCTTACCATTCACTCTAGCCTTCCCGCTCAAATACGATATGCTTAGGTTGAAGCGTTGAAAGCAGAAAACATCAGGGCTGAGTCCTTACGAGGATCGAGGCAACGGTTAGAACAAAAGGAAGACGGCGCCTACTATGTAACAGGGCGCATCTGGGTCCCACTTTACGGAAACTTACGCGAGCTTGTGATGGACGAAGTGCACAAGTCTCGTTATTCAGTACATCCTGGTTCAGATAAGATGTACTACGATCTTAAGACTATGTATTGGTGGCCTGGTATGAAAGCCAACATAGCAACCTACGTCACTAAATGTTTGACTTGTGCGAGAGTTAAGACTGAATATCAGAAACCATCAGGCCTACTCCAACAACCTGAGATACCTAAATGGAAATGGGAGCAAATTTCCATGGATTTCGTAACTAGCCTGCCTAGATCTCAACGCGGAAATGATACCATTTGGGTGATCGTGGATCGACTGACCAAGTCTGCACATTTTCTAGCTATCAAGGAAACGGATAAGTTTTCTACTCTAGTAGACGTATACCTAAAGGAAGTAGTATCAAGGCACGGAGTGCCAACCTCCATCATTTCTGATCGTGACTCATGTTTTACATCTGAATTATGGCAAGCTATGCACAAGTCCTTTGGTTCTCGATTAGACATGAGCACGGCATATCATCCACAGACGGATAGGCAATCTGAACGCACCATCCAAACCCTTGAAGACATGCTTAGGGCATATGTAATCGCCTTCGGTAATGGTTGGGAAAAACATCTCCCGTTAGTGGAGTTTTCGTATAACAACAGTTACCACACCAGTATCCAGGCCGCTCCGTTCGAGGCATTGTACGGACGGAAGTGCCGATCAGCACTTTGTTGGGCAGAAGTTGGCGATAGTCAAATCACTGGCCCAGAACTAGTAGTGGATACAACCGAAAGGATTGCTCAGATACGACAATGAATGGCGGCAGCTCGTGACCGTCAGAAAAGCTATGCTGATAAGCGAAGGAAACCACTCGAATTCCAGGTTGGGGATCGAGTGCTACTTAAAGTCTCGCCTTGGAAAGGTGTAGTTCGTTTCGGCAAGCGAGGCAAACTCAACCCGCGATATGTTGGACCCTTCGAAATCATTGCGAAAATTGGCAAGGTGGCCTACAAGCTGAATCTACCGGCAGAACTCAGCGGAGTTCACAATGTTTTCCATGTGGCGAATCTGAAGAAGTGTCTGTCAGATGAAACCCTCATAGTTCCTCTCAAGGAGCTCACTATCGACGATCAGTTGCGATTCGTCGAGGAACCAGTAGAGATTACTGATCGAGATGTTAAGATTCTCAAGCGTACCAGAATACCTCTTGTCCGAGTTCGTTAGAACTCCAGTCGTGGCCCAGAGTATACCTGGGAACGAGAAGACCAAATGAAACTCAAGTATCCCCAGTTGTTTAGAAAAAGTGCAACCAATACTGAGACTGAAGCTACTATAGAATTTCGGGACGAAATTCCAAACCAACGGGGGGATGATGTGACACCCTAGGAAAACTAGGAAACCACGCAACTTAACTAGCTTCCTCAGTAACCACGTGCTAAATTTCGGGACGAAATTCTCTTAACAGGGGGAGAATGTGACAACCCTCAAAAGTTCATGTATCCGTACGATTTATTTATGTTAATTAAAGTGCTTGATGACTGTGCTGAATTACTTAACTGCTTTCTGATTACTGTGTCATACTTACATGTGCTTGTTAACATACTAGTCTTGTGCAGAAAATTACCAAATAGTCTTGTATGCTTTCCTGAGTGTTGGGAATTAAAAGTGTTACAAAAAGATATATATAAGACACTAAACGATATAACTTAGCACTTTAACGGGACAATATCTAACCGAAAAACCGGACACTATGCGAAACACCAAAATAATGCTAGAAGCATTGTTTTCATCATTGCCAAGCTAGTTATGGTCCCCGAACATCATAATACACTATAAAAATATCTAGTAACTAAATCCTAACTAATACTTGGATTTTTAACTTAATAACTAACTAGATAGTTTAACCTAGCCTACTACCCCCCCCCCACCTATCTCACGGCCACCAAGGCCCTTACACACTTGATTTTCTTTGAATTATTTATTAGATCATTTTTGTTCTTTTGAGACACAATACACATGGGTTAATACATAAGTATGGATTATAAGAATGCACAACATGAACTTAACTTCGTTTCTTACACACATCCCAACATACCTCAAACTTTCTCTTCTCCCTCTTGGCTTCGGCCGAAATAAACAACACCAACACCACCATCATTCACTCATCTTCAATCAATTTTAAGCATATACAAAGGTGTTAGAGGTTGCACAAGGAAGCTAGGAGCTTTCAGAAGTTCAAGGACCTTCTTCATTTGTTTTTATCCACTCCATTTCTTCTCTTGATCATCCCTAGCCTTGAGCTAGTTGTAAGAACATCATACACTCCATTTTACATCTTACTATAGTGGTTAAAAGATGATATATGTTGATTATCATTAAGAACACTAAGAATCAAAAGAATGAAACTTGAACATAAGCTTAAACAAGATGATACATGAAGAAATAATGTTAGTATGATGTTGTGTGGTATATGTTGATGCTTGCTTGTTGATTACTGGAAATATGATGTTGATCATCATATGGAACTTGTTAAATCATGATTAAAGACATGAGTTAACAAGTTAGGAGGTGATTAAGGGTTTACATAAAATGATCACCTTCACATTTAGACATGAACTTGAACATAAAATGATTTCTTGTAAAATAACAAACAAAGTGAACTAGTAATCTTGTAGATCCAAGACTTCTGAATGATTTTCCTAAAGGAACCAAGTTTGAAAAGATGATTCTTGAAAGATCATGATTTTTAGTAAACCTACACTATTTTTAGTAACAAAATAAGTGTTGAAATATTTTTGGAACAAGAAGATGTGGTAAATAAATATTTTTGTAAAAAGTACCTATAAGTTGTAAACATCTAGAAATCCCGAGAAAGAGATTTTCACAAAAGTAAATACACTTCGGGAGGTAACTAAGACCACTAAATACCTTACCAAGTTATTACGCGTTTTTACAAAAACTCAAATTCATGTTACTACGTAGAGTGCATTGTTGTTACACTTGGTGAATGTAATATTGTTTTTAGTGAATGATTATTGATTGTTGAATAATGTTTGGAAAAGAAAATGATATGCTTATTAGCATGGACACCTCCATTTACAAAGCTAACTCTGGCGAAATTTTCTAAAAATTCCACAACTTAGAAATTATTAACAAGTGTTCATAAATGCGTTTTAACTTTGTTTTTCAAAATAAACTTCGGCATGAGTTTTGTTACAAAAATACAAACTAGCGGAGGTTGGTTTTTACAAGTAAAATGGTTAAATATATATATTTAGAATATATATTTTATACTAGAACACTTGTGCGGATAGTTGTTTATTTTGTGAGATAGTTATATTATTTTAGGGTAAAATAATATAACTTAACAAAGTATCTTGACATTAGAATTGTGTGGTACGTGATAGAAGTAATGAGTAGATAAACCGTACGTAGGATACGTGTTATGCGTGAGAAACTGATTGTTATCTGTACCTTATTAGGATGTACTTGATTTCTGATTATTAGAGTAACTAATCTAACCGAGCAAACCAAGGTGAGTTCACACTCTCTAGAAGGCATGAGATTCCCGGTGGTTTGGGAATGGGTTAAAAAACTAAAACGGAACCTACATATCCTCCTTGGGTAGGATATGTACTGCCATCCTCCATGGGTAGGATGCCAATATTAATCCTACGTACGTTCGTCCTCCTTGGGTAGGACAACAACCTTAAAACTTACTAGACAAAACTCTATCATTATGTCCCTCATTTTATATCGACTTAATTACCGAGGCCAATGGCGAGCGGGTCATTAGTTAATAGCGCTATTAGGTTTAACAAACCTCACACCATGCCAGTCGGGCGGGCGTGTACTAATGGACTATGGCAAACTGTCAATGATGATAGACATTGACGTAGAGCACAACTTATTTTCGTTAGTAGTCGATATGGTAATGGTCTAGTGGTTCACATGGGGAAGCCCCCACCGATTATGGATATGGTTTGGGTAATAAAGAAGGAACTGGTTAATCATATTTTCAACTATGGGGTAACCCCCAACGGCAAGTAAGCCAGCAAAAGACAAACCATGTTTTCGGAAACAACTCAAAACTAAACAACCAACTGTGAACTCACTCAACTTTGTTGTTGACTCATTGTTACATGCCTTACAGGTCGTTAGATGCTTATGGAACTTACACGAGGAGGAGGTCATTGTGGGATATTGACTGTTATGTCCCGTGCTTAATATTTGAACTTTATGAACCTATAAGACTTATGTTTTGGTTTCACGTTTTATGCTTCCGCTGTTAACTTAAAGTTGGTTACTTTCTTTTGGTCACCAATCGTATTGTGGTTGGTTTTATTTATTTAATTACGTTGTTCAATATGATTGGTGGCTCGATCCTGGTCATGTCACGCCTCCAAGCGGTGATACTCCGCATGGTGGGTTTTGGGGGTGTGACACGCCCCGCCCTGGCTTGTTCCGTGGGTAACAGGGGGTTGGGCTGTGGTGATGTTGAGTGTAGTGCTAGGACCCCCGTTTGGAGAGAAACGAAGTCTTGATGTGTTTCGCCTGTCGTAAACAGGCTCCGCCGTAGGCGGGCATTGACCATAATTTGGCTGTAACGTTGGAAAGGACCACCACGGTGGCATGTAAGCCGCGTTTGGCGGCTGTTGGGCATAACTCTGCGCTGTCATCTGTGGTGAGTACACCTGGTTGTTGTACAGGGGTAGGTACCCATAAGGAGGTGCATAATAATAGCTTGAGAAATAAGCTTGATTCCCAGGTGTGACTGGAGCATTCGTGATTCCGGCAGGCATGATTACCGGTTAATGGGGTGGCGTGGACAACGCAGTTGTAAGCGCCGCGGTATAAAGCGGTGGCATAGCATGCGTGATAGGCGGCTGATAATACTGGGTTATACTCATTCGTTGTGTAATGTTGCCTGGACCCGCGTATGTGATAACGGGCATTGTGCTGTGACGTATAGTCTGTGCAATTGTCGTCAATGCTAGGGTAGAAACAATGGTGGTTGCTGTGGTTGGAGCCACCGGCCGTAGTTGCCATGAGGTGTACGAGAGAGGGTCTACAGCTACTCTCCCAGAGGGAGCAACTGAGGTGCCTGCAAACCCCGGTGGTGCTTCTGCTTCGAACTCCTGGTCCAAAGACCTGGTTATGGTGGGTGAGGCAGGCATGGTGGTAACCACAGAACTCGTCACCAGTAACGGATCACTTGTTATCACTGCTTGATTTGGTGTTGTTGCCGTGTTCTGATCGCTTGCCATTGGGTATAAGTTCACAGATGTTACTGAATGGTCCCATGGATGGCGCCAATGAAGAAACACGGACCTGAACGGTAGGCTCCGACTAGGACTTCAACTCTTGGCAATCCGAACAACTGACTGCAAAACATAACACCGTTAGGACTCGTTACAGGAATGGGGTTATTCCTGTAATCACCCTCCGGCGTGAGAATAAGTCTCGGTTTGGGAGTAAAAGAATATGTGTAAAGAGAGGGAGAGTAAAACGAGAACAGAATGTCCATACCTTTGATGTTTACCTCTATTTATAGTTTACCATTAGGGTTTCCTCTAACTTAGGATAGGCAGCGATAAGTTAGGGATTTGCATGATCTTCCCAAAAGATTGGGGATTCGGTTACGTGGTTTACCCATGCAGAATAGAAGATTCTAGAATAAACATGTGTAATTATATATTTATAATAAAATGATAGGTAATGACCGAGTCGGGTTAGCCGTTCCGGGACATACCTCGTCATATTTCCTTTTTTCGACGTATTAATTAAGTATCTAATATTTTTTTTTGATTCAACCATATGTAATACATGAGTTTCTAACCTTATATATACACATTACCAGCTATCTTATTGTAATAATAAAATGATAAAGTATTGTTATTCATTTCTAAAGCAACTGACATTATATATATATATATATATATATATATATAGGACAAAGATTCGCTAGGAACCACCCTTTATTGCGAGAACCGCGAGAACCAATGTGAACACAACCAAAAATGCTTAAAAATAGCTAAAAAACACACAAAAATTTTTTTTAATATTTTATATAAAAATCGCTACTTTTAGTAGCCAAAAAAAATATTAAATTTTTTTAAGAAAAAAAAATTTTTGCTACTAAAAGTAGCGATTTTAACATAAAAAATATTAAAAAAAAATTAGATTTTTTTCTTGATTTTTTTAGATTTTTTTAAGATTTTTTTAGGTTTTTTGAGGGTTTAGTTTTTAGCATTTTAGCTTGGGGGGAGGGGGGTTATGCTTTTTTTAGGGTTTTTTGGGGGTTTTAGTTTTTAGCATTTAGCTTGGGGGGGGGGGGGGAGGGTTAGGTTTTTTTTTTGGGGGGGGGGGGGGTTAGGTTTTTGGGGGGTGGGGTGGGGTGGGGGTTAGGTTTTTTTTAGGGTTTTTTAGCTATTTTAGATTGTGTTCACATTGGTTCTCGCGGTTCTCGCAATAAATGTGGTTCTGGCAATAGGAGGGAAGGATGTATAGAAAACCCGGGAAACTCAAAGCTCCCGATGTTTTTTTTTTTTTTTTTTTTGAAAAAATTTACACATGTTATATACATGTTTTTAAGGGTTTTGGGCAAAAAAAAAATCAAAAAAGCGCTGAGTAGATATTTAAAAAAAAAATAAACAAGTTTTGGTGTAACACGTGTTACATTCATCTGACATATTTGTAACATGTGTTACACCAAAACTTGTTTATTTTTTTAAAAAATATCTACTCAGCGCTTTTTTTTTTTTTTTTTTTTTGCCCAAAACCCTTAAAAACATGTATATAACATGTGTAAATTTTTTCAAAAAAAAAAAAAAAAACATCAGAAACTTTGAGTTTCCCAGATTTTCTAAATTAAAGTAGGTTTCTATAGATACTTACACTATTCTTATATTCACATTTAAGTTTGAACATTTATTATTCTTAATTTACTTTTTTAAAACCATATTTTCTTTTCATTTTTTATTAGTTACTATTATTTTTTATTTATTTAAATCCTATTTTTTATCAATTAGTTTGATATTTATTTAATAATTTATGTTGGTTTTTTTTTCTAAATATCATGAATAGTGATTTATTTTTATAATAATATATAGCTTTTTTATTATTTAATATTATAATACTTTATTTTTTATATTTACTTTTAAATTTAATATATTTTAATTGTTTTTACATTTTTTAAACCATATCTATTTTATCATTTATTTTTATGTTTTTACCAATTATTTTTTGTTTTTAATCTTATTTCCATTATCACATAATTCTAAATTTCTCTAATAACTTACATTCGTTAATATTATTTTTTAAAAAACTTAAATAAGTAGTTGTGTTTAATTTTTTCCCCTTAACATTCCAGTATAAGTTTTGTTAAAAATGAAGTTGTATTCAAAATAGAGTTTTTATTTGATATCGTAAAATTGTATGATTATAAATTAAACCGATTCTGATGAATTGTTTTTGGCAAACAACGTGCTTCATTTTCATATAACGTTAGTTTTACATTATCGTTTCCTCAATCTCGCCGCAATGCGTGACATCAACAAACCTAGTATACAGTGTTAACAATGGATCATGAATAGTAAATTTATTTTTATAATAATATATAGCTTTTTAATATTTTATTATTTAATTTAATGAAAAATCATGAATAGTAACTTTATTTTTATAATAATATATAGCTTTTTAATATTTTATTATTTAATATTGTAATTATTATTTAATATTGTGATAGCTTATCTTATATTCACTTTCTATTTTTAACATATTTTTATTTTGCTTTTTAATACCATAATTTGTTTTTCATTTATTATTTGGTTTTATTAATTCTTTTTTATTTTTTTTTTCTTAAATCATATTTCATTTTCTAATTAGTTTGATATATTTTAATAATTTATATTTGTAAGTTTAATTCTAAGGATCATAAATAGTGATTTTATTTTTATTATAATACATAATTTTTTAATATTTTATTTTTTATTTTTATAGTAGTTTGTTATTATATTTTCTTTTAAGTTTTAACATGTTTTTATTGTTATTTTAGTTTTTTAAACCGTATTTCTTTTATCAATTTTTTTGTTTTAATATTTCTTTTTTATTTTTTCAAACCACATTTCCTTTGTTACATTATTTGAAATTTCTCAAATAACTTACGTTCGTTAATTTTTTTTTCTAGAAACTTAACTATGTAATTGTGTTTAATATTTTCTTTCAACATTCCCGTATAAGTTTGGTTATAAATGAAGTTGTATTAAAAATTAATTATTTACTTGGTGTCGAAAAAAGTTATGATGATAAACTTAGCAAATTCTGACGGTTTGTCTTTCTAAGCAACAGTAATCATTTTCAAATAATGTTTGTTTTGCAATATCATCTACTTTGTTTCAACACACCAGGACGTCAACAAACCTAGTTACTCTTTATGGTACTTAAATTGATTGTGCTCGTAGAATGGACAGATCATGCGCCACGTTAGGTTAAACGGTGTCGTAGTCGTAGTCATCTCAAGAGTGCAACCTAGATGATTAGGATAATTACTATTAGGGTTTTTAAGTGTTTAATTAGGACTAATTAGTGTTTTAATTTTCGGCTTCTATAATTATTTTAGCTAGGCTTGTGTAATATTTGGAGTGTGTAATATTATAATTAGGTTTGTGTAATTTTCGTGTAATTTGTTTTGTAAATTTTATGTATAATTTTACGTGTTTAACTAGAATTGCTTTATTTGTTTTATAAGAAAATAATTTGTTTTACAGTTTAAATTAAATTAAAATAATTTGGTATTGGGGAAAACTGAGGAAATTTAGGATGACACTACGCAATCTGAGAAAAGCTGAAAAAAACTTATGTGGCGTTGATGTATTACACGGGAAAATCTTGACAACACCCTACACCCTTAGAAGTTTTCAATACCTTTTAGATGCTAAATTTTATGATAATATCAGAGCATTCGCATTGGTTCCCTTAAAAATATGTAAGTAGGTTATTTATATTTAAAAGAAATGGTTGTTAGTGAATGTGAGTGGAGTATATATGAGAATATGGTTGATTATCTGTAAATATATGAGAAATACTGTTTACTCTTATAATTTTTTTAATATTTATAGAAATGGTTGTGAGTGGAAGAAAAAAAAAGGCAATGATAAATGTATAAAAAATATGATTTAATTGAAAAAAAAAAAGTCATTATTTTTAGTGTATTTACATGGATATGAATAAAGAATCAATTGTGAATGTCCTAGAAATCAATAGAAGCTAACAACCAGGTGTTCTTTTACATTTTTTTGAACTAATAGGTTAACTCATGTTAAAATTTGGTTAACATGAATTACCTGTTTGTAGCTTTAGAAAACAACTGCTTGTTCATAAACTCGACAATCGCAACAATATATTTCCTTGACTACGATTCAAAGATCAATATTTAATTTCAAAATTACCAACTTAATTATTCCTACCTTGGATAAAGAAAGTATTCGGTCTACTTTCATGAACAAGATTAAACTACTCGTTATATGTAACCCTTTCAATCAAAATATTCCCACTTATGATTCTTTTTACTAAGTTACCCTTTTGACTATGGATAAGCTTAACTTAATAAAAAGATAACTAAACATAAAATACTTAGTGAACCATTTAACATGGGAATTTATGAGATAATCCTTCGAAAAGGAAAGTTTAACGTTTAGTTGTTATTTATTTATTTATTTATTTATTTATTTATTTATTTATTTATTATTATTATTATTATTATTATTATTATTATTATTATAATTATTATTATTATTATTATCCTTTTTAATTTGATATGATTATCCATAACCTTAAAATTCTTGTTGGTAAAGTAATTTGACTCGAACACATTCAAACAGAAAAGGGACCTAGTTTTCAATGGATTGATGCTTCAGCATTACACACAGTAAAAGCAGAATGAGGAGGGGCGGATCTAGACACTTTTGTGGGTTCCCAGGAACTCGTTCGGTTTAAAAAAAAATAGGAAAAAAATAGTGAAAATCTCATGTGATTTGGAAAAAAAAAAATAGTGAGGATTTACCAAAAGGAAACCAGTGAAAAAAATTCTTAGATCCGCCACTGATAATGAGTAAACGTACGTCAACCTGATAAGTCAATGTAACATAACTTTTCATAACCTGGGATAACTATCTTTACTTTGCAACCCTATATAAACACCATATAACGTCAATGATATAACTATCTTTCGTTCAACAATTTACACTTCAAAGTATGCAATTTTATGCTAACATAAGTGATTTGAGTCATAGTATTATGAAGAAGGCCAATAACATACCAGAAAGAAAGGTTATTGAAAGAAACCGGAGGAACAACATGAAAATCCTCTACTCTCAGCTGTTTTCTCTCGTCCCTGATCGTTTTAAATCCGAGGTTTATTAGATACCTATATATCTTTCTTAACCCTATGTCAAAAACTATGTTATTTGTATAATTTTACTAGGACTTGTGTGAACAAAAAGATGTAACCTTCCTTATTTATGTAGAATCACAGATATGTTGGTTGTAAGCGGGTATAAGGTTATTAAGCATGCATGACATGTTCTAGAATTGTGTTTAATATTTATTCTCATTATACGGTTCCTTACTTCGTCAATGCTTATGCTTGCAGGGAAACATGGAAATATCTGAGAGGATTAATGAAACTATAAATTACATTGAAAGCCTGAAAGCCAACATTGAGAAAATGAAGGACAAGAAGAAGAGTCATGCGGCTTCAGCTTCCCAATCGCTTGGTATTCAAATCCATGAAATGAGTCCAGATGTAGATGTAGTTATGATTACTGGATTGAAAAATCATTCCATTTTTTGTGACATTATTCGGGTTCTTAATCAATGTAGTGCTGAAGTAAGGCAGGCGAACTTTTCAGTCAGCGGACTTTGTACATTCCATGTACATGGTAAGAAGGTAATCTCTTATATATGTTTTGTGGTCTTACAAATAGTCTTTTCTTGTTGCATCATTTGTATATAAATGTTGAAACAAAATTAGTCATTGAAGAGTCTAAGTTCTATCACAGAACACCGGTTCATGGCTGTAATACCAATTAAGGAACAAAATATTTCATGAAATAAAAAAAAATCAGTGCATCTTAATGAGACGCAAAACACTGATGTGTGTGTGTTTTTTTTGTCTTGTTTTCTTGTAAATTTTCGTAGATTGAAGTCACAGATATATATAGGAGGCTAAATGGATTACTAACTGGATCTTCCAAAATCGAAGAACCAAACATTCATGTGCAATCATGCTTGGAAGAAGAAGGGAACTTAGATTTATGGGACTTTGAGATCTGCTCCGACGTATGGTTTATGGGCTGACCTGCTTGGAATGTTATATTTATGGAATCTAATGCATTATAATAAGCATCACTATGTGGATCATAGGATCAGTTTCATAGTTATATGGTATTTTTGTCTTCAGAAGCTTGTGATATATTGAAAACTTCTAAAGCAATGTATGTTGTAGACAAGAAGACTTATAATTTAGAGTAAATTACAAGTTTTGTCCTTTTTGTTTGTACCAAATTACAGGCGGCGTCCTTTACCTTTAAATTTGACGAGTTTTGTCCTTAATGTTTCAAAATCTTGCACGTTATGTCCTTTAGCGCTAACTCAGCCAGATTTTGTTGTTAAATATGGTCATGTGCTTTGCACATGAGGGTATTCTTGTCATTTTACCTTCCCAAGGACTACTTTGTAAATAACTATTATTCAGAGACTAAAAATTATATACAAAACTAAAAATTAAAAAAAAAAATTTAACACACTCTCTCTTCTCTCTTTAGTCTTCTCCACTGCTCTATCTCTCCTCACCGTAACAGCAACAAATTCAGGAATGTTCTTTTATACTTTCAGATCAAATAACGAAATCAGTCATCTTTAATGCTACAATGTCAGATCTGAAACTCTCTACTTTGTTCGTTCAGATTCAAAACATCATATACAAACTCATATCTCAGACCTGAAACATTCACTGCAACAAACATTCACTCCGATCTGTTAATCTTAACAGCCGATGGGCTCAACCGTGACTCAGCGAACTCAACTCGCCAAATTCTGCACTTCTCGCGACTGGTCCAAAGCCATTCGCATCCTCGATTCTCTCCAAATTCTGCACTTCTCGCGACTCGGAGTTACCAGATCTCTCCGTCGTGATCCGTCGTCGCTGCAAGCATGAATGGAGTTCGTCAGAATCGAAAATGTTATCGGACAGAGAGAGAGAGAGAGAGAGAGAGAGAGAGAGAGAGAGAGAAAGAAAAAGCAATAAATAAAGCAAAACTCAATAGTCTTATGTTGTCCTCGTCATACCACCCTTCCTTCTGCATTTACAGTTTTTTTTTTTACCTTTTTGCAGTCTCATACCTATTTACTACAACACATCTCTCACTCCATTTCTTACAATAACATGTTGTTTACCTTGGATCTGTTGGTGAGTTCATCCATTCAGTTTCTTTCTTTTCTTTCTCTTTTGATGTTGCCTTTTAGTTCAAGATCCCTTATAACATATCTTTCTCTTTTGATCTTGGCTTTCAGTTTCTGTCTTTTCTTTCTCTTTTGATCTTGCCTTTGAGTGTTTGGGTGTTATTTTTGTGTGGGGATGATAACAGTCAATGAATTCTGGAAAGAGAGAGAAGAGAGAAGAGAGGGAGAGTGTTTATATATTTTTTTTAGTTTTGTATATAATATTTAGTCCCTAAATAATAGTTATTTACAAAATAGCCCTTGGGAATGTAAAATGATAAGAATACCCTCATGTGCAGAGCATGCACATGACCATATTTAACAAAAAAAATCTGACTGGGTTAGGGATAAAGGACATAACGTGCAACATTTTAAAACATCAAGGACAAAACTCGTCAAATTTAAAGGTAAAGGACACCGCCTGTAATTTGGTACAAAAATAAAGGACAAAACTTGTAATTTACTCTATAATTTACGTATATCCAAGTGAAACATGTCATGTCTGGAATAAGGGGTGTGCTACTCCCCAACCCCAACTTCCTAATCTTTCACCCCCAGCCCTCAAGACAAACGGCTCTTTCACACTAGTAGAAAACTACATTTTTTCCTACAAAAGTTTCCTACAAATTTCCCACAACTCAATTTTTTTTACAATTTTTTGACAAAAAACAAAAACAAAAAAAACCCAAAACGTATCCACAAATTTCCTACAAAATTGCTACACAATAAGCATTTGTAGCAATTTCGTCACATATAACCTTTTCTACAAAATTCCGACAAAAATTATAAGATTTTATATTATTTGTAACTGCAACAAAATAAATAATTTGAAAAATATTAAATATTAAATTTGTTGCAAATTTACACCGGTTGCTACATATTTCCTACAAAAAAAAGTTATTTTATTTGTTACTTATCAATTTTAAAAAAATAGATAATTTTAAAAAATAAAATGATAAGTTTGTCTGAAATTTGTAGCAAATTGACAGCAGTTGCTACAAATTTCCTACAAAAAGGCTATTATCCAACAAATTAAGAAGAAAACATAATTTTAAAAACATAAAATATTAGAGTTGTCGGAAATTTGTAGCAAATTTACACCAGTTGCTACATATTTCCTAAAAAAAAGTTAGTTACTTATCAATTTTAGAAAGTAGATAATTTTAAAAAATCAAATGATAACTTTTTTGGAAATTTGTAGCAAATTGAGAGCAGTTGCTACAAATTTCCTACAAAAAGGCTATAATCCAACAAATTAAGAAGAAAGCATAATTTTAAAAAAAAATAAAATATTAGAGTTGTCGGAAATTTGTAGCAAATTTACACCAGTTGCTACATATTTCCTAAAAAAAAAGTTATGTTTTTTGTTATTTATCAATTTTAGGAAAATAGATAATTTTAAAAAATAAAATAATAAATTGTCGAAAATTTGTAGCAAATTAACACAAGTTGCTACAAATTTCCCACAAAAAGGCTAGCATTCATCAAATTAAGAAGAAAACATAATTTTGAAAAATAAAATGTTAAATTTGTCAGAAATTTGTAGGAAATTAACACAAGTTGCTACATTTTTCCTACAAAAAAAAGTTATGTTGTTTATCAATTTTAGAAAAATAGATAATTTTAAAAATAAAATAATAAATTTGTCGGAAATTGACACAAGTTGCTACAAATTACCTACAAAATAGTTGTTTATAGAAAAAAACAAAGTTTGAAAATATAAAATGTTATGTTTGTCGAAAATTTGTAGCAAATGAATATCAGTTGCTACACATTTCCTACAAAAAGGTTACTTTAATTTATCGATTTAGAAAAAATGTATAATTTTAAATTATAAAATGTCAAATTTGTCGGAAATTTATGGCAATTGGCCCTACGATTTTGTACTATACTATATCATACCTCATACCATACTATACCATATATTATATGATACTATACTGTGTTGTACCATACGATACAATCTTACACAGTACCATACGATACAATCCTACACTACACGACACTACACTACACGACGCTACATGACACGACACTATACTATACGATATAGTATAGTATACTATATTACATTGTGCAATACGATACGGTCCTATACTATACAACACTACACTATGATCATATACTATGCTACACTATACTATACTATACTATATTGTAAGATACAATATGATCATATACTATGCTACACTATACTATACTATACTATACTATACTATACTATACTATACTATACTATACTATACTATACTATACTATACTATACTATACTATACTATATTATACTATACTATACTATACTATACTATACTATACTATACTATACTATACTATACTATACTATACTATACTATACTATACTATACTATACTATACTATACTATACTATACTATACTATACTATACTATACTATACTATACTATACTATACTATACTATACTATACTATACTATACTATACTATACTATACTATACTATACTATACTATACTATACTATACTATACTATACTATACTATACTATACTATACTATACTATACTATACTATACTATACTATACTATACTATACTATGCTACACTATACTATACTATACTATACTATACTATATTGCACTATATTTTAATATAGTATACTATAGTATAATATACTATATTGTACGATACGGTACGATACGATACGATTCTGTATTATGAAAAACTACACTACAATATACTGTACTGTACTGCACTATATTGTACAAACATATCATGATTTTAAACCGAGTGCAGGTCCTCTAACGATTCCAAACGTTACCACCCCGAATCCCTTGCGTAACGAATCGAACCGATACGCACGATTTCTTGCCGCATAGCACAAGCAAATCCTACTACTTATATTAGACGATTCTATACTATATTGACACTTTATTTTCACACGTTACTTAAAAAAAGTTTCAATAAATATCATATAAAATAGAAAAAATATCATAAGTTGTACAATATCTATTTCATGTTCTCATTGGACCAACTTCTTTAGATTTTACGTCATTTTTGACCGAAAGTACGAATTAATGATTAAACAACTTTTTTCCAGGTTTTATTAGCTACACCAATATGTGAAGAGTATAAAATCAATTATTAACATAATGGTTAGCTAGATGCATTTAATTTTGTATAATTGTTTTGATAAATAGCCTATGCAAAGAAAATATCAAACCTGTCAGAGACATATCACGATTTTCTAAGACTATGTGTAGTCATAAAGCCCATTTGGGGGTGTTATGCGACGCGTGATGAAATGCGTAAGAGATGGGCTTTATGGGGCGTTATATTAAAATAGGGTGTAGTGGTAAGAGAGTTATATAACCCCTTTAATTATACTTACATATGTATATATATATATATGTGTGTGTGTGAGTGGGGGGAAACATGCTGAAGAATATCAACCATTTATGATTCTGATTTACAAAATTCATTTAAGTATTAAAGAGTGTGTTAGTTACATATTCTCATTAGCATGACCATAGTATCTCGAAATATTAGGACCAACTTTTCACTTTCTAAGCCTTCTTGAAAGGTAAACTTTTAATTTCTTATGTGCTACTTGTGATTAATGTAAGAAGTTCATTGTTATGTTAATTTTGGTGAAACTTGTTTAGTTACCAGCAGTAGGGTTTATAAAGTTTATAACATCAATTTTGGTAACGATTTTCGAAAATAGTTGTTTAGTGTTAATGATATCGTCATTGTAAATTTATTGCGTGTTTTCTAGTAATTATGTATTTTTATTATATCGTATTTTATTATGTTCCCCGACCCGATCTTGCAACCCGAGCCGATCTAGCGATCTGACTGATGTGTGTAAAATGCAACATATAAATTACATCAAATGTGACATAAAACTAATCCTTTTTTAGTACTAATATTGAAAAAAAGTGTGCTTTTGTCTTCCTTTTGTATTTTCAGGGTTAAATAAGCTTAAATGAACAAAAGAAGCAAAAATGCAGCCAAATCCAACAATAATACAAGAAAAGGAATAAACGTGGCATGCCCGACCCCTCGACAGCATCTTCCCAAGCAAAAACAAAATAACAGAAGGCTGAACACGCCCCATGTTCATTGAGCACAGTGACATGCCCAAGTGTCTGCAGAAAAGTCAAAGTTGTAGAAGCTTCTATCTCCCAACACGGGGGCATGCCCACCGGATACGGG